>NC_139033.1:59154034-59801579 GCF_964662115.1 Mustela nivalis
AAAAAAAAGTCACTGTTTGTTGAATGATAAAGATGGTCTTTCAGTTCCTCAATCCTTTTCTGTTATATATATATAACATTTTGAACATTGCTCAAAATGTTCAAATAAATTATATATATAATTTATATGTTATAAATTATAATTATATATAATTAAATGTTCAAATAAATTATATATAACTTATATATATAATTTATAAATTATAAATGTTTGAATAAATTAATTAAATGTTCAAATAAATTATATATATAATTTATAAATATTTATTATATATATAATTTATAAATTATATATATAAATATATATATGTTCAAATAAATTATATATATAATTTATATATATATAATTTATAAATTATAAATTTATTATATATATAATTTATAAATTATATATATAAATTATATATATAATTTATTTGAACATTTTGAGCAATGTGTATTATGTCAGGGGAATACATACCTGGATGGTCAGGATTTTAGGTGGGCAGGATAATCCTGTAATCTGGACTCTAGTCATCTCTTAGTAAACAGCAATTAACCAGCAAACTCCCTCCGCAACTAGAGTGATGAGCTAATACCATTGCACTCTTAATTATGACTCGAGAATCCCTAGCTTGGAGGGGCTTTCCTGTCTGAGTAATTTTCATTCTTCTGTGCATATCTGCAAGATCTGTCACATCTCAGCAATAAAGATTAACATCATTTTTATGCTAATGCATCAAGAGGAAAATACTAAACTCTCCCTTGAAAGGAAGTTCTGGAAAGCTAGGTAGTTTAGTGACCCCCACCCCCACCTCTGGCTCATCAGGGTCTATTGAATCCTCATGTGTTGAATTCTGTCCACCCAGAGGGAGTTTAGTTAGGGGTTGAAGGGTTTGAATTTTGGCTCCACCTCTCACCTGCTGGGTAAGTTATATTATCCTTTCTTGCCTCTCGTAATTCATCCAGAGAATGGGAGAATAAATATTATATACATCACCAGCTGTTATGAGGATTAAATGAGTTAGTATAAGTAAAGGACAGTAGTGAGTGGGATGAGGATTTGCTAGTATTGTCTGGAAGGGCTATATCAGTTATACAAATTAGGTTGGTCCTATATTATAAATAAAATAGGTTGCATATAATTGATGTATTTTTAAAAATTTATGTAATGTTCATATAAATGATACTTCTACATGTTTTTTAAAATTTATTACCATTCTCAATTCTATGACTTTGTTAAGTGTATGGGAAGAATTGAATGTTACTCATTGACAAATTAGTTTTTAAGGTGATGGATGTACACCTGTATGGTGAGTATTTTTAGATGGGCATAAATCATCTTTTAGAGATGTTGCTATCATTGTTATCTACAATATATATTTGGTTTTTATATATGTATCCAGAGAAACTTTTTCAAAGTCTTGAGTGTATTTGTGCAGACTAAAAAATATATGTTTTGTCATGCCAAAAATCAAAGCCTGGCATTTTTTCAAATGGTGGGAGCACAGGAAGCAAATATGATTGTGGGATTAACACGGTGTACTTTCTCAGATTACTATCCTGAGCCACAGTCCCAAATGTACAATGGCTTGCCTCAGGTTATCTCAACATCCTAAAAGTCAGTATTTCAAAATGAAACTCATCACTACTACCATGTATCTGTGCTGCCTCTAGTATTTGCAATTTCATTTAATGGTTTAAGTGACAACTGAATTCAATGGTTCATCTGGATTTCTTAACCACTCTTCGTATTTGTTAGTCTCCAAATCTTTGCCATGTGTAATGCCTTACACACTTCTCCTTTCCTTTTTAGTCTCATGTTTGAATCTGGCTTCTATCATCTCTTTGAAACTAGTAGAAGTATCTCCTAACTGTTATTTCCTTTCTAATTTATGGTATACAGCTCGGCCAATGTTATCTTTCTAAAACATAAATATGAACATGCTAGGCTTTTTTCTCATAGCAACTCTTTTTTTCTCATAGCTTAAAGCACAAACATTGTAACATATGTACGTAAGCCCTTTCAAATTGGTATCAGTGCATCTCCAGTTTCATCTCCTTGACTGTCCACAGTCTCCCCATGCATTAGCCTCCCAAGGTGTGATTCCTAAAACATGCAAAGCGTTTCTGGCTTTGGCCCATGCTGTTACCCTTTGGGAACAAATTTCTCTCTTTTTTTCTATATCCTCCTCACTTTCCAGCACTCAGATTGATGATTCACCTACTCCACAAAGCCTGCATAATACCCTTTTGTATTCATTTCTATTATAGTTGCATCATAGTATTGTTTTTTCCATAGAGTTAGACATGCATAAACCTGTGAACTACACGAAAACCAGAATCAAGTTCCCTTTCCAGCTAGCTGTTTGTGTTAAGACTCACATCCATGTACTTGACAAATCTTTGGTTTTGAAATTGACTAATATAATATTGAAAAACTGAAAGATGCGTCAATTTCAGCTGTGAAATGAAACAATGCGTGTTAATTGCAGAAGAGTAAACATTTTGGGGGAAGGCAGAAGAAGAATATATGGCATGTGTGGGAGGTTACTAGGTGTATGAATAACAACTTCTTTCTTTTTCTTTTTTTTTCTTTTTTGTAAAAAGAGATCTGAACAGATATGGCGAATATTAAGATCTGTTAAATCTGAATGACGGTTGGTTATATGAGTGCTCGTCATGTAATTTTCTGCACTTTGTGGTTTAAAAATGCTGCGCAAATTTAAGAAAATTTAAGTGAAGGGGCTGGCATAGACTTGTTTATCGTGAAGAAAAGACTACAGTTCTATAATAAATTTGGGAAGTGAATATGAGTTTATCAAGGATTTTTCTTATTTATAAGAATTTGCCATGAATTTCCTTAAAATAGAGACCTATTACATTAAAAATTCTATTTGATCACAAGACTGATTTAATTGAAGCATTTTAGAAACCTATCCATTGAATAACTAAATTTTACTTTTATTGAAAAATAAAATGTTTTATTTTAAAAATAAAAAAAATAAAGGGGCACCTGGGTGGCTCAGTGGGTTAGAGCCTCTGCCTTTGGCTCAGGTCATGATCCCAGGGCCCGCATCGGGCTCTCTGCTCATCAGGGAGCCTGCTTCCTCCTCTCTCTCTCTCTCTGCCTGCCTCTCCCTACTTGTTTTCTCTCTCTGTCAAATAAATAAACAAAATCTTTTAAAAAAATATATAAAAACCACATTCCTTAAATGTGTTTAATAAGCTTAATCTTATTAAGTGAGAGCCTTTAAGAGGGTGTATTTGTAGTGGTAAGCTATTTTCAAGAAGCGCTGGATTAAGCAATAACTTTCAGAGCCTATGATGTATTAATAATGTTCATTATAAAGTTCAAAGCCTATATCCTTTATATTTTTCTCTAGATTTACTTGGCAAGGGTTCTTTTTCTATTTTATGTCTACAGAGAAGACATCTTAGAAGATGCTGCATTGTGGGTAAAAGCATTTTTCTGAGGATGAACATTACTGGCGGTGTATAGAAAGTGTTCATGCTTAAATTTTTTTCTTGTTGATTCTCTTGGGCTGTTTTCTACCTGTCTAACATATATATGACTTGCCTTGTTGCATTATGAGTATAGATTATTGGCAAGCGACATATTAACTTTCAACATTTCCAGTTCTTCCTGAAAATGTTACCCCCATCTTTGCCTGTAACACCATTAAGGAATGGTTGTACATTGCAAAGATGGTATTTACCATGCAGCCCGAAGGCCTGATTCCCTATCAAAAACAGAAGTCAGCTTTGGCATACTCACATAGCAACAGCAAAAGACCAAGGAGTAGCAGGCCGATGGCAGCAGGCCCCAGCCTCCCTGATGTTCTGTTTTCAGCTTTGTATCCAGGGTCTTTATCCTTCTCCGAACTTCTGCAGGTGTCCCTGTTGTCACACTGGCAGACTTCCAGAGTCAAGCTCTCTGGTGTCTCGCACTGTCTGTCCTGACTGTCGGTAACTGTGAGGGAGATACTGTGCGATCCAGGAGATAGCGGTTGCTGGGCATTTAGGAGTGCGGAAGTAGCTGAGGACAAACAATCACACAAATTATCAGCAGGACAGGCATCATTTGCCCTTAAAACTACTTATTTGTATTAACAGACCCAGAGTTGCCTTAAACATTGTTGTCCCAAATAGGGAGGCTGATAAGGTGAGGCTGGAGGAGTTCTGGGAATGAGAATTTGGGGTTCAGTTGGGTAAACAGGGCTGCACTTCCATCATGTCCTTCTTTCTGCCCCACATGGGACTGTTAGAGCTTCCCATGAAGACTCAGTTCTACCCCAGTTTTCCTCCTGAAAGGTGATGGAAGGCAGGTAACATTTCAATATCCAGCCCCCTCCCCTGGGACTTAGCCAATCTCCTGTATGTCTGCACCAACCTCCTGAATGCTTCTGTGGCCCTCTGGACATATGCTTTCCCTCTACGTCCATGTTTTTGTGCCTGACTTATTAAGACTGAGCTTCTACTTTGGCTTCCACTACCTCCGCTGATCCTGATAGTTTTCATCCATGTGCGCAAAGGCCAGTGGTATAGGATGTTTTGAGGTGATAGCCTGTGGCCCACCTGACTCGTGAATATGGATTATTCTCCTTTCTCCATTCCTATGTTGTCCCTTTCTAAGTGGGCTCCCTTAGCAGCTCTTGTAAGCTGCAGAGCTGTGTCAACTAAACCACTCTTAACATCTTAACCCCTTTGATGTTATGTCTGATCCACTCAGTCTAACCACTGTTGCCTTGTCCTGCTTCACTCAAGCAGCCATGTCCAATGCTAGGTCCTGTCTCTCTCTGATGTTTTTTTTTTGCAGGTTTTTCATTGGTCATGTGCTGGTAAGCCCATTTGGAGCCAAAAGCTACATGGATATTTTGAAACTAGGGACTTCCACCTAGATCAGTAAGGCCTTAGGAAGGAAGACCACAGAGAACAAGAATGCTTTGGTGACTCTAGCAATGGTTGATACCTATGACTAGGGAACAAGAGAGCACATTCATGGAGGGAATCAAGATTGGTTCAGCAAAGATCTAGAGACAAGTGAGAAGATTCTTATTAAGTCCAAAGGCTATTTCTAGGAGACACCTAGAAAACATAAAAAAATGTAAAATTAGCACAATAAAAGTGAGAAGAAAGGGAAGGACGGATGATGAACTCTTAACCACTGGCTAATAGGAATTTCAGTCTGCCATGCTGTCAAGATTCCTAACTAGTGACAGACTAAGTAGCACTTCCTATGAGCCTTGAACAGGCGACCCCTCCTGTGCTTCATGTCTGTTCACAGTCTGCCCGGTTAGGAAAAGTTTGTATAGTTAGAAATTTAAACAGCTCTGCAATAAAATTGATGGCTGACTCTATTCTTTTTATGGGGTGCTGTGGAGGCAGAAATAAGACATTAAAAATACAAAACAATTAGATTGCACATAAAAAATATTAAATAGAATGAACATATTGTATTGTTCCTCTTCTCTTTTGAAGAAAGAAGAAATTCATGACGCTAGACCACATCTTCATTGCAAAGAACTTTTTCAGTTACTCTTGGAAAAGACTTGCTCCCAAATGAACTCTTTTATCCCTCTGAAAATATAAAGAAGCAGCAACTTTTTCATTTACAAAACAAGTTTACTATTACTCACCATTGAGTGTTGTGATACTCCAGACAACTGGTAATTTTAGTGGTTGCTCCTCCAGAGAAAACGTGTAGGGACCAGAATACTTATTGTCTAGTGCTCTAGCTGAGACAACCACAGAAGGTTGTGAACTACAAATTGTTTTCTTTTCCAGGACGATTGTTGGACAATTTTCATTAAAACCAGGTACCTCAACATATATGGTGCCTGTAGATGTTTTACCTGTGTTTTCTGTAAGAATAGCATTTTAGAGGTAAGGACATATACAGAATACGTTGTACCCCCAAAAACCTTTTACATGTCACTTGCATGCAGCCAATTTAGTATGTCTTTTTGTGAGAAATTATATTCGTTATTCTTACAAAAGATGTCATTTTGTTTCTACATCTTGTAAAGAGCAAGCTTAAATTTATTAACTTGGCTGGTGTCTCTAGTAGCATAGGCTATTAATTTAATATGCTTGGAACCAAGACCTGTAAGGTGACAAATTCAATGATTACAGATGAAATCAACATAAAAACAAGTTTTCTTAAATGTATCCTACTGCATGAACCCAGCACTGTGTGTAAGATTTTTGCTCCTAAGGCTTGAGCCAAAGTATTTGGAATAAACAATGATTTATTTTTACTATCCAAGATACAAAAGCTTATTGAAGAAAATTTTTTCAGTGTTGACAATTAAAAACAATAAAGCAATAAAGTAAACATTTCTCTATTGTAGGATTATGAATAATTGCTGTTGTTTCCCTTAGTACTTTTTGTTCTTTATTCAGGTGATATGATTTTTGGTGTTTATTCTTTTGTTTTATTTTCTTATGTTTGCTTATTGCCTGAGCATTGCCAGGAGCCCCATTTTGAAATATTTCTCTTACCGTCTATGGCCAGAACCTCAGCTGTGATTGTCCTGTTAACTATGAAAGTAGAATCCCGATCAATGTTTTTGACAAATTTGATCTGAGCAGTTTTTGAATCAATAAATAGTAAACCACCATCATTACGTCCCATGATATACCTGTTTATGACAGAAAAAAATTTTTTTTTCAAATATGGAATGTTTACCTACTTAATGAAAATAGCTGATTTTATGTTTAATGTACTTATACTTAATTTAAGACATGGAAATATACAGTGGCAGAAAATCAGCATATTAGCACGGACAAGCAGTATTTCATAATCCCTAAGTATTAGCCTGAGTTTTCAATTTTCTACTCTTTGCAATAAAATAATTTCTTTCTTGCTCTTACAGTATCTACTCTGCCTGGTGTTCTCATATTTGGGGCATATTTGTTTCGTATGTGATGTTTTATTTGATTGCACCATAGTCTTCTGGTGAACTACTCTTTTTATTTTTATTTATTTATTTATTTATGACAGACAGAGATCACAACTAGGCAGAGAGGCAGGCACAGAGAGACAGAGAAGCAGGCTCCCAGCTGAGCAGAGAGCCCGATGCAGTGCTCCATCCCAGGACCCTGGGTTCATGACCTGAGCCGAAGGCAGAGGCTTTAACCCACTGAGCCACCCAGGCACCCAGAACTACTCTTTTTAAACTCAACTGAAAATTTCTGTAAGATCTTTTCCTGATTCCTCTCCATAGGCTAAGGCATTCTTCTCTTAGTTTCCACTTTAACTTATGCTTATGTTTTCTTTGCTCATAGCCCAGGATGTTCCAATGATTTGGTTATAAGTCTCTTCTTGAGTTAGCCATTTCCTTGAGTTGGCTGCTTTGTGTCTCTTTGTATTCTTGGCATATAAAAGTTTATATTATTTTGTAGTAGCTTATAAATTAAAACCACATCAAGGAATAATGTAAAAACAGTCTTACTTGACATATGAGGCAGGTTTGTTAGTATCCTCATCAATGGCTTGATACATTCCCAGAACATAATTGACCAGTTTTTTACTACTTATGCCTTTCTGCACAGTAAATGTCTTGGAAGCAGGACGGAATGTAATTCCTTCTTTCACGTTGGCTATTTGGATTGTGACTGGGGTTGACTGCACCCGATACTGAGAAATTATTGATTGGTGAAATTCAGCTTTGTTTTTGACAGCAACACCAAGTTTTACATTTTGTATTTGTTCATAATCTAGAGCCTAGAGTAAAAAATTAATAAATAAATAAAATTAGAAGGAAAGAAGTATCACAGAGATACAATCCAGCAAACCCAGAATAGGACAAGAGAACTCTTATGTCCCATGCTATGAATGACCTTTTTATTTCTATATCCCAAAACAGCCTCAGAAGCCATTATAATGTGGAGATGGAGAAACCATTGAAATTCTTAACTTATAAGACCTCAGCTTGGTAACTGATACTTACAAAATGGCAGACCTCTTTTTTTAGACTACTAAAACATCATTATAGTTTCTTTAGGCTGTGTGGTACAATGGAAAGAATCCCAAATTTGCTACGATAGCATGGCTTGAATACTAGTTTTGCTGCCTCATAGTGGTGTGACTCATGGCACAATACTTAATTTCTGTGATTCTCAAATTTTCATTTTGAAAAAAAAAAACTGCAAAATTTCACCTCATCAGATCGTTGTGAGGACTGCACAAATTTAGCCCCATAATACATTCCTATAAATGGCAGTTATAGCCATTTCCAGAATAGCTATTATATTCATGTGTAATAGTGTCTTTCCTGACTGGAAATTCCTTGGTGGCAAAGGCAAACTATCATAATAAATTTAGTTGGCAAATATGCCTCTGCAAAGCAGTGGGGGGGAGTGGCCCCCCAACTCTTTGTAGAACCATTTTTAGATGGTCTTGTATGATAACTATTTGTTTGACCCTTTAATTGGGGTGGTCCAAGTCAAATCCTGAGGAATCCTGGGAGGGCTTTTTCCTTTCACTAATATATTTTTCTGAGTGTGATGAGATAAAATGTTCATTTGTGTTACATTTGTATATTACTGAAAATAATTAAGGTAAGGGATCTGGATTTGAGTTTTTAAGTTTGCAATGACTAGTTTCCAGTGATATGGAAGAGAAAGAGTAAGTGAAAGAGAAAATATAAATAGGTAATTATAATACAATGGGTAAGTGACAGAAGAAATTATAGAGTCTATGTGCAAAAATGGGTCAACACTTCTGCTGGGGACAGTTGGGAAATCTTCTGAGACGTTTCAAGGGAGTTGAGTGTTGAAGGTTGAAGGTTGAGGAGGAGATTTTCAGGCAGAGGTGAAACATTTGCAAATGCCCAGAGTTAACAGAAGGTGACAGGGTGAGAGGCCTTGTCCACAGTTCTGAGGAGGCTGAAGGTCATCTTCAAGGCCAGCAGCTGGTCATCAGTCCTGGCTGCAATTAGAGTTCTCTGTGGAGTCATTAAGTCCTGTCTTCTGGGCTTCCTCACAGACCAACTGAACCAATTGTTCCTATATTCCCACTGGTGATGCAAATGAGCAATGAATGGAGGACCACTTTCACAGCCAATGGAGAACAAGGAAAGGTTTTAAAGAACAGAGTAATTCACATGGCAGTAGACAGTAGACTAGTGGCAGTAAGAGGATGAAGGGAAGTAGAAACAGGAGGTAAGGAGATCTTTCAGGAGTGATTACAGTCATGTAGGAGCAAGAAGGCAAGGCCCTGTAGATCACAGGCCATAGAAAGGAAGACCAGAGCCAGACTTTAAGGACAATTTCTAGGGCAGAATTGGACGACTGGCTGTTTGTTGTGAGGAAATGTTATGATGGAATAATAAGGCCTAATTTCTCTGATTCTCATCTAGTTTAGAAGACTAGATGATACAAGACAGGAGAGAAGGAAAACCTCATTTTCAGGGGTTGCTGGGAGTTTATAACACACCCTTGCAAGTGATGGTTATAGCCTTCCCTCTGAAAAGCAGAGTAATAAGAACTGTTCACATGGCTTCCTGCATTCGGGGATTCCAGCAGTTTCCTTGTTAAGGATCTCTTATGGGTCTGTCACTCTACTGGACTCAAGGAAATAAAGAAAGTCCTATAGAGTTCAGTATGTGCCAAGGAATGTCTTCAAATAGTGGTTATTTTTTCTAGTCTATATTGTGTCCAGGCAGAAATAGCCTTATGTTATTGAAGATTGGATTCTGTATTTGTGTGTGTGTGGGGGGGGTGACTGTTACAGTCAAGCATGTTAAATGGAAGGTTTACTCAATTGCTCTTTTTTTGTATTGCAGATTTAATTATATATGCCCAATTTCCAAAAACTTGTATTTTCCCCCTCTTATGACTGTAACTAATCCACTTAAAGCAAGGTGACAAATTCACAAGCCACACTATCATGTATTCTTGTCCTTTCCCATCTTCAGTTGTAGAGAGAAAATGAGATTAAGTCAAGAAATGGGTTTTACAACTTGTGCGTTAAGCAAGTGCACCTATAAATATACATATATTAGTGTATTTGTGTTTACTATGATAGCTTGGAAGGAAATACATCATTCTTCCTGGAAGGAAATAAATTTTTTTTAAAAAGCTACCCTTAGGTAATGGGGCTATGCAGGCCTTTAAAAAATTCTATCTACTTTTTATTATTAATAAGTGAATTAAGTTTATCTGCAGAAATGATAGTTGGGCTAATATGGAATATTTTTACTGTGGAAGGGAAATAGGCCTTACCTTAACTACCTTCAGGATGCCTTCGTTTGTTCTTGGATCAGTTTGTATTTCAAACCAATTCCCTTCATTTCCAGAGGTGAAGAAATACACTGCAAGCCAATTATCTGTGAATTCTTCATCCCAGTCTATAACTTGAAATCGAAGCAACTCAGAACTTAAAGTATTTTCCTTAATAACTGCTGAATACTAAACAGGAGAGAAGCAGAGTTTTAGAGTTATTGTCAGGTTTTATCTAAAGAGATTCTGAATAGAATTAATCATTAATTCTCACATTATGTGTTGCCTCTTGCTGGTTACTAAATTCTTATATTTTACAAAAGTTTATTTTAAAGAAAAGTGCAGAGAACTTGAATAGAAGCCAGCAGGGAAATGAATACTGAATTAGAATGACAAAATGAAAAATAAAAAAAATATATATCATTATTCTTCAAGGAAGACAAGGTGTACCTGAGATTCTCGGAACATTGGGAAATTATCATTAACATCTTTCACTTTGATACTACATTCACATTGAGTTGATAGCCCTTCTCCATCTTTGTCGGCACCACTCACAACCAGCCGATAGCTGCTAACTTGCTAAATTTGGAGAAAAACAAAGAAAAGTAATTATCTCCAGTGCCAAGAATACAAAGAAAACTACCTGCTTCCTATGGGTAAAGAGGTGAAAATATTCAATCTCCTGGTTTATTCTCTAGAAGGATCACATGAGTTGTTTCATTGTCCAGCATGGAGGAGGCATGCGGGCCCCCTGGAAGCCAGGTTTCTCTTTTGTAAGCTTCTTAGGACAAGAAAGTTACACTTGGAGCAAAAATGGGCAGTGAGACTGGTAGGATGCTTATTTGAGGGAAGTTCACTAATAGAGCTTTCCCATTGGTCTATTTGAGAATCATTTGCATAAGTAATATAAAGTCTGACAGGATATTGTATGTGATCAAGATGGCCGTGGTGGTGGTGATGGTAGTTATAGTGGTAGGATAATGGGGAAGAGAGAGCAAGGATTCTTTAGTGTTTTGGAAGCAGGGGTAAAATTAAAACTAGGCAGTAGGAAAAAAAAAAAAAAAGTAACATCAGAGAAGGATTTCTTCCAGAAAGAAATTTCTTGTATCATCTAAGAAATTTATTTTTCTTCCACCTAATAAGGAATTAGTCACAGTTCAGTCTTTGTCCAAGTTTGCTTCCATGCCTTCTTTTACTCTCCACTTGACCTCCCACTGATAAGCTGATACTTGTTTGTTTAGGGTACAACTGATTGTATAGTTCTTAGGTACACATCTCACCCCACTAGAATCATATTGAAATGCAAACAGTTTCCCTAGATTGTCCCAGTTGAGTACAGAGAATGTCTTTTCCTTTCGCCTTTCATTCTCAGGTAAAGTGGGGTCACCTCTCTCCGCTTTCCTACAATCAAATCTTTTATTATCGAATGTTCCCAAATGACTTGCTTTACCTCTCGATCAAGAGAATTGGTTAAAGTACGGACTTCCCCAGTGTGTCTGCTTAGGAGGAACATGGGTATGCCTGCAGGTTCCTGAGAGACAATTTTGAAGGCTATTTTAGAGTTCAGGTGGTTTGGTTCATCTGCATCCGTGGCATTTAGTATCATCACCAGTGAGTCTAGAAATACAGAAGAATCTCATGAAAGAATATGTAAGAATTGACAATCTTTTCACATTATATATTCAACACAATTTCAAATTGACCTTTGTTTTTTAAAATCTTAAATCTATCTGTATGCTCAAAAATGAATTAAATGTCAGTTGCAGTGTCTCTTACTGTCTTTCTTAATCAGGTGGAACTGTGCTGCCTTCTATAAAAATCTTCCTGTTGGGGCACCTGGGTGGCTCAGTGGGTTAAAGATTCTGCCTTCAGCTCAGGTCATGATCTCAGGGTCCTGGGATAGAGCCCCACATGGGGCTCTCTGCTCAGCGGGGAACCTGCTTCCCTTCCTCTCTCTCTGCCTGCCTCTCTGCCTACTTGTGATCTCTGTCTATCAAATAAATAAATAAATAAAGTCTTAAAAAAACAACAACAACTTCCTGTTGTCCTTAAGCCTTGGCTGTGTTGGAGTTGAGACTATTTTCTGTCTTAATTTCTTCCCTTGATGGATGGCATTGTCTTTCTCCCTTTTCCCCAGATTATCCAAGTAACTTAGTGTGTCTCCTTTATAATCTAAAAAGTCTAGCTGATGCATCCAGGCTACCTAAAGCCACCCCTGTGGCTTTATGACTACCAGGTACTCATGTGACTTATGTATAGAGAGTAAAATACTATTAAGTTCATAACAGGACCATGACCTAGAGATACAATGGCAGTGGATAATTAGCTCAAATAAAAGTATGAGAAAGTAAGACCCAGGTTACTTGGATAAATTTTTCTGCAAGACTACTGATAAAACTAGGAGAATAAATTAGCTTATAAAACGATGACTATAGTGATGCCTATATTTTAAAATAAAGAAAATTAGAAGTGGTAGATACTGTAAGGGACTTACTTGAAGCACTATTTTCTTCAATTTCTCCCACAAATATACTTTGTGAAAATACTGGAGGATTGTCATTGACATCTAAAATTTTAACCGTTAGTATAAGTGGTTTCTCTACGTCTTGTCCTAGGGCATTTAGAGCATGACACGTGATCTAGAAAAAGGATGGAAATGTTACTTAATACTCTACAAACTCAGTTTGCATACTACTAAAACTTGTAGAAATAAAGCCCCTACTAGCATATACAGATTTTTTTTTTTTTTGCACAGAAGAGAAATGTTCCCCCCAAAACTAGACAAAGGAAGTAAAGGTACCCACAGTGGGCAGGCCAGTTAGGCAAGCTGCCCCTTCTTCCAGGCTGGTACTGTCATGTGATACAGAGTGTGAAACTCTTTGCAGGATGCATGTTGGACTTCAATGCTTACTCATGCACCCTCCTAGTAAATTCCTTCAGGGGCACATCCAGAAGTGAAGGCTCTTTGTAAGAGGGATGAACGTGGTTATTTGGTGGTGGAATTTTTCATGCATTGATCTCTCTTCTAAATTAACCAGTAGAAGAGTAGCACATTCTAAAGCCAACAGGCACAAACATAAGGGTGCCGAATATTGAGGACACAAACTTACCAGGAAGCTTGGAGTTTCCTCTCGATCAACTATGGCTGTTATGTTAATTTCTCCAGTGTTTTTGTCAACAACAAAGATTCCAAAAGGGGGTTGATCAATTCCCATTCCAGAAATTCGGTAGGTAATTTTCTGGGTTGCTTGGAAATCTGAAGTAATCTGAAGCCCCAAACACCCAAAATGTGAATGTGATCATCAGTCAGGACTTTTCCTTCCTATTTCTCCACCTTCACAGTCTTAAGTCTTTTTTTTTTTATTTTATTCACTCTTTCTGACCCTGTGATGGTTACTTTTTGCCTTGATGAATACTGGGAATGTGAAGTATTTCAAACTGTTGCATCTATTGACCAGCATGGACCAACACACATTAATCATTTTGGCTCTAGAATGTTTGCTCAGATTGTGGCCACCATGGCGATGTTAAAATGTTGAGAGAAAGTCATGGATACTTAATATTGAAAAGACTACTTCTGAATCCTCCTTTCCTTGGCAGAGAACATTTTTTGAGAAAAAGACATTTATTTAAGGGCGCCTGTGTGGCTCAGTCATTAAGAGTCTGCCTTCGGCTCAGGCCATGATCCCAGGATTCTGGGATCAGCAGAAAACCTGCTTCTCCATCTCCCAGTCCTCCTGCTTGTGTTCCCTCTCTCGCTCTCTCTGTCAATTAAATAAATAAAAATCCTTAAAAAAAAGACATTTATTTTAGTTTAAATAGAGGGAGCTGGAGAGAAAAAGGGGAAACACTTACTTATACAGTAAGTGTTAAACATGTTTATTAAAATAAATTATTTATTATTATTTTATTTTTATTATTATAATTTTCAAGCTTTTTAATATGGAAAATTTCAAATATATATAAAGTTAGATTAGTATAATGAACCTGATATATCTCATCACCCAGTCTTAATTATTATGAATACAAGGACCCCCAACCATTTATCTTATTGTCTTATCCATATATTTATTTTTGTTAGCATATAATGTATTATTTGCCCCAGGGGTACAGGTATGTGAATCATCAGTCTTACACAATTCACAGCACTCACCATAGCACATATCCTCCCCAGTGTCCATCACCCAACCACTCCATCCCTCCCTCTCGCCCCCCCCCAGGCCCCCAGCAGCCCTCGGTTTGTTTCCTGAGATTAAGAGTCTCTTAGGGTTTGTCTCCCTCCCCAGTCCCATCTTGTTTCATTTTTCCCTCCCTTCCCCCCATGACCCCCTGCCCTGCCTCTCAAATTCCTCATCATATATTTTTTCTATTTGTTTGCTAGAATCCAGATCTAAGCAAGGCATATTCATTGAACTTGGTCCCCCTGTCTCTTAATTATTTTTTATTACTCTAGAAGCCATAGTGCCTTCATCTCATTTTATATTATTATTATTATTATTAGTTTTTTTTTTAATGTGGTTGAAGATACCAGGTTATTTGTTCTATGGACTCCCCAGTCTGCATTTTGATAAATGGATTGCCATATCATTTTAATGTATATCTATTACATTTATTCTGAAACTGCATATCGCCCCTGCTGATGTGACTTACTTTGGCAATTGGA
This sequence comes from Mustela nivalis, assembly GCF_964662115.1. Classification (NCBI taxonomy): domain Eukaryota; kingdom Metazoa; phylum Chordata; class Mammalia; order Carnivora; family Mustelidae; genus Mustela; species Mustela nivalis. The sequence goes on from NC_139033.1 coordinate 59,168,903, forward strand.
TTTCTTTTCGAGTTGTCTTCTCTTTCTCGGCAGGGTTTTGCAAATTTCACCCATTCACGTTTGTATCTCCTTTTGCCTTGTACAGCAGTATCATCTTCTCCGTGTTGGTCCTTTGTCTTATATGAAAAGGCATCCCATTTTATTATGCACATTGTTAAAAAGTTTTGATTTGAGTATTGCTTATCAACACCTAGGTTGAGGAGCCCTCGCTGTTTCATAGTATCTAGGGCTGTCGAAAGTCTACTTTGCTTGACCTCACACTTTGTCAAGCAAAGAGAGAACATTTAATATCTAAAACAATTACAGAACCATATGATTTTTAATACTGGCATTGAATCATATTTTGTATTTCCTTTATATATTCCATAATATCTCACTGCTCTGGGTACCTAGGATGTGTTTAATAAAAACCTGTTGATTTGTTTAAGATAAGAAAGAACACATAAGATAAAGTACAATAATGACATTTATACATTCTTGGTATTTAAAATTGGGCTGGTTTTAATTTTATTTTCACAGTTATTTAATAGTTTTAAACATTAAAGAAATATTTACTTTTCCCAGTACAATTTTAATTTTTTTTTTTTTAAAGATTTTATTTATTTATTTGACAGAGAGAGAAATCACAAGTAGGCAGAGAGTCAGGCAGAGAGAGAGAGAGAAGCAGGCTCCCGCTGAGCAAAGAGCCCGATGCGGGGCTCGATCCCAGGACACCGAGATCATGACCTGAGCCGAAGGCAGCGGCTTAATCCACTGAGCCACCCAGGCGCCCCACAATTTTAATTTTTTGAACTAAACTATTATTTTAGTTACAAAAAACTTTTTCATACTTTACCTCTATTCGCAGTTCTCCATGAACCAATATGAGCACCTGTAGACATTTAAATAAAATCAAGTTAAATGTGTATTCTTCTAATAAATAATTACAAAGATAATCCTGTTCATACTGTAGTTTGTTTCTATTTCAAAAGAAGTGGATTTGTTGAAGCAGTATTCAAAGGGTAAAATCCTCTCAGGAAAAAGAAAATATTCTTAGTATAAATAAGTTCTTACAGTTTTTTAATCTGACTTTTGAGTTTTAATGGTATACAGAACAATCTACTGAATTATGCAAAACTGTGCCAAACAGTTGCAACACCAGACATATTTTACCTGTCTGTTCTATAAAGACTTTCTAAGAACTCTGGAAGATACTGCTTTGGGAAACAGTGGTGAGCATCATTGTGATAAGCTATCAGTTGCGCTTTTTTGTTGTATGACAGTGGAGAGGATGGAATAGAACTAGTCAGGTTTAGAGAGTGGAACATAAAAGTTGGGGATATGCTGTTCCAATCATAAGTACGGTGTATGTGGGATATGTACCTGCTAATCCCTGCCCTGTTATTTCAGCTTAAATGTTGAGCTTAATTTTCACACTGATCTGAAAAAATTAAATGAGGATAAAATGAAGTCAGGCAGTCTAGGGTCTTTACTTTCTTAAGAATATGGGATCTTCTTTTGTGTCACATTCCATCTTGTTTTTTTTTTTTCCTAGAATGCATTTTTTTTTTAACTTGAATATAGTTAACACACAATGTTATGTTAGTTTCAGGTGTACAATTTAGTGATTTGAAAAGTTCATACATTATGCTATGCTCACCACAAGTGTAGCTGCTATGTGTCTTGTTACATCAGTGTTACAATATTACTATTCCTTTTGCTGGGCTTTCTATTCCTGTGACTTAATTCATTCCATACCTAGAAGCCTTTATCTTCCACCCCTCTTCACTCATTTTGTTCAGCCCCCCACCATTCTTCCCCCTGGCAACCATCAGTTTGTTCTCTGTATCGATAGGTCTGATTCTATTTTTTGTTTTCCTTTCCTTTCCTTTCCTTTCCTTTCCTTTCCTTTCCTTTCCTTTCCTTTCCTTTCCTTTCCTTCCCTTCCCTTCCCTTCCCTTCCCTTCCCTTCCCTTCCCCTTCCTTTCCCTTTCTCTTTCCCTTCTTTTTATTTTGGATTTCAAAAGAATCTTATAAGTGGAATCATATTGGGTTCTCTCAGTCTGACTTATTTCACTTAGCAGAATACCCTCTGGGTCCATCCATATCGTCTCAGATTTCCTGATATCAGCCTTCTTATGGCTGCATAATTTTCCGTTACAGCATCCTTGTCCATTCATCTGTTGATGGACACTTAGGTTGTGTCCATATCTTGGCTATTATAAACAATGCTGAAATAAGTATAGGGATGGATATGTCTTTGTGATATGGTGATATGGTGTTTTGTTTTCTTTGGGTAATTATCCAGTGGTGGAATTATTGGATCATATTGGATCATACCCATATGGTAATTCTATTTTTAATTTTTTGAGGAATCTCCATACTGTTTTCCACAGAGGCTGTATCAATTTCAGTCTCCACCAACAGTGTACAAGGACTTCCCCCTGACCCCACATCTTTGCCAACACTTTTTATTTCTTGTCACTTTGATTTTAGCCATTCTAACTGATAATGATCAGTTCAAGTTTCAGCAATTGCCATGAAACTGTTGGAGTTAATGTTTATTATGGTTTTTGTGTTAGTTGCAATTTATAGATCTTTATATTTATTATCTCATGTAATACTTATAGTAGCCATCTGATGGAGATACTATTATTATAGTCTATTTTATGGATGAAGAAATGGAGCCAGGAGACAATGAGAACTTTGTCTCCTCCAACAGCTCTAATTGAGCTAGGACTTCAACTTCTGCACCCTGACTCCAAAGTGTATACATCATCATTAAACTAGATTTTAGCCAAAGTTGGCATATGTCAGTAGGTAAAACTAGTGGTAGAGAGAAAGTTATATGATACTCAATTTAGATTTCTTCCTGGCAACAGTGAAAGTTACTGCTGAAACATGTAGATTTATTAAATTGTTTACTTTGTAAGGCAATAATAAAGAGGCAGGTGGAACTCTGAATTAAAGAAGTAACTACAACAGACATAGGATGCCAGGACCCTTGCATTCTAAAACTTTCACTGAAATCCTTATTTCAAAGGGTCTGCAAATTGTTGTGAAAAGGGACCATTGCATATCGTTATAACCTGTCTCAAAGTGATTTTACAGCTTTGCTTCTCTTTATTAAATGTTGTCCTCGAGTCTTCTCGAGCACTGTCATTATCTCACTAATTTCTCAATTCGTAAGGACGACTCAGCTACATGTGAGGGGAGGGTTGGGCCAGGCACCCTTCCCTTTACAGGAAAACTGGAAAGAGTCATCCAGAAAATATGAATCATGTTTGCACTAGTCTGACAGAGAAGGGTTCTTCGAATAGACAGTAAGGGATAATTTCTGTTTTCCTGGGAAGCAAAGAAAGGACAAACTCTAAACTGTGGAGAATGAACATTGCAGATGGTTGTTTCTTATTTGTTCAGTCTTTTCACTGAATCAGAGCCCTTACAAGTTATTCAGTCAGACCTACACTCTTTCTCATCCTCTTTTTTAAAGTCAGACCACCAAGATTGTTCTCTAATTTTAGGGAATATAATGCAATGTGGTGGTTAATTGTGCTTCTAAGAATATGGGAAGGTTAATAAGAAACACTTCTGAGATATTACAATATTTTTAAAATATTTAGAAATATAATCATAGCCTTATGTTATTTAGAATGATGTTTCTTAAAAAAATTTATTATTTAAGATAATTAATATGTATATTAGTTACTTAGTTGTTTAGTTATTTTAACATACTTCTTTTGAGTATTTAATAAATATTTCAATAGTTTCCTGACCATATAAATCAACTAAGTTGGCTTTTTTGATAGCCTTTTGATTACAAGTACAAATGAGGAGAAAACACTCCTTATCTTGAGAATTCCTATACTTTTTTCTTCCTTCCTCTGGTCTCCTGGTTATTTTGATAATTTTAGTTATATGATTTTTAAAGCATTGATATGACCTGAGTAGTCTTGTGTAGATAAGAATCAGAAATATTTTATTAAAAGCAAATCAGACTAGTAAACTAATAAAATAACACATGGAATAAAGTAATTTAATGTCTGTATACCCTATTTGCTAATTAAATATATATATTTATATCCTTATGGTTTCTATTGAATATAATACATATATAATACATATATTTTGAGGACATGGGTGACCAGTTTTTGAAAAGTCATTTATAATAACAACTACTATTTCCTGAGTTTCGCCAAGATTTTGTGTAGAGTTACCTCAAACTTTTGTGTGGGGATAGATGGACTGTTAAACTATGCATTTATCCAGTGAGGTAGTCCTGGCTGGCTTAGGGTAGCTCTCCCTCATCTCTAGAATGGGATAGGAGTAGATCACATCCACTCTCCTCTGGGAAATTTGTAAAATGAATTAGATGATTCAAAGAAATCATTATATGTTTTAAATGTGATTTTTTAAATTAATTTTTTGGGGAAACATAATATAAGCTGGTGATATTATTTTTATAATTGGTTAGATACAGTGATTATTAATGAGTTCAATCATAGAGGTCATTCAATACATGTTTGAAGAATACATTTCATATGTATAATGCAGAAAATATGAGCAGTCTGTCTTTTATATCTCACAGCATATATGTATGTGTATGTACTCTATATATATACATACATATTTATAGACCTTTTAAACTTAAAATCTAAAACCCCCAGAACATTCTAATAAGCTTTGTAGTTATCAGGACAAACCCATAATTGAAAAAAAAAAGACATATGTTTAATTACTTAGAGATTAAAATTTAATTTTAGACAATTTAATTTTCAATAGCTGATTTAAACTCAGTTTAAAAAGTTAAGCCTCATATCATGGTAGAGATGCTAAGAAAAACAAATACTAGATATTCTCAACAAACTGGATATTCTCAAATACTTATTTTGAATGCTGTGTAGGAAACAGTCAAGTGTAGTAATATGAAACTGGACACCAAATCTTGAATCTTGAATTTAAATCCCAGTCTTAACATTTACTGGTTGTATAACTTGGGAACATTACTTAGTCTTTCAATTTCCTCATCTGTAAAATAGAGATAATAATTCTACTTACTTTATATATTTGTTTTGAGGATTAAATGAATTAGTAAGTCTAAAGCACATAGATGAGTCCACAGTAAGTGCTTACCAAGTATCAATCATTTCTTTCATCAGACTTTAATGTATATGTTGCCAAAGCGAGCACTGTCAACAAATTTTTTTTTAAAGGTGTAAGAGATGGGGCACCTGGGTGGCTTAGTGGGTTAAAACCTCTGCTTTCAGCTCCGGTCATGGCTTCAGGGTCCTGGATCAAACCCCGCACCAGGCTCTCTGCTCAGCAGTGAGCCTCCTTCCTCCTTTCTGCCTGCCTCTCTGATTACTTGTGATCTCTATCAAATAAATAAATAAAATCTTAAAAAAAAAAAGATGTAAGAGAACCACTTTACTATGAAGTGACCTTTTATTATTATTATTCACGTCAAGATAGAAAAGAGTGTTTTCTTTTTAAATAAATGAGTGGGCAAAGGGAAAAGAGAAAGAGGGAGAGAGAGAGAGAAAGAAAACAAAGAACAGACTCCTCACTATAGAGAACAAACTGATGGTTACCAGAGGGGAGTGGGTGGGGTGGAGGGTGAAATAGGTGATGGGGATTAAAGTGTACACTTACCATGACATGATGAGTGCTGAGTAATGTGTAGAATTATTGAATCATATATTATACAACTGAAACTAATAGGACACTGTATGTTAACTACACTGGAATTTCTCTTTTTGAGCATCGGGAAGAATCAAGAACCAGTGTTCCACTATACAACTGTGTGGGTTCCCCCTTGCACAATTTCAGGGGGGTACTGTTCACATTGTAGTTTATGTGAATGTGTCTCCTGGAGTTGTGCAGTGTTTAGCCTAGCCAACAGTGCAGTGGCCATGTAAGAAAAATGTGCATATTAGATGGATTCAATTATTCATAGTATAATTATGGATAGTAACCAGTTGTCCATATAATTTTCTTGTAATGAACTTCCCAAAACAAGCCCTTACCTTAGGCTATCAGATTGACTCTTAACCAGAAAGGAAGAGCCAAAGGCTAAGTGTTTTATGAGAAACCACACGGGACACTAAGTGTTCTGGCTCCAAATGAAAACCAGTTTCAGGTATTAAGCAAGTGAGAGTGATAATTGGTAGATGTAATTACATCTTTCCTGACATTTGCTCAAGTCAGGCAGGACTGGCCAGAATTGCTTGGCAAGTTTATTCTGAATTTAGAATCTTAACTTTTGGAGAGGTTCAGGAGCAAATTTATTTCCATGTATTTATTAGCACTGGAAACTAGATTGTTTCATTGATCAAGAGAAGGAAAGATACCTCAAAGATTTTCCTTCTGTTAAAAATTTGGGCCATTGCCTTTTCCACAGAACTAGAGCAAAGAATCCTGGAATTTGTAGGGAACCACAAAAAGACTCCAAATAGCCAAAGCAATCTTGAGAAAGAAGAACGAAGCTGGAGGTATCTTACTCCCTGATTTCAAACTGTCCTACCATACTACAGTAAACAGTATGGTAGGAGCATGAAAACAGACACATAGATCAAATAGAATAGAGCCCAGAAACAAACCCACACATTTATGGTCAATTAATCCGTAATGAAGAGGCAAGAATATACAGTGTGGAAAAGACAGTCTCTTTCATAAATGGTGTGGGGCAAATTGGACAGCTATATGCAAAAGAATGAAACTGGACCACCAATTTACATCATATACAAAAATAAATTCAAATGGATTAAAGACTTGAATGTGAGAACTGAAAACACAGAACTCCTAAAAGAAAACAAAGGGAGTGAGCTCTTTGACATTGGTCTTTGTAATATTTCTTTGGAGCAGTCTCCTCAGGCCAGGGCAACAAAAACTAAGATAAGTGGGACTACATCAAACTAAAAAGCTTTTGCACAGCAAAGGAAACCACCAATGAAACAAAAAGTTAGCCTACTGGATGCAGGAAGACATTTGCAAGTCAGGTATCTGATAAGGGGTTAATATAAAAAATATATAAAGAACTCAGGCAACTTAGTATAAGAAAAAACCCAATTAAAAAACACACAGAAGATTTGAATAGCCATTTTCTAAAAAGACATCCGGATAGCCAAGAGGCATGAAAAGATGCTAAAATCACTAATCATCTGGGAAATGCATGAGATACCATCTCATACCTCACACACAACAGACTGGCTATAAACAAAAAGACAAAAAATGACAAGAGTTGACAAAGGTGTGGGGGAAAAGGAAACTCTCATGCTGGTGGGCATATAAATTGGTACAACTACTATGGAAAACAGTGTGGACATTTCTCAAAAAATTAAAAATAGAACTATTACTATATGATCAGTAATTCCATTTCTGTATATTTATCCAAGGAAGAAGAAAACATAAACTCAAAGAAATAAATGCACCTCTATAATCATTGCAGCATTATTTACAATAACCAAGATATGGAATCAACCTAAGTGTCTCTCAATAGATGAAGAGATAAAGAAGATGTGATATATACATATATATGTGTATATATGTAGATATATGTATATAAAGGATATCATACTCCCTGATTTCAGCCATAAAAAAGAATGAAATCTTGCTATTTGTGACAACAGGGATGGACCAAAAAGTATTATGCTAAGTGAAATAAGTCAGACAAAGAAAGAAAAATAACATGTGATTTCACTTATATGTGGAATCTAAAAAGCAAAACAAATAAGCAGACAAAATAAAACTGAAAAGAAACATAGATACAGAAAACAACCTGTTGGTGGCCAGAGAGATGAGGGGTTGGAGGACAGGTGAAATAGGTGAAGGATATTAAGAGGTATAGACTTCCAGCTATAAAATAAATAAGTCATAGGAATATAATGTACAGCATAAAGAATATAGTCAATGATGTTGTAAACTTCATATGGTACTAAGACTCATCATGGAGATCATTTTGTGATGCATAAAAATATTGAATTACTATGAGGTACACCCAAAGCTAGTAGTATATTGTATGTCTATTACATTTCAGTAGAAAAAAATTGGACCATTTATTTACAATAATTTTTCTAAAATTTTACTTTTAGTGTGTTCTATAGAAGAAGGTGGTTGAAATAGTTCTGCTATGTTTAGAACACATTCTAATGCCAAACTTGATATTTAAACGACTCTCTTTTTTACAGCACCAACACTACTAATTTCTTTAAAACTTTGTGCTTTAAAAATCTTTGGATTTCCAGCATCACTATTAGCTTTGTATTGAGTAAAGTTTTACATAATATAGTGGCATGGAATTAAATAGCTTTTTGTCCAAATGCTAATAGATGTTTTAATTTTTTTTTTAAAGATTTTATTTATTTATCTGATAGAGATGACAAGTAGGCAGAGAGGCAGGCAGAGAGATAGGCAGAGAGACAGGAGGAAGCAGGCTCTCCACGGAGCAGAGAGCCCGATGCGGGGCTCGATCCCAGGACCCTGGGATCATGACCTGAGCCGAAGGCAGAGGCTTTAACCCACTGAGCCACCCAGGCGCCCCTAATAGATGTTTTAGATGACGAACTGTGTTGCAGGTTTTGTGGACTATAAAACACTGAACAGTGGTCTCCTTTGAAGATAGACATTATTTTTAAAAGGTTAAATTTCAGGGCGCCTGGGTAGCTCAGTGGGTTAGAGCCTCTGCCTTTGGCTCAGGTCATGATCCCAGGATCCTGGGATAGAGCCCCACATCGGGCTCTCTGCTCAATAGGGAGCCTGCTTCTCTCTCTCTCCCTCTGCCTGCCTCTCTGCCTACTTATGATCTGTCAAATAAATAAATAAAATCTTTAAAAAAAATAAATAAAAGGTTAGGGACGCCTGGGTGGCTCAGTTGGTTGAGCAGCTGCCTTCGGCTCAGGTCATGATCCCAGCATCCTGGGATCGAGTCCCACATCAGGCTCCTTGCTCAGCAGGGAGCCTGCTTCTCCCTCTGCCTCTGCTTGCCATTCTGTCTGCCTGCGCTCGCTCTCTCCCCCTCTCTCTCTCTGATAAATAATAAATAAAAAAATCTTTAAATAAATAAATAAGTAAATAAATAAAAGGTTAAATCTCTGAAGCTAAGTATTTTCAATCATAAATTTTTCCCCCAAGTGTTTATTTTCTATTTGAGAAATGGATCAAACATGCACAGGAAGCTGATAACTATTACGTTTTTCTTTGACTATAGGCAGGTGTTCCCCATGCCTTCACCTCTCAAATAATTAGAAGACTGGACAGCTGAAATTTTGAGTAATGCTCCAAGTTTGAAAATGTTATTTTCTCATACCCACTATTACACAAATGTAAGATATAGTTTGATGTGCTCTTTCACTCAAGAAAAATCGAGGTCCTTTCTGGACTTACTAAAACTGGTGTTGGTGGTTATTTAAAATAGTAAGGCAGTCTATTAAGAAGTTATCAAGAATCACTTGTGTTACTAATGTAAACATTGCAAATGATAGGAGTCTTACAAAGCACTTTGTATTTTCCAGAGCAGTTGTTTGCACATTTTGCTGCTTTTTTTTAGTAAGTGACATATTTATTTATTTGAGAGAGAGAGAGAGAGAGAGAGAGAATAGGAGCATGGGGAGGGGCCAGGAGAGAGGGAGAGAAGCAGACTCCCTGCTGAGTGGGGACCCAGATGCAGAGCTTGATCTCATGAACCCTGAGATCATGACCTGGGTGAAACCAACGGTGCCCCAACATCCATGTTGTTGCTTTATTCTTACTGTGTCAGAGGACTGTGATTATTGTCATATGACAATTGAGGGAACAAAGCCTAAAGTGAGTCAGTCATTACAGGCATAGACTGAAGCCCTTGACTTTGCTATCCTATCTCACTTCTCTAGGCAATCTTCTATGGTCATAGGGTGGTGGAATTAATTCAGCCTTCCAAATATGTCTTCCCACTTCCAGACCTCACCCTTCAACAACAAAAGATGGGCAGTCCCACTCCACAGTGCTTTGAAAAACTTGTTTTTTTTCCTCTTACCACACTATTTCAAAACGTGGGGTGGCTCCCCACTTCTAAATGGATTCCATTAAGCTTCACTGAGTGGACTTTCCATCTGACCCTCATTTACCTTTCCAATTCATGTCCAATGCATACTGTCATTCTAGCCAAACCAGTATGTCCATTGCCCCTAGGTAAATGCTGTAATTCCTTTGCTCCTGCTGGTCTGACAACTAAGGGTATAGGATATCCCCCTTTGGCCCATCTATACTATTCAAAAAACAGCTCAGATCTCACCTAGTCCATGGAACCTTGTTTGCTGACCTCACTCTTGACTGATACAGCATTCCACTAACAGCATTAATAAAAGACAAGCTCTGACTGATAGAAATTTAATAAGAACACAAATATGAGCTAAATATTTATATTTTAAATGTTCTAATATTTATTTATTTGTTGTTAAAGGTCTTATTTGTCAGAGAGAGAGTGAGCAGGGAGAGTGCCAGAGAGGGAGAATCAGGCTTTCCACTGAGCAGCAAGCCCGATGCAGGACTCAATCCCAGGACCCTGGGATCATGACCGAGAGCCAAAGGCGCATACTTAACCAACTGAGCCACCCAGATGTCCCTAAATATTCATATATTTAAAAAGCTTAAAAGGGTGAAACTAATTTTAGCAATATATCTTTTATCTAATATATCTAAAATACTGTAATTTTTAATTGTATTCAATATAAAAGTTGACATTTTACATTCTTTTTCTCATACAAAGTCTTCAAATATGTTGGGTGTTTTACATTTAACAGCACATCTCAGTTCAGACAACCACATTTTAAGTAGTTATTAGCTACATGTGTCCACTGGCTGCCATATTGGACAGAGCAGGTCTAGACTATTCAATTTAATAATTACATATGAAGTTATAGTGTTGTTTAAATAGGTTGTGTGTGTGTGTGTGTGTGTGTGTGTGTGTAAAATTTTTCTAAGGGGAAGAAAATGTTTTACTTTTCATAGTTTCCTTCATGACCAGCATTATAGAGGCACTCTGGGAGGCTACAGTTTAGAGGCCTCATTTAAATGTTCATCTATCTATTTTTCAAACAATGAGTGTCCACTGTAAGAGAGATATTATAGGAGCCATTAGGAATATAAAGATGAATGGAACACCCCTTAATATAACAATTTTACTGTTATTTTAGGACTAGAGGGATTTTTGAGAATGGTTTATGTCAACGCAGGGAAAAGAGCTCCCCTACACTTGTGGTCGTCCAATTCTGTGTTCTTGTGACACCTTCTGGCACCCCTGCCACTTTTCCTATAGCCTCCTGAGTTGGTCATTGGTTTGAACATGGAGATTATCAGGCTACCTGAGGTTTAGTCTAGAAATGACCATTTGGAAAGGTAGGAACATCATACAGCTGTCTCATTTCTCTTTACAACATTCTTGGGTCAGACTCCTTGGAGAACCAAAACAATTTGTTCCATTGTTATAACAAAAATAGACTCTAACATTGAGGTGCCTGGGTGGCTCAGTCAGTTAAGCATCTGCTTTCGGCTCAGGTCATGCTCCTGGGGCTGTGGGATTGAGCCCTGTATCGAGGTCCCTCAGAGAGCCTGCTTCTCCCTCTCCCTCTGCTTCCTCCTGCTTGCTCTCTCTCTCTCTCTCTGTGTCAAGTAAATAAATAAAATCTTAAAAAAAAAAAGTACTTAAAAAAAAATAGACTCTAAAAGAAGGGACAATAACAATTTTCTGCTTGGACATTGTCCTAAAAGGGAAAGCTGGGAAACTCCCGCTCATAAGGCAGCCTATTCTAATTTTGGACACCTTTAATTTTTAGAAAGTTCTTTCTAAAGATCTATTTCTCTGCAACTTCTTGAAGTCCAATTATCATCTCAACTTTTTGAGATGGGGAGGTGAGGGAAACTGGTGCCTTGGACAATTCGGTTTATTATGAAGTGAGAATTAGTATTGGGAATTTTCTTTAATATTAATTTATGGTATATGTCACTACTTTGATATCCTAATGTAACTGATAAAATTGTGGCCTTTTTTTTCTTCACTAAAACAGCATAGTTAAGGAACAAACTAGTCTGTGACATCCAGACTGGTGCTTTGCGCTTCAGATCTCACTTCTCTTTTAGGTAACATGGTATACATCTTTCTCAACCAACAGAAGTATTATGCTTCTGAAAAAAAAATGGCTTCTAAAATGTTTTATGTCTTTTCCCCGCAAAGTCAGGATATTTTTTGCACATAATGGCGAAACAGTTTTCTTAATACCCCTTTCAACTTTGCTAGAGTCAAACATTGCTTTGATTTTAATTCAACGGTCTATTTTAAAAACACGTCAGGTATCAAGACCAGGCACGTACAGTTCTTAGCCGTATGCTTAAGAGATATGTAACCTTGGAAAATAGACCTGGCTCTCTTTCATGTGTTTTAGTTTGTGTATTGGAAAGATGGATAAAAATATTACTTTGAAGAAAGTGAGGATGTTGTGGAGAATAGATCTAAGATCAAGATTACTAAATTCATTAACCAAAGAAATGCTAAGTATCAACTTTCAAATTCTACTTCTCTGATTTATTTTTCTATGTAAAATACATTAAAAACCACCAAAAAGCGGAAATTGGTAACCTTTATGGTTTTATTCTAAAATGTTTATTTCCATTTCACTCCTTTTAGAACTTATAAGAGGGATTCAGCAATCAAGTATAGTATTAACAAACACGGAAGGGAGCAGGGAAAAATTGGAATTATTTGAAAAAAAAGAAAAAAATGGACTTACCATTAAAATGGCCAGAGCCCCTGGTGTTCTGAAAAGGAACCAAGTCATTTTCTCTGACTTCCCTGGTGGACAAATCCAAGGAAGCTGCTGCTTCAGTCCTTCCAACTGTCTGCATATGATGTCTAAGAAAAGCTTTTCGGTCGCGTCTCTGCTTTCTGGAGTTTACAGATGGTCTGTTATGCAGCTCCTCCCCACCCTAAACCAAGGATTGGTCTTACCAGAAACGCTTGCATCACTTTTGCTCCCAGGTAAAAACTTAGACACACCTCAATTCCAAAAGCAATGAAATCCTTTGTTGGAGGCTGAAAGAAAAGTTCACAGGCTGAAGACAGGTTTAATAGGAAGGTCCCAGATGAATAATAAATTCATCATTGTGTGGAAGTGCAAAAGCTTGTCCTGACTACCCTGAAAAAGAATCTAGTTGGCTTTTCTTCAGGGTTACAATTAAAAACTGAAAAGCAAAACAAAACATACAAAAATCCCCCAAAACCTAACTTGTAGAAGAGCATTTGTTTTTAGTCTGAGTATATGTGGGCGGATTGAAAGTTAAGCGAAATGTCAGTGTGAAGTAATGATATATTTTATTGAAAGTAACTCAAATTTGAAGAAGAAAATCATCACATTAAGCAATTATTAATACAGATTTTGGGGGGGGAAAGTAGAAATAATTGAAAATAATTAGGAATAAAATTGGAGTAAACAGTTACCTAGTGCCTTGGATATTTGAAATATATAAATAATGCATTGCAAAACCAGATCCCTGATAATAATCAGATGACATCTTTCCTCTTGTATTCCTTTTCATTTATAAGTTTGTTCAATGATAGGTTGCCTAGTGAAGAAGGTTATCTTTGTGCACTTTTAATTAGTCAAAACATTTCCTCTGGAGCAGTCAACCACCTTGCTGTCATATATTTATGCACTTCTAAATATGTGGTTGCCAACTCAAGTTAGAGGATGGGGGAAAATCTACTAACACCACTTTAGTTTGCTTTTAACACTAGAGTTAAAAACACTTTTAAACATTCCAGAGTATTTAAAGAATTTTTTCTTTGATAGAAGAACAATTTTATCTTTATAAGTATTTATGCATCAGGTTTTGGAAGCTTTTTAGTTTCAGGAAAACCATTTAATCACAGAGTGTTTTATTTTATTTTATTTTTGAATTTTTAAAATTTGAATTCAATTAGTCAACACATAGTACATCATTAGTTTTTTGATGAATCACAGAGTATTTTAGACAGAAAGGATTTTGTAATCTGAAAGTTAGGGGGGGTGGACAAAATCTTGTGGTTTTAAAAACAATTGTGGTGAAATATGCATAACAAAATTGACTATTTTAACCATTTTTAAGTGTAAGACTAAATGGCATTAGTGGTATGCTCATATTGCTGTGCAAACATCACCACCATCCACCTCCAGAAAAATGTTTTTGTAATAAAGTTTGTGCAGATAAGTTTTATTGGAACATAGACATGCCCATTTATGCATTATAAGTGACCGCTTTCGCGGAGCCTTTTATGAATAACACTGTAAACTTCGGGGCAGGAAAGAAGAGCAAGATTTAATGAATTCTTTCCTTTTCCATAATTTAACATCCTGTAATCCTTCAAAATATTGTACTCAAGACAAAAGAGGGGTGCCTAGGTGGCTCAGTCAGTTAGCTTTTGGCTCAGGTCTTGATCTTAGAGTCTTAGGTTAGGGACTCAGCAGGGAGTCTGCTTCTTCCTCTCCCTCTGCCTCCTCCCCCTGCTCAGGCTCTGTCTCTCTCAAATAAATAAATAAAATTTTAATAAAGACAAAAGAGATTAAAAAGATGATAGCAGTGAGTTATGATATTCCTGGGCATACCCATAAGTTGCGCTGAATCTAGATTCTAGATACGACTTACTTTGTTCTGATTTACCCTTTCTAAAATTCCAGTTCTTTGACAACTTTAATTAATTAGGGGCTTCCACTCCTTCTTCAGAGATAAGGAAGTGTTTTGCTTTAGAACTTTAAAATACCAGGTACAGGTTAAAATACCAGTTACACTTGGTTTCTAAAAACTGTGGACATCCTCGTAGGAAGTAATATACCAGACTTGGCCCATTGCAGCCAATGTAGGCTCCACATATGTCCCAGTCCAGGAGGACTGGAGAAATCCATGACAAGTCCCATTGTGCATTCTACAGGCAAGTGGTGCTCTCTGGTCTTACATGTGCTCTGGACAATGATTTAAGCCAACAACTTTTTTTTTTGTTGTTTGGAGATTTGGGACCTCAAGAAAGTAATAAAATATGTTGTTGGGGCCTGATTTGCATAGTGTTGGGAAGGGAGTGGTGGTTACTTCAGCTGGGGACTGCATTTGCATAATACCTTCAGACTAAGAAGGGTTTTCTCTTGCCATTTCATTTGTTTGTGAAAAGGAAAGATGGGAACATTTTCCAGGGGTTTCCGTCACATGATTATGTTATTACTCTCTGAATAATGGCTTTGGAAACCCAAGCCCAACTTGACACTGGCTGTTATTCCAGAGGCTGAAATAAAAAGGAAGATAATAACAATAATAATCATAATCATTAGAAGGGAGCTCATAGTATGTGTATGTTATGGTTCAACTGAGGCACCATATTGAAAATATAACAGTTGGATAGTAGGACACATCACAGGTTTAAAAAGTTAAAGAAACCATTTCTCAGTTCGCTAAAAACTGAACCATGGCCTAAGAGGTAAAGCAATTAGAATGACTATTTATTCAACTGGGCAGTAGCTTCTGAGGTTTCTGTGATGTTTCTAAACACTCATTATCTAGAGCAGTTCTATTATTCACCAAGTAGAGAATGTTAATGAGACTTTGCCTTCACTGGCAAGCCTTCACTGGTTTGTTTGTTTTGACTGGAAATGTGTATGTAATGTATTTTATATGTCAGACATTACTACTTTCTGATATTTAATTTGTTCTTGAATATCTACAAATTCATGAAATTAAGATACTAGTTCATAAATCGTGCATTAACAGAATTACACATACATCTTGAAATGACCTGCAAAAGTTGTGACCCATCACCCTTCGTTGTTCAAGGTCATGGAAATCAGACCTCTTCCATTACAATCATACCTGCAGGCATGCAGAAATGTCAGGGAATTTAATAACTGTGCACCAGCAGAGAAGAGTCTGCACTTTAATAATTAGTGAAAATAGAGCTGTTAATCGAATTTGCTCTTAGATGGTATGTAACATGTCCACCGTGTTTCTGCAATTCCTGGGATTATTTCTTTAAAAGGATGTGTGTGATTCTTACCATATATTGATTGAAGCCCAAACTTCAGAAGAGTGATTATGGGTGACTGCATATCTAAAAAATGTTTCATAAGCTGCGGACCAGGGTCAATATCTTTTTGCTTGGATTTAATCTGATTAGGCAATTGCTTCTTTGTGGGAGTATTTTTGTCAGGTAATAAGCATGAAGGAGGGATTTTTCAAATGAACATCGTGCTCACTCCACTATTCTTTAGGAATAGTTTTGATTTGGTTCTTGTGATTTGCTGGAGATCAAATTGAATAGCTGGGATCTATTTGCAAAGTGTATTTGGAATCCATGTAGTTCCTACCTCCTTGGGTTTTTGCACTAGCCAGACCCCTAACATCTCTCATGTAGACCAGGCGATGGACAATGACTGAGCTCTTGTTCCTTTTTCTTCTCACCCAGTTCACCCCTCACTCAGCACCCTGACTGCTACCTGTAAAAGGATCATGGCTTCCAGCGTGCTTGGACCAGAAGCAAATCTGCCTGGCAAGGCCTACAAGGAACTGCCTGATTGACTCTGCTTTCCTTTCCAACCACATCCCACACTCCATCCCTCTCATATGTGTCTTCTTTTGTTCTCTAGAAACCCTCAGCTCCTTTCCTACCTTAGGTTCACTCAGTTTCTTTCTCTCCTGGCTAGCTTCTTCTCACTCATCAGGTGGTAGCTTCTACTACCTTCTCCCCACAGTTGGGCACTCTTTTCCTCATATCTCTTTATCAGTCATCCCAATTTGCTTTGCCTATCAGGCCTAGTACCATGTATCAGCTGCTTTTTCTTAGTTGGATTTCTTAGACTGTGGGTTCTATCAGGGAGGAATTATGTCTGTTTCATTTAATAGCATATTCCTAGGACTTTGCAGAGTGAACAAATGAATATATCTTTAAGAATTTTGTACAGATATTACCTGCTGGAACAAAGGGCACATACAGTTCAAAGTCTTAATAGATTGTCATCCAAAAGGCTATACCAATTTGCATTCCCATGGATAGTGTAAGAAAATGCCAGTCATAACGCTTGTCACAGATAAATCTTTTCTGCTTTTTTTATGAGAAAATAGTACCTTTATGGAAAAAAAAAATGAACTCTGTTAAGAGATTTAAATGTTGTGGGGACACCTAGGTGGCTCAGTTGGTGAAGAGCCTGCTTTGGCTCAGGTGTTGTGATCGAGTCCCGCATTGGACTCCTTGCATGTCAGGGAGCCTGCTTCTCCCTCTGCCTGCTGTTCCCCTTACTTGTGCTCTCTCTCTAAAATAAATAAATAAAATCTTTTTAAAAAGAGAGATTTAAATGTGTATTTAAATGCTAATAATTTACTGGATTCTAATAAATTGAAATAAAGTTAAGATTCCGAGTATAGTAATCTAAGGTATTTGACTCAGAGCTAAGCAAGTTCTGGACCTTGGTTAGATCCCAAGGACCTGGCATCCTTCCTGGATCTAACATCATCCTGGTCTTTTCACCATTTCAGGTGATATGATGATGGGATAGGAAAAGATAGGAGAAAACAAACATGCAGTCAAATAGTAATTTGCTATACTCTGTTGCTATGATTACGATCCCTTTATTTATACATTTTAATCTTCCTTTTGATGATAAATAGTACATTTCACATATATTCTCAAGTATTTTTAAGTATCACGGGAGCCACATCTTCTGTTTTTCTAGTAATCAAATTGTGCTGGTCTTATTGGTAAATCCTAAGGAGGAAAAAAATGGTGGTTGTTTTCATTTAAATTTCAACCCATGATGCCACCCGTGGGAAGAAATACGTGGAATGACCCACCAGCTTCTCAAACCACGTGGCACACCCGGGGGGTGACTGCCAGTGGATATGGATACACTGCCTTCCTGCTCCCAGCTTTGCTGCCAACACCAAACTGAAGAAAGATGGAATCTGAAAACGGCATGGAACACTTTAAAAAAATGATCTCCAAGGATTTCAGGACAGACTGCAGTTGAGAACTACTAGCTCTTGGGTGGTAAGGAAAGGGGATGCTTCTAAAAACGAGCAACTGGGGCGCCTGGGTGGCTCAGTGGATTAAGCGGCTGCCTTAGGCTCAGGTCATGATCTCAGGGTCCTGGGATCGAGCCCCGCATCGGGCTCTCTGCTCAGCAGGGAGCCTGCTTCCCCCCCCCCCCCCGTCTCTGCTTGCTTCTCTGCCTACTTGTGATCTCTCTCTCTCTGTCAAATAAAATAAATAAAATTAAAAAAAAATAAAAACGAGCAACTGGTTGTTCTTTACTCTTCGGGGGCTCTGCATTTCTCTACCAGACTCATGTGTTACCAGCTTTTTACCGAGTGAGCCATCATGCAGGGATACTTTTATGATTAGTAAGTTCCAGGTAAGTTTGGCAAACCTGTAAAACTCATACAAATTTATTGTCCCGTCCTTTTACAATTCGTGTCCTGATGAGGAGCCACAAAACCTTCTGAAACAATTAACTAAAGAGAACAGAAATTTCTAGTTTATTTTCTTGCTGCTGCTTATTGGGGGCAGAATAACTTTCATATCATGGGGGTCAGTTTTGTATTCACATAGTACTTAGGGGGGCACTGAACTTTCCGTTCAAACACATAAACATGTTTTTTTTTTTTTTTCTTCAGTTTTGGGCATGTCTAATTGGCCTTCTTTTGAGTAAACACCATTATTCTATTCACTGACATTCCTAAGAAGAGGTCCAAATCCATTACCTACCTGAACTGGTCATAAATCCATGTCATACAGAACAATGTCTAGCTTATAGAATTTTTTATGTTGTATCACATTAAATTTTTTGACCATCATTTCAATTTACATTAACTTTTTTCAACATCATTCAATTTACTTTCCTTTAGTGAAACCTCTGAAAATACCTATGGGTGCCTTTACACTGAACATTTCTCAAAGCACAATCTTTGCAGTGTGAGTTTATATTCTTTGATCCAGTACTGGCACAGCTGCAACATATTTGGTCCATTTCTGGAAGGTTACACCTAATAAGAGATTAAAAGTAGAGAAAACTCTATTCTCCCTGTTAGTACAGCACATCCATGAGTCACTTTGGGCTTCATTTTTGATGTGTTAAACACAATGGCAATTTTACAGATGTTTGTGCATGCCGATTAACTTGTGTAACTTGGTGATTTAACGTTAATCTCCAATCTTCCATGTAAAGTCAGGATTGACAGAGTCTCGAAACACCTTTTTATTCCTTTAGACTTGGAAGTGATGCAATTCCTAATAATTTGGGCTGGTTAGCCTACACTTGAAGGAAGTGATTTGAGCTTATGAAATTTATCTCCAGTTACTCCAAATTTCACTAGTCTGAAGCTCCCCAATATTCAGTTGGTCTGTTGAAGTTTTCCATTTTTTGCAGAGCTACATTTTGTTAATTTACATTTGGAGAGGAGATTCTGTCTTCCAGTTTTCAAGTTTACTAACATGCATTTTCACATAGCACTTCTTTTTTAAAAGAAATTTTAAAGTGGATTTTTATAGAATAAATCAGTAACTATTTTTTACCTTAATGGTAAGGATCTACAGAGTGAAACGAGATTAAGAATCCTTTCACAGTCTCATTTAAGAACTATAAGATATATGGGCGCCTGGGTGGGGTGGGTTAAAGCCTCTGCCTTCGGCTCAGGTCATGATCCCAGGATCCTGGGATCGAGGCCCGCATTGGGCTCTCTGCTCAGCCGGGAGCCTGCTTCCCTTCCCCTCTCTCTGCCTGTCTCTCTGCCTACTTGTGATCTCTGTCTGTCAAATAAATAAATAAATAAATAAATGAAAAAAACACCTATAAGATATATGGAAGTAACTTTCTTAAAAATGCACAGAAGAATATTAATGAAGGGCATAAAATAATGGGACATCTGGGTGGCTCAGTGGGTTAAGCGTCTGCCTTCAGCTCAGTTTATGATCTCAGTGTCCTGGGATTGATCCCTACATCAGGTCCCTGCTCCCTTGTCCTTCCCCCTCTGCCTGCCACTCTGCCTACTTGTGCTCTTTCTCTGTCAAATAAATAAAATCTTTTAAAAAAATGAAGGACATAAAATAAGATCTAGGAAAATAAAAAGATATTATTATGTTATCTGGATGAAAAGAAATACTATTATAAAATGTCAGTTTCTCAAAGAAAAAAAAATTTTAATGCAGTCCTTAGATTTGACCCTTAGTTTATGGGAGGTTTAGAGATAGAGGAGGTTACAAAAAAATCTTAAAGTCTATATGGAACAAACCATCTATATGGAGAACAAACTGTCTGAATAATGAACTTGTGAAAAGGAATTATGGGCAGTGGATTCAGCCTTCTGATCCTACCCCTCAGTTTCCAGCAGGATTTTCTCTTTTGGAGCCAGCCTGTTGAGAAGACACGTTTTCTGTTTCTTCTAGCTATAGGATCTCTGGGGCAGGCTCTGTCCTTTGGTCCGGGTAGTGGGGGTTGTCTGTGACTGGGTGGGTGAGTCTAATTCTGGAATAAATATAAGGGTGCTTATCATGGCTGTTCATCTCAACCACATCATCCACATCTATTTTACTACAAATAATAAAAACTCATGCTTATTTTTGTGTGTGTATCTCCTATCCTTACTTCTCAATTGCTTTAGATATAAGGAGGTGACAAAATTGGTTCTCTAACATCCTAACAAATATGGTATTGGTCTAGGAATAGATAAATAGAACACAAAGAACGGAATATTCTGCAGAAAATAGAAAGAATTAATTATTAATTCTATATATACCAGTTGACTTAGAGATAGTTGTATGAGGTACTATTGAGTGAAAAAAGCAAGATGTAGATTATTTTGTATAATATGCGTGTGTGTGTGTGTCTATGTGTGTGTGTGTGTATGTGTGTTTTACTATAAATGATTAGTTGAACATAGAGAAAAGCCTGAAGCACAATATGACACTGTTAGCATGGGTTTTCAAGCAATAGAATGCCACTACTATGTGTTTAGGGGTGGGAAGGGTAATTAAGCTGAGGAGGAAGTGTAAAAAAATGCACTGAAAATGTATTGTAACATTACATTTGTTAATTTATGTCAGACTAAATATATATGTAACATTCCATTTAAAAATATTTTGATTAATTATACGTTTAATATTTTTCCTTTCAAAGCATTAGCTATTGAGAAAACAGAGATTTTACAATTTGATGTTTAAACCATTTGGAAAAAAGATAAACCTGGCCAAAACCAGGAGGAGTTATATATAATTATTATTTTAGGGCTTTTTCTGGTAACAAAATTAGCATAAAATACTGAACTATTGAATTTCTTTGAGTCATGTGTTTTGCCCTAAATAAGAACAGTGTGGTTTGAAAACACATTAATCAACTGTGTCCATGCTGCCGAAGGTGTGGCATAGTGACCAAGGGTGTGCACTGTTTTCTGGTATGACTGGGAGAGATGTACACTTGAACTGGGAAAGATAGGGCCAAAATAATGGATTTTTTGTGGCACTTTGCATGAAAAACCCAAGCAGCATTATTTTATTATTTATTTATTTATTTAAAGATTTATTTACTTATTTATTTGACAGACAGATCACAAGTAGGCAGGGAGGCTGGCTGGGGGCGGGGAGCAGGCTCCCTGCCATGCAGGGAGTCCAATGTGGGGCTCAATCCCAGGACCCTGAGATCATGACCTGAGCCAAAGGCAGAGACTTTAACCCACTGAGCCACCCAAGCACCCCATATTTTATTATTTTAGATATAGCATTTTTCATGCTGAAGATGGAGGCTAAGGATTACTGTTTCAGCAAGGAGTATTAATAAAAAAGTAATGTCACTAGTTACACTGGGGTTTGCTGGAAATTTCTAGAAGCATGAGAGGTTTTAAAACTTGATCCTTGATGTCCTGGTCATAGGGTTGGCCTGTAGTAGGTAGATGGCACCTAACAGGTGAGAGTGGGAGGAGCTGCCCTCATCACCAGATCCAAGGGGACACTCTTGGAGACTCTAGTCAGCTGTGAGCCAGTATCTCTATCCAGTGGTTCACAAGGGCAGATGGTAGAGCCCTGAGGCACTGGCTTCAGGTGGATGACTCCATCGTAAATCGAGGCAGTCCTGAATTTAATACAAGCAATGCAGGAAGCAACACATGGTTCAAGAGAGTTATCACCTGCTTCACAAGGTCTAGACCACAAGCTTTGAAAGGGCAGGAGTCCCTACTCTACATGGTCCACGCTTGGCTCTCAATAGCCACTTGTTCAGTAATAAGTGGATGGATAAATGATTGGATGAGGAGGTAGTGATGAAGGGAATTGGTTTGTCATGTCTAGCTGGGCTCCAGATTAAGCAAGAAAGCCGAGTAGATGAGAGGCAGGTGCAGCAGAGGACCTGGAAGGGGAATGAATGGCTCATACGTAGTAGGGCTCCCCTAAGAAGGCTGGAGCTCCAAACTCATTGAACACCCAAACACACTTCTCATTTCAGGGAACAAGGGAACTGATATTTACTGAGTACCCCTTATATACTTAATTGTGGCATGAAGTATATTCTTTACATCATTTATTTACTTATTTTCACCAAACACCCTGCAAGGAGGATGTTATTAACCCTGTTTTGCAGAGAGACAGACAACCAAGACTCAGTAATTCTTTCAAGATGATGATACTGGTAAGTGCTGTAGCTGGATTTGAACCAGATCAGCCTCTCTTCAAAGTTTATGGTCTTTCCCACAACCCCAGTGACTCTAAAAACACGGACCTAAAGAGATGTGTGTTCACCAAAGCTGAAAAGTACTGCATTTGCCTATTTTGTTTTCATTTTCTTCTTTTGATTATTATGTGAGTAGTAAACATACATGGTTTACTTTTGATTACCTTGATATTTTGATTATTATGTGAGTAGTAAACATACATTGTGGAAAGTTAGAAAATACAAGCAAGCAAAAAGAAAATAAAGGCACCACATTTCAATCACCCACAGATTAGTTCTATTCACACCTTTCAAATACATGTCTCATCCGGAAAATGAGGCTAATTTCATTTTCTTTGCAGGGTGTTTTGGAGAATAAATACCTGATAAAAAGAAAATTCCTAGCATAACATGTAAATACCTAGAAGGCAAATACAAGTCTCTTTTCCTGCTTGAAATTCTTCCACTCACTTTTCTAATTACATATCTGCAATTTTTTTGTTTTAGCCAAAAGGAGATTCTGCTGTACGTGCTCTTTTATCACTTGTTTTTTCCCTATGTAGTCTCTGCCTTTCCATGTCAATAAACATTTATCTTTTCTAATATTTAGTCCATATTCAAATTTCCTCAAGTGGGCAAAAAAAAAAAAAAAAAAAAAAAAAAGCTTTTACAGGTGATTTTTTCAAATTAAGATCTAACTCGGGACTACAACTCCACCTTAAATTTATTTCACTCTAGCACTACCCTCCACCCCCCTTTTTAAAATGACACCAGCAGGGCGCCTAGGTGGCTCAGTGGGTTAAAGCCTCTGCCTTCAGCTCAGGTCATGGTCCCAGGGTCCTGGGATCGAGCCCCACATCATGCTCTCTGCTCCTGCTCGATGGGGAGCCTGCTTCCTCCTCTTTCTCTGCCTGCCTCTCTGCCTACTTATAATCTCTGTCTGTCAAATAAATAAAAATCTTTAAAAAATATTTTAAAAAAATAAATAAAATGACACCAACTTGTTGAAAGGACTGAGACAGTTATCCTTCAAAATGTCCCACTTTTGTATCAGTCTTGTGTTAAACTCGTCCCCCTCTCCTTGTATTTATAATCCCTTATATGCTGTATCTACAGATTTGTCAGATTCAAATCACACGTTTTCATCTAGAATCCATCCCCTGCCCTTCAGGTACCACATCTGACCCCCCAGACTAGCTGGGGCTTTGTGTCTCCATGTCCATATGTAGCACTTGGGTAGAGATTTCTTAAGGATTATACTGAAGTATTTGCTTAAGAGTCGATCCCTCTTACTACTCAGTAGCGTCCCCAAGGGCCAAACTATGTCTTATTCCTCTCTGTAGCCCCAGTGCCTACTCTGTTCATGGCCGATACTCAATAAATATTTGTTGAAATAAAATGAGATCAGTGGATTGGAAGTCAGCAAAATGTGGGCTGGGAATCATGCGTTTGAATGTTGCATTGCAAGAACAGATCGGAGAGTCCTGGGGGAGTCAAGAGCAGGTTCAGGGATTCCAGGTCACACGTAGGTTGCAGGCAAGTTTCAGTGCCTGCAAAAGTTCTGGTTATGTTATGTTAGCAGTCAGAAATCCAAGTCAGGTAGGAGAGAGAAGCGGTCTGAATAAAAGTTGAGTTGGCATTTAGGATTAGCCTGAGAACAGTGGCAGCAATGGAGTACAAATTAAAAATAAGAAGCAGAACAGGCAACTAGTAGGTTCAGCTCCAAACCAGGAAATGACTGTCTATCCTAGAACAAGCTCTGCCTTGGGCGGGCTTCTTGGTGAGGTCAGAGAGCAGGTTGGGCAGGTGCAGCTGGTTCCAAAGTGCAGCGGGCATCTTAGGGCTTGTGAGCCCAGTAGAGGCTCCGAATCCCCTTTCTGGATATGTCCCTCCTCCAGGCCTCCCGACTGTTTCTCTGGGTGCAGGGCGCTCTCTCCATTTTTGTTCCTCTCTTTCCCTCTCATCCTTCTCCTTCCTGCTTCTTTGGGTACCCTCCCTCCCCGCCACCAATCCATTCTTTCCTTTCTTTCTATTATTTCCCCCTTCTTTCTTTTCCTTTGGGTAGAAGGTAGATCTGAAATGCGGCTTACTCTGTTTGTCAGACTAATCCCCCCGTTGTTTTCTTACTCTTAAAAGAAGCTCCAACTAAAAAAACCAACAAAAAGATCCAACGAATAAAATTGCTTACTGCTCATTTAAATTTAATTGAAAGCCACTCTGTTAGAGCATGGATGTCTGGTAAGGTGGGGTGGAGGCAGTGGAGACACTGAGGTTAACCCCCAGAAGCCCCCTTGCCCATCAAGAAGAGGGGCCCTGGGAAAGGGAAACAAAATCTCAAGGATTTCTGGAGGTTCCTTAGGAAGACTTAATCCTCAGGAAACTATAGTTCACTGCTCTCCAAGAGGCTTCATCCCTAATTTTCTCGCTTGACCATAAAATATCTGGGGATTACATACCTGGAGTTTTACTCACAGAGGATCCTCCACAACTGATTTGTTTTTGAACAAAATGCCTGGAGTGCCTCGGGTCACTCTCATTTCAGGAAAGATGTAATGTGTCATAGGGATTATCTGGTTAAGCGGGAACAGTTTATACAGTTCCATACCCAGGGACATACGTTTTTCCAGAAACTTCCATTTGGAAGGCGGTACCTGGGAAGTCTGGAGAGGGAAGGGACTTGCCTACGGTTTCATGGCTCATCAGTGGGACAGCGTAGACGAGAATCCCATCCCGTGGTGAGGTTAGGATGACAGATTGCCACTGAGCAGGAATCACGAGCTTGTGCCTCAGCGTCTACAAAGCGCCATCTGTTTCATACCCTGAAAGTTGAAGATCAAAGCAAAGATTGCCAAAAGTGCAGGTTGCTAGGCTCAGTTTAAATAAAGATATGATGCACTTACAACCCTCTGGCTTTTCTCCATGCAGATGATCGATCTTCCCTTAGTTACAATCAGAATAGGTCTGTGGTAGGAGAGGATCACCGAGTGCTTGTTTCGCAAAGTCTTCCTTAGTATTCCAGGGCTTGGTAATTTCCTTGTTTTCCTGGTGCTTTCCAGGAAAAGATATTCTATATGAAAGATCTACCTAGTGCTTATTTTTATGTCATGTGAATAATCCTAAGGGCACAACAATATCTCTTGCCGGCATTCCTTTTGCTCTGCTCCAAGAGGTACCACCCCTTCTGGCTTCCCCATTCCCAGCTCTAAAACTCTTATTTCTTTCAACTTATTCAAAAAAATTCAAGCATTTTGAGAACCTCAGGAAACTCAAGATGACCTAGTCTCGTGGTTTTCAAACTTCTTTTAACCAAAGTCAAAAATACAGTTTGTCACCAACCAGTGCACACACGCACAAACACATACTCTTATTATGTGTGCGGTACTCTGTGATTACCTTTCCTTTTATATTCTGTTTAATTCCATTAAAAATATTCATCGAGCTAGGTATACTAAGTTGACTTAAAGTTGACTTAAAGACCTGTTATTTAGGAGTGTGACCACAGTGTGAAGAACACTGGTAATCCAGTTCTCTAGTTTTACAAATAAAGTAAGGTGAGCAGCTTTAAATGACTCATCCAAGAATTGGCCCCAAATATGAATAGAATTCTCAGTCCAGTTAGGCAAAGCGGTAAGACTTGAGAGGTGGAAGGTGACTATCTAATCGTTTTTGTATCTTTTTATGATTTCTCTTTTAGAAAGATAGATTCTCCCATAATCTACAGCTGGTAGAAGAGATAATATTTTAAATGATATTAAAAATTAATCGAAGAAGGGTAATTTAGTCAACAAGTACTCATCCCACTGTCATTTACTGTCTAGTATATACGAGGTACAGTTTGGGCCTAGAGATACAAAGATGAATGAGATCGTGTTAGAATCTTGGATCAGGGTGTGCCCATTTGCATAGGAAGAAAGTGACTAATTCAATTCATGCTGTGAAGGATTTTACGTGACTAACTCATGTGAAATTGACAAATATTTGATGAATTCCTCCAATGGTGACTGCATTTTCTGAAACTCAACTTGTCTAACGAGAAGGAGTGGTAATGGATAACAGGTAGGTGATTTTAACCTAAGTCTGAAAGGGATGGTGATTACTGTGAACCTGTCCTGGAAATCCAGGAAGTAAGTTTACTATTAATTATGCACCCAACCCTAAGATTCACCAACGGCTCCAAATTTCAAAACTCATTATAAAGCATTTTTTAATTTTAGCCAGATTTTCCAGTTGACAAAATGATGGGTGTTTTCTATGTATTCACTGCTAATCAGTCTGACTATCATGAGCTTAGTGGTTCCAATGTCAGATTTCACTTCTCAGCCTTTTTCCTGTTGAGCTACATGCTTTTCTGTCTTAGCTGAGAGCCCTTAACAAGTACTCTGCCAAAACATACAATGAACTGAACACACCCTCATTTCAGAGAAAGGACACCCTTTTCGATGCTACAGGTACCATAATTCCTAACCCAGTGGGATTTTCTGTAGTCTTTTTTCCCCTCCCTTTCTTTTGCTCTGTTAGGGGAGTGAGGAATCTGGGAGGAGTGTGTGCTGTCTTCTTGACCTGCTGAGTTTTCCTTTCTGAGGTAGCCTGTGGTGCAGGGCAGAAAGGCACAGTTGACTTGGGAGAGGCTTGAATTTCAGGAGGGTAGTCTTGTTCTACTAAAGAGCAGCTCTCTCTCTCTCTCTGGTTCTCCAGCTTGCTTCCTCCCAACAGAAAGCAAGACTGCCCGAGGGTCTTCCAGTCAGAAAATCTGAAGATCGAGGGAGGAAGGCACTAAGTACCTAAAGTAGTTGATCACCAAAATATGGTAATGGATTTTCCTTTCCATTTCTTTCGATAATCAATTATTTTTCACTGGCGCATTTTATGAATTTGCGGTGGGTAAAAAAGTGTTAAGGTTCCAGTTGACTTTTTGTGGTGCTTGCTTTGAGATATGGTCCTAAGGTACTGCTCGACTTCAGCAATTGGTGAAAACTCTTGGCTCTAGCCATGCCAGGGAGAGTATGCTGCTTCAAATAGAGGACACCCGTGAACAGGAATTAATGAAATCTTATTAACTTATGGTTGTTGTTTGGGGGGAAGTTGGCTTGTACTTGTTTTGACAGTGGTTACTGAATAAGCCAGATGTTCCCTTAAGTGTCCAGGTCTTCTATCGTCGCTGTTCAAGGGTAAAACAAAATATTTTATGGTAGTTTTTTTTTTTTAAGATTTTATTTATTTATTTGACAGACAGAGATCACAAGTAGGCAGAGAGGCAGGCAGAGAGAGAGGAAGGGAAGCAGGCTTCTTGCTGAGCAGAGAGCCCAATGCAGGGCTGGATCCCAGGACCCTGAGACGATGACCTGAGCTAAAGGCAGAGGCTTAACCTACTGAGCCACCCAGGTGCCCTATGGTAGTTTTTAAAACATCCTTGTCATGGTTACTTCTCTCCTGGAAAAATCTCAGTGCAGGTGGCACAGAGAAGGTTAATTCCCAAGTTAAGGGAGGCAGATGAGAAATGTTGCTTTGAAACTGTGGAAATGGAAAACGTCAGGAACAGGCTAATACTTGAAAGCCACACATTGTGGACGATTAGTCATAGTTTAATTGTACTCTGGACAGTGTAAAAATCTCTTTTTTTAAAATTAAGAACAAAGATAAGTAATAAGTGCCATCTCAGTATGGGATCTACAATCATCATGTCAGATCATGTCCTATCTTTGCTGAGCGTAGTTCTTTTATTCTAAAGCTCATACCTAAATCTAAGGATCTTTCTTGGTGGATGATGAACCTTGTTCTATTAACCAGCCTATAGGCAGTACTCGGGAGATGCCAGTATGGCATTGTGGTTTAGGTTTCCTCATACCTTTTGGGGAGGAAAGTCATTTTTTGTTTCATTTTGTTTTGTCCCCCCCCACCCCTGGGCTCAAATTGTTAGATAATATTTGGTATTTTCTTAGAAAATTATTACCTATAACTCTGGTTCTAGGATTATACTGTGCATTGATCAGGGCTGAATACTTAGATATATTGTCTTCAAAAATGAGTAGGTCTTAGGGCCATAAAAATAACCTGGGATTTTTTTTTTTTTTCTTTAAGTAGGCTCCTCACCCAATGTGGAGACCAATGGAGGGTGTGAACTCATGACCCTGAGATCAATACCTGTGCTGAAATCAAGAGTCAGAGGCTTAACTGACTAAACCACCCAGGCACCCTGCACCTAGGATAATTTAAGCCTTGATAGCAGGGCACATCTATCCAAATATTCCTGCATATTGTTGGCATCTTTACAAACAACTATAAGCTTCATAACTTTATAATACATGTGTTAGATTCCATGGTCTCCATTAGAGTACTGGAAGGGGAAACTGGAACTCCAGAAGTCAAAAAATATATATATTGCTGTACTTTGGCATATAAGGTATTTTCAGAAATATCCAGGACTACCTTGTTAATAATGTGTCATAATACACAAATTCTTTAATATATGCATAGTCTTGGCTCAGACATTTCAATTCTAATGGAAATAATGTAAAGTGCATGTAAAGTCCCATATCATTATTTACAATATAAAAGGAATGAAAGAAACCGCAATGTTCATTCACAGCATGAATATCCCTTAAAAGACTTTTATAAATAATTTTAAGTAGGGGCACCTTAGTGGTGCAGTAGGTTAAGCGCCCGACTCAGTTTTGGCTCAGGTCATGATCTCAGGGTCGTGAGGCTGAGCCCTGCATCAGCCTCCGTGCTCAGCAAGGAGTCTGCTTGAGATTCTCTCTCTCTCTCTCCCTCTCTGCCCCTTCCTCCCTGCTCTCTCTCTCTCTCTAAAAGAAATAAATAAAATCTTAAAAAAATATATATATATGGGACACCTGGGTGGCTTAGTCATTTAAGTGCCTGCCTTCAGCTCAGGTCATGATCCCAGAGTCCTGTGATGGAGCCCCACATCAGGCTCCTTGCTCAGTGGGGAGCCTGCTACTCTTTGCCTGCTGCTCCCCCTGCTTGTGCACTCTCTCTCTTTCTCTCTGACAAATAAATTTTTTAAAAATCTTAAAAAAAGAGAGACTCTCTCTGCCTCTCCCTGTGCTCCTCCCCCCCTAAAAATAAATAAATAATTTTAAATATAAAAATGGAAACAAACTTATAATAATAATTGCAACTTTAAAGTGAGATGCAACAAATAAGGGTGTAGAGATCACACTTATTTCTAAACTTTGTAGAAACAAAGTTTAACAGACACGAATTTGGATTTCTTGGGCATTAATCTGCCAACTGAAGGGTAGAGCTGGGAAAGGATTAACTGAAAGGAAAACTGTCATGGTGTTAGCAGTAGTTGTCTCTGGGTGATGGTATATGATTGCCATTACCTTTTTGTATTTTCTAAATTTTCTGCAATAACTACACATGCCTTATACTAGGAAAATAATGAAAGCTGCTCAAATAGCAAAACAAAAAACAAAAAACAAAAAACAAAACCAAAACCAAAAAACAAAAGCCCTTAAAATCTTAACACTGACCTGTTCCAAAATTTTTCATTTCTCTCCTTTATAAATGTAGAAAGCATATTATTCTTGAGGTGAAAGTTTGGGTCTTAGTGCCCATGTTCTGCTCCTTTAGCTGATGGTCCTCCAGGGAGAGTGTTACTATTTCAAGGGCATTTACTGGGCTTGGTGGTTTTAGGTTACAGTGCCATCTTTGGGACATGGCTGGTATAATAACTGTGGCCACCATTTAGTGGTGTGAAATACACAATTTTTTTTTTTTTTTAAGATTTATTTATTTTAGAGAGAGGGAGCATGGGGTGGGACAGCGGGAGAGACAGAGAGAGAGAGAAAGAGACTCTCCAGCAAACTATCTGCTGAGCGTGGAGCCTGATGTGGGGCTTGATCCCACGACCCTGAGATCATGACCTGAGCTAAAAACAAGAGTTGGACACTTAATCAACTGAGCTACCCCTGCGCCCCATGAAACTTATACTATGATTTTGTGATATGGGCAGTTAATTGTTCCATTATCTCAAAGATTATGACTGGTAGATGAAACTCAAGTCATTCCCTCACTGTCTTGGCTCATTGAATCAGCTTCCTCACTGATCTCCTTATCAATAGACAAGCACCCCTTCTATCTGTACCAGAGCAAACTTCACAAGTGATTTCAAATTCACTCTTCTTTAAGTATTTCAATGGTTCTCTTTAACTTTCAGATTAAAATAAGAATTCCTTAGCATGTCATACATATTTAGGCTTCTGACTTCTCGTCTCTACAATTGTCTTCCTTCATTCCCCAGCCTTACCAGACTCCTTCCAGTTTTCTGAGGAGCTAATCTCTTTTTCCATGTTCTCAGTTTCTGTGCTTCTCTCCCATCCTTTCTAGTTTTGAGTGCCCTTCCCATTTCTTTATCTGGCTTTTTCCCATTGGGTCCTTCCAGTCTCAGTGAAAGATCATTTCTTCTGGGAAGCCTTTCTTACTTGGCTGGATGCCCACAGTCTCTGCCTATAGCACTCTTATTTATTCTCTTGGGTAACACTTGCCAAACTACATTTTAACTCTTTACTTCTTCCTGCATTGGACTGTGAGGCCCTTGATGGCAAGGACCTCAGTTTACCTCTCTGCCCCTAGCAGCTAGTTCACAAGTAAATAGTGAAATGATCAAAAAACATTTAATGAATGAATGAATGAGCTTTGGCACTAGCTCACAGTGGTTCCCATAAGTTTTCTTTTTCTCAATTTTCTCCATTTAGAAAGAGAGATCATAAGGGGATTAAATGAGAATATGCTTGAAAAAGCAATTAGTGTAATCCTTTACATATGATAATAAATAAACATTCGGTTCTTTATTCTTCTCTCTTTACAATACCTATGTAGTTTCATGTTCCCTGCACCTGATGGCTCATGTCTCATTGATATCAAGGTCCCCACCCAGTCAGTACCTCCTCTGTATTTAAATACATAATGCGACTTCCAGTCAACCAGTGTTTATGCTGATTGCATGTGTGTGTTGTGACTTTTGTACCAACACCTCACCATCACTCACCATGCATAGTCACTGCCTCCCTATTAAACACATAGTATCTCTCTTGCCTTTAACTTAGTCATCTTGCTAATCACAGAGAAATTCAGCTTTATGGATTTCTTTTTTTTTTTTTTAATTTATTTATTTGTCAGAGAGAGAGTGAGTGAGAGTGAGCACAGGCAGACAGAGTGGAAGGAAGAGTCAGAGGGAGAAGCAGGCTCCCTGCAGAGCAAGGAGCCCGATGTGGGACTCGATCCCAGGACGCTGGGATCATGACCTGAGCCGAAGGCAGCTGCTTAACCAACTGAGCCACCCAGGCGTCCCTGCTTTATGGATTTCTAATCCAACCTCTTTTTAAGAAAATTTTTTCAATGCTGAGAGTTAATCTTTTATGCCAACAACAATAAATACGAGTAGTTTTCAATTTTCATTTGTTCCACTTTTATTCAACTCTTTTTTTTAAATCCACCCTTCCTTACATTGCCTGTCTAAGCACAGTCCCACCTGCATATGAGCTAATGCATAAGCCCTTTGTGTTAGCACATGGTGACTGAGTGCCAAACAAAGGCTATCTTTATCTGTAAAAGAGAATTTATTTGTGTAATTATGAGAAGGGTTTTTATTGCCTTTTCCTTTATTATTTTTTAGAATGATAAGATACCTCGCAATCTTTTGTTTATTCATTTTCTTAGCAATCCACAAAAAGTGGATTCCTTCCCGGTGTGAACTCCGTTTCTTTAGTCTTACTGTTATTTCAAATAAGCTGAAATAGAATTAACTAACTAACTAACTAACTAACTTATTTATTATCTATTTTATTTTATTTTTTTTAGGGGAGGGGGATGAGAGAGGGGCAGAGGGAGGCGTGGAGGGAGAAGCAGTGAGAATCCCAAGCCGACTCTGCACTGAGTACTGAGACCCACACAGGGCTTCATCTTCCCACCCTGAGATCATGACGTGAGGTGAAACCCAGAGTCGTAGGCTCAACTGACTGAGCCACCCAGGGACCCCTTAAATAAGCTGAAATAGATTTAAAGAAATTTTCGTAGCAAATTAATTTTCATTGGCTGTATTTAATAATTAGTCCATGTTTAAAATATTGTAACAGCCATTTAAATATTGTAACATTCAAGAAATTTATATGATATGTAGTGACAGGAAGTGTGACCTTCTGGGAATTTTTTTCCGTGTTACATGTAAGTGTAATTTTTAGAATTCATTCATTGGTTTTCATGGTTGTTTTGATAAAAAGTAAAAAATGTTTCTCTTAATACTGGGAACTCTATTTTTCCTGCTGAAGTGCTCTATCACACACACACACACACACACACACACGCACAGACACATTTTATTACTGACCTTTTATAGAAGAAATGGTTTTGAAAGAGAAAAGACCCACAATCAATGGCTCTAATGAAGGGTAATCTTATTACCAGCAGTCTCTCAAATTCTCAGAAATTTTAACTTTCTTCTGATATATTTATCTTGTAAATCCTGAAAGTAGAATCACTTTCTCAGTAAATTTTAAAATTTCTTTTATTCAGCTATAACATAATTTCTTTTAAAAAGCACATGAGGTTTTCAATAACGTTATTACTTTTTCTGCAAAAGGTAAATTTCTCCTGAGATTAGTTGTCTTTCTGAATTATATACTTATATTTTCTTGCCAAGGATGGCATTTACACAAGACCATTCAAAGGGCTGCTATCTAGAGGCAATGCTGGTAAACTGTAGACACTTCCTTATAGGTGCCTGGGAGAAATGGACTATATTCTTCACTTCTAAAATTAATGAGTGCATGCTATGTGCTAGATATTTTATTAACACTGGAGAAAAGCAGTGCCTTTTTTCCTAAGGTACTCACAGGCTGGCAAGCATATGCTAATATCCTGGGTTAGTTGGGGTAGAGGAAAGCTAGCTAAGCCAGCAGCTTGGGGACAGGGAAAGAGATATCAGGACATTCTCTCTGGGAAGTAGCAATGGTTGAAGTGAGTGTTGATGGATAAGCAGGAAAAGCTAAGTAGATGAGGAGCATGAAGAGGGTTCCAGGTTAAGGAGCCAAGGAGGGGCAGAGTGACAGAGGTATGAGAAAGCATGGCCTATTCTGGGACCTGCAGATGGTCTATACACCGTCACTTGAAGTGGGGGTGGGGAGGGAGGTCAAGGCCAGCCAATGTAGAAAAACTTTGATTGATTGAAGTTATTTTAGACCACCCAAAATACAACTGCTCATCACAGTGGTGGTCCAAGAGGATCTGTGAGGGTTTGGAGCCAGCAAACTCACCTTCAAATATTGACTTTTTGGAGGACCCTTGGCTCTGTGGTCTCGTGGGTGTCTCTGTGATCAATAGCGTACCAGCTGTCATGAGGACTCCTGATGGTTGCCCCAGTGTCAGCTCCTAAAATAAGACCTGCCCATTTATGAACACACAAAATTTCACTTGTTCCCCATTTTATACGAAGTTAAAACCAAACCCCTAATGAGATTCAAGTTTCTTTACCATTTGCCTTTCTCACAGATCCTTCCAGAATTAAGTCAAAAGAATTTGAAGATTAATAGTAGGCCATCCTAGGTTTGAATTTTAACTCTGCTACTCACTGAAGCTCTAATATAAAAATAACGATGCTTTAGTGTCTTCATGGATGACATGGGTAGCAGTCATACCATAGTGTTGTTTAACGAATTCTATAGGATAATATATTCTGAGTAATTATTACAGTAAGCATCATATCAAATGACTGACCATGTACAATTGTATAATGCCCATTTTGCTTTAGACCTTTTTTTATTGTATTTAATTTTACACTTAGTATTCTTTGATTATATCCTATGTTTTTAGTTTTTATACCTTTGGTATCCCTGTCAGATGAAATTCTGCTTGGCTTAGATTAGATCTCACCATTTTCAAGAAGTCCTCCTCAATTCCCCTTATGAAAATTCATTATTCTTTTCTTATTCAACAGAAATTAGTGCCTCTGATAGAGGAACAATAATGATAATTTTATTGAATTTAAGTCCACAGGGAAAAAGAAGATATTTGATTCTCTAATTTAGAACAATTTCTGGAATTTATGCAGTTGACATGTTAGTTTATAGTGAGCATTTACTAAGAAAATGATTATTTTATTGAGAAATGTTACCATTGATGAGTAAATAATTTTGAATTTCAATTTACAAGTGAATTCATGCTCCTGTATTATATCCATCACTATAGACATGATAATCACCTAACAACACAATGGGGAAAGGTTTTCTGAATGTGTGTTTGTGTGTAGAACACCACAGGCACCAAAGAGAAAATGAAACATTTTTGCTTTATCACATATTTTTAATTGAAGAAATATATAAAACATTATTGCATTCGGTAATATATTGCCATCAGAAATATCTAATTCAAAAGATGAAATTTTTTCAAATACCTTTTTTCTGAAATAAGTTTCTAAATACTTTTTTTTTTTTAAGATTTTATTTATTTATTTAGATAGAGAGCCCCAGCAGGGGGAGAGGCAGAAAGAGAGGGAGGCATAGACTTCCCATGGAGCAGGGAGCCCAACGCTTGGGCTGAGCTCATATCCCAGTCACATGGGATCTTGACCTGAACCAAAGGCAGATCTTAACTGACTAAACCACCCAGGCTCCCCTATATATACTGTCTTTTTAATGTCTTCCTTTCCCTTCACCTAATAAGACTTTTCTACGATAACCCACTTATACATTTGATAACACCTTCCCTTTAGGTAATTGCATGGGGCAAGAGATATGACTCAAACTATATGTTATTATACTTATTAATTAAATCTCATTTCTTGAATTCCTGGGTCCATTTTTAAACCTTAACATCAATGGTATCAATGCTATATCATCTTTATATCCTAGATAAATCAATACCCTAACTCTTTAGTAGTGAAGAGGATATCTTGTTTTATGCTTTCTATTTTGATTGGTATGATATTTTAATAATATTCCAACTTCAGAGGTTTATAGAATGTGAGTGATATGGACCATCTTAGAATAATGGAGGAGTTCCTCCTCACTGATAATGTTGAGAGAGAAAATAAAATGGTTCTGGTCTTGTTTCCATGAACCGCATAAGGCAAAACATCCAGCAGAGGTAGATTTCCTCTTTTGGAAGCACCCTTAAATCTCTGTGTATTGGTAGGAGAATTCATAGAGAAATTTACTTAGCCTTCTCACAAGTGGTTTCAGTTAAATGTTTAGTAGTATTTTCTTGGTCGTTTCTTATATCTTACAGTGTTTTCAACTTTAAACCCATAAAGACCATGCAACAGACCAAACTTGATCCTCTCCAAGTCTGATGAAGCTATAGTATGGATATATAGGTTATAGTATGGATATATATATATATATATATATATATATATATATATATATATATATATAGTATGGATATATAGTATAGATAACAGGCCAGAATATTTGGCAATGGCTTCAAAGTTCTGTACCACAACTAGTAGGTTGTGGTCATTTTACATTTTACCTCTCCAGTTCTAGATTTCTCTTCTATAAAATGAGAGAATTGGGCAAAAGATTATGTGAGATGCCTCAAATTCTACCATAGTTTTATTTATAAAGAAACAAATTAAGTAAGAAGCATTACAGTTATTTCCTTCCAAAAGGAATAAGCCCTGAAAATAAGTTTATTTCACTTACATTGTTTTATGAGTCACATTATAGTTACTACTATATACTTTACATATTTTACAGAATTAAATAAAATGGTTTAGCTAGAACCTCTTAAAGGTTTATACCTTTATACCTACTTTATACCTACTAGAAGTCAGCAATCTGTGCATGTGTTTTTATTTCATTCATTCAACAGAAGTAGCAGTGTTAAAAAAAGAAACACAACTTAGTAACGGACTTAAATATTTTGTTAATTATTCTTGGTAGGAACTCAAAGCTGTATCCCCAAAGTTTTAAGTCTAGAAATGAGTTGGAAATTCTAGGAAGACAGAAATAATGTTTGTCTTCCTCATCTATTTATTCATAGAGACAAGACTGGCACTCATTACATAGTAGTTTCTAAGTAAATATTATTGAATACATGCAGAACTGCAGAGGTACTTTGGAGAATATCTGATTGCCAAATCAAAGCTCTATGACTCAGGTCAACAAAACAGATTTCATATGGGTTTCTGACATAATTAGCAAGAATAGAAAAAACATTCTGTGTATGAAGGAAATATTCTATTGCTTTCCCTAAGAACTGTTTGTACTCTACTGTTATCATAATTCTTTTTATTATCCTAAATTAATTTACAGTTACTGATATAAATCAATAAAGTGCAATAAAAATTCATCCATATTGACTTATGTATATATGCATATCTATACATTTGTCATTCTTTTCAGTGAACCGTTTTCAGTGATGCATTCAGCTGGCAAACTCTTTCCCTGGATTGTATTAATCATGCCCTAAATATTGCATATCTTGAGAAACTGAAGAGACAAATGACTTCAGATTGCTAATGATAGATGCTCTATTTTCCTTTTCAATCTTTCAGAAATGTACACTTCATTCAATTTTTCAATTAAAAATTTTTAACAGAAATATTTCTCAAAAAATAAATATGACTGATAAATTCAGGCAAGACTTCTTTCTTTTGCAGCCTCCAAGAGCAAAGGCATCTTGGCTTACATGACCAGTCCTATAGGTCTGAAGACCTCTAATATTTGCCTTATAAGTTACGTGCTCATTTATTAGACAGTATCAAAGGATAGAATACATTTTCTTTAAGTTTTTGGCACATTATTTAAAACCAGAAAGAATTATAAAAGACTTATCTAAAGTGCTTAGCCATATTCACCCCCTAATAAGAGATATTCAAAACATGGCATTGATCTTAGGATATTTGAATATTTGTTGGGTGTTAAAATGTTATATATAGTACATTAAACACCTCTAATGGATGTGTTGGTGATTACAAGGTCTCCCTATGGGATGCTGGCCCAAAGCACTTACTGTTGGGAGTAATGTATGTTACTATACCGTACTCTGTGTCGAGATGTCATTGGGGATGTGGAACCAGTGGTTTGGCTTATGTGAATGTTGGGACTCATCATTTGTGTCACTTGAATTTCGGGTGCCACCAAAATACCGCCACTCATTACAGGTCCCATACAGCCATCAGTCATGCTACCACTGCTCATGTCAGGCATACCAGGACTAGACAGCACTCTCTCAGTATAGATTACATTGTGTGTGTTGGCTAACTCCGCAGGTACACAGATATTCCCTTGAACGTCATAGACAGGTGCCATTACTGTTTCGGTCACTACGACATTGGGTGGGAGTTGAGGATCGAAAACAATTGTGGTGGGTTGCATGCATTGGTCAGCCGTTGTGTAAGTCTCGGTCACTACAATGTCCCCATGGATCATGGATTCAGGTATTGCCATTTCTGCCTGGAATTCAGCCTCTGATAGAGTCATTCCTGAAGAGTCATTAACGAAATAATTGGGCCCCAGCAGAGGGAGGTCAGTACTGATAGGTATACAGGCCTGTTGTGAAGGAAATGGCTCAATTTCTGTGTCTAAGCAGATTTCAGCCAGAGTCCTGAATTTTGGATCTAAAGTTTCCATGCAGCTTTCATCTAAATCATCCACAATCCAACTGCAGCAACCAATGGAGCCAACGGGAGACCCTACTCCCTCATGGTCATAAATGAGCAAGCAGTCGTTTGCTGGTCGACCTTCGTCTTCATCTGCATAAGCATATGCTTTCTAAAATTAGAAGAAAAACAGGAAATTAGTTTCTTGTCCCTTAAATTAACCAAAGAGTTACAATAATTTTTAAGAGGTGTCTGATTTGAGATTTTAATGGAATGAACTGAAAAAAAGCACTGAAAATTTTTTGCTGAAATTCTAAATGGAATTTTTAAAGGAAGTCAGTCTGTATTGATGGTGCATAGAGTTTAAATAAATGTGAGCCACTCTTATTTGAAAGCTAACAAATAATAATTTCTACCTTTTATTCAGATTTTGGCAATCCAGATTTGTCAAAGACAAGGTTTAATTTTTTGGATTTATAGTCTTTTGTTTCTGAGGTGGTCTAGAAATAACAAGATATTATGTTCAATATGTTACTTACTTGAGGAGAGAGAGTTTATCAACTTGGAATAAAAGCATGTATAAAGATGTCAATATCTTTAAGCTTCAGAAACTTGTGTCCAAATGTTCAGTGGTTTTATGTGATCTAAGTGAAGAGAGCCAAGATGTCTTTGGAGTTAGATTAACAGGAAGAAGGCACTAAGAGGTTATCTACTGTGATTTTCAAATCATTTTTAATGACAGCTCCTTTAAATGAAATCCTAGGTGTAGAACGGATGGAAGGGAACTTCTCTGTTTGAAGAGGGTGTGGTGGCTGCTAGTTCTCTCTTCACTTTCCTTCAGGTGCTGTGACCCTTTTGGGTTCCAAGAAACCCCGCAGAATCTGTTATCATCTTATCTCTTCCCTATTTTATAACTAAGATAACCAAAGGCTCAGAGAGAGTGAATGGCATGTTCAAGACTCAAATCATTGTAGAACTCTACCTCAACTTCAGCTAACCTTTTTACACTACATCATGTTGCTTACCCTCTGCTCTGTACTAGACTCTAAATTCTACCACTGGAAATAAGGGGTTTTAAGTCTTGAAATCATTTCTTCATGAGTTCAGTGCTACCTTAAAACTTTGCTGGTTAACATTTTTTTTTTTAACTTTTATTATTTATTTATTTGAGAGAGAGAGAGAGAGAGAGTGTGTGTGTGTATGTGTGTGCAAGTGGCAGGGAGAGGGGCAGAGGGAGAGGAAAAGTCACACTCCACGCTGAGCAGGGAACTTGATGCTGGGCTTGATCCCAGGACCCCGGAATCATGACATGAGCTGAAGGGAGATGCTTAACTGACTGAGCCACTTGTGCACCCTGCTGTTTAATATTTTGAAGTGACCCCTCTATATGGGGAAAAATTCCTATTGCCCAGGGCACAAATTGGCTGTAGGGGTTGAGGGTGGAGGTATAAAATGTGGCAGGAAGGAAGCACTTCACCATTCTGCAGGCTTCAGCTAGGAGAGGGAGAGGCTGCATCATACCACCTCTGAAATCTAGTGTCATTTTTTTAAGTGTAGAGCTGAAATGTTTGGGGAAGGGTGACCTACTGAAGTCACAGAGAAAAGGGAACACTTTTGGATTTTATTTGACATATCAGAATTCCCAGGACAATTTTGCCTTTAATGATAAAGCTTTTATATTAGTGTGATTTTTATGAATGATTTATTAAATATAATTTCTGTCACATTTCTATGGTACATATATGATTATGCTCATTTATCAAGTATTTTTAGTGATATTGATCACTCATTTACATAGTCGATATGATTCTTGCATAGTCTGTGATAGTATTTGTAACTACCGATTTTAGGAAAGAGCTTAAAATTACAAAAACATCCTTAACTTTTTTTTTTTTTTTTGTTAAGAGCAGTGGTGAAACTCATGTGTTACCATACAGGGAGTAAAACAGGCTGGTTGAAATGTGAGATGAAATGGATTGCTAATTAAATGAAATAAACATACTAAATAGGGACTCACAAGGGGATTTATTTACCCCTTGTGCTACTCTGTTAGGCCAGTCTAATGGAGCTTTCTTCTTTGGAATGCTCAGAGACCCATGATCCCTTCTCTTAGTGAGGGGACACATATTCTTGGTGATGGGGTACTGGATAGAGAACAGGAGACAGGGGTTCTAGGCCCTGATCTAGCACCAAGTCGTGATGATGCTTTACTCCTGAGATACCATTCTCTTTCTTCCCCAGTTCTAGCTTAATTTATTTTTTTTCTCCTTTCTGCCTGAGATACTTGGAATACTTTTTACAGGAGGGACACCTACAGAGAGGACATGGATACACATTATTTTCTTTCTTGATAAGAATCCTCCTGTTTTGCTGCTGCTATGGGAAACAAAGTGGGAAAAGGAGAAGGAAACAGAAATGAAAACAAACAAAAAGGGGCAAAGGGAAGTAGGGAATGATGAGAGATGCTAGCCTTTCCCCAGTATTAAGATGGATGTGTGAATATTTAATTGAATATAAAGTATTTTTTTTTCAGAACTGAGACAGAGTTGAGGATGACTCAATATATTTCCGAAGAACCTACTGCCATGGGGGTTATCATTCAGTCTCAAGACTATTTCGTGCAACTGTGTGCAGGGGGATTACCTCAGAGAAATAGCTGTCCAAGAAAGCCATGTTCAGGCCCGCATCTGCGTATTCCCACTGGGTTCCTATCGTGGAACTTCTCCTCCGTCGAGCTCCTGCTGCTTCTCCCGCGGCCAGGCCAACGGCGGTCCCCAGTCCCGTGTTGAGTTCCACTCCGGACACACCCCCTTCCACCGTTCCTCCACCCGCGTAGGTGTTAGTGTAGATTTCTGAAAGGAGTGAGTGTTCAGAGAACAGTGCTCGAGTGGTCTGCCCTGTTCATCCACGTGCAACACTGCCAGTCACCGTGTGCCGTGTTACACACCACACCTACCCACACAAGGAGGTCCCAGAAAGCCAGGCAAAGAGCCGTTCGAATTCTACCCAGTCTCAGGCTTGCTGATAAAATCAAAATAAATGGTGCAGAGGGAGCTAGCTTTCAGACTTTGGCCTCACATTTGCACCAGCTTCTCACCTAGTCTCACAGGTGGAGAGCTTGCCAAGAAGAGCAGGACCTCTGCCTCTGTCCCACTGCCTCTGTCAAGCTGCCCTGGCTTGTCAGAGAGGGCTTACACCCTACCCAGGGACCCTCCACAGCAAGGGCACCAGCAGAAACTGAAACGGTCCTCATTCACCCCAGTGCTGGAGGGAGAGCGGGCTTTCCTAGGCGTGCTCAGCCACCTTAGGCTCTCTGCATCCCAACTCTGCTTGGGGATACTAAGGAACCACCACTGAGAAATCTCATGTCTGCTCTAGAATTGGGCAGCTTTGTTTGGTCATTGCCCACTAGCTGGGTATTTTACAGTATTCCTAGGTGTACATGGAGCTGGTAAATTAGGAGACACTAAGGCTGGTGAGGCAAATGCACGTGTAGATTTAAGAAAAGTATTTCAGTGTATATTAGAAGAGCATTTTTGCTGCTTTTTTTATTATTTTTTGAACAGCTTGTATTACAAATAATGGCTACAGTAGCACTCTATGCAAGGCACTGTGCCATATATTTTGTGATATATATATATATATATATATATATACACACACACATACACACAAACACACACACATTTTGTATGTATATGTGTATGTGTATATTCTGTGATATATATTCACATACCACACATATACATATATAGCATATCATATATATAATACATACATTATATATCATATGTTGTGTGACTCTTTACAGTGACACTTTGAAGTAGGTATTATCATAAACTCAATTTCAAAGATAAG
This sequence comes from Mustela nivalis, assembly GCF_964662115.1. Lineage (NCBI taxonomy): Eukaryota > Metazoa > Chordata > Mammalia > Carnivora > Mustelidae > Mustela > Mustela nivalis. Next base: position 59,210,978 of record NC_139033.1, read on the forward strand.
GAAATTGAGGCCCAGAGAGGTTAAGTGCGGGCCCAAGGACATAGCTGGGCATCAAACTCAAACTTTCTGTTTCTAGAGTTTACATTTTCAATTGCTACACCATACTCCTCTGCCTGTAGTTTAAGAAAAAGAGAATGCTAACTTCAAACATGTAACCTTCCCTCTCATTATACTATCATCCAAAGAGTTGGCAGACATACTGTTTTCTTTTAAAATTACTTATACATGAAATTTAACTAGTCGAATAATTTTGCAAATTTTAAAAAGAAAAACAGATTTTGGTGTCCACTGACCGGAAGAATCTATACGATCCTGGGTATTAGAGGCTGTCATGGGTACGCATATATTTGACACATCCTGAAAAGAAAGAAAAATATTTTTGAAATGCATGCTTTATGTTAAGTATATAAAAACGGACATTTTTATTTCTGTGTCTTGCATAATTGTCAAGACATGCTCAGTTCTATGGAAATCCCACACTTCTCAGGAGCGTGACAGTGCACTCACCCTGTCCTCTGGATGGGCCCCCTCTATCCTCCAAGACTGCATCACTCCTTCCCCCCCTTCTGGCACAGGAGCAAACCTCGTCCCCAGGCCTTCGGGCTGTCTTCGTTTGCAGCAGCAACACATGAGCAGCAAGAGTGGAGACACTACTCAGGAAAGTGGGAAGAGAGTTCACACATATTGTCTAAGTTAGGAAGTCATTGAATGTATCCTTTTTTGAAAAATGCGGCATTATATCGAGAACCAAAGGGAAAAATGCAAATATAAGAAAGCATCAGTTTTCCCTAAAGGACTGAATATACAACACCCATGTTTATAAACACCAAACCACCAAATCACATAGACTTTGAAGCTCGACTGAAGGGAATTTGGGATCACATCATCAGGGTTCCTTACTGAGACATTAGGGAAGTAAGGTCCTTTCTTCCTTCTACTCTAGGAGTCCCAGCTGGTTGCTGGTAGATCCAAGATTCAAATCCAATTTTCTGATTCTTAGTCCCTCATGTACACACATATAATTGTCTGTGTATGTATATATATATTTACTAGCCTATATATACACATGAATAAATATGTACTTATCTCCAAGAGCATGTTTCTTTGTGCAGGTACCTGGATATGTATATATGTACACATAGTCCCTGTGGATATATATATATATATATGTGTGTGTGTGTATCCATATAAATATATATATATATATCCATATAAAAACCAATATATACAAACCCATGTAACCAAGCATCATGTATATATGTATAAGTTAAATACACAATCAATATATGTTATCAAAAAGATTGAATACAAATTTCAGTTATAGGACCTAAAAATAGGTTTCTCCTTCAACCCTCATATTTACACTTAGAATCAATCAAATATCACCCACTAATTTTAATTGAGCTCCTTATATTTATTATTTTAAGATTTTTGTCTTCAAACTATAATGAAAACCTCACTTCAATTCTACATATTAATCCATAAATATCAACACTTCCTAAGTTTTCTAAGATTTTAGAATATACTCAGTTTAGTACTTTGGGGTCCACTGTAGTTGTTTTTTATACTTTTCTAATTGACTAGTATAGCATGCATTCTCCTGAGTTACTTAGAGGTATGGACGAAAGTATCAAAGCTCCTAAATCAGGACTTTAGTTGATTTCATTGAAATAGTTAATCTCACTTGGAGCAAACATCAAAAGTCTTAAGTAAAGGCCCTTTGAGAAGATGTTTTGGGCAGGGACCCTTCCTCTCTCCATCACATGGTTCCTGCCCCCCAAGAACACAGTCTGGGCTTCTCCATTGAGGACAAAGAACTGTCCAAAAGGGTATGCTCCTCCTACAATAGACTTCACAACTCTTCTGCTTTCTTGGCCTGATTAAGGAAGAGTTGTGAAATTCTGAACACTAGTCTACGGGGAATGCAGCTGACTCTAGGTTTTTATCCCTGAACTGCACATCAGCTTCAGCAGAGGGCTTACACGTGCTGCAGCCTGGGGTCTCATCTTGAGTACTCCTGCTTGAACATGATTAATTTTAAAGATCTCCAATGATTCTGATGTGCAGCTGAGACCAAGACCCACTGGATTAAAAGCAAGCTGACACCTCGACTCATTTGCTATTGGCACGTTCTGGGAAAATATATCTAATACCATTCTGATAATCACTCGTGATCTTAGTATAATCTTCAAAGTTCGTATTAGTTAAGGAAGGAAGTGCGGGGATGCATGGGTGGCTTATTTGGTTAAGCATCCGCTTTTGGTTCAGGCCATGATCCTAGCGTCCTGGGATTGAGTCCCGTATCGGGCTTCTTGTTCATCAGGGAGCCAGCTTCTCCCTCTGCCTGCCGCTCTCCCTGCACGTGCCCGCTCACTCTCTCTCTTTCTCTCTCTGACAGATAAATAAATAAATAAAATTTTAAAAGGAAAGTCTGTCCCAAAGTCACTTGTTTTTTCATTCCTCAAAATGATCATGTTTCAGTGTGTACTTCTTCACTGAAGCATATTCATATTGGAGTTTGAAGGATTTAGTCAGCTTTTTTTTTTAATCCAGTTTTTGATTTCCACAAAATCTAAAGTATTGCAGGGGCAGCCTAAAATGTATTACTCCTCTGAGGATTTATGTGTTTTAAAAAATGGTATAGACAGAGGAGGACCCCTTTTGCAGGGTTTGCTTAGGGACCTCACCATGCTTGTGACCATGGTCCTGGTTGCAGACACTCTTATCAAGAGTCCAGAGGCTCATGTTCTCTTCTAAGCTCTTCTCCGGGCTTCCTATTAAGCCAGCGTGAACGGGTTACCTGATTCCACACATCCTCACTGATTTCTCATTGCCTGTGGACTGAAGTCCAGAACGTTTGGCTTATCGTGAACATTCCTGTGTGATGGCTCCCAGCCGCATTTTAGCCTGTCCATTTCCTGAGTGGTCAGTGCCTTTCCATCCCTCTCCTTATTCACGTTTGTGTTGTTCCTTTCAGATTTTCCCCCCAGATACCACCCTCCTTCTAAGAAAATCTTGGGTGTGTAGGGCCTGGGTCAAAGCCACTTCCTCCATAAAGACTCCCAACCTTTCCCACTTGGACTTGAATTGCTTCTTAACCTCTTTTAAAGCACTTCGCTTAAAATTTTCATGATGAGATTTACTCTGTTTTGCTACTTTATACTTAGAAATTTGCTTGTGTTTTTCATCTCTATGACCGTCAATAATTCTAGTTATTATTACGGAACAAGTACGTGCCCTTATTACTCCCACTTTTTTTTTTTTTTCTCCAAATCCCTATGAGAATTGCTATAGATACCAAAGGGAAGTGACCAATATGAAACTAGCCACCCCAGTGAACCTGGTTAATTCTTGTCTTGAATAATTACTGAAAAGGGGATTCGATCTAGTACTTACAAAGTAGTAGTAGGAGTCCCATAGCGATCATGCCCATCCCTGTCGGCCCGAGACCAACATTTGAACCCCCAGCCTGTTCATCAGTGATAGTGCCATCTATGTCACTGGTAGCTGAGCTGCCGTCCCCCACGTCGACGCCTGTTGTGCTAGGATACAAGCACACGTGGTTGTTGTCGCAGTCACAGGCCTCTAACGCTACGATCTGTGGCAATTCACACGTCCGGTGATAGCTGTCCTTCACAATGATTGGGATTTGGTAAACAATCTGGTCTAAAGGCTGCACAGCCGTCAGGATTGCAGAGGTAGCTGAAAAGGAAGAGAGGAAAGAGAAAATAAGTGGAAATTCCTTGGGGTAACCCTTCTTAAAATACCCAAGACTCCCCTAGGGCCTTATTTGTCTCATGTTCCCTTAGTCATAGGGCACCCTATACTTACTTTTTAAAATAATATTTGTAATGAATTGTTTAATACTTCTTCCTGCTGAATCATTATTTCTTTGAAGGAGGCTAGGACCCTGCTGCTTATTTTCTAGAGCAATAACATTTCGCATGTTTCATGCACTCAATAAATATTTGTCCAATGAATGAAAAATATCGAGCAGAAAGGAAATATTAGAAGTCTTCTATTTAGGATTATGGTTTGCAAATAGCCTCCTTAAGACTGTTGTTTATCTTTAAAAAAAAAAAAAAGAAGACTGTTGTTTCTCTCTTATTCTCTCTTATTCAGAGGTGCTGTTCTGTCACTTAAATTTAGATCATTTCAATAGCTATTATTTTCCTAATTCTTTGTGCTACCACTGCCTATTGATTTGCATGGAAATTATTGCTTAAAACAGAGGTCGAAATTTATTTGTTAACCCAAAGAAGATTTAGAAAGGATTAAATTTATACCTAAATCACGAGTGTTAATTGATTAACCCATAACATGCACTAATTATAAATATTATCATTTATTAATTTCATTTACTTATATGATAAGTCAACTGTGTCTACCAAAATGTAACCTGTGCACAAGGCAAGAATTGAATAATGTGCAATGCCACAGCACATAGGTTAAAGTTTATGCTGTTCTTTAACACCAACATCTAAATAGAACTCCAGGAATATTGTCTCTGATGCAATTATATTTTTTATTGGCAAATCTATAATATGATCTGAATACCTTTATGAACCTCCACATTGAACCTTTCTAAAAAATGTTTTTACTCATAATATTTAGGATCTTAATGAGGAAAATGTGTTTAACAGTTGTTATTTAAGAATGACATATTGAGCTTTATAGGAAGGATGAATTCAAAGTTGTCTTAATTTTAATGGGGTTACTTTAGTGCTTAGCTTTTTAAAATATTAAAGTGGTTTTGTGGAAAAGAGCCAAAAAGTTTTCTTATGAAAACAAGTTGCCTAATTTCCTCTTTTGACTAAGTCCTTAAGGGTGGTATTTTTTTTCTGGCATCATTTTAGGGTTTCTCCATTCTATGAATGGAGAATCTTAGTGGCTTCTGAGACCTGAGAAATATTTCCTCTCACCTTGGGCTCTGAGGTCGGACCCCCATCCTATCACCCCCTAAAAATCTTTTATTGTTGCCTCAAGTGAAGGAAGTTAGAGAGCTATTGTGACCCAAATGAGGTCCTCTTATAGTATTTCATTTTCTATTATCTATTTGACACCTCAGGAGGTAGAACCCAATTATATAAAATGTGATGTTGTCTGAAATTTACTCTCAGTACCCCCAGGCATTTTTTTTTTTTTAATGTAGCAACAGTTACCACAAACACATGTACTACTTGGACATCTTTACGATTTAAATACTTTGGTTATGTGTTTCTTTGTATTATTATGAATGTGGTCAAGAATCATAGAAACAGAGATAGAAAGTATTACTACCTATCTTGCCTAATTATTTAGTCATTGTGTTTGTTTTTGGTCTTAAAGATGAACAAGTTTGCATTCCACTTACCATTTACTGGTTCCATATCCCACATATCAGCGGTCCCCGGTGGCTGATCAACAACACAGAAGGTATAGGGAGACCCATAAGAATGATCACCAACGTCTCTTGCAGAGATAAGTGTTGATGGAGAGGCAATACATATGTAATGACTTTCAGCTAAAACAACTGGACAGTAATCAGTGACATCAGGAACTTCGATACATATGGTTCCTGTGGCCGTTCTCCTAGAGCCATCTGAAACAGCAGAGCATCGTGGGTGTTGAGGTAAACGGTGTGAGGGAGAAAATTTTTTCTCATAACTCCACAATAATGCCACAGCATAGAAGAATAGCATGAATGACTTCTTCGGGGGTGGCTGATGGGTTCCTGCTTATTTCAGTGACGTGAAACCACTCTTTGCTCGCTACCTTCCAGCCACACTTTTTCTTTTTTAGTTCTTAGAAGAAGTTTCTTCCTAATCCAGAACTCTCGGGTGTTATATTCATTCTTCCCAAAGTGTTATTCATCTCAGTTTCATTCAGCCAACTCCTGCACATCCCAAGATGCCATAGCTCTCTGTTTCTACCTGTCCCCCTGAACCAGACTCCCAGTCCAGCCTATAGCCTTCCATTCAAGATGCTTATTGAGTTCTGTGTTTGTAGGAAAATAATCAAAATTGAAATGCAATAATTGTTTGTATATTTTTTCTTTCTCTTTTCCTGTTTATTTTAATGATATCCCTTAGATGCCATTTCTCTTTGCAATGGCACTTCTGAAAACAAATATAAATCTGTTAAATTTTTTTCCTAACCTACTTGAAACAAATTTGGGGTTAATATAGTTCATTAGAAGAAATAGGAATCTGAGCTTTTAGTTCACTTTTCCATCTGGTTAGCTTGTGCCTGTGCAGATACTCTGCTTAGGTATCTAAATAATAGGTCTTGTTTTTTGTTTTCTGTTGTAATTTTAATAGTTTTTTCCTCCTTCTTTATTCACTCGATGACTAATTTTTATTCTAGTTTTTAAAGATATTTACATATGACCAATATGCAAACATAGGCCATGATCAACATGGTTAGAATCCATTATAGGAATAAGTGTTCTAGAATGCTGATAATAAATCAGACTGTAATATTTCAATAACTGATCCAGTGCTAAAAGTGGTGCTCACGGGATGAAGAGCAGAATGTATAGACTATAATTACTTGGGTATTATCTTGTTTGTGTGTGTGTGTGTGTGTGCACGCGTGCGCGAGTTTGTTTTTTTTCTTTTTCCAGTGCCCCTTTATCTTTGTCTTTGGCCACTGTATAGCTCAGATATAAACAATACAAACCTATAGTATTTATCTTCTATTGTATATATATTTGCAAGACCTGTTTTCTCTCTTCTTTCCTGGCTCTTGACTTTATTTCTGTTTTGTTCTGTGGTAACTGGTTTCCTAGGCACTGTTCGGAGAATGATTAACTATTGATAAGTAAGTTTTCTGTTGCAGTCACCAAGAACGTTTAATAGATTTCCCCACAAGAAGCCGCTCATTTAAAAGATCAGTGTATCTGCATTATGACTTAATTTCACTCTTATATGGGGAATAATCTTCTGTTTTAACATCCTACTTGGGACAACATGTCCATTTAAGCTGCACTTACACTGTCTTTTCATTGTAGCTCAGTTTTAGTGGTACTAAAATAACTATACTCTTGGGGCACCCGGGAAGCTGAGTTGGTTAAGCATCTGACTCTTGGTTTCTGCTCAGGTTATGATCAGGTCCTGCTCAGGTTCTGCTCAGATTCTGCGATGGAGCCCAAGCTGGGACTCCATGTTCAGTATGGAGTCTGCTTGTCCCTCTCCCTCTGCTCTTCCTCTCCACTCCCATTCCTGCTCATGCATGTGTGTGTGTGCGTGTGTGTGCGTGTGTGTGTGTGCACAATCTCTCTCTCCATAAATACATAAAAAATCTTTTAAAAAATCCTTAAAATAACTGTACTCTTTGGGACACTGCTGTTCCTCTTGGTCATCCCCAAATGAGCTTTGTGTACACCTTGTTGCACTTACTTTATGTAAACATTCCTAATATACTCTGAAATTTGGATTAAACATATCAAGAAATGAGGCCATAAACAGAAATTGAATTTTACTTTTAGACTTAAACTTTTATGCTTTATGCTGTAAGTCACATACAGTTCATTTTTGGAAATAGGTAAAATAAATTATGATTTAAATATAGATTATGGTTATGAGTGTACTGGGTTCAGTACTTTTATTTTTTAAGATTTTTTTTTTTATTTATTTGACAGAGAGAGAGAGAGCAAGAGAGCAAACAGAAGCAGGGCAAGTGGGAGAAGGAGAAGCAGGCTCTCCACTGAGCAGGGAGCCCAATGCAGGGCTCTATCCCAGGACCCTGGGACCATGACCTGAGCCCAAGGCAGGTGCTTAATGACTGAACCACCATGCGCCCCCTGAGTTCAGTTCTTAATCTAAGGTACTTAGAACTCTCTAGAAGCCTTGCAGACAGACACACTAAATGATATATTTTACTTGAGTCAATCTAATATCAACATTAGAATTACATTTATATTTAGTGGAATAATAATAATTTTTTTTAAATATTGAGAAGAAGTTTTCTTACCGTCTATAGCGAGGATTTCTGCTGTGTATATCCCATTGGTAATATATTTTGACTTCTTATCAAATTCCCTAGAAAATTGTATCTCACCAGTCCTTGAGTCTACTTTTAACCAGCTGCCTGCATCATGTCCTATGATATACCTGTTTTTAAATAAATAAGTTTATCGTTAGCTCTTACAAAAGTTAATTTTAGGTCACATACAATGTGTTAAACATAAATATGGTGTTTGTGTGTTTTACGGTGATGATTGCCTTGGTTTATATATATCTCAATAAAATTTTAGTGTTAAACTTATTAATACACGGGTTCACAACAGGGTTTTAAAATTTCATGATTCTTACTTTTCTAGTTCTTACTATAATTGTTAGTACAATGTATGAGTCTTTTTCAGGTTTATTTATTATAGCATTATATACTGAGGGAATATCCTTTACTCATTTTCACATGTGATATGCTTCATTTTTCTTAAATGCATTAATACATTTTAAGGTGCATTAGCTTTAGAGTATCTCATTCTTGGCCTATTAGGGGTTGTGGTATATATAATATAATATAATATAATAAAATATAATATAATATGTATAATATAATAATATAATGGATTCAAATTGCTTGATCTTAGTGGATGAAGATCCTTTTCTTCTATCCCATATTGATAGACTTCATAATTTTTGTTGTCTGTAAATTTTTTAGTCTATCAAGTAATCAAAACTATTAACGTCAAAGTAATTTACAAATCAATAGACTGTTCATTCCAAAAATATTAGGAGGAGGAGAAGAGAGATAAGGAAGAGACATAGAGAATACTTATATATTTCACGAGAATCATTTTATTGAGTATCTTTTAATACAATGTAATTCATGTATAATCTGTGTACTAGTGCCCTGGAATGCCTACCTATTTCTCCAGTCCTGACTTTCTTTACACCAGTCAAATTTCTGAAACACGTATATTTCAGCTTTTCTTATTATATATTTTTTTCCTCTTAAATCAAGCTGGGGTTTGAGATTAGCCCCAGCTTCATTGGATGAGACAGGTTTCAAGGAAACAAGCAGTGATTCATCTTTTATTATGTCTCATAGTTTACGGCATAAATCAGCCTGGGGCCAGGGTGGTAACAACTGGCCACAAAAGATTAGAGATACTTCTAGACTCTCTTAGCAGCCCTTTGACCTCATAGTTTCTTCCTGACACAATTACCTTTCTAACCAGTTGGAGGCCATATTGCCCTTAAATACTATTAAAATCTTGGGAAAATGTCAGTGCTACCAAAGTGTTCTAAAGCAAGCGAATGAACAAGAGAAGCAAAGCCAAACTCAAAAACTACTTCAACCCACACAGTCTAGCACATTCTGTGTGAGTTAACACTGGACAAAACCCCATTTTATCACTTTGACATGAGCACAGGTTTTGTGGTACCTGACATTTGTGGCAGGGTTTCCTGTGTCCAAATCTGTAGCCGTATAGGTGCCAAGCACATAATTCAATAAGGAATTCCCCCTTATTCCTTCTCGTATACTGAAGGTCCTAGAATTTGGATGAAATGTGGGTCCTTCTCTCACATTAACAACCTGAATTCTTACAGGCGTTGAGTGCATTTGGAATCGAGAGGCAACTGAGTGGTGAAATTCAGCTTGGTTTTTCACTCCAATACCAAGATGAATATTAGGCGTTTGTTCGTAATCCAGCATCTGAAATCATAGAAAGTAAAAAAAATTCCGAAAGGGCAAAAGGACTCTCTTTTGTTAGAGTAAGTAGCTGTGATAAGAAAGCAGCACATGAAAGTGAAGTCCAGGAGCTATGTAATTCAGATTTTGAATGGATAAAACTTTACCAATTATTGCATCAGATATTTCAGATATGTTATTCCCTTTATGTCTTGGCATAATCAGGTATGTAGGTTATTTAGGCCTGTGACTTAAGTTGGACTATCTATTAGAGTTCTAAACTTCTTATATAAAGACCCTGAAGTCAAGAACGATCTCTTTCCAAATGAGAAAAATAAAAAACTTAGCATGAAATAAAAAGGGTTTACAACTGGTGAATGAATAAATAGGACCCAGGTTTTCTTTCTTTTTTTTTTTTTTTTTAAATTATTTATTTATTTGACAGAGAGAGCAATCACAAGTAGGCAGAGAGGCAGTCAGAGAGAGAGGAGGAAATAGGCTCCCTGCTGAGCAGAGAGCCCAATGTGGGCCTCGATCCCAGGACCCTGGGATCATGACCTGAGCTGAAGGCAGAGGCTTTAACCCACTGAGCCACCCAGGCGCCCAGGACCCAGGTTTTCTTTGTAGAATCCACATCTGAGAATCTCTTGAATTCAGCAGAATAAAAGAGCCAATATATATGATGTAAATGAACATGTAATTTAAAAGAAATGATGCAAACAACTTCTAAAGGAAAATTCACGATTATTAAATGCAGCCTAAACTATAATTTCATTGTGCTGGGTCTGGGAGACAAGGCACATTCAAATAGGGCACATTCAAATAGGTAAGTGCTTTTCCCAGAGAAAAGCTACCTTTGAAACGGGTTCTTTGGATAAAAGGTGAATGGAATCTTTTGATCCAGAATCATTGATGTGGTGACATGAAAAGTCACCACCAACAATTCAGCACAGAGCTGACTGTGAATTGTATATTAAAAAATGGATTTTCGGTTGGAAGAGAGTTCCCTCTTATATAATGAGTGAGAAAGCAGTTGTGAAAAGGGAGTCCTGGACAAAGTCTGTTTAGAAGTGTCCTGGAAGCTAATGTAAGCAACCTTGCATCACATTTACCGACAACAGAAGTCAAGAGATTACTACCAACAAGCAAGACCCTGAAGTAAACCTCTGTTTCTCAAGGAAATTCTATGACATCATAAATATTTTTTTAGTGAATTTTAGTTAATTCTTCACAAGAGCTAATAAGATAGAAGTATTTATAGGAATTCAGTTGTGCCCTAACATGGGGTCTGCCCGCATGATTTCCTTCGATTTCAGCTTACACCCTTCAGGTTTGAGATTTTGATTCTTTGGAACATCTGTTCTCTCTCTGGTCCACATGATGCCTCACACAGAACCAATTATGAATGCTGCGGTCAAAAATAGATTTTCGATGGGAAGAAACACCTCTTTTATATCTCAGTTTTTATTTTCTAGAATTCCATGCTGTCTTTAAACAAAGGAGAGATCTGAGATCCTCTCTTCTGGTAGAGGAATCTCTTGGCAGTCCTTTGCGTGTACACATGTATGTGCTTTTTGCTTGTCAGAATAGTTCTCTCTCTTTTGAATAGATATGGTGGAAAGTATATTAATATGTATATAACATTGTGTCAATTATAGACATTCACAGAATATTGTGAATTGGTTGGGAGCTGATCTTCCCTCCAACAGGGAAGATAAAAAGCAGAGGAAAGGCACAGAGCCTCTCATATCCTCTGCAAGTGAGACCTTTTATCAAGAGTTTTGCACTTGTATGCAGAAGTCCGGATTTTGCGAAGAAGAATAAACACAACCATGGGTCTGGTTTTGGAATTAGAATGGAGTGGCTGGAACAACTAGGTTTCTGCAGTTTCAGGCGGGACTGAAGAATACTCACAAAGGATACGCAGATCTGTGTCAGAAAGCATGGAGCAAGTGTTAAGAAATTCTACAAGAGGCTCAGGAAGCGCTCAGGATAAAGGTGACCCCTCCAAAAATCGATTTGGCTTCTGGTGAGTTTTTGCTACGTTAAATTTTAACATCGAAGCTAAGCTGTTAGAATCCCATGTGCAATTTTGTTTGCTTGTTTTTGCTTCGGATCTAAGTTAATGGAACCCTGCGATTTCTCAGGGGGATGCTGGTTCATTTTAGAATTAAGGGAGGAGGTTAGTAGTCTGTCTACAAAACAGGCAGTGCTTCTGAGAAAGCAGGGGACTGAGAAAATGGTGTGTGTGAGTATGTATGTGCTGCTTTTCAGGAATTGACATTTTCTGGTGCCATGGGTCTGGAAGAGAGTAGCAGGCACACACAGTTGAAAGAGGCTTATAGGGTTGAACAGAGGGAAATGTCTCAAGGCACGAGCTCTTGCTTCTTGCTTGTTTTCCTGGCCCCAGATGCTACCTTGAGGCACATTAAATATGACTTGGGGAAACGAGAGCTCTGCTTGGATCCTGTCTTTGTCATTTGCCACCTGGGTGAACTTAAGACAACTTAGTGTTCCTCTTTGGTTTTGTTTCACTTTCTATAAAACAAGGAATCAGAATATTTTCTTCCCAGAGTTGGGATGATTAGATAACATGTATAAGACCTCTATAAAGTCATATAACTTACTAGCTGGTATTCTGTGACTGCCTGGTAAGACAGAGAACCAATATTTCTTTGTTAGAATTCCAATTAGATAATATTTTGCTTTTCTTTTCAATGGTGAAACGAATGTGTGTATACACACACACACCTTTATATTGTTTGTTAGTATTTCCATACATATTTATTGATAAATACCTAAAGGGCATTATTATTGACAGGTTTTTTTTTTTTTTTTTTTTTTTTTTTTACCTTCTCAAAGATTTTCTTGTTATGCTACAAGTTTCTTGAGAACAAGGAGCTTGTTTCATTCACCTTTATTATCTCTAGCACCTCATGGTTCTCAATATATTTGAGTTGAATTGAATCATTTGTAATATCCTTAGACTAAGAAAAGGGTTATGGAAAGCTCAGTAAAAGCCCGTGACTATGAGGCTAGTTTCCACAAGGTTAAATGGCACCTTGAGAGAAGATGGAGAGAATGCAAGACAACATTAGAGATCTCATTGCATGTGCCAAACTTGGGAAATTACACATATGTTCTCTAAAGAGATAGTCTTCTCTTCAGGCTGGGTCCTGATATACATACTAAGGTTTTACATTTCATTTTAATTAGCCTTTCCATGTTATTTTGATATTCTTAGGCATATTCTTCCTGCTTTCTTTAATAGACTTGAGAAGTTATCATCCAGGGAAGAAAGAGAGACACTGTGTCTGCATAAAATCTAACACTACCTTGACCACTTTTTTATGAAATTGAATTTCCTATAGTTCTCCTTTGTGATGAACTAAGTATGTTTTAAAAAAAATACCTTTTAGCTATCACAGAAAACATATAGTATAAGTTATAGTGCATTGCCTGCATTATAAATATGTTTTCTTTCTCATTTTTATAATTTAAAAAATTATGAAATATGAAATCAAGCCTGTTGACTCCCATTTGGATGAGAACCCCATCACCCTCCAACTTTTAGTGAGTTTCTACTATCTTCTGGCCACTGGGCCAGGTGCTAAGAGTGGAATATTTAGATCGAGTTGTTTATATAAAAAGTTCTTAACTATGTTTTTTAGTAAGGTTCAGAGGCAGACTAAAAGCAAAGAACATTTGCCTGCTATAAGATAACAATCAAAGTCAATGATTAAGATGGCAAGAAGATGGGTAAAAATTTTATGACATGTCTAGATCTTGGTTTTTAACTGCGATGCAAGGTTGAACAAATCCTGTTCTCTGGAAACAAACTTGACTAAATATTCAGAATTTGGTGGGATGGTCGGTGACTTCTCTCTCTTCCTTATCTATGTTAGTTTGGCAATGGTTGTTAGTTTTGTTCTCTCATTTCCATTTTTACCACTATTGCCTTAGATCAGGTTCTTAGCATCCCAGGACTTGATTAACATACTATTTTCTTAACTTTAAGCTTCCTGGAGTTGAGCTCATAACGTGACTGCTTTTTTTTTTTTTTTTTTTTTTTTTAAATATCCCCAAGTTCTCTTGATCTAGAAGTAGGGATTAGTAAAATTTTGGGGGTAAGAGCAGGTAGTAAATATTTTAGGTCTTTGAAGCCATATACAGTTTTTGTTTTAAACATTCAATTCAGCCATTGGAGGGTAGAAATGGCCATAGAAAATAATGAATATGGCTATGTTTCAATAAAATATTATGAGCAAAATTATGGCAGGTTGTATTTGGCCTGTGGGCTATAGTTTGCCAACCTATGGCCTAAAACAATATTTCTCAAACAGAAAGGCTCTGGCTAGTTCTTAGAGTCCTTGTGCTCACCTCAGGAATTTTGAAATTGTGTGTGCTCATTTGAATGACAGTCTTAGAAGGTATACATAGATATTTCCCATAATTTTGGTGACCACCTTATAAATTAATAGAGTGCATTATTTCAGTGCTGGTGATTGTGTTTTGTGGTGAAGTAGTAATACTTTAATTGCTCTAGACAATTGCAAAAAGAACAGAAACGATGTGTTTCCATTAGATGAAGGCCACATGGCTTTCTGATAACAGTAACTGGGATAAAGAACAGTAGTGACAGAATAGAATAATTACAGTTCACACTGTGTACCAAATTAAAGGTGTCCATTTTTTAATTAGTATATATTTTCATAACTCTAAGTTCTATTTATGTTGTTAGTAGTAATTTTGTTTGAGAAAAAATCAATTTCCCTTATTTGCGAAAAAATTAATTTCCCTTATTACATTAACGTTCATTTTAATCTTACTGGTTTGCAGTTTTAGTTTTTCTAATTTGTATTTTTAGATTTTATTGCTGTCCATAATGTAAAAATCATAAAGTAGTTTAAGAAAAATTAATTTATAAGAGAAAGTCAAGGGGCGCCTGGGTGGCTCAGTGGGTTAAAGCCTCTGCCTTCAGCTCAGGTCATGATCCCAGGGTCCTAGGATTGAGCCCCGCATCAGGCTCTCTGCTGAGCAGGGATCCTGCTTCCCCCTCTCTCTCTGCCTACTTGTGATCTCTGTCTGTCAAATAAATAAATAAAATCTTAAAAAAAAAAAAAGAGAGAAAGTCAAATGAGACCGACTCTATCTCAACATCTTTGTTCTTGCATCTCTATTTCCTTCTATGAACACTCTGTTGCAGCCTCAAAGATTTGCTCACGGTACCCTGAACATGCTTTGCTTTTCCTCACCTCAGTGAGTTTGCTCATTTTTCACATTAGCAAGCTCAGTTGTAAGGTCTTGGTTAAGCTGTAATCTCTGCATGAAACCTTTTCAGACAGATCCAGCTCAGAAAGATCTCACCTCTTAGTAATTATTTTATATTTTACCATTTGGCCATTAATTATGTTTAACATTATTACATCTATACAACTACTTCTTTGTTTTTAACTCATTATCTAATTTGAGAATGCATGCCTTGTCTTTTCAACTAGATAATGAGCACTATGAAAACAAAACACCTTCCTTATTTCTTACTGATTTTGGTAATAAAGAGCATGTTGCTGGGCTGTAAGTCTCAGTCTGGCACGGTGAGCTAACTTACAGCACTGGTCCGCATAAGTAGTATTCAAGGTTATAGAGTATTTTTTGGAGGCAGATTCTGTCTGTAAGAGTATTTAAAAACCTTAGAAATATTGCAGATACCATACTCTACCTTGACAACTTTCAAAATGCCCTCATTGGTTTGTGGGTCTGTTTGAATATCAAACCAATTCCCATCATTTCCGGAGAGAATTAAAAATTTTGCCAACCAATTATCGGTGCCTTCTTCATCGAGATCAATTGCTTGTAATCGTATCAGTTCTGAATTTAGACAGTTCTCTTCAATACTTGCTGAATACTGAAATGACAGAGATCAATTTTATAATCAATAAAGTTTCGAGAGAAAAGATATTTATTAATACATTAACTGTCATTTAAGATACTAACAATAAATTCCATAAATAATTTGTGAACCATTATTAAATGCCATATATTCTAATCAGGAATATAAGAATAAAATGATTATAAGATAATAAAACTGATTTGTGTGTGTGTGTGTGTTGTATGTGCAGTCAAAGTCAAACTGGCACTTCGTTCCCTTTTTCTTTCTTTTTTTTTTTTTCATTTTTCTTGCTTATTTTAAAATTTTCCTTAAGTTACTCCTTCCTTTTACTATGAAGGGTCAGAGAGTTGTATTTTAGGCTTTGTGAGCCAGAGAGTTCATGTTGCAACTAGTTATCTCTGCTGCTGTAGGATCAAAGCACCCACAGATAACATAAAAAGGAATGAGTTAGTTGTGGTCCAATAAAACTTTTTTTTTTTTTTTTTCAAACCAAAGTACTGTTGAGTCACATTTGGCCTTGCTGTTTTCAGTTTTATGCTTCTTTATGCCTAAAGTTGAAGATGAAAGTTGAGAATGTTTGGGACCCTTGTAGAATTAATTCAGCAAATTATCAGGCCCATAAAGACAGATCAATAATGTTACATGATTCCCAGATTTAATTAATAAAATTCCACATTTCTATAACTAGAGAGTATGGAGGAGACACTGCTGCTTTCATAGATGGAAGCTGCACAGAATAGTGACTCAGAGGTAAACACACACTAGAAAGGTATACTATTTATGTTTAATGAAATTGGGTTGAAATGCACTATCATTTTAGTTTGATGTACGATGTAGTATTTCAATATTTATATACACTGTGAAGTGTGAAATATACAGTGAAATGATCACCATAGTAGGTCTAGTTACCTACTGTCACCATACAAAGTTAATACAGTATTATTAATTATATGAGATCTGTTATTATATGTAAGGAGTTCCAAAGTTCCATAGCAAAGCTAAGTCCATCTCTACATACAATAGAACCAGGCTCACAAACTAGCGGGAAAGCAAATCAATTATTGACACTTAGGAAAAAAGGGTTATAAGAGTAACAACTTACAGAAGTTTTTTCCAAGGTGGGGAAATTATCGTTGACATCTAAAACCTTGATTCTACAGTCGCACTCAGAAGACAGTCCATCTGCTGCTCCGTCTCGATCTGAGCCCCTCACGAGGAGGTTATACATACTGTGTTGCTTAAGATGAAAAAGAATTATAAGACTTAAATCTACTTTTGAATGAAAACCAACACATTCTGATGTTGTTCTTCCAATTTCCCTTTATAATTTTATGTAAGACTTTAATATAATCTTTTCTTCTTACAATTTGTGTTGGAAAGTCATGGTCGGATTATTGTTTTCCCTCCTTTACATTACAGGAGGGGCATAAAGAGATCACTTTATCTTTGTCTTTTGAAAATGGAACTCCTTATTTCTTATTATTCATTCATAGAAGGCTTTACCTCTCTGTCAAGGAAACTGGACATCGTGCAGACTTCTCCAGTGTACCTGTTCAGGATGAACATTGGTGCACCTGCTGGCTCCTGAGAGATGATCTTATAGGCTATTTTAGAATTCAGATGATTGTCTTCATCTGCATCTGTGGCACTTAACTTTACAACCAGTGTGTCTAGAAATGAAGACGGAGGTGGAGAATGTTTGGGGCTCTGTTAGAATCAATTGAGCAAATCATCAGGCATAGGAGGAAAGAGTGGTTGGCTTTCCCTTGAATTTTCTATTGTTTTAGTTCCCATGAGAATGTAGTGTCATAACTTCCAGTTACACCTGATTGCAGAAATAATGGTGGCTTGCTTCTATACAATCCTTTATAGATTATAAAGTACTTGCACTCTTTGAGTGATCAAATGTAAATTAACAGCAAACTAATCATTAATGTATGAAGAGTTCCATAACCTTTATCATAAATCTGAAAAGTGATTTTATGATTTTTTTTTTGCTGTGGTCATATGACATCATTTAAAAATGCTTAAATAGTAAAGATTATAGCTTAATTAACTTCATTGTTTTTTAGTTTTCTTTATGATGTATTTTGTGTGTGTGTATGTGTATTATATTCCTTTTCAGTGTTCCAGAATTCATTGTTAATTAAATTCAATTTTAAAGTTATTTATTGAGCACCTATATTCTTTATTTTCATTCATCCAGAAAGTAGAAAATTATGTTGGTTGCCATGGTGGATGCTAGCACTTTACTGATTCATTAAAAACATATAACTGTTGAAAAGAAACTTTGTCCACAGGAATAGAAAGTTCTTAATTATTCACAGGGACAAAGAACATGCATCTTAGGTTGTCCTGAAGAACATCAGCCCACAGGACAGATTTTTCCAGAGCTGGCTGGTCCCTGATGGTTTTCTCCTTCCCAGCCCAGCTGCAATGTGAAAAACCATAGCGCAGAGAACCAGGGACCCTTTCAATAGACAAGGTCAGTTTTCACAGAATTATAGCTTATGAAAATATGCCTTGGCCTGGTAGTTCACTCTCCTTGCATGAGGGAGTGTTAACAAGACTGCTAACCAGCACCCCAGTGGACGCAAACATGGACTTGGGTGTGGGTTTAGATGTGGGTTTCACCTTCTCTCCCTTCCTCAGGTTGTGCTGGGGTATCTTAGTGAGGAAATGATGATGGGCTGGGAACCCTCTCTCTGTTTGGCCTTTCTTGGGTGAAACCTTTATTTTACTACTGCATGTCTTCTCATCCTATGTTATAAAACATTTTGTGTTTCTTATTTTCCACATCACTCTTTTTAGGGTCTCTGAAGAAGGAGTTCTACAGACACCCCCGTGACTCCTGCCTTTTTACCTCTTCCTTCTCTCCTCCCACATTTCTTCCCTCGTGTCTCTTTTCCTCTAGACTTCTCCATCCTTCTTTCTTGGACCCTCCATCAGTATCTCTAGTTTGCTTTCTATCGGCCTTTTTTCTGAAATTTCTTTTTTCAATTCTTTTTTCCAAATCTAATTTAGAGGTGCACAGGCAGACATAGGGTATGAAAGGAAAAGGAATATTAGAAGATTGGGGAAAGAAAGAGGCAGAAGGAAAGAGGGGAAAACAGAGGAAAATAGCAATATAAGACAGGCATAGAAAGAAAAGACGTGCAGGAGAACTGATAGGAAGAGGGAGAAAAGAGTATTAGAGCTAGAGCTGGATTAAGCAGGATGGAAAAAAGTGAAAAAAGTAAGAAAATGTAATGTGGCTTGCTGTGTAGACTGTGAAGAACCAGTGATTACCCTCTGGGACCAACCTGATGTGTACTGTTGGAAATACATCCTTCATCACTCTCTGGTGTGCTTTGAATTCAAATTCGAATTCTGTGCCCAGAATTTGAGGAATAGACCAGCACAGAGCCCTTTTCCATATCTATGGTTTCTTCTTCAGTTAACTCATTTAGAATAAGTTAATCATGAGCATGTAATAATCTTTAAGGAAGGCACTAGAGCTCATGCTATATCACATGTGTAAGAATCCTCCAGAAATGGGAGGGTATTTTGCATTTTATTTATTTTATTTTTTATTTTTTATTTTTTATAAACATATATTTTTATCCCCAGGGGTACAGGTCTGTGAATCGCCAGGTTTACACACTTCACAGCACTCACCAAAGCACTTATCCTCCCCAATGTCCATAACCCCACCCCCCTTCTCCCAAATATTTTGCATTTTAGATATGATTTTTTTTTTCTAGGTCAGTTTTAAGTTAGAATTTTTGGTGTTTGTTCAAAATACAAGTTTGACTTTTCTGATCTTTATATTATCTGTATGTCAATTTCCTACAGCTTTTGGGCAAGAGAAATCAATGTGATATAATGCAGAGAAGGAGTGTAACTACTTACTTGCGTCACTGTTTTCTTCAATGCTGGCTGTGTACACATTCTGTGTAAAAACTGGAGGGTTATCATTTATGTCCATAACCTTGACCCTAAGCTCAAGAGGTCTTTCTAAATCTTCACCCCGTGAATTCAGAGCCCGGCAATAGATCTGTGTAGAGTTCGGGGGGAAAAAAACTGTTTTTTCCATCAAAGGAAATTAAGTAACATGTTTAAAAAAATATTTCAGGAAATATGCAAAGAAACAGTTTACTTTGTGAATTCAGACTGTATTATAGTTTGTTAATTTAAACATTTTTTCAAATTTTTTAATTTAACTGTATTTTTTTTAATCAATTGTTCATTTCTAAACATAGAGCTCACTTAGCATCTATTTACAAATGATTTTTATTCTTTTTTATTAACATGTACTGTATTATTAACCCCAGGGGTACAGGTCTGTACACTTCACAGCACTCACCATAGTACATACCTTCCCCAATGTCCATAACCCCACTATCCTCTCCCTCCCTTCTCCCCCACACCCCCAACAACCATCAGTTTGTTTTGTGAGATTGAGTCTCTTATGGTTTGTCTCCCTCCCGATCCCATCTTCTTTCATTTATTCCTTTCTTACCCCTCAAACCCCCCACGTTGCCTTTCAACTTCCTCATATCAGGGAGATCATATGATTATCTTTCTCTGATTGACTTATTTCGCTAAGCGTAATACCCTCTAGTTCCATCCACGTGGTCCCAAAAATAAGGTATGCTTCACAAATTTGCATGTCATCCTTGCGCAAGGGCCATGCAAATCTACTCCATATCATTCCAATTTTAGTATATGTGCTGCCGAAGGGAGCACTAAACATTAAGACATTTGATGGCATACCAATACAACACACCAGACAGACATTCTGGAACTACAAACATACATTTTCACACTTTTTTTTAATCTCTTCAATCCATTTATTTGGTTTCGGCTTTGCTGTATTTTAAAAGGGGAAGAAAAATAAAATGCATAAATTAAACACACTGCTGTGACTTACCAAAAAAAGTGGAGTTATCTCTCTGTCCACCACCGACGTGATGTTAATTTCCCCAGTCCGAGGATTAATGGTGAACACTCCGTAAGGTGGTCGATCAATTCCTACCCCAGAGATGCGGTATGTAATCTTTTGGTTCGCTTCACAGTCTGATCGAATCTATAAAGAAAATGGCCAGGTCTGTGATCTTATTGAAAGCCCATCATGAACTGTAGAGTATAATAGAATAAGAAAAGGATAGCTTTGTAGGCAGATGGGCTGTGGCTTGAAACCGGGCACCATGATTTACATGTGACCTTGGAAAGTTCACTTCACTTTGCCAAGTATCAGCATATAATGGGATAATCTCACCTTCTGTTTGTTGTGGGAATTGTATGAGGTAACATATATACACCCCAAGCCAATGCCTGGCATTAGGCACATATATGTTTGATGCTAGATGTGTTATTATTAACAATACCTTGTTCAGTTCTCTGATTTCTCTACATGTAAAGAGTTTGACAGAAGAAATACCATCTTTAGTATTTGTTAAAAGATTGTGTCATACTGATATGACCTTGACTAGGCTTTCGTTGGAGATTTAATCAAAATTATAAATAAGAAAACCAGAAGAGAAACACAGTGTTTAGAAATAATTTTTTGAAATGAAACTTACCATATCATTCATTCACCTGCCAAATAGATTTTATGGCAAATATTCTGCCAAGTAGGTTTAGTTTTTTTTTTTTTTTTTTAAGATTTTATTTATTTATTTGAGAGAGAGACAGTGAGAGAGAGCATGAGCGAGGAGAAGGTCAGAGAGCGAAGCAGACTCCCCGTGGAGCTGGGAGCCTGATGCAGGACTCAATCCCGGGACTCCGGGATCATGACCTGAGCTGAAGGCAGTGGTCCAACCAACTGAGCCACCCAGGCGTCCCCAAGTAGGTTTAGTTTTAATAGTTGTACATCTATCGCTTATAAATTTAAACAAAGATAGCTTAAATTTAGAAATCTCACCTATATATTAAAGATGAGAACATTCAGTAAAATACTAAGATTTGTGCCCCAAATATCCACAACTAAATAAAGACAACTGGAGATACAACTTGGATTAGCTCCACTCTAATCCAGAGATCCAGATACAAATAATTTGTATAGATGAAAATCCAGGAAATCCTCCAAATGCAATAAAGAGAAAAGAATATGCCATGCAGTGAGAGTGAGTGAGGTAACATAAAACTGTAACTGTGAGTTGAAAGGAAACAATAATTATTTAAAGCTTTCCAAAAATTTTCCCAATTCTGAAAACTTCCCAGAGAAAATATATAATCTCTTCTTGAGCTGAGGTTATATTTGTCACATCACTGCTGATGCTTGCTACATTTATGAAAAACTTTATGTATACATTTAAACAATGTATAACCCTAAAGCTTTCTGGTTGATCGCTCTACTGATTTCACTAGTGGGGCAAGGCCAAGATGCCCAGAAAGAGCTAGTGATACTGTTAATGTGGATCCCTTGTTTTTTTAAAGATTTAATTTATTTATTTGACAGAGAGAGAGAGAGAGATCACAAGTAGGCAGAGAGGCAGGCAGAGGGGGAGGGAGAAGCAGGTTCTCCATTGAGCAGAGAGCCCAACATGGAGTTCGATCCCAGGACCCTGAGATCATGATCTGAGCCGAAGGCAGAGGCTTAACCCACTGAGCCTCCCAGGCACCTCTGTGGATCCCATTCTTCATGGATCAATTTACCATACTTTCTTCCTTAACTCTCCTTCCTTTTTAATAACTGTTACTTAGAATACTTTTAAAGTCTCTCCGAATTTCTGGGTATAAGAATCTAGTGGGAACTTCTGACACTTTCTTGGAGAGAATTAATTAATACTATAAACCTTTGATTTAGGGAGGGATAGTCAGAAGATTATTACTACATGCATTCATTTCCTATAACAGGTGCATAAGACAGATAAGCAGAACACAAATGAACAGATAAAGCCCAGTTGTGCTGGAGATCCAGGCCTCTCCCAGGATTACTCGAAGACTTTCTGCTCTGTATCAGCTCCCCAAAGGTGATCTTCGAAACAGTGGCTCAGCAACATGAGCAGATGACTAGAAGTCGCTCAGCTTCCTAAATCACTATGGAGTAGTGAAGGCTGCAAATCTCTGAAACGTCTGAGGGCTTTCCTGCCCTGCAGAATCATTTGTTATCAGCACAGCGTGCTCCTGTTTATTTCATCACTTACTCTGGCAATCGGATTCCTCTTGGAGTTGTCCTCTCCTTCTCGACAGGCAGCCGCAAACTTGATCCACTCCCGCTTTTGTCTTCTGACCGTCTGCCATTTTGTAGTGCCATTTTCAATGTCTAATTCTTTCACCTTATGCAAAAATGGTTCACATTTTGTACCGTGTTAGTACAGTTTCATTTAGGAAAGACATTTATTCAACATTATAAGGTATACCCAGAAGAAGCAGTTGTATTGAATTTGAGGAACAAAGAAGGTGTTTACTAATTCATGACTCGAGATAGGTACAGCCCGGTCACCTGCCTACCTACTTCTTTTGGAATCATCTCACTTTATACTATAAGATTCTAGTGAAACAAATTTCATGAGCTAAGTGTGGTGCTCACAATGTCTTATATTGGATAATGTGTTATGATTTGTCTTTTCTCGATCGGTTCTCAGCATGTGGAGGCCTTGCTTATCTTACCCTTCATTGAACTCTGACCAGGCTTTCTGGTCTCCAGAGTATAAAAGACTACTAGTGTTCCACTGAGTACATTCTATGCAGAAGCAAAGTTGTGCTGGTGAGTCTGTTCACCTAAAAGAGGGAAGGGATTTTTCTTTTCTGTTGGTAAGGACACCACTCTGGCTAAGCACCCAAATATAGTATTGTAGGATTAGAAGAATATTTTAACTGACTCGGTGGTACTTGTAATAATGCCATGGACAACTTCATGTTTTCTCAATGTTGTCCATTTGAATCTCTGCTTGCTCTGTTTCTTCCTTTGTAGTTTATGGTGCTTTTGTTGGAGGATGTCTAAGAATTTTTTTTTTTTAAGATTTATTTATTTATTTATTTGACAGAGTGAGATCACAAGTAGGCAAAGAAGCAGGCAGAGAGAGAGGGGGAAACAGGCTTCCCACCAAGCAGAGATCCTGATGCAGGGCTTGATCCCAGGACCCTGAGATCATGACCTGAGCCAAAGGCAGAGGTTTAACCCACTGAGCCACCCATGCGCCCAGGATGTCTAAGAATTTTATAGTATTCAAGAGCTTAGAAGTGTTACAACATGCACAAGCATTTGTATACATGTATAAATGTATGCATATATATATATATATATATATATATATATATATATATAAAATTTTAAGTAACTCCTAATGTACTTATTTGAGACACAGATGATTGTAGGTTTGTTTAAGCTACAGCTTCACTTAATTAGTACTTTGTAGGAAGGAAATGTTCCCTGTGAATGGAGCTTATCCTTTCAGCAACCAAAGCTTGTACATTTTCCTCCCATTTTGATACGACTTCCTGAAATGTACTACATATTCCCTATTTTGTCAACAAAGATTAGGAAAGTAATTTTGTTTTCTTCAATGGTTTGAGGCTATCATAATGAAAGTTTAACTACTGTAATAAAATAAAGCCCTCCCAGAGATGGGGGATGGTAGCTTTATTTCCTGAACCCCACTCTGACTGGCATCAGATTCTCTGTCATGATTACAAGGTTTTTTTACTTTTATATCTTTCCCTCGTTGATTGATCATCGGTTGTCTTTCTTGATGCCATAACTGTCTGAAATTCCTCTTCCCATCCTGACATATGACTGTGCTTTTATTGTTATGCTTTAAGCTGGGAAATGTATGGATAAACTATTAATACAGTTTGAAAAGTAGGAGTTACTATGACATTGAGCTGTCACAAACTATGCCTGAAAACATGGGTATTTAGGAGTATGGGTTTGACTACTGCTATTTCAGTTTGGCAGAGGTTCTTTCTCTTACCTTTTCTCTAGATAATTAGGATTTCAAATATTCTGATATTTGATATATGATGTATTACAAAAATCCATTTTTCTTTAAATTTTAGATGAGAAAATAGTTTTATTTTACATTACCTCAACGATAAATTCGCTGTTTACTTCCAGCACCACCTGTTAAAGAAGGTACAGCATTAGCAAAAATTTGCATAATTAAAGAAACAGTGTCATAAAATCATTAGCAATGTTCTTTTAGGAATTCATTTCTTAAATATATATTTTGTTCATAATGTGGAATAAACATGGCTAAAACAAAATAAATAATGGACTTTTTGCCCTCCAAAGGTAGCAAGGCAGGTTAGGATACTTCCTTCAGCAGAGGCATCTATGGCTCAGTGGAAGGTATAACAGACAACTCAAGTGACCACAGTGAATTTTGGAAAGGCCTTGTAGGACAGTAGAGATTAAAATGGTTCTGCAGGATGAAGCTGCTTCGATAAGAGGAGCTGATGAAAAAGAAAGTTCAGCCAGAGTAAAACATGAGCATAAGTGTAAAAGATGTTCCAGAAATGATAACTAATAGTATTAGCTGGAAGGTAGAGGAAGTATTAGGAGACATGGGAAACAAGGTTTGGAATGTATTTAGAGACATGGGAAACAAGCTTTAAGGAGGCATGGGAAACAAGCTTTAAAAGGTTTGGAATGTGGGTTAGGAGACAAATGATGAAGTGTTTTATATGCCAGATTAAGGAGTTTGGACTTTATTGGATAAGAGACTAGGTGTGCCCAGAGTCCTGTGTGTAAAACATGGCATTGACAACAAAAGATAGATTTTAAAGTGAAAGTACTTGAAGCCAAGACACTTAGGAATTAGCAATTGCTTAGGTAGGACATAGAGCACCAACTAACTGTGCTAAGTGACACTGGAAAGAGGAGAGGACAGAGACATTCCCAAAGGACTGATAGGTCTTATGGACCATGGGGTGCCAGGGGAGGAAGGGTCAGATCGGTCTGGTGGTGTAACCTTGGCTTTCAGGGAAAACTGGGGTCCTAGTCATAGAAACAGAAAACCCAGCATGAGAGTGTCACTGCAGTGAGAAGATGACTGATGTTTGCTTTATTCATTTTTAATGTGATTCTAAAATTTGGGATAGATATCAACACTGAAGAAATAGAATTTATACAAATGTGGTGCTATTTAAAGTTAAAGACTATGAGGATATTACATGAAATAGTTTAAAATAAGTGAAGTAGTCAGGGAAGGGAATCTTATGGGAGATGCTTATATTTGTGCAGTGTACAGAAGGACGAAGTCTAAAAGCAGAGAGCTCTGAGAGACTAAGGGAATAGAGAAATCAAGGGGCCAGAGTTGTGGGTGCCCAGCACATTCTGTCAGTGTCAGAATGCTAAGAAATGGCACTGATTGTGGTGGTTGTGGTGGGTTGGTGAGGACGCTGACTTCAGAAAAGAGATTGGATAAGTAGGTGGAAAAGTAGCAAGAAATGAAGCAGAGTAAGTGGAGTGCAGTGATAAGGAGTTAGACAAAGAGAATATTTAATGATCTGTGTGCATAGCAAGGTCAAGGTGAATAGGAACTGAGAAGGTCATGGGTTCTTAAAGCAAGCAGTCATTGCTAACTTTTGCTATTGGCCTAAGCCAAGTTATAGGAGTCAAGGGATGAGTTATTGAAAAAATGGAAATAGCAATCATAGATTACATTTTCAAGTTAGGAGATAAAAGAAATGTGGGAGGTAAGATACAGTTTGAGGAGTTAATTAGATCGACATATTTTTTTTATTTTTTTTTATGTTGGGAAATTATTACCAAATATACAATTTAAAGGTAGAGGAAAGGGGGTTTGTGGAGAAAAAGTGATAAGAGGAAAAGGAGAAAGGGAGAGAAGACAGGAGGAAGACATCAAGGAACAGTTACAATTGTGATTAGAATAGGAATGGCTGGACCAAAACTTTGAGTAAAAAAGAATGGGTAATAAGGTTGGCTATTTCTTCTTTGAAACAGAAGAATAAAGAGAGGAAATAATTTTGAGGTATAAGTGGAAGAATATTATACCACTGTTTTGTGGAGTTGGAGTGAGCAAGAATGGGGAGGCATGAGGGAAAGTGAAGGGAAGCCAACTAATGCTTTAAATCAGGAGCCGTGGACCCACTAGCATTCTTGAGTTAGGGAACACTTGAGCACAGAAAGTTAGAAACAGAGGAAACCAACTATTAGTCCAACTATTAGAAGAGTTTGAGGACTAATTGAGATGAGGAAGCAAGAACCCACCTGTTTGGTGTCTTTTCTAATAGAACCTGGCAGCCTGGGAGCAGGAAGAGAAGGAATGTGAGGGCTGTCCTTTAGTTGGGGGTTGTTACCGAGCAGACTGGAGATTCAGAGAGGTGATAAGGTACTACTGTGAACTCCAGGGAGCAGAATGAAATCAGGAAGAGACTAGAGGAAGACTGAGAAAGAGGGAGAGGATACAGAGCAGATCTGCAGGTCTGAGGGGCATGTAAGAGGGAGTGGAGATCTGGCGGGGATTTGGAATGGCACCTGAGTCCAGAAGGGGGAAAAATACAGATTAGAAATTTGGCAGTGGGGCATAGTGTTTCCTTTTAATTCACTTTCTCCCTCTCATGCAATTTTACTAGACAGTAGCAAAATATCTAGACCTGGGAAAAAAACTATATAGTATTTATTTTTTAAGACTTTTTTTTTTTTTTTTCATTTTTCTTGGTCGGAGGGGCAGGGAACAAACAGGGCAGACAGAGGGAGAAAGAAACTCCCTGTTGAACAAGGAAACTAATATGGGACTTGATCCCAGGATCTTGGGATCATGACCTGAGCTGAAGGCAGACACTTAACTGATTGAGCCACCTAGGGGTCCCAAAGTTCAATATTTAATAGAAGATTGTTTTATTTGATTGCAAAGGATGTTTTATTTCATCATACATAATGCCTGTTGGGGCTTAGGTATTTTGTTGTTGTTGTTGTTGTTAGAAAATTAGATGATTTTGGAAGGTATAAGGAAAAGTAAAAATCACACTAAATCCTACTACTTGCAGATTATCACTGTTAATATTTGGAGAAATTTTTCACACTTTTTTCCTTTTCCTTCCCCAAACATATACATACACCAACTGTAATCTTTTTTTTTAACCAAAAAGGAGTTATAATATGCCATTTGGTAATTTGATTTTGAACTCAATAATTACTGTGGTAAAGTTCCCTATCAGTGAATACATGGGGACATCATACATTGTAAAAGTTGTCTTATGTATCACTCTAACAGGTGTCTTTCATCCATGGCTTTGGGATATTGGGATAAAAGAGAACTGACTAGCTAGTGCTAAGACTAAACTCTGACATGAGACTGCCAGGCACTATCTGACAGTGGGAGGTTAACTTAACTGAAAGCACTGCCTTGATGGAAGCCAGAAGGTTGGTGAGCTCTGTACATGAGCCCACAGTTAAGAGGTTCTTGTTCCTCATCTTTAGCTTCCTACTAATCTCTATTTTCTCCCTCTCCTTCACTCGCTTCCCTCTTTCTCACACATGAAATACCCCTCTAATTATTTCATTTCTTTTATCAGGATTTGGTAGATTTTTCTCATGTACTCCTTGTACATATTTTGTTAGATTTATACCTAAAATTTTAGTTTTGGGGTATTTAAATGATACTGTGTTTTAAATTTCAAATTCCACTTGTTCATTGCTGGTATATTGAAAAGCATTTGGCTTTTGTATATTTATCTTGTATCCTGCAACTTTGTTGTGATTGCTTATTACTTCCAGGAGTTGTTTTGTCAATTCTTGCTGATTTCTACATAGACAATCGTGTCATTGCATTTGTGTTGGCTTTTAAAGGAAGGTTGGTAAAGCTTTCTTACTTACGTTGGAGCTTTTTATTTTTAGCTAATGAATTGCACCTCCATCGAAAACTATTATACAAACATATTTATTGTGGAGTATAATGTATAGATTTTATATATGTTCTTTAGGAGTACCAAATCTTTTCTCATTGAGGTTCTCTCCTAACTAGTTACCCCAATTCTCTTAATATTGAAAAAATTACCAATACAAAGTCCTTATTTAAATCGGATTATCTATCTATCTATCCATCTATCTATCTTAGGGGGCTACATCACGGATCTTTTGCAAGGGCCAGATAAAAAATGATACAATAGCCAAGGCAATCTTTTTAAAGCACACATTGGAGTAAGTCACCCCCTTGCTTAAAACTCTCAAGGCATCTTCCCAGAGCCCTTAGAATGGAATTTAGACTGCCTTCATAGCAAAGAGGCTCTATCTGATTTGGCTTTGCCTATCTCTCAGCTCTAACCCTTATCTCTGTCCTTTCTCTGTTCCTCCAGGACCAAGTGCTCCCTTGTCTCAGATTACTGAGTCACTGCCAGGAAAGCTCAAATTTCTGATTTTCAAAGCACTGGCTCAGTCCCCTTCTCAGTGAGACATCTCTGACTCCCCAATCTCCAAGCTCTATCAGCATCCATGACTAATGGTTATCAAATCCATCATTGTTACATCTTCCTCTGTAGGAGTCTTCCTAGCATTTTTCAGTGTCTGATGTTATTCTGAAAAGGTTTCTATTTACTTCTCTATTATCTGTACCTGTACATTACTATACATGTTCCAAGAAGGTTGGGACTTTGGGGATCATTTTTTTTTTTAAGATTTTTTTACTTTTTATTTGACAGAGAGAAACATAGCGAGAGAGGGAACACAAGCAGGGGGAGTGGGATAGGGAGAGGCAGGCTTCCTGCCTAGCAGAGAGCCCGATGCGGGGCTCGATTCCAGGAACCTGGGATCATGACCTGAGCTGAAGGCAGACGCTTAACGACTAAGCCACCCCAGGTGCCTTGGGGATCATGTTCTTACTCTCTCCCCTATCAGAATGCCCAGTGTCTAGGCATGCAGTAAACATTTGTTGTAAAAATGAATGCACAATCATTATAAAAATGATAAAGGTATTAAGCCTTGCAAAAATTGATTGTGGCATGATTAGAAGATGTAGAAGATATAAAGGAAAAAAATATACACAGGTACATAGATGTATGAAATAATCCACATAATTCTTTGAAAGAAATTGTTTTACAGTGGCTATTGATATCCTTTTCTTTTGGTTCATGATATGCATGTGATCACTCACTATACCTGCTCTTGATTAAGCATTGAACTTGGAGCAGCCTTAGAACCAGTGAGCTGCCTTCCACATCCACTCAGACACACTTCTGCCTTGTGGAGAATTTTCTATCTCTAAATTTAAATGATTTCTTAGACTTCCCATACCTTAAATGATAATTTCTGAGCTTTCTTTCCAACTTTTTATCTTTTCTTTAAAGCATTAATCTAATTATAAGTCTGATAAATGCATATGAGAAAATAAATATTTGATTAGCAGCATCTGAAGGAATGACTAAAATTGTATATCACGCATTTGTACCATAGGACTTTTAGTGTCAATATGACTAAATTATGGTTTTGTACCAATGGATAGATGATAGATTAGAAAACCAGCTGGGTAGCAGTGAATCCAACACCACTCCTTGAAAATACATTGTCATTGTAATAAAATAGCTAGAGGAGACTGCTTTCTACAGGCCTATGTGATGACCCTATGGGATGGTTAAAGTATTCCTAGACTTGATATTTGTCACAAAACTGTTTAAAAAAAATGAAATTATAAACTTGGTTTGAAATCTAGAACTTGGCTTTGTTTATAATCTGTATTTACTTTGTAAATAGTTGGGTGAGATATAGACCTTTCAGAAAAAGTGGGGATTTAAAAAAAGGAAGACAAAATAATATTTGTAACTTAGTATGGTTCTTCCCCTGCCTCCTATCCAATTGCTTGGTCTTCATAAAATTAGTTCTACTACATGTACAGACTTAGATGAACATTTAATATCAATGATTATGGAGATTTACTGTGCTTTAAGTTGTGCAGTTAGGGGAAGTATACATGGAAATGTATGTTGTAAATGAAAGTCTAATTCTGATAGAAAGTAGGAAAAAATAGGTATTCTATTTTTGCTGAGTGACTATTTGGAATTTATTGCTAATAATGAATCTGCCAGAGGCATTTAATACAGGTGTAAAATTTAAGAGAATGACATTTTACTTGTATCCTCTTTATATTTCCAAAATAAATCTTTGGATTTCATTTTCTTATAAGTGATCCTGCAGATAATTTTAAACACTAACATTGCCACTAAGAGAAACATTTTTTATAGTATTTTGCATTATTGAGAGTGTTTAATAATATTTCATCAATCATTAAAAATGATTTTTTAAATGACCTATATGCTGACAATTCTACTAGGTCCTCTTTTTTTAAAAAAAAATATTTATTTATTTGGCACAGAGAGATCACAAATAGGCAGAGAGGCAGACAGAGAGAGAGGGGGAAGCAGGCTCCCCGTCGAGCAGAGAGCCTGACGTGGGGCTCGATCCCAGGACCCTGAAATCATGACCTGAGCTGAAGGCAGAGGCTTAACCCACCAAGCCACCCAGGTGCCCCAAGGGTCCTCTTTTAATATTGTTGAAAATAAATAATTGAAAATCATATGACTTCCAAGAGGATACTTTATGAGTTTTAGAGTCAATTCTTTCTCAATACTTACATAGATACTTTGAATTATCCCTTGGTTCAGTGCCCCAGATACTTTTATAATCTATTGCAGTGTAACATAATAATATTTTCCATGTGTGAGAGTGTTATTTTCTTTCAAAAGGAGATTTGGGACAGAACTAGCTTGATTCTTCAAGTTCAGGTGCATGCTCATAAGATTGACTTAAGGAAAGAATATATATGTATGGGAACTGAAGATCTAGTAAACAATTCATTTAAAACTATCTGTATACTTGTACCCTCTGAAGTGACCATGTATGTTGGGGATATCAGTATCCCAAAAAAGATTATTGGTATAGCAACAATTAAGCTGGCATCGAGTTTCTTAAGTCTGTGTCTAAGTCAAATAATTTACATCTCAAAGTGGATATGTAGCCCTAAATTATAATTTAGTTTCATAAAAAGCAATGTGGTTTGGACACATCGGATGCAGAAGAATTGAGCCTGAGTCTTAACGTTGTTTACCAGCTGTGTGACTTTACATAAATCTCCAACCTCTCTCTGGTTCAGGTTCTGATCTAAAAAGAATAAAAAGTGTGAAGGAGGTAGGCACAGTAACTGCTCTGGGTATTTATAAAGAGAAAGAAGAGGGAAAGAAATTTTCCTTCTGTGCTTTAGAGGCTATGTTCACAGTACACCTTATCATATAAAAGTACAATAGCCATTCATTTTTAAAGACTTGAAATTAGCCACATCAACCCAATTAGTCCTCAGTTTAAAGGGATAAAGGCAATTTGCTCTTGTCATCTCTACAGAAGCCAGCTCAATTGAAGAGTATCAATGATCTATGGTTGCCCTATGAATCTGCAAGTAGAAGTGTAAATGTCCCTGAATTGGTTTGTTTTGGTTTTTTTGTTTGTTTTATTTTGTTTTAGTCCAGGGAAGTTGCAGTGTTACATCCTAGGGTTCTTATCTAGGAGAACTTATATTGTGATGATGGGGTGGTGCACTTCTGGTATTTCTGTTTTCTACTGAGCTGGCGCTATAGATGAGGGACCTAATAGTCACACTTTCCAAATCCTGTCCCTTTATGGGCAGGTGTTACTGAACAAACTGTGGATTTTATTCTCTAGCCCTACAAAATCATGAACTCTTCCAGGAGGCCGCTCACTTCCCAGGAAATACCTGCGAATAGATGTTTTGGAAGAAGCATGATATGACATCACCTTTCTAAATTGCATGTAGCAGCCTAACTACATGAACCTCAATTAAGCTATGCAGAATAGTTATGGGTTCCTGGATAATTGTGGAAATTCCTTGCCTATAAAAGTCACCTTTTTGGAGGCTATGTAGGCCACACATCATGCTATGGTGTGGTTTGGCCTGAGAGCATGGCGAAAAGACATCACACAGAATGGAGAGGGTTGAACCAGTTGTCATAATGGTGGAGTACACGAGAAAGGGAGTTAGAGGCACATGGTAGTTGAGGGAACAGAAATGACCTAGAGAGAGGTTTGGTGTCCTGGGTGTGCTATGCTCTCTGTGGCATAGTTTGATGAGAGGGTTTCCCATCTTCCTTGTTCCTTTCCTTTCATTTTTCCTTCCCATCATACCTTTTCCTATGGTATGTACTTAACATAAATTGTATTAGCTGAAAAAACATGAATAGGACTTTTTCTGGCAATATAGAAGTTCCTCAGAAGCTAAAACTACGTGCTTGTGCTACTTACTTTCCAAGATATGATGAAGACCAAGATGGAGTATCTGCCCAGAAAGGGCTTCCACATCCAAAGAAGGAGGAAAGCAGAGAAGTGTAAAATGATATTGGCATATTATAGACACTAATAAAGAAGCATGGATAGGATAGAGCATGGGCCCAGTGAAGGGAAGGAGTCAATGCTGGAACAGTGGATAAAGTTTTGGACATGTAGTATTGGGTTCAAATTATAACTGTACCACTTATGGTACATTTATGAATCATTTATGCCCTGAAAGTTTATTTATTTGTAAAACAAAATGCTTCTCTTTATCCTTGAAGACTTCTGTTATGTGTGTGAAATGACTCTGTGCACTGTAAAGTGCTTTGTTCATGTAAGACAGTAAAATGGGAATTCAGTGGCAGGCCAAATCCCCAAGATCCAACTCCAGGGTTGTCTCAGATTTAAACCTTGGAGCTCACTAGCCACATTAAAGTGATCTATTAGCATATAGGTAGGAAATTTGGTGAAGTGACTTGGTGAGAAAGATAAATTAGAAATGAAACCCACTC
This sequence comes from Mustela nivalis, assembly GCF_964662115.1. Classification (NCBI taxonomy): domain Eukaryota; kingdom Metazoa; phylum Chordata; class Mammalia; order Carnivora; family Mustelidae; genus Mustela; species Mustela nivalis. The sequence goes on from NC_139033.1 coordinate 59,244,222, forward strand.
ATTATTTAAAAAATTTTCATTGGGAAAGGGGTACTGTCCTTTGTGGGGGAGTTCTAGAATGTAATGATGTATCCATTCTAGGGAGAATAAAATGATAGATAATGTTCTGTAGCCAATTTTGGTATATTGCTGAAGTCTTTCTGGGCCCATTTTTCTTTGTCTGTACTTTCTCCTAGGGAGAATATGATGATTTTATACAAGATATTGGAATCTAAGTCATTTTGTGTGCTTACTGCAATATTAGACTACACATTACTCTTTTACACACCGAGTGAAGTAGCTACTGAACAAGTCTATTTTTCATTTTCATGTCTACCTTTTTGATGTCAGTTTTTGAAGTCACTTGCACACGTAGGACTATCTTATTAATAAGCAGTTCTCTCCTGAATAGTACTTGTAAAAATAATTGAGTAAAGCCATTGGTATCCTCATAGAGGTATGTTAGAGATGCCAAGTACAAGCCTAATTATACCACTTTTGTTTATAATTGAAGGTATATCGAGTAGTAACATTTTAGTTTGTAAGCCATGTAATTTTCCCTGTAGAAAGGAAAGGCAAATACTTCTCATGCAGGTAATATCTGAAGGTTTCACTACAGTCACTCCTTCCACAAACCCTCTCATCAGAGGTGCTCCCTGTGCATGAAATATTCCAGTAGTGCTCCCACTTGGAAAAGGAAGAAAATGTCCCAGCAGCTCAAACAATAGTTTTATTACTTTGTAAGGAACTCCTGCCTGGATCCTTAAGGACTAACGCAGAGTCCGAAGACTGTGTACTCAGGACTGAGAAGCCCTCTTAAAAAGAGAAGTATCTTTGAAAAAGGGGAAACATCACAGAATCTCAAGAGCCATGAAGTATTGTTAGTGCAGGATTTTTATCCTACAACTCCACAGGTAGATACTCATGAGAAGACCATAGTAAAATTATGGGTCATGTTACAGTAATAATGCTAGATATCTCTTGGGATTTCACTTTTTTTTTTTTTTTTTTTTAGTCCAACATGAAGTCTACCAATCTCTATACCAAAAATATAAATTTTTCTACTTGGATTAAAATATATATTATAATTTCTTAACCACTTATATCGACGACAACAAAAATAATAGATGTGGGATTTGCTTCCATGTGACCTTTGGCATTTTGTGTTGAAAGAAGGAGGAAAGCTGGTAAGTGAGGAAAGATGTTGCAAAGTAACAGACAATATGAAAGAAACATGGAAAGGATACAGCACTGGCCCAATTGGGACATCAGTGTTTCTGTGACAAGCAGTAGTAAAACAGTCATTTAGTGTTATCTAAGGTATTCTGATTAGCACAACTAAAGAACAAAATCAGATAACATGTGTTTTTGTTGTGGTTGGTGGTTCCCATAAGTCCATACTCCGAGAGATTTGCCTAGAATGAAATAAAACACAAATTTCTGTTCTACATGGCAGAATCATCTTGTTTAATGTGAGAGCTAAATTGATTAGTGTCTCGCTTTGTTCTAAATACGTTTTAAACTCTGATGTCTGTTTTCAATTTAGAGTGAGATAACATTTATATGCTTTAACCACCTACCTTCTTTACTTTTCAGGAAGGATAGGACTTAGTTGAAATGTTTACATCTCATATGTAGCAGGCATTCCTGCACCATATGTGCACAAACATTCCTATCTGATAAAAGGTACTTGGCCTTTTTTTTTTTTTTAATGGTATCAACTGGATAAAATACAGGTCTCTCACAGCTAATAATTGTTCTGTCTTAAGTGATTCTTTCCTAGCAAAACTTATACAATCCATAGCATGACTTAAACCTTTAGATTCTTTGACTAAAGTTACAAAAATAATATTTGGGAGTCCGAAATGAACTTCTACTCCCTGACTCTTCAGTAGAGGTCATTAAAAAATCACAGAGTTTCTGCATTACCAGGAGCTTCATGACATCATGTCTAACCGTGTTTCCTGACACGGGGCACAATGAAGCCCTGAAAGGTTGCGTGCTTTGACCAAAGTTACCCAGCCCCTTTGAGGGGAAGCTGTGACTCACCCTTAAGGCTTCTGAGTTTTGACGATACCTGACCACCCCTACCCATTTTAAGCAAAACATGATGAATGTCCTTAGGAGGAAGATGCTGAAAGGCTCACGTGGTAAAATGAGACACTCTATTGTAGCTTAGAATTTTGCGTACCATTTATAGATCATGTCAGTCAAAATCTTGTTTAAAGTACTCTTTGTGGTTGAGATATAGATGACACAAAGTACCCATCTCTGAGAAGCTGCCACACCCTCATTAGTGTAAGCTCCAATGATGCCCAGATGGCCTTTGATTTCGTTAATGAAGAAAGGGCAGAGTTCACGTTCAAGAAATGAAAGACAAGTAGGTGTGCCTATTTTCCACAACACTCATAATATTATACTGATCTTTCCCTAACTTACTCCAATCTTGAGACATGCTACAAGTTTCTACTTCCTAATTACAAACGTTATTAGTTGAGGTTAAAAGATCTATTAGAAATCTATTAGAAAACACCTTAAATCCATCACAATTACCAAGAAATGTAAAACATAAATACTGTAGTATCCGTGGGAAGTAGGGAGAAATTAAACATCAAAAACATGAAAATCAGTAAGAATAATAGATCAGTACTACCAAAAAGAGATGCTGAGTATCTGAAATATAATACTCTTCCAAGATCAAGGAGAAGAAAAATTAACTCTTCAATTATTGTCATAAAACATGCCTGTGCAGAGAATAGAAGGCAGACTTTAGTGCTCAGAAGTAGTCTTTAAAACCTGGGTGCATGCAATCAGTTTTCCTTACAAAAACAGATTTATCTGAGTTAAAAGCATGGAGATAACCCCCAGAAGTATAACAAGGGGTCTATACTGGTGATTCTCTCTTTTAAAAATAATTTTTTAGGGGGGCCTGGGTGGCTCAGTTGGTGAAGCGACTGCCTTCAACTCAGGTCATGATCCTGGAGTCCTGGGATCGAGTCCCACATCGGGCTCCCAGCTCCTTGGGGAGTCTGCTTCTCCCTCTGACCTTCTCCTCATTCATGCTCTCTCTCACTGTCTGTATCTTAAATAAATAAATAAAATATTAAAAAAAAAATTTTAAAAAAAGTATTTTGTATATTGGAGAGAGAGCGAGAGAGAGAGAGAGAGAGTGCGTGAGCATGAGCTGGGGAAGTGGCGGACAGAGAGAGAGTGAGGAACAGACTCTGTGCTGAGCTGGAAGCCTCACGCGGGGCTCCGCCCCAGGACCCTGGGATCATGACTTGAGCTGACAGCAGATGCTTAACTGACTGAGCCACCCACATGCCCCAATATGGAGAATTCTTAATTTCTATTAAAAATTGAGTCAGACTCTTTCCTTTTCCTTTAATAACATAAGTAAATGATGGTTATTTTAACAAGCAATTACACTTCTTTTTGGAGTTTTCCAGTTTACAAATGTTCTTCAAAAGTGGTCTTATTTAATAATCTCCCAAACTCAGAGAATGGAATGTTCTACCACTATTCCCTTCCAAGCCTGGGCTGTGTGCTCTTTTGGCAGTGTTACGCTCCTGCATTGCTTTTGAAGCTTGTGGAAACTGTGAAGCCCAAACGAATGGCACCTGCTGGGCCAACTGGATGGCCGTGTGTGCCCTTATCTCCCTAGCCTTGGCTGTGCTCTGCCTTTTAGAACCAATGTACAGATGAGTCCCATATAACTCCAGTTGCCTGAGAATATGGTGGAAATCATTTTCCAAGCTAATATCTTAGTATCACTGTGGACATTCCTGGCAGACTGAGGTAAGGTAAAAAAAATAGGGTATTTGCCTTTATTTGTTTTGAAAACAAAATATGTATGATTTCCTAATGATCCTCTCTTCTTATCGTTCCCTTTACTTTTTTTAACTGTGTTGACTGAATTGTTCTGTCATTTGACCATCAGTAGACTTAGGTCTAATGTAATCTAACTTAGTTTAATTGTTTTTTTTTTTTCAAAGATTATTCACTTATGAGAGAGAGAGAGAGAGAGTGTTTGCATGAATTGGGGGAGGGACAAAGAAAGAGGGAGAGGCTCTCAAGCAGACTCCTTGCTGAGTGCAGAGCCCATCTCAGGGCTCGATTCCACTACCATGAGATGACATGAGCCAAAATCAAGTGTTGGATCCTTAACTGACTAAGTCACCCAGGCTCCCTCAGTTGAGTTTTTAAAATAGATTTTTCTAGTTGAAAATTAGTGAATTGACCAGCCTGATCTTCATTCTCTAGGGGCCTGGCATCAGAAGCTGTCTTACCTTATTCAAGGATAGGATACTTGCTATGCAGGATACCTGTCTGGAGAGCACTTCATGCCTTGAGCACCCAAGGGTTGGAGGAAACTAGTATAATATCCAAAAAGCCACGTTTATTTTAAAGAAATATATCACTTAAATGGTTCCTTCCTGGACTGCAGGAATACTTTAATAGTGCCAGAAAGGGTTTGTCCTAATGACTTGGTTTTCTTCGTTTTCTTTAGCCATTTCTGATAGGAAAAAATTCTCATATGAGTTAAATATTTCATGGTTATTCACAATGTAATTTTGACATAGCTAACATTCCTTCATTTTTGAAACAAACCTGCAGGGAAATAACGGCTTAAAAGAAATGGGCTTAGGGCGCCTGGGTGGCTCAGTGGTTAAGCTGCTGCCTTCAGCTCAGGTCATGATCTCAGGGTCCTGGGATCGAGTCCTGCATCGGGCTCTCTGCTCAGCAGGGAGCCTGCTTCCTCCTCTCTCTCTGTCTGCCTCTCTGCCTACTTGTGATTTCTCTCTGTCAAATAAATAAATAAATAAAAATCTTAAAAAAAAAAAAAAAGAAAAAGAAATGGGCTTGACCAACTTTACTTCCCTACATATATAGAATCCATTTGCACTGGGAATTTTGACAGCAACCTGTTTGGTTTAAGTATATATAAAAGAGAATAAAAAAATAATTTTGTTTCTGACTATAAATTTTAGAATTGTTCTGGTATTTAATCTGAATTAGACTATGCCTGTGATGACATTGAATTCTAATCCCCCTGCTTTTCTATGGCATTTGGTCCCTAAAGCATGAAGAGTCCTTTCAAGTCACCCCTGGCTAAACTCACAGAACTCTCTTTGTAGGAACAGGTTTAGAAAGGAATAAATCCCATGCAGAAAGTCTGACAACTGACAGAAGAGTTAGGCCTTAAGTCTGCATTTCCTTTCCAGGCCTTTAAATTCTACTTACCATTAAAATGATCAAAAGGCAAATGTTTCTGAAAAGGAGCCAATCCATTCCTTCGAGTCTCTCTTGCACACGAACCCCAGTACAATTTGATGTTAGTCCTAATCCTCTGGGTTCTGAATTCGGCTCGGCAGCAAGATCTGTTTCAAGATGCTCTTTTAGGAGGGCATGGGTGATAACTCTGGTGCTCTCTGAGCAGAGGAATGAAGATGTTCTATAATGACTCTGTTTCCCCACCCCAAACTCTTGGGCTGGTCTGGAAGGCTGGCATTGTTTGAGTTCTGGGTAAGAACATAGACACACCTTGATTCTTATTGCAATGAAACCCTTTGTTGGACACCAAAGAAAAATCTTATAGAGTGAGGACAAGATTTACAGGGAAGATACCCAGTGAATAATAAATTACTCACAACATGAAAAATAATTAAAATGTTAGGGCCTATCATCATGCTGAATAAAATTAGTAGGCTTCTTCTTCTGCCAACATCATAAAAGCAAAATTATATATACTGACAACACACACACACACAGGTCCACTACAGAACCAACTTCAAGGACTGACACTTTGAGCAGAGGGCCTTGTGAAAAGGTATCAGGCCCAAAGGATGGTGTAGGGAGAGAGAGTAAGGAAACTCTCGTCTCTTAATTCAGGTGGTTCCTGCTTCCCTCCTTGAGAAATCCTATCAAACTGCATTTCTCAACTTTAAAGATGTTCTGAAAAAACAAGGTTAGGATAAAGAGACTCTGATTTCACTAGTATGTTTGTTCACACATTTTTGCACTTTCTTTCCTCAATATACAGTTGAACCTATTATATATGGTACTAATCGAATAAACTGTTTTAAGGTAACCACAAGACAGAGTTTGCTCATTCTTTGTGGTATTTCCACCGGTTAAAAAAAAAAAAGTACATAACATGGGTAAAGAACACATTTGAAACCCTCTTAATTATTAAGGAGAAGCTGAAATCAGGAACCTGAGAATTTAAAGGGTAAACAGAGCTGCAGCTAGATGTTCCTGAAAAATCACTTCCTTTTTTCCATTTCTCTTTTTATCCCTTGCTAGTGTGGGTTTAGGATAGATATATTTTCCCCACGAAAAAATTGCAAGTTGGCAAGTATCATTAACGGACATAAAAAGAAAATGTGGTTGAATGTTCTCTCTAACTGCTAATATGTGTTGGTTGGAGAATTTGATAGTTCTTTACCTGCTAATACATGTCGGTTGGAGACTGATCTTGTCTTCACTACCTCACTGCTACAATTCTGGAATAAGAAGTGATCTATCATTGGTTGGTGGAAAGTATTCTAAATGACATTTAATCTTTGAGAATATTAGCTGGCATTTTGGGGAGCATAGGAGAGAGCAATAGAGGGCTGACATAGTATCCTAAAATGAAGATAAAGGAATTATATGTTGAAAATATTTTTAAGAAAGCAGGAAATTATATTTAAGCAATGGAAAATGAATTATTACAAAAATGTGGTATTTGGATACATCTGTCCAAGCCAAATCTAATATTTGAAGATATCTACCTAATTCAAAAATATATAAATTGACCTGATTAAGCATGCATATGGTATCAAGTTTTGAAGTACATCCAGAGATCCTCCAGATATTAATTTACTCTTCTGTTGTGTGTGAGATAAATACTTAAACCAAGAGTTATGGAAAACTATGCTTGAGTAAATAAGCTTTTAAAAAAATTCTTTTACAACTGTTTTACATATAACTGAGCTTTCATCCTTTTTTTCATAAATTGTTCAGAGGTTTGAAATGTGACAATTGTCTCTACCTTGGAAAAACTTTATTTTATAGCAAGGTTAGAACAGCATTAAATACTTTTATTCTTCAAATATAACCTCTATCAGTAGTGCTAGTGAGTTTTGGGCTTTGGGGACACAGTGGCATTTTTCCTGTGTTTCTTAACATGTGAGAAATATAAAGGGCACTGTTGCTTGAAATGATTTCCAAGAGACAGGATGGTGTGAAGTGGTTCTCTCCAATCCAGCCCACCAAAGACCTTTTCGTGGACTATAACTGTGTTTTGGCTTTGGTTTTTTTTTGTCTTGTTTTGTTTTTTGTTTTTTTGGTTTTTGTTTTAATTTTCACACAAAGCATTCAAATTATTTTAGAGTAGAGAAGGAAGGATGATAAGAATATGGGATATATCAATGAGTAGGGACAGTCCTTGGTGAACTGTGCATTGTTTTCCCTGTGAACATACCAGAAACAGCTATGGAGATGGTTTGTGTCATGTGGAAATTCAGCGTGCGTGCTGCTTCAGATTTGAATTATAGAGATATAAGAGGAGAATACAAAGGGTGTCAAATAAATGGAATTTTAGGCTTTAAAAACGATAAGGTTGACATCTTCTTTCTTTGTGCCCCCCAGCTGACCATGGCCCATGTACATGAAATTTCTTTTGGTGTCTGTAAAGAAAGGAAAATATGAAGGCATAGAAGAGAATGCACAGCTTCTGGGCCATCAAGCAGAAATGAATCTGGGAGACCCTTTTATTGTAATGGGACTAACTGCAGAACAGTGGAGAATGGGAAAAGCCAGTAAGGATTCTTAAACAGACTTATGGTTATAAACAATGGGTCAGTCAGAGCTTAAGAAGGAATTAAAAGTTCAGGGAGAAGTCAGTGGCTGTTATGATGGTTTTATTTCCACCACTACTTCCAAATAGGCTCTGAGTCAACATATAATAGTGTATTACATTAAGATGCATCGTAGGGCAAGTTGATTATTATGTAGTCAGCTAAAGAAATTCATTTTTGTATTTTGATTAATATTGAATTAGAATAATTTGATTTAGTTAAGAGAATTAATGAAACAGATCTAGATCTCTATGTGTTATTGTTTTTGACAAGGAGAAAAAATTATACTCTTCTCTGGCTATGTTGGATGGAGGTATTTGCAAGGGTTTCCACCCTTTGTATCGTGATTGGTTGATTTTTTCTGAAATATAAAATTTTCTGCTTATCTGACTTGCTATTTTTTCATAGAGTGAGTTTCAAAAAAAGAAAAGAAAAGAAACAGCAAGCAATAGACATAGGTACTAGATCTTTTAGGTGATTCCTCCATATTTCCCCATTTGTAACTCCTGTTCTCAGTGATTCAGAATTTGAATCTGGAGATTATGATTAGACACAGATTTAAAAGATTTTGCAGTAACTGAGAAGTGGACACTTGATGCCCCATCACCTCATTTGTATTTACTCCTTGGGACAGTTGTGGAAGTGATCTTAAAGTAGAATCCTGAAAGAAGTTCAGTTAGTGGCTAGTTACTAACCGAGATCCTTTTCCAGGCAAAACGTAGGTCATGATTTTGAGCTTAGGTAGATAAAGAGCAGTTACTTTTGTTTCTGTTGTGGGGTACCAGACATCTTAAAAACAGTATGAAAATATAAATGCTTAAAAATACCCATGAGATGATCTAATGCAATCTCTCCTCTCTTCCTTCTCTCTGATCTATGTTATAGGTATAACACTGGGAGGCTGTACAGTGTAGTAATGCCAAAGTAGGGGAAGAATTCTACCTCCTGATGACAGTCCGTTTCTATAAATACCACCACTATTCAGTATTGACTGGATATATGAAAGCAAAATAAAAAAGAGTTGATGGCCAAATGCTATTATCTGTTATAAAAACTCTTTACATAGTTTAGAGTTTGCCAAACTATTGAGTTTAATAGCTGGCACTGCAAGCAAATTCTAAAAGCCAGTTTGTCCTTTTATTAATCTTTGATATCAAACCAGTAGCATCTCATTCGCTCGCATGAAAGTATGTATAGAATTTCAGGGATGCTCTTGATATTTAAGTATTGTTCTGTGCTTTTGTAATGTTGTCTTGTATGGGACATTTTTAAAATAGTGGGACATTTGGGACGCCTGGGTGGCTCAGTGGTTAAAATAGTGGGACATTCTCATTCCATACATCATGTCCATCCAAAAGAGTATTTTAACACTTATATTTTTTAAAAAGTAATGCCATCAAAAACAGGTAATTGAATGCAGGTCAGTACAAATTATTTTTGAAAAAAAAAAAAAAAAAGAAATGTAATGCGTTTCGGCCAAATAACATGACGTTAAGGCAGCATTTGCCATCAAGTTATCAGGGTCAGGTTACTGGGGGATATTATGTAAGTATCCAAGAGCAGCTCTATTTCTTCCTAGCAAGTCTTAGAAGAAAGGAAATTTAAAACATATATATAGTCTTAAACTATGTTTGTCAAATGCCGAAGGCAAGTAGGTTGGTTCTAGAGTTGACTCAAGTGAGAAGGTTTTCATTAGCATGGGCCTGGGGGGATGAACAAAATGTAAACAAAGCTTGTCTTGGTTTTGACTTAGAGCAGTGCTGTGAATACACCTCTGTCTGTCCACCTTGAGTTAATGGCACTGAAGATAAACAAACTGTCCCCTTGTTAAAGCCAAATTTATGTATGGCAACCGTGGTGCCTGCAAACCAGGTTATTTGAGAGGTGTTGGAAATCACAGAGATTAAATGTCAGTTTCCTAAAGAGTTATGTTAATACCATAAGGATGATGTCAGTTTACACCCTAAAATCATACAGAGGGGCCTTGAAAGTCTGAAATTCTATACATACTTTCATGACAGAGGGGCCTTGTTGACTCTCTCTGTGTTGTCATGTCCTCAGTGTGGGATGCCTTCTCAGTCAGTGCAGAAAAAATAGTGTAGCTTCTCACCCTGTGTTAATTAAAGCGTGCCCTTACATACTTATTACATACTTGCTGCAGCCTTATCCCACAAAAATGTCATCTTCATCTGCCCCCTGACTCCTGGTCGTGATGACAGTGGCCGCTCTTCTGCACTGTGATAATTACCTAAGTATCATGCTGTTTTTTTCAGTGGCTCTGGCCATGACCCTGTTTGGCAAAGCTGTACTGTGTATGCAGTTTACCCTTTATGCTGTTAGTTTTGCATCTAGCAGTCTCTGAAGTGGGATGTGGGCTTAGGCTGTCTAGGAAGAAATTCAGGAGTAGGCAGGTCAAAAGCTAAGCAGTGGTTTTTGAAACAGATTCCTTGGACGGCTTGGACCCCAAAATCATAGGTCCAGTATATAGTACCTCTTTGTGCCTCTCCTTCCTGCCTCATACCCAAAGATCTCTATGGGGGAGAGGAAGCTTAGTTACAGAAAATAAAGATGACCTCTTTAAGGAGTCTGCCTTTCAGCTTCAACTTCTCTATGGACCCGTGATGTGGAATGGGTTCCTAGAAGAATGTTTTCTGATAATTCTATGGCTTGCTTACATCACTAGATCTTGAAAGAATGTGTTATTATCACACGTGTTAGCTTTTGTGTAGAATTTAATTTTATTTATGTAGTTTATCCCTAATTATAGCTTTGCACATAGAATTATCTATTTGTAGTTAAGGTAAATGTGTGATGCTACTGTAGCAGATTGAAATGGATAAAGATGCAGATCTGGTTCAAATGTCAGATATTTTATTAACTTGGTCTGTTTCTGTGGGTGAGTTAATTTATCTCAATAAATTGTAATTACCTCATCTATTTTCTTCCTGGTCAGATTTTGGGAGTTATATAGATACATTTATATAGAGAAACTAGCACTTAGTATGCTCTCTTTCACTAGTATTCTTTCTTCCTCATTTCTAAAGTGAATATGTCTGTAATAGACTTACCATTTATTAAAGCCTATGGCATGAGGTATAAATATCCTATTTTTTCTATTTACTAATATTTCATTTTTGGTGACAGTCAATAAGTATGTCAATAAATATGGTTTTCCTTATTGCTTGCTCCTCTAGTTTATAGCACATTAATTTCTGACAGTTTCATACTTGTGCTTGAAATTTTATTCTATTTCATTGATTTTAAATCTTCATTTTGGCTTTAACAATTTTTAAAATACATTGTATATCTTTTTAAAGAAAGTTTATTTTTAAATATTTCATTTATTTGTTTATTTTAGAGAGAAAGAATGAGAGAGAGAGAGAGAGAGCAAGACAGGGTAGGACCTGAGGGAGAAGCAGACTCCCTGCTGAGCAGGGAGCCTGATGCTGGACTGGATCCCAGGACTCCAGGATCATGACCTGAGCCGAAGGCAGTTACTTTACCAACTGAGCCATGCAGGCTCAAGTTTATTTTTTATTTTTTAGATTTTATTTATTTATTTGAGAGATAGAACGTAAAAGAGCACAAGCAGTGGGAGCTGCAAAGGCTAAGGGAGAACCAAACTCCCCGCTGAGCAGGGAGCATGATGTGGGGCTCAATCCCAGAATCCTGGGATCATGACCTGAACAGAAGGCAGACACTTAACTGACTGAGCCACCCAGGCACCCTAAAATACATTATATGTCTTTTTAAAAATTTGGTTCATTACCTGGGTGGCTGGTGAGTGTATATTCAAGCTTTCTAGGCTCAGATTATTTTCATCTTTATATTTAAAGTAGATTATTTTTCTGGTAATTGGTGTTCAATAATCATGTTTATAGAAGATGATTTGTGAAGTAAAATATTAAATTATTAATTTGCCATGGGGAGAGTTTTCCACAGCAGGATAACTATAGAGTTTATATTCTTTCTCTGAATGCCCTCCACCTACCCTAGCAATCAAGGTACTAGCTCAAAAATTGTTTATTGGTCATGAATGATAAGCAAAGTTGAATAGTTATTTTGACATGCCTTTCATCTAAGCTGTAGGGGTATCTAGTAAGATATTCTTTCACTAGGAAAGAAAATACCTTTATTTATTCTCCCATACAACAGCATATGGAAAGGCCTGAGTTTCTACAAAGGTTTGATTTAATCTATCAGGTGATATATTTTAGAAAAATTGAGTAGTGAATTGATCACATTTATTTATCTATCCAACGAATAATTATTGAGTTTCTACATATAGAGTAGTCTGGTTGATTTGTCAACCTCACAGAGTTCTGGGAACACTTGCAACTGCCCCCATGACCTTTGTCATACGAAGAAAGCCACATTTTCATCCCAAGTGTTTTTGGACTCTATTTTCCAAACATTGTCCACTAAAAACAGTTTAGTTATATTTAAAAATAAACTATTTTGGGGGCACCTGGGTGGCTCAGTGGGTTAAAGCCTATGCCTTTGGCTCAGGTCATGATCCCAGGATCTGGGGATCGAGCCCCGCATCGGGCTCTCTGCTCAGCAGAGAGCCTGCTTCCTCCTCCTCCTCTCTCTCTCTCTGCCTGCCTCTCTACCTACTTGTGATCTCTGTTTGTCAAATAAATAAATAAAATCTTTAAAAAAAAAAACCTATTTTTTAGTTTACCCTCTAATTCCAACTACATCCTAGTAAGATCTAATTTTTTATATATCTAACCTTTCCCCAAAGCATACTTAAGGCAATTGGTCAAAATATATTTTACAATCTAAAAAAATTAAGTTATATTGTCCCTTATTTTAAAGAGGAATCATCAGGTCAAAGACTAATGTAGAAGAAGTCCTGTTGGGAATGGTGGAATTTGACAAGCAATATAGAGTAGTCTGGGGACTCAGTTCTCATATAGACGGTCAATGCAAGGATGGATTTTAGAAAAGTTGTATAGTGAATGGATTGCATTTATGTATGTATTCAACAAATAATTATTGAGTTTCTGTTTGTTGCTGTGCTAACTTCTGTGTATCACACATCAATTCAAAAATTTTTATTTAATTACTTTCATATCCAAGGAATGACAAAACAATGTTTGATGTACCTTTTTAAATAAGCCAAGTGCAAGAACATGTCTTAGAAAGTGAGTGAATTAACATGGTGTTATTGGAAATAAACTTTTAAAATGTGGGGTTGTGTATAAAAAAAATAACTTTAATGAACCCATGACCTTCCTTTCTAGCAGTAAATAGACATCCAAACCAATTGTCTATCAAGGTCACTCCTAAGTTTGTAACAGTAAGGCTAAGTCATCTCTTATAGGAGGATGATTATATGTCTAAACACTTTACAGGGACAGGCATCTAATTAACATGAATCATACAATATCATAAAGGTACAAATTAATGACAGGGGGGACTTGAAGACTTTCCTATTTTACACCACCATGTTTTTAAATTCAGTTCATCAATATACTAACTTATGATCCATTCTTGTTTACCGTGGAATATTTAGGAAAGGCCTATGAAATCTGAACGTTTTGTTTGTTGCTAGTTGCATATTCCACCAAAGTGCTGCTGAGTATAGCTGTGGTTACACATCCCATTGGTGCCCTCTCCCTATATTTTGCCCTTATGCTTCAGTACCCACACACCCAGTTTCTGACTGCTGCTATTGTGTTTCTTCACTGATGCTATAGCCACTTGGCCCACCTGTGCAGCAGGCATGGGTCATCCTCAACTATAAACTGATGGTAGGTGTTGTCTAAATACAAGGTCTCCCTCTTTTCTGGGATGGTTTAACTCTGCAATGCATGCGCTAGACCGACTTCCAACATTTTCCCCAGGAGAGCTGAGCTTCGAGTTGCCCATGGGCGTAACTGGCCTCTATTGGCTACTTTCCCTGCGCTGTTTCGTTTCATATTTACTTACCAGTGTTCTTTACATCCATCCTCTTCCCCCTCAGATTGCCTACAAATCCTGTTTCTCAGGCCCTAATTCTAGGTAAACCCAACTTCAGACCTGATCAGAACAGGTCAGTAATTTATCAAGTAGAAACTGGCATTCATTTCGAAAAAGATAAACTATTAATTTGAACTCTGCAAAGTATTTTTCACTGAAAAATATGATAAATTACATTCTGGGCCCAATCAGGCATGGCTTTTTTTTTTTTTTTTAAAGATTTATTTGTTTATTTGAGAGAGAGAGCCCGCACAAGTGTGTGTGCGTGAGTGTGGGGAGGGGCAGAGGGAGAGGGAGGGAAACAGACTCACCACTCACTGAGTACAGAGCCCAACTCGGGGCTCAATCTCATGACCCTGAGATCATGACCTCAGTTGAAATCAAGAGTTGGATACTTAACTAAGTTACCCAAGCACCCGCAGATACGACCTTTGACAGGAATTGGAGCTTGACATTTTGAGCAGTTGTGGGAAATTTCTTGAAGCAAGGGCTCTTTCCCCTAGGTTGTATTTTATTATTTTTATTTTTATTTTATTTTAATTCTGGTATAATTAACATACAGTGTGTTACACTAGTTTCAGGCATGCAATATAGTGATTCAACAATTTTATACAGTATGTGGTGCTCATCCTGATAAGTGTACTCTTAATCTCTCCATCTAGTTCACTCATCCCCTACCCTCTGGCAACTACCAGTTTGTTCTTTATATTTATGAATCTGTTTTCTTGTTTGTCTCTTTTTTCTTTGTTTTGTCTCTTAAATTCCACGTATGAGTGAAATCACATGGTATTTGTCTTTCCCTGATTGCCTTATTTCACTTAGCTTTATACCCTCTAGGTCTACCCATGTTGTTGCAAATGGCAAGATTTCATTCTTCTTTATGGTTGAGTAATATTCTATTGTATGTATCTATATGCTACATCTTCTTTATCCATTCACTTATCAGTGGATACTTGGGCTGCTTTCATAGTTTGGTTAAGGTGCATATATCTTTTCAAATTAGTTTTTTTTTTTTTTTTTTGGTATTTTTTAGGTAAATACCCAGTAGTGGAATCACTGGATTATATGGTTATTCTATTTTTAATTTTTTAAAGAACCTCCAAACTGTTTTCCAGAGTGACTGAACCAATTCTCATTCCTGCCATCAATGTACAAGGGTTCCTTTTTCTCCACACTTCACCAATACTTGTTATTTATTTTTATTTTTAAAATTTTTTAAATTTTAGCTGTTCTGACAAATGTGAGGTGCTATCTCATTGTAGTTTTGATTTGCATTCCCTGATGATATGTGATGTTAAGCATCTTTTCATGTGTCTGTTGGCCATCTGTATATCTTCTTTGGAGAAATGTCTGTTCATGTCTTCTGCCCATTGTTAAATTGTGTTGTTTATGGTTTTTTTGGTATTGAGTTGTATAAATTCTTCATATATTTTGGATATAACTCTTTATCAGATGTCACTTGCAAATATCTTCTTCCATTTAGTAGGTTGTCTTTTAGTTTTGTTGACTATTTCCTTTGCTGTGCAGAAGCTTTTTATTTTGATGTAGTCCCAATAGTTTATTTGTACTTTTGTTTCCCTTGCCTCAGGAGACAGAGCCAGAAAAATGTTGCTATGGCCAAGGTCAGAGAAATTACTTCCTGTCTTCTCTCCTATGATTTTTACATTGTAGGTCTCATATTTAGGTCTTCAATCCATTTTGAATTTATTTTTGTGTATGGTGTAAGAAAGTGGTCTAGTCTCATTCTTATGCATGTAACTGTCCAGTTTTTTCTAACACTTGTTTGGAAAAGACTGTCTTTTTCCTACTTTGTCGCCTCCTTTGTCAAAGTTTAATTGACCATAGAATTATGGATTTATTTCTAGGCTCTCCATTCCATTGATCTATGTGTTTGTTTTTGTGCTAGTACTATACTATTTGATTACTCCAGTTTTGTAGTATATCTTAAAATCTGGACTTGTGATACATATGGTTTTGTTTTTCTTTCTCAAGATTGCTTTAGTTATTTGGGCTCTTTTGTGGTTCTATACAAATTTTAGGATTATTTGTTCTAGTTCTGTGAAAAATACTGTTTATATTTTAATAGGGATTACATTAAATCTATAGATTTCTTTGGATAGTATGCTCTTCCCCCTAGGTTTTTTATAAGCAAGGATGGCTAGCACATAGGTACAGAACAGATGGGGATATACAAGTTTTCTCATAATTAAGTTTTGTTTGTAAAATTAGGAAAAGTAAGGGTCAGCTAGAGTTTACCTTATTTGAACTCAGTCACTAAGTACATGCCCTCAAATTGGCTCATTTTCAAAATTTTTGAACCAATTTAATATGCTTCATTTGTGCTTACTATGCTTGATTTTTTTCAAGACACTTCTCTAATGAACTTTGGATTTAATCTAATGGAAACCCATCAAAATTTCTAAAACAGAGGATTATAATCTAATTTACATTTATAATTAATTATAATTATATGCAATTATATAATTAATTATAATCTAATTTACATTTTAGAAGGCCACATAGGCTCATCTGTAGAAAATTGTTTGAAGAAAGCCAGTATGGAAGTAGAGAGACTACTTGAGAGACAGTTCTAGTATGGTGGTGGCAGATGGGGATAGAAGCTGTTGGATGGCCTGAGCTATATTTTGGTCATAGAATCAGTCAAAGTCATAAGCACATACTAATGGGTCAAATGATGGAGGGGTATGTGAAGGAAGGGATGAAATCAAGGAGTACTTAGCTTCTGTCTTCAACAATGGATTGCTGGGGTCATGTTTGTTAGGGGTATTGGCGAGTATAAGTGTGTTTAATAATTTTGAACATTTTAAAAGGGGCTTCGATGATGTCTCATAGAGACAGTGTAGAGTGTTAAGAGCAGAGGACATGGAACCAAACTTTAGGGGGAACATCACCATTTAATAGTTGGGTATATGGGAAAGAAACAAAATAAGAGAGAACATGGCCAATGAAATGTAAGCTGTATCTTGAAAGGATGGTATAAAAGCCAAGAAAGAAAAGTGTTGCAGTGAATGGAGAATAGTTACTTTTTTCAGATTCTTCCCAGAGGTTAAGAAAGATGAGGACAGAACAGTAGACCTTGTGTTTGGCCATCTGTAGGTCTTAGACAAATTTGACAAGGGCCATTCTGGTGGATGGATAGGATGGGGTTGAAGTTTTATAGGACATGAGCAAGTAAAGAAGGCACATATATATGAGTCTCAAGAAGGTTGGTGAGACAGGGTGCCTGGGTGGCTCAGTGGGTTGAGCCTCTGCCTTCAACTCAGGTCGTGATCACAGGGTCCTGGGATTGAGCCCCGCATTGGGCTCTCTCCTCAGTGGGGAGACTGCTTCCCCACTTCTTTCTATGCCTGCCTCTCTGTCTACTTGTGATCTCTGTCTGTCAAATGAATGGGTAAAATCTTAAAAAAAAAAAATGTTGCTGAGACAAAAATATGAGGAAGTAGCTCCAGGAAGGGATGCTGTTGAACAGGCTCTGAAAGAGAGTGAGAGATGGTTTCAAAAAAGGACTACTAGGGAAGGAGCAAAGTCATTGAGCAGAAATGGGGGATTGTCTTTTTATATAAATAGGACACTAGCTCCACTGTAATAAGATGGAGGGAGAGAGTGCAAGTACAGGTGAATGTCTCGTGAACAATAAGAGTAGGTCATCAACTAAGAATGAGGAGGAAAGAAGAGGTGTGGGAGTTTTGATGACAGAAAAGGTATAGAATAGTGAGCTAGTATAATGAGATGAGAGGTCTATCAGAGTAGGTTGGATTGTGGGGAACCATGTTATATTAATCTGAGATTTGAGACTGAGTATTCAAAATGAAAAAAAAAAAAGTCAATTCTGTTGAATCACTTCTTTAACTGTTTGTGTGAGGACAGAGATGGAATGTGAAAGATTTGGGATGTGAAAGGGAGGAGCGGGGCAAGGAGTTCAAAGGCTTTCACCAAAAGGCAGCATATTTGAACTCAAGAAGCTTGATTAGACATGGAGGAAAGTGGGGTGGCAGATAGTGGAAAGTGAGAGGAGTCAAAACAAGGAAGCACCGATGAAGTGGAGGAACGGTGCCATCAGAATGCAGGAGCTAGTGAGTTGGAAGGAGAAGGGGGAGGAGGAAGTGGTCAGAGGCTGGGAAGACTGACACAGGGATCCAGAAACTGCCGTGCTGGGTTGGGACGGGGAGAATGGAGGTCTGAGAATTCAGAATTCCAGGTGTCAGCTGCCTCCTCTGTGGGGTCACTTGAGTTCCTGTGAATGCTCTCTGGAGTTGGAGAGGTCACAGTGGACGCTGGGCCAGACTATGAGTCTTCAGTAAAAATGAGAACCTTGTTGAGAGGTCAGGGAAAGACGCAAGCAGTAGAGAGGGGACAGGCGGTTCAGACAAGTCTGGAAAGGGTAAGGTTTTGGGTAAGGGGAAGGTGATCATGTTCTGAAAGTGGCACTGGAGAGCAAAAAGGAGATGTACGCCCAGGAAAGATGAAAGGGCATAATTTGAAAAGAAAATCTATTTTAAAAGAATTACAATGCTAGTATAAAGTTGCTTAAGTATCCAACAACAGATGTTTAAAATGCCAGCTACTTGTCATTTATGTATTTGTGCAAGGGTGCTCAAGCCTGTGCTCAGACACTGCTGGGAAGCCCTCTGGAGAGAAGGCACCCCAGGAAGCTGAAAAAAGAAAAAAAAAACTAGACAATGGAAAATGAAAAAAAGTTTTAACAATGTGAAAATAACAATGTGAAAATAAAAATATGAAAATAAAATAAATCATCTGGACTGAAAATAGTCATTAGATTTGCTGACCTCTAAGTATTCCTTACAGTCTAAACCTCCCCACCTTTACCATTCAGAAAAGATGATGGAAGCATACCAGTCATTTTATTGCTGTCAACATAAGCCTTTGGAAATTACAAACCAACTTAAAATAGCCAATAAAGGACCAAGCAAGGAATTAGCACCCATATAAGCCAAGAACTTTTATATTGAAACCTGAAAGAAAGCACCTTGTTTTAAACATCACCAAAGATGAATATTAGAGTTTAAAAATACTTGTAAAATAGCAAAAGAAAAATAAGTTAGACTAGGTACCGCTTGATGATAAAGTGTTCAGTAATTCAGATATAACTAAATGGAAGGAATACAGACAGTTAAACAATAGGATATTTTTTGTTTTAAAATTCTTTGATGGTTAATAAGTTGATCCATTCATGCTTTTGTCCTAGCATAAATTGAACAATCGAGAACTAGGAGGCAGATTCTGTTTCATGGAGACTAGTAATCTGTGTGGACTGGTGTATTGCAGTGCAAAGGGAAGTAAGTCTTAAAAATACCAGAAATCCTACAAAAGTTTGGGATTTATTAAATAGGCATGGGAAAATGTGGCAAATACTTTTAGAAGTTTTGGGATTTGAATGTCTTTCCTAAATTGGCTATTTTAGCCAATGATTAAAAACCTTTTAGTTCCTACTCTAGCTAAAGGGTATCGTATGTGTTATACACTGGTTGACCTTCAGATGTTGATATAAATTCAGAAATGAGTTGTGTATATAACTAAAAACATCCAGTTAGAGTGAATATGTAATGTTTGAAGGTATATAATTAAAATTCTGTCAGGAAATTACATTGAATGGAGATTACAAGGCTGAAAACTATATGCCAATAGAGAAGAGATGTCCAGATGAAGGCCTACGTATATCCCTAGATAGATAATTTTTCTGTAAATTTTTCATGCACATACAGTTACATCAGGCGATATACATCAAGGCTAATAAAATGTAGCAGATGTATCTGGAATTCAATGTCAAAATTAAGCTCAAGATGGTATTTTGGTTAATATTAAATTATAAAGAATTTATGATACACTAATTTTTGACCCTAAGGGCCATCTCTTCAGAAAGTCAGATGTTTTATAAATACCCTTTTCTTTTCAAACTATATACACATAATATTTAAATTACTATTTCTTTCTTCTCCCTTTTACTAAGAGGATGTTGATCTGAGATACAGCTTGCAATATAGATTTGAATTATAACTATTTTCTTATAAAATAATTTCTGTATCTTAGATCTGTAGAATGACCTAAGGTCTATGGGTTGCAGTAAAGGATCTACAGTGAAGAATTGATTTCTGCCCAAAGGTTGTTTATTGAAAAAATGACATGTCTTTAAATGATTGTTAGAATTGTATCTTAAAAAGATAATTTTAAAATTTAAGAATAAAGGTTAGAATATCAGTGTGTAATCCTGACAAAAAATTTATTTGAAAGTATCTTCCTAGAAGGATTGGCAACTAGTACTGTCACTTTTTATATCTTCCATGGTTCTTTTACTAATGGATCTTAATAATAATAGTTATTAAAGATGGTAAATCTGGCATTTTTTAGACAACCTAAAAAACTTTTTTGGAAGATATCAGGAGTCGTTAAAGAATACTTCTGATGATAAATCAAAGTGGCACATAAGCTACTTATCATCAGATACCATCCCATTAATTAATTAACCAATAATTATTTTTATTCCTTCAAACTCCTGAGCCCAGCATACTCAAGTATATTTCAATAAATACCTTTTGACTTTATTTCTGGAAAGATTATCCATCATTAATGGAATCCCCCTCCCCAAATGGGAGAGAAAGAAATAAAAGAAAGAGTTCCTCTGAATGACTTTATTTATACCTCTACATTTTGGCATGCTACAGACTATCAAAATTTCACATGGTCTACAGACATAAAATAAAATGTATATTGTGGCTTTGAAAATATTGACGTCGTCTGCTATAATATAGAGCAAAATAGCTCTAATAAATTAGTTCACTCCCTGGCCCCCTTTGATAAGTGTTGGAAGTTGAAAGACTATTCTTTGATCTTGTAACACCCTGGGAAACTTGAGTAATTGGCAGGGAATAATCCTTGAAAGATTTTGTCATATCCAGTTTCACTTTCGTGAACTCATATTAACGCTGAATTTAGAAAAGAGAATAAAATTCCTCTACTTTGCTAGAGTAAACTTACCCGTGTCTAAGAATGCTTTGACTCTGATATTTTTAAAACCAGGTAATACTATATAGCAAACACATAGAAATGACATACCATAAATAATACATTATTAAATTTTGAAGGTAGAAAAATATATCATACTATATAATTTGGGAACTGTCTTATCAATTGGAGCACTTTATAAGCCAAGAGCTTATAAGCAAATCAAATCAGGAATGTAACATTTATTCTAGTGAGAAAATTTAGTTAGGGAGTGAGAGTAAGGATATGTGGTGGTCTAGCACAATTTCAATTGGGTCAACACAATATCATCAACACTGTTGAAAGTTTTTAGTTGACCCCTTTAAAATAGTAGCAGAACATTGTCTAGACAAGTACTAAACTAAATTAAAACTAATAATGTGGTATTACATTACAGAATAATTCTAACTTTTCACATTAAACATTTTACATGTTCTAGAAACTTTTTTTTAGATCCCCTTAAGAAAAAATTCCCCCAAAGCTTAGCCATACTGCAGGCTTTTTTTCACAGCTCAACTTAAGTAAATTATTTTAACTTAAGAGATGTATAATAAAGAGCTGGATATAAATGAGTAACATTTAGTGAATACACATCTGAAATACAATGTGATTTCCATCTGCTTCTTTGGAAGGTAATTTACCATTAGGGATGACAACCATGTCAGGTGTTACTTGCTTCAGTCAGAGAAGTACACCTGGCAAATTCATACTATTAGGTCACAGCCACAGTGATAATGGGAAAAATAAGTGTGATATCCTGCAACCTCATTGGTATGCAATATTCATAAATACTGCATCTATTACTAAACACAAGCTAGAATCAGAAAACTCCTTGACTCCATGGGAATTTTAGCTGAAACCCCTTCTCAAGATCTGGGATCAGACATTGTCAATGTCCCCCAAATGAATCTCACCCTATTACCATTCTCTTTTGGAAGTTTCCTCCCAAAAAACATTTCCTAATTTAAGGTTTATTTACTCTGGTACAATTATTAGGGTAGGAGTGCTTGGTGGCTTGTGAGCTTGTGAGCTGTGTAGTCAGATTTGTTTTCTTTAATTGTTAATCATGGTCTGAGTATATGGTTGGATTTTTATTTCTATTATCTGTGAAATTGACCAGGTGCTTGGCACACATTTCGAATTCTTCCTGAATATGTGAGCTCATATTACATGTTTAGTCCTTTTTGAATATTGTTTGAGCTACATGGCAATCAAAAATAGGGCAAGGAGAATTGTGCCAAAAGCCATCTCAAGGCCATTTGTTTTGCATGACTGAGTTTAATTTATTCCATGTGCTGGAGATGCAGGACCGGCCACACAGAAGAACCTATCACTGTACTGGCACAGGAAAGACCCTGTCTCAAGTTTTAGTTCATTGTCGTGATTCCATTAGTATTAATGTAAGAAAAAGATTTACAAATGCTAGGGAGAGCTCTTGCCCAACAGCACTGTTTACATATTTTCTCATTGTGGTTTCCCACCTCACTCCACAGTTACGTAGCACCTAGTTGTGCATCATAAATCACAATGTAAGGTTTTTTGTGGTGGGAGTTGAAGCTGAATCACCACAGCTGAGAACAAGTGTGCTGGGATCCTGGCTACTTCGTATATTGTACCGTACTGTACTTCGTGATTCGACTTCGGGCAGTACTAGGGGAGGCAGATCCAAGGGTCTGGCTAAAGTGATGGTCAGAGGAGCTCCTCATGTGGCCAATGGTGGCTGTGCCCCCCATGCTGCTACTCAGGCCCCCACCTCCTCCCAGGCTGCTCAACCCAATGCCACCACCACTTCCTCCAGCTACACTGCCAACCAGGCCACTGCCTCCAGTCATCCCAGCTGGGCCACTAATTCCACTTATGCCAGAGCCAGAAACAACCCTCTCTGTCACAATCACATTTTGGGTATTTGATAACTCAGGGTGTATACTTAGATTGCCCATCATGCCAGAAGCTGGTCGGATTACTCTTTCTGTCACTACCACATTTGATGACTCTCTAGGATCAGGCATGGTCAAAGAGGTGGGTAGACTTGAACTTGGTGCTATTACCCTTTCTGTCACTATAATGTTTGACCCATCTCTCAAGTCAGGCATCTCCAACATTCCATGCAAATCAGTGCCAGAGATTGGGCCGACCACCCTCTCGGTCACCACTACATTTGATGCATGTCGATTATCATGAATATGGACAGAGGGCTTCAGAGTGCCAGAGGTGGTATAAGACTCGGTCACAGTAACATTACCATAGCCCAGAGGATCAGGAATGGGCATAGGATGCTGTACACCAGGTCCAGAGGGGTAGGTACTCTCAGAAATGACTGTGGTGGCGCCAAAATGTGGGGAGATGGGTGGATGTCCACCAGTGATGGGGTCTGTTCCCTGCTGAGGGCAGATCGGTTCAGTGCCTTCAGGTGGCCAAGAAGGATCAGGGTCTGGATATGGTTCAACTTCTTTTCCTAGGCTGATATCTGCCAACTTCTTAAATTTAGGCCCCAGTGTATCCAAAAAGCTGTCATCCAAGTCTTCTCCAATGAAGCTACAACAACCCACAGAGCCAGCAGGGGAACCTACACCTTCAATGTCATATATGAGCAAACAGTCATTGGATGGGCGTCCTTCATCTTCATCTGCATAAGCATATGCTTTCTGGATGAACAGAGGAAAGAGAAAAATGAGATTATGGATACATATTTAACAATAATAGAAGTCTTGATTATTCTTTTTTCTTCTGGGACATTACCAAAGAGGGACCTAGAAGACAAAATTCTGACCTCTTCTAGAGATGCATTAAAAATCATTATATAATTTCCCAAAAGAATTTGGTTAGAAATTATTTTAACTGTAAGCCTGTTAATACATTTTGATTTTTAAAATTTATTTAAATGGACTTTCCTCTCACAGTGCACTTTGGATACAAAAGCACATGCAAAAAATCACATGAATTATTTTATAACCATGTTAGGAGGTACTTAAAAGTACTGTGCAGGAAGTATACCAAATTGTGGGGCGGTTTCTTTTCTTTTTCTTCTTTTTTGTTTGTTTGTTTGTATAAAAAAGGTAGCTCTTAGTTGATTTGGTTCATTTGGGATTGCACTTTCCTTCCTCCAATGAAGTGAATGTGGTGGCTCTATGAAGATTTATTTCAGTGTAACTTTTTCAGTAAAAAAGAACATTTGAATTTGGGTCTATGCCATTTTGGGGTTCAGAACGGAAAGTTTTTTTCTTTTTTTTAAAGATTTTATTTATTTATTTGACAGAGATCACAAGGAGGCAGAGAGACAGGCAGAGAGAGAGGAGGAAGCAGGCTCCCTGCTGAGCAGAGAGCCCGATGCGGGGCTGGATCCCAGGACCCTGGGATCATGACCTGAGCCGAAGGCAGAGGCTTTAACCCACGGAGCCACCCAGGCGCCCCCAGAACAGAAAGTTTTTAAAAATAGGATCTCCTTCTCAAAAAAAAAAAAGAAAAAAAGAAGAAGAAGAAGAGGAAGGGTACCTGGGTGGCTCCGATGGTTAAGCGTCTGCTTTCAGCTCAGGTCATGATACTGGGGTCCTGGGATCAATCCCACCTGGGGCTCCCTGCTCAATGGGGAGCCTGCTTCTCCCTCTGCCTCTCTCTCTCTCTCTCTCTCTCATGAATAAGCAAATAAAATCTTTTTAAAAAAATAAAATAAATAAAAATAGGATCTCTTTCAATTCAAAGTTAAAGCCCATAGACGTGCACTTTTTTCCTTTTTTTAGGATTTTTAAAAAAAATTTATTTCAGAGAGAGAGAACCACCACCAGAAGGGGTAGAGGGAGAGACAATCTTAAGTATATTGCCCACTGAGCACGGAGCCCAATGTGGGGGTCCACCTCACAACCCTGAGATGAAACCAAGAGTTGGACACTCAACCAACTGTGCCACCCAGGTGCCCCAAACACATGCACTTTTATTTCATTTTTGTTGTTCATAATATTGGATTATAAATTTTCAGGTTAAGTATCAGAAATATCTTTATTAGCAGGCCAATTGTTCCATTTCCTTCAAAAATCGTTTTGAGTCCTTACTGTTTGCCGGACACTCAATTAGGAACTTGGCAGTGCAGTAGTGAACAAAAGCAGACGGAGTCTCTCTCTCTCTCTCATATGGCTTACCTTTTAGTAGGAGGAGACAGGCAATACATAAACATATGTGTCAGGAGGTGGTAAGCTCAGAGTGAAGGGATAGAGTGGCCACTGGCAGCCTCTCATAAAGTGATGTTTGATCAGAATCAGAAGTTAGAATAAAGCATCAGGGTGAGGAAAGTACATAGAGTGTACCGGGCAGAAGGAGTCATAGATGCAAAAGTTGTGAGGCAGAATTGTACATTCATTTGTAGGGACATGAATGGGAGGCATCCCTGTGGATTTAGCAACAGATTTCTTATTATTATCTACTACTATTTGAAAGGCTTTTATCACTGTTTAATTTCAAGATATCAGCCATCCTCTAAAGCAATAGAAGAGTTAAAGAAGGTATTTTAGGCCAGGATGTAGAAGGATGCAGATCTATTAGAGACAGTTTCAGAGATGGGAAATCTCTGAAGGCTTAAGTACCATCTGGTGTGTAGCCACAGGCAATTTTGTCTCTACCTGAGGATGGCAAAATTAATTTTGCTGGTTCTTAGAATATTCTGGAAGTGTGCTATGGTTCTTGAACCCACACTTACAGAGTGTTTACTATGTGCCTGGAACTGAGCTAGGTATTGGCAACATGATATAGAGAACATATGGACAAGGCAATAAAAACCATGGTAGACATATAAACATATTTTAGCAATGATAGGTTCTATAAAGTTTATACACAGAGCACTACAGAAATACAGATAAGGACACATCAATTCTATTTTGGATGTGAGGGTTATCAGTAAAAGGTTCAGAGAAGCAGCGATATTGAATTGGGTCTTTAAAGATGAATAGGAGTTTGTGATAGAGATGATGGATAAAAGCATCCTGGGAGGGCACAGCAAAGGCATGGTGTGAATGAGGCAAAGACACGTGGTATGTGGGGTTGGTGGTAAGGAGTAATTGGAAATGAGGGAAGGGATCATTTTATGAATAATCTTAATTGTCATATTATGGAGTTAGGACTTCATTGCCTTAGACAAATAGAGCTGGGAGTCATTGGCTATTTTTAAGTAGAGGAGTAAAGTGATCAGTTCAGAATTACAGAAATGTTATCCAGCAGCAGTATGACCGTCAGGCATAGACTAGAGGCTGGGAACCTGCCAAAGCCCTGTTGAAAAATAGTGGCAGCCTGGAGTGGAGCTTGAGGCACAGACTGGAGAGGAAGCCATGGCACTTGAGACCTTACCTGACAGAAGTAGCTTTCCATGAAGTTCATATTCAGACCTCCTTCTCTACATTCTCTCATAGAATTTCTTCTTAATGTTCCAGAATATTCTTGACATATCTCAGGTACTCCTGAAGTTTTAACTCCTTCTGTTAGTTCAAATCCTGTTGTTCTTTCTCCTCCTCCCAGATCTTGCATTTCTCTGCCACCATACTCATTCGTGTAAACCCCTAGAAGTGTTGATAAAATTAAGTACACTTTCTATATAGCATATTGTAGATCCAAAATAAATAACTTTCTATAGTGTACGATTTCATCATTGAGGTAAAACAAAGGTGATACATAAAGGGCTATACATACAATATGGAGTTCAAAATAATATTAGTTATCAGTTTGTTCATTTGTTAGTTGTTTGATGTTAATTATTTATTGCTAATTATGTGTCATGCTGGAAGAGCGGGGCTGCATAGAGGTTATAAAAACCTATGCTTTAGTGAGTTTGATTTCAAATTGAGGGAGTTTTGGGGGGGATACCCAAATTCTAAATGTTAAATAGTATAAGAATATCCCCAATATATTGGAAACACAGCACTTCCAGAGGAAGACCTGAGAACCACTGGCTTTCAGAGAAGCCATGGCTGTGGTGATAGGAAAGGTTGGCACCAAGACTCTTGTGTTTTCACTTGGATATGATGGGTGACTAGAAGCTTGTTACCATATTCAAGGGAAGTTAGACAAAATGATGGTTCAGTCTGTGGAAGAGCCATGGATAGGGAAAGTATTGGCAGTGGGATAGGTGCCCTATGGCTTTAATATTTCAAAGATCTTGATTTTGGGGGACAATATGTTTTTCATCCTTTTATGACTCTGGTGTGTCTCATTGTGCTTTCTTCCAAATTTGTGTAAAGTCTAGTAGATGTATTGAGGGCATAAATGCAGAAGTAAATTCTGATGGATCTGATGATTTGACAAGTCTTGAGAACAGATTGGATGTCAAGAATAGGGAGATAGAAGAGTCAACCAGGGCTGCTGCTCTTGTGGTGAGAGGATGTTGATGTCATTAACACAAATGGAAACATCAAGAAGAGAAATGGGTTTAGAGACCAATGTGTCTAGTAGTTTGAGTAAGGTGCAGTCCTATAAACATTCCTATGCGTCTCCTATTCTAAAGAGTTCAAAATAGGAATGGTAACAAATTTGAAAAAGACTGGGAGAAAAAGAAGAAAATGACTAACTTTGATTACTCTAAGAAAAAGCAAAACAGTATAACTGTTTTCAAAGATACAAAAAGTTTAAAAGAAAAAAAAATTTTATTAGTATGGTAGTTATCCCCTTGCTGTGAAATTCAAATTGTTCCCTTGTTTCTGCCTGCAAACTGTTCTAGACCCCTGTTTCTTGTTGGTTTGTTTGTTTGTTTTAAGCTTTTATGTATTTATTATTATTATTATTATTAGACACAGAGCAAAAGAGAGAGACAGCAAGAGCAGGAACACAAGCAGGAGAAGGAGAGGGAGAAGCAGACTTCCCATTGAGCAGGGGGCCTGATGCAGGGCTTGTTCCCAGGACCCTGTCATCATGACCTGAGCCAAAGGCAGACACTTAATGACTGAGCCACCCAGGCGTCTCTAGCCCCTGTTTTTTTGTTTTGTTTTGTTTTGTTTTGTTTTTATTTTTTTTTTTCTAGCCCCTGTTTTAAGGCATATTGTCATTAGAGTCTTGGTTAACCATGTGCAAGGAGAAACTCTACCCCCTGCACATGGCCTCAGCTGACAACCTGGAAAGATTCTGATAGTGTTTCATTCACTTACTTCCAGTTTAAGGAACGGGACAAAATTTTTCAGATCAGCTTTCTGCTCATGCTGAGAATGGATGCAGTTTTGTTTTTTGTTTGATTGTTCGTTTTGTCATGATAGCAGCTCAAGTCGGAGTGGGTTTGTATGCAGATAATTTTTTTTTTAATGGATACAGTTCAGTAATAGAAATATTTTTATCTTCCTTGTGATTTTCTTAATAACAATTTCTTTTCTCCAACTTACTTTATTGTAAGAGTATGGTATATTTTACATATATATTGTATATATATATGTATATGTATATGTATGACATACAAATTGTGTGCTAACCAACTGTTTATGTTAACAGTAAGTCATCTAGTAGTTAAGTAGTAGTTAAGTTTTGGGAGAGCCAAAAATTAATACTTGTATTTTTGACTGATGGAAATCAGCATCCCTAACACCTGTGCTATTGAAGGGCCAATGGTATTTTTTTTTTCTGATAAATAATGTTTTCTCTATTAGACAGAAAATGTGGACCAGAATTGACTTGTGGTTCTTCTCTCCTACTTATAGAGTCCTGATACAGTCATCTCCTAAGTACTCTCTGATGATTGAGGAAGATTTTAAAAAGTCAACATATAAGAATAGTAATTCCTGGAGATTTTTCCGTTACCATTTGATCTGCAAATAAGTCATTTAAAAATGAATGAAAGAAACTGTTAAAGACAAGATAATTGAGAAATAGAAAGGTATGCAGGGTTAGAGCAGAATTCCTTTCTAGTCATTTGAGCTGTTAAAATTAAGAAGACAAAACAAAACCTTCTTACCTGAAGTGTCAATGCATTCAATTAGATTTGCCCCAGGAGGTGAGATGGGTGGTACACACACAGTGTCCTAAAAGACAAGAAATACGTCCCCATTTGTAATGGCTCTTTTCTGTCTATCCTTTTACATTGGGTTTCTTCGCAAAATAGACTCAGATTCTAAAAGAATACTATTTACAAATGTTCTGAAATCCATTTAAAACTTGCACTTCATTTGAGAAAGCCTTTTCTGATGACTTCCATCTAATTTGGGTGTACGTTTTGACTTCTCCTCTTCATTTTCCCACCAGCTATCCCAGAACGAAGAACAGCATAGACTGTGAGGGGTGACCACCATCTGGTTCATGTGCATGAGAATGAGTTTTGGGGACTACCAAAGGCCATTTCTTAGCACTCACAGGAGGCAACTGTGGGCCTTCTACTGCCCATGTGTGAAGTGCTCCTTCTGAACATTCAGGGACAGGTTCAAAGCCAGCTCCCCCGCCAGGGGCACCTCCACATTCACAGCACATCAACAAAAATGGGACCACTGTTGGTGAAAAGAAAGGAATACTGGAATTAGCAGTGGAACCACATTAAAATAAAACAACTTTCTCTTTTATGATTACTTTTGAAACCCTAATACCATTGCATTTGACTTCAAAATTCTTATGAAAGTTTCAGAAAACAAATTGAACAATGGTCAGATACCAAAATCAATATGAGCTTCAGTATACTAGACTGCAATCCATTTTGATTTGTTATATAGTATTCAAATGACATTAAAACAGATGAGTCTTTTCACTGTCATTTCTCTGAAAAATATTAAAGGAGACAGGAGAGCTGCTGAGGACAGGCCATATGTTTGAGTCTTTGTGTTCCATCCTCCATGGCTTTCCTTTTGTTCCTTTCGGACATGCCTATCTTTTTAATTTGCACAGTAAATAAAATCTTACTCATGCCTCAGGTAATTATTCCCTCTATTATTTTCTTCTACATGGATTTTTTTTTTCTTGAAATTACTCCTGCACAAATGGAAAACATTATACTGGTTAACCATGTCTTTCTGTTAATCAGTTGGGTTTCCTTATTCACCTAAATACATGTCTAGGCCAGAGCCTTTATATAATACAATCTTGGTAAATTATTTGGAATGAATGGATGGATGAAGGAAAGTATGTGTAAGTAGAAGATGTGATGAAGGAAGAAAAGAAACAAGAAAGAGGTGAGGTAGAGAAGAAGGAACATAGTAAGGATAGTAATAAGGGAGGGATGGTAAGAGATGAAAAAAGGAAAGAAAGGAATGAAAGAATCCTGTGCATTTTGCTTTCTTGAAGATTTGCTAGGCTTAGAGAAATCTTTGAATGTAGAGGTGTTTGACCCCAAATGTGTAATTTTTCAATTTTTTATTAACTACGCTACTCAAAGGCAATCAACAATATAAAAGAACAAGCTCAAAGTCAAAGTCATGTATTATTGCTTGCCATAGAGAGAGTCAACTCCTGGGTAATTAAGTTACTTTTATAAAGTACTTAATTCTCAAGTTTTTAAATGTTGGTTAATACTTAATATGGCTAACAAAATGAAATTAGAGTATGATCTCTTCTCATGTATTTTATGTTACATTCTGCAAGTTTGCTTTCTCTGTGTAGCCGCTTCTGATTGTTTGGATCCTCTCTGACTGTCTTCTTCACTCAAATAGCAATCCGAGCCTGCCCGTTAGGGCACTTTCCCATGGCACTGAAATTGACTGCAAAGAAGTTTTTATCCTCCACTGCACTGTAAGTGGTCAAGAAGCTTGATTTTTTCGTCTTGCAGACTCAACAGTGAACAAGCATCTCTTGATAAGGGCACAAAATAAGATTTGGTAAAGTATATTTTATCAAAGGATCAAAAAGCTTATCTCCTCCCCATAATTTCAGGGGGAAATATGAATAGGATTGTTGAAAGTACTTACGTCCTAGAACCAAGAATCCCATGATGAGCAGTCCAATGCCGGCAGGACCAAAATGGACATTATCTGAGAGATTTGCTCCTACACCTTCACCACCTCCCATTGCCTGGGTCCCAGTGCCATAATTAGTACTGGTTTCACCGCCTCCTTCCATATTTTCAGTGCTACTTCCACCAGTACCCTCACTGCCTCCACTAGTACCCTCACTGCCTCCACTAGTACCCTCACTGCCTCCACTAGTACCCTCACTGCCTCCACTAGTACCCTCACTGCCTCCACTAGTTCCGGAATTGGTACCACTATTAATATCCTTTTCATTTTCAGCCCAGCCAGAACCTTGAAGGTCAATATTAATGGTTCCAGTACAAGTTCTTTGAAGATTATCTGCAAAAAGATTCAAAAAGGGAAGAAATATTTAACGCATGCAGTGTAATACTCATTGAACAATCCAAAACCACTTTTCTTTTCTTTTCTTTTTTCTTTTTTTTTTTTTTTTTTTTGCATCAGTAACTTATTTCAAGGTCTTTATTCTCATCAATTCAGTTACTTCCCAAATCATCCTTTGTTTGTGGTTTGGTTTTTAAATCAAACCATGATGAGGATTAGTGCTCCTGAAAGACTGTGCCATATGTTGAAAAGCATAAACAGTAAATGCCATGTCATAGATACACTGTCATTCACCTTAGATAAATAAGTCAGTCATATTCCACATACTATTTAAATGAATGGAAACTACTTGTATTTGTATTATATATGCAGTAGTTAGTTGCTTTATTTTCTTCTAAATTACCTTGACAGGGATTCCTCCATCACATCTGCACTATCCACTTCCCATAAGATTTGAATATATGATAATCTCTGATTAGAAACTGCTCAGTGCAGAAAACCCACATTACTGAAAGTTCAGGTATGATTTTTTTTTTTTCTCTTTCAGAGAGAAGATTTCCAAAGTCTAGAATCCACCTGTAGAGCTATTAGGTCAGAAATGTGTCATAACTCTGAGACTCTGGCTGGACATTGGTGATTATAATTCTTACTACAGTGTAGGAATGATACTGATGGAATATATGCTTTTCTGTAGCCCAATTAAAACTATTTATATGTAGTTATGTCTGAAGCAGTTTTTTAAAATTCCATGATAAACCTTCCAATTTCATTGAGATTCTATAAAAATGAAATAACATTGTATAAACTTGAGTACGTGGTGTGTTGTTATGATATACTTATATATTGCAGTATGTTTTCCATCTAAGTGTTAACCAACATCTCCATCACCTCACATGACTACTATTTTGTTTTTTGTGATGAGAATATTTAGGATCTACTATCTTAGGAACTTTTAAAAATATAGCAACTGTACTGTCATTAATAATCATAAGGCAAGACTCTGCATTAGATCCCCAGAAATTAATCATCTTGTGATTAGAAGTTTGTAATTTTTAGCCAACATCTCCTCATCTCCCATCCCTTTAGTGGTCAGCCTAATTTTAATTTTGTTGGTTTGGAAAAGTAATATAAGTATGCAGCTTCCAAATTGTTCACAAAAGTTGTACATCAGCTTTTCAAAGATTACATAAAGTTAAGTTAACTTTGCTTCTGGATCAATTATTTGAAAGTAACTTAAGAATATAATTTTAAAATTTTATTTATTGAGATTAATAAGAACTAACGTTGAGTACCAGCACTCTTCTAAGTGCTTTACATCTAATAACTTCTTTAATATCTTTAAATCCATAATGTCAGTGTCCCATTTTATAGAGGAAAAGGGTGAGGAATAAATGGGTTGAATGACTTCTCTAAAATCCCATAGCTACTAAGTGATGGTACAAGATACCAACCAAGTCTCATTCCAGAACTCGTGGACTTGGCACTGAGTTATACTGTCCCTTATATTATTAAAAATGTGATTCTATAATACCCAGTATGATTTTTTGTTGTTGATGAGAAAGGGTTATCTTAAAATACAATTAAAACTTTAATTTCTGAGTGTATATATAATTTCCTCCAAGTTAAATTGATTTCTTACCATCTATAGATAAAATTGTTCCTTGGTATTTTCCCCCAAGCATTTTATATTGTTCCCAGGTAACTCTGTTTCTCAAAATAATTATGCCTGTTTTTGAGTCAACATCAAGTAGGTTAGCTGGATTATTTCCCATTACATATCTGTATTTGAAGAAACAATGTGAATTAATGTTAGCTTTTGAGAGAGAGAGAGATTTTGATTATAAAACATGTTTTAAGTCAGTGGTTGTAACCTCTGGATATCATTTTCAATTATTAGGGATTTTATTTTTTTTTCAAGGCAAGATGGAATGATCTCTTATGCCCACTTGGATGTTACAACAATCTTTGATTCTTGCAGTCTTCTTTTCGTTTGGTTTTGGCAGCATTAGAACTCTCCTGGAAGACCCAGAACCTGGGACCTCCTGGGCCGTTTCTAATTCTGAACTGTTCTCTTATCAAAGAAGTTACTTCTCCATCAGCTTGGGGCTTCATTCTCTCCCTATTTTCATTCTCCCTCCCCATACACACAATGACTTTATAGGACTTCTTTTGAATTCCGTTCTCATTTCTGTATTTGTTAAACATTGTTGGATAACTGTCTCAAGTACTGTGCTAAACTCAAAGGCCTAGAACTTTGAAAGGAGCAGAGTTGGGTGGGGAGGGTGGGATGGTCTTCCCTCAGTGAACTCACATCTGTGGAGTACAAGACAGTTGATCAATATCAAATGCTGATTAAAGTGAAGAGAGTTACTGAAATAAGCTAACTCTAATTGATTTCAATCTGGGTGCACTTGGCAATGGGAAAATCAGCCCATAAAATCTTTTGGGGGAATAACCACGATATGTGGTAATCAGCTAATTGGCCAGTAAAATACATAAATACAGAAATGTCAAACATTCAAGATACAATATTTTCCACATTTTACATCTTCACACTTTTTGCATTTTACTTTTTGCCCATTTTTTTTTTAATTTTCCTAAGGTCAAAGCTGTAAATTAAATAGCAATTCAGTAGTTCGTATTTTTTATGATTGAATGATAGTTTCAAAAATAATGAAAAATATTTTAATTCAGAGACTTAAAATTTCTAAAAAGAACATGTATACTTTAGTTTAATGTATGATAAAATTATTTGGAAAATGTTTGTCTTACCTAACAGTTGTTGAAGCACTACCTGTGTCCAGATCAGTGGCTATAAAGTCTCCCACTTTATAATTCTGTCCCATGTTACTATTTACCACATATGTCTTTGAACCTGGACGGAACACCGAACCTTCAATTACATTTGACACAGCCACAGTGACTGCTGTTGCTGTGAGTTTATACTGAGACATAATTGAAGAGTGAAATTCAGCTTTATTTCTGACACCGAGACTTAGTTGCATCGTCTGCATAGCTTCGTAATCTAGGGGCTGGAAAATACAGAATGGGATGGTTTTACTCTTAAAATAAAAAAATTCTGGAAGAAAGACAAATCCTTTCATTATAGGCAAGGAAACTCCCACATTTCTTTCTTTAATTAAATATAAATACATACAAATACACACTCTGTCCTTTATCTTTAATGCAACAGAAATGCAGTAGGAAACAGAAATATAGTAGGAAAAAAGTTGGAAATATATGGCATGAGTTTTACTTATCCATCAAAGAAGTTTAAAAACATAATATAGATGGTCAAATCCATGCATTTTATAGTGCAAAGATAGTTTATTTTAACTTCTGTCACTTCATTTTTCTCACAAAGTAGCTCTATTTATTACAAAGTATGGGCCGACTATAAAGTACATTCAATCATTTGACTGGTTTTATCTGTAAAGAACTATTTAGAAGAAATTTTACTTCTGTAAATATGACTTCCTTCAGTAAGCCCAGTAATAGAACAAAGTATAAAAATAATAAAAATCCTTATTTTCTTCAACATATTCTGGAAAAAAAATTATTCTCAGTAGCTATTTTTATTATGAAGTTGGTATCAATATCTACTACTTAATGAAATTCACAAACAACTATACAGTATGCCCATAAGTTCCAAATATATTTTTCTAAATTTTCATGTGAGAGTAATTTAGATGACTCTTGATTCACACATCAAACTCTCCACTTAGTAAAATCTTCAATCTTGGCTCCAATGTTGGCTTTGTTATTCCAAAAACGGCTATAAAATCACATATACATATACATCACACACGCATATGCATAACAGAAGAATTAAGATATGATGTCATGCTTGGGAGAAAAATCAACATTACTTCCATTTCACAAATAGAGATATTGAGGATAAATAGACTAATTTTTTAAAGTAATATAGTAGTTTGGGGTAAAATAGATTAGGACGGTTTCCCCAGCGTGGAATCACAGCTAGAATAGTGATGACGGTATGAACTTAATAGATAGAGAATTTGAATGTCAGCTATACCACTTACTAGCTATCAGAATTTGAATGGGGTACAACTCTCTCTTGTATTTATCTGCAATATGGGCATATAACCTAATTTTCTGGCATGCTGTGAGGGGTAAACTAAGGCATCTGTACCCTGTCTCAGGAAATGGACGCTATAGCCAGAGGGACACTTTATGAAGACATGAAAGAAATGATCCCAGAATTCCTCTGGGAACAGAATTCCTTAGAAGTCTATTTCCTGGGACTATTTTGAAGAAAGGAAATAACTAAAAAAGGACTGAATTCTACCATTGCATGTTTCACACACAATACTTGCATAACTATTGCAGATAAAAGAAAAAAAAAAACAACAGACTCAAGTCTTACAGTACAGGCTGAAATCTTCACCATAAGCTCCCTATGAGTTACATTTTTTTTCCTCAAATCTGAGAGGCAATTCTACCTCTGGTACGTGAGGTGGATCACTAATATAGGGGGAACATAGGAAGATTCTGTTGATGTAGACCAAATCTTTGTTTTGGACAAATCTCCAGGCTATTTATGTTCATAATAAGCCCTGGTCAGCAGCTGCAGGGAGATGGGAATGTGATAATCCTATAATTACAGTAATTTAATTTTAATTTTATAAAAACACATCAGAGAACTAAACAACTTTTAATTTACATGAGAAATATTCTCAGTGCATACTAATTAATGTATGACGTTGACAAAGACACATATTTTAAGGCCATGTGAAATCTGCTTAAAAAACATTCTTCAAACATCTAAAACAAAACTTTAAGCATAAAATAAGATTCATTTTTAGAAATGCTCTTAATTTATATGATCTGTGAAGGAGTAGTGTATTAATAGAAGAGAGTTTTGAGTTTAATGCCTGTTTTCATAAACTGATATAAGTGGAAAAATTGTTAAAAAGCTCTCTAATCTTATATCATTTTAAAACACGGTAATTTTTATTCTTTCACCCCCTGAATTTTGTGAAATGTTAACATTTTATCTCAAGATTAACATTTTGAAAAAGACCAAGAAAACAAAATATTTAGGATAATTATACCATACCTTAATAACCTTTAAAATTCCCACATTTGTCCTTTCATTCATTTCTATGTCAAACCAACCTCCCTCATTTCCGGAGATAAAGAAAATCACTGCCACCCAGTTAGCTGAGTACTCTTCATCCAAATCGATTATTCTAATCTGGAGCAAATTTGAGTGGAGGGCATTTTCTTCAATACTAGTGGAATACTGAAATGAGAAGCAAAAAAATCTTGTGGAATACTGAAATGAGAAGCAAATAAATCTTAACACCAACTTTGTGAGTGAGAGAGCAACTACCCTGGACTTACAAAGGATGTTTAAAACCACTCATTATTTAGAAACAAGATCTGTGTTTATAAGCTCACATTTCATTGTCCAAATACATATATTTTTCCTACGTATTATTTGAACAAACACAAGACAAAGTACGTGTCTACATTTGGGTTATACATGACTAAAGATAACATGGACCTCTGTAAAAAGAATTGTATGAACAAATTTTAGAATGTAATGAATTTACGTTGTTCATTTCAAAGACAAGTACTTACGGAGGGCTGGTCCATGTATGGGATGTTATCATTAACATCGAGGATTCTAATGTTGCATTCACACTCTGCTGACATGCCGTCTGCCCCACCATCTCGGTCAGAGCCTCTCACAGCAAGGGAATACTGGCTGTATTGCTAAAAGCACACATTACCAAAAAAATCACAGTTGATCTATACAATCCTTATTCTGTCTCATGAAAAGTTCTTTTAAAATGTTGGCTCAACATTTACTTAAATCTATGATCAAGATACAGGTAACAGACTAATGAAAATCCACAGATCTCACATGAATCAGTATGACTGTTGCCACTTCTATTTCCAGCAGTGCTTACCTAGCATCATTTAAAAGAAAGAACACGTTTGAAGGCCTCATGCCTTATTATATGTCCAGGGGTTGAAAAAGTTTATAAAGGGTAAAGTGGACCAAAATGCTTAGGAGGAGAGAGATGAAGGTTTACCAAGAATTTATGGCATGAAAATTCCATACTGTCAATAATCAGCCCTAAAATGTGCAAGTAAAACAAAGAATGTAACAAATGGTTTACAGTTCTGGGAGGCAGTGGGTGGTGGGCTGGAGCAGTGGAGTTATTGATAATCAACCTTCTTGATTCTACTCAATGATGCTTAAATTTGTAGAACTGGCAAAAGCAATGAAGCCTTTCCCAGAAACATGCATGCACTCACCATTCAAAAATGTGGACAGAAGTTTAGAGGATTCATAGTAAGAGACATTTTGAGGTCTCTCCATGAACTCCAGGTTGAAAATATCTGCTTTGGTGGCTTGCTAGTAACTTTATTCCTTTAGTTTTTAAAGTTCTTCACCACAAAAACTCTTTTGACATTAAAGGACTCCCATTGGGCTTTTTAAGGAAGTTTGAGCAAGAAAAAGTTAATAGTCAATTTCTTCTGATGGTTATTTTCACACAAGTGAAAAAGGAGATATAAATAATTTAGGAACTGATAAGATTTGGATCATTAAAGAATGAAAATCATCTGATTTATTCTAAGCCTAGGAGTCATTAACAGGAGGATTGTCATTTCAAAAAAACTATAATAATTAAAATAAATTTTAATTAAGTACAAATTCAAAAGTAACACTTCTTCATTTATATCCCTAAAATACTTACAGATCAGGTAAATCCAATCAATACTCTAAAAATGATGAAAAAGTTGACACTTTTATATTGAATAATGGGACCATATGTTATTAATAGAAACCATGCTGATTCTAACTTGCTAACAATCTCTAATTATTTTCTCGTTTATAAATGAAAAGATTGGTCTAGATGTTACTCAGTTGCTATCCATCATTCTGATTCTGTGTTACATTTCCCAAAGTAATCAGGGGACTATCAGTAGGTAAGAGAGAGGAAGGAAAAAGAAGAGTCCTGTTGTCAAATGAGTGTAGGATATTATGGGTTAAAGAAAGAGAAACAAATTTCTTAGTCTGTAAGAATTCTTGGAGCGTTTACCATGTTCATGCATTGTGACTTGCCAAGATGGCTGACAGTAACGATTGTTTCTTAAATCTATTTCAATGTACATCACACATTTTTTTTAATAGAGCTTCTACCTTTGCCTTATGTATATTCTTGTGTATTCTCAGAATATAGTTTTCTTAAATTGAGGAAGATATTAAGTTTGAATTGATTGAATGAAAAATGACAGTTTAAAATGTATTTGAGGAATCCCCTTTTTTTCATTTTGAAGATATTTCTTATGTCATTACCATGATGTGAACAGGTTATATAATCATAACATATTGTTTTCTTTTTCTTTCTTTCTTAGGTTCTCTTGCTTTTAGCATAACTTCCTTTGAAACTAACAAACCATTCAAAGAAAAAAAATTACCTCTCTGTCTAGAAAATTATTCATTGTTCGAATTTCTCCAGTGTTTCTGTTAATAATAAACATTGGTGAATCAGAAGGTTCCTGTCTTATGATCTTGAAGGCTATTTTTGAGTTCAAATTATTAGGTTCATCTGCATCAGTAGCATTGAGTATCATCACCAGCGTATCTAGAAATCAAGGAAAATGGTTGCAAGTGGATGGTTTGCATTTTCATTATAGTATAGTTTATTGCTTTTCTAACAAGGTGTTAGGGTTGGTTGGTCTATATAGTGTATGTGCTACCCTTTTTCCTTTCCTCTTCTTCAACATATCATTAGCTTAGCTCCTTTCTATACTTTGCTTTGACAAAAACATTACATTTTTTCAGGAACTTACACATTACTGGTAGTTAGCAAACAAAGAAATGTTTTAATTCTGCCTTTTCTTTCCTTATTCTATTATAATCCTTTTTTTTTTTTTAAGACTGCTGTGGTGAAATAGAATGATATTAAAGCTAGACCAACTCTTTCCCAACTATAGAACTTTCTAGCTCTATGATTTTGGCTTCAGTTTCCATATCTGTATACAGGAATGGTAATAGCATTGTCCTCACTGAGTTCATGAGAGAGTTGAACAGTTTAATGAGAGAAACTCCTAGAAAGTTCTGATTGGCTAATGTACACTCAATAAATGTACATTATTATTCTGTTTTGCATGGTCCCAAGTGAAGTGCTAGGTAAACTATTAGGTTGAAAGAGATGCTTGTTTAACTACATATTTTGTCTTATCCCTTATCTTTTCTGGGAATTTTATAAGCCATTTTGATGAAGGACACTGGAGAAGGAAAAGCTGCCAGTGTTCATAAACTGGAAATCTCTACACTGAAAGTCTGTTTCAAGCACAATTGTCCTGTCTGTAAACACAAATGCAACGGAGTATCTCCCTTCTGCCTTTTATTTTCTCTCTCAGTCTTTGTGTGTGTTTGTGTAATTCACTTCAGCATTCTTTTAAAAATATTTTCAGTAGGCAATTAATTATGGCACATTCATACAGTAAAATCTAATGCAGCTATTTAAAAGGAATGAAGACATTTCATTTCCTAATATGGAAAAATGTTAAAAATATATTTAAATAAAGATTTACATTATGATTTGTATGTAAAATATCTTCCTATTTGTTTCCAAAAGTATGTTTATATAATCATAAAACATACATAAGTAACTAAGTATGTATGTACTTACATACGTAAGTAACGTAAGTAAGTTTTTGCCTCTTAAGAATTATACTAGGGAAAACAAAGAATGGATTTCTATTCCATTTTTACTTTCCATATTGTGTAAATTTTTACAACAAACATTTTTAAAATGATATTTTAGATTGGATACTTATTCCAAGTATAGTATAGTGTTTTAATGAATAAAAGTGATATGTAAGGATTTTTGGAATGTATAAGAAATTTTACCACTCAAAGGTTAAGAGTAACTATGGTAAGTTGAAGCTTTAAATTCAAATGAGAAATTGTCTTTGCTATTTTTAATATATTTAGGACAATCTTCACTAGTGTGTTAGGTAGTTAATTTTCTCAAGTGACTGAGAACTGAAGACTTCTCATGCCATTTTGCTCTGGATGCTTTTCTATATTTAATCTCTTACATTCATGATGAAGTGGTACCTTCTTAGTTTGTCCTCCCTTTGCTTGGCTAAGAGTGATCTGGAAGTCAGTATACTTAATAAGATGGATTACTTACTTGCATTAGAATTTTCTTCTATTTGTCCTACAAAAGTAGACATAGAAAATACTGGAGGGTTGTCATTTATATCCAAAACTCTGACTCTGAGCTCAAGAGGCCTCTCTAAATCTTGACCCAGTGAATTCAGAGCCCGGCAATAGATCTAAGACAGAAGACAAGAATAATTATTTGGTGCAACAGATATTTAAGTTCTTACTTTGTTTGGACACTATGCTAGGCACTGTGGGTAACCAAAAAAAAGTAAGACATATTATTTTCTACTACAACGTAGATATAAGCAGCACTTAAAATCAATAAAGGGAGGCAAACACAAATTCAAGATACTATTTGAGAAAAAGCAACATGATAAGTTATTTAAAAGAAGAATAGAAATACTATGACATCATAGGATATTGGATGATTGAGAAAGATCCTGAAAGAGAATTTCAGTAAGTGGAACTGGTATTTGGAAAGATATTCCAAGTAAAGGGATTTATGTGAGGAAAGAAGCAGAGTAGTGAAAATACATTTTTTGAAATTGGGAATAAGGACTATTGACTTTGAGGATAGGGTAAAGGAGAGTCACACGGGGGCTTCAAAGAAAGGTAGTTTTCACAAGCTACATAGGAGACTATGCGGGTGTTCTTATTGTTGTTATTATTATTTATATGTGAGGTGTACCTAAGTATAATGTATGCTACTTTACCTGTGTGCTATATTCATATAAAAATTCAAGAAAAGCTAATAGGTTGGCATGCTGACCTCGAGAGTTAGTGGGTAAACATTGTGAGAGATAAGGCAGGAATATGGATTTGGAATAGAAGACTAAGGAATTAAAGTAGCTTAGGCAGTATAACTGAAAACACACGCACCCATTACTATTTGAACATCTTTGGGGCTATGGATGGATGGGGTTTTAATTGAAGAACATACAAGATCAAGGAAGGTTTTCTGTATGTCCTTTTTATTCTAAGTATTAACAAGTGTCGACTATGATGATAAACAGAAATGGAAGCAGGCAAGGAGCAAGCAGAAAAGAGATGATAAAATTGATCAAATAAGGTTCTTGAAGAAACAGGTAATTATAGAATAATGGATCCTCTTGGGGGTAAGCTGTGGAAAAAAAGCAGAAA
Source organism: Mustela nivalis (assembly GCF_964662115.1). Classification (NCBI taxonomy): domain Eukaryota; kingdom Metazoa; phylum Chordata; class Mammalia; order Carnivora; family Mustelidae; genus Mustela; species Mustela nivalis. Next base: position 59,285,561 of record NC_139033.1, read on the forward strand.
GTTAATCCTGTTTTTGGATTTAAGGCAGAGCATTTCTGAAGGAGGGGAGAGAAAATTGTGGGAGTGTGTGATGAAGTCCTCAGAATTTCTAACGAAGCTGGTCATCATGTCAGCGGCTTAAAGTGGAAAGGAGGTTGAGTGTTTGGAGTTTTGTCACAGCTACTGTCAAGAACAGAAGTATGATTCAGCTAAGGATGGTTTAGAGTATTCCCGAAGCACCTTCTGAGCTCAGGTGAGCTGCAGCAATGTGGATTTATAATAAAGTATGTTTACTTGAAGAGGCTCCCTTGGTAGCTCAAAAATCATCACTTGACATGAGAACCAATATTCTCTGCCGAATTAAAGAAAAAGAATGAAGAGTTAGGTCCTTGCCCTTCCAAACAGATATTCTAGCTTGCCACTAGGGACAGACCAGAGTCTCACATTTTTGCTGAGACATTCAGCAGGGCATTTCTCCTAATTTCTTTGTTTGTGTTGGTTCATGAGATGCTCGTGAATTGAGACAACCAAAAATAATATTGGGATTTCTGAAGTCAAATCAAATATGATCTGAGTTTAAGATACTCCCAAAATAATGGAAGCCTGAACACATATAAAGATGTGGAGCCCACTTACAATGAAAAACGGGGTGACCTCTCGATCAACTATGGATGTAATATTAATTTCACCAGTTTTTTGATTAATGACGAAGATTCCATAAGGTGGCTGATCAATTCCTACTCCGGAGATGCGGTATGTAACTTGCTGGTTTGCAGCACAATCTGAGTGAATCTGCAGAGAGGGCGCAGATAAAAGTATTACAGAGAGCAAATAAAAAGTGCTAGGTTTGATTAACAACAACTACCTTTCTCAAGAACTGTCGAATGTGAGTACCTGTTATCTTTTGGGAAATGCTGGAAATAGTTATTTCTCTAGTTACAACTCTAGCATATTCCATAACTAGCAAGTTAACAAAAGAAATTCAATTTCTATTTCTACCAAATAAGAAAAAAAATCACTTTAATAAATCCAAGACAATGCAGTCATCATTCATTCATTCATTTATTCATTCATTCAACATTTACAATTGATCGTATTATTTTCCTGCTCTAGTGCTAGCACTGGCGTTAGGGTAGGGAACTCTTCACCTAAACTCTTAAGGAGTTTACCAGTGTTGTCATTATGTAATTTTGATCCCTGACCCAAAGATTTTTTAAAAATGTAAAGTTTTAGAAGAAAATTTTAAGTAGATTTATGTTGGTGACTGACTACAGAGTCCTCTGATTTTGTGTTGAAGCCCTTAATTCTGAAAATAGGGAGGATGTATTATCAGAAAAGTAAGGAATTTGCCCCAAATAAGTGATTTATAGAAGCTGGGATTCTTTCTTCAAAATGAAATGTATAGGGACTCGAAGCAAATCTAACTCAGTTGTCTCTGTGTATCTGTCTGAATGTGTGTATATATTTGTATACATAATCTGTGTGTGGGGATGTATTTGTGTGTGTGTGTTTGTACAAAGAAAGACAAAGGGAAATGGATGGAAAAGAGAGTAGGAAACAGGGTACATTGTGAATTCTTGTTTTAAAAAAAATTAATCTTGGATCACTGAAAAAAATTAAATTAGAAAAAATTAAATTTAAAATTAAATTTAAAAAAAATTAAATAAAAAATAAAAGCCAGAAGTAGGAATTCAATTCTAATGGATCAAGGCATAAAGAATACAGATTAAAATAGTCTCTCTGAGTGAGCTGGCTGTTAAATTCATTATTTAAATCACTATATTTTTCTACCTAGAATTTGGGTTAATTATGATCATGTGTAGTTATTTTACCAATGAGTTGCATCAGTGTTTAACTGTTTACCCCAGTGCCCAAGTTTCTTAATCTATCCTTTCAATAGCTTCATTTTTCATAATATGAGTGATTATACTTCTGTTTTGTGTCAGAACTTCCCAGTGAGTTGTATTCATAAAATATTTAAGAGACAGTTTTTTTCGATCTTTAATGCCATCCATTCTTATTTTTGATTTTATGCTTTGATGTTGATACTTACTTTGGCAATTGGGTTCCTCTTCGAATTGTCTTCACCTTCACGACAGGCTGCAGCAAACTTGATCCATTCACGTTTTTGCCTCCTGATTGAATGCCACTTGATGGTGCCATTTTTGGTGTTGTAATCTCTTACCTTAAATGGGCATGATAAAGTAGTGGTATCTATTAACTTTTATTCATAATGCACATGTCACTGAAGGGTTTGGAGGAGAGGATAATTGTAATATCGGAAAGAGAAGATGTTTAATTGGGAAAATTGGTGATTTGATAATCTATTAATTTTAGCATAACATTATTTTTTTTTACTTATAAGGCTAAATTTTCTTTGGAAAATGTGTTGTTACCCCCAAACCATTTTTCCTCATTTTTAATTTGGAAAAGATAGATTTGCTGTGTATTACCTGGATTCGAAATTCACTGTTAACTTCCACCACCACCTATAAAAAACAAAATGATCACAACAGTTAATTTTATTAAGTGCTTTATAATTCATGTTATCCAATCATTTAAAAAAAATCAAATAAATCTTGTGAGTCATTAGAATTATTTTATCAGTCCAGATAGCAGATGGACGTGGCTTCTCTCTTAAGTCTAATGATGATGCTGTGGATTCCTTTCCTTTTGTCTTTACTTTTCAGTTATGCCCTTCTTTTTAATTACTTTTATTTTTTAACCTCTTTTTCATTTTTCACCTATGAAGATACTTGTTATGATATGAACTAGGACACTTAACCTAGGGGGAGTGAGGAGGGAAAATTTAGGCTTTCTTAGGAAATCTTATGCCTATGGAGCTAGAGATAATTTGCTACTATTCAGTGATATTCAACAGTAAGTTATGATACTTAAACTTTTGACTCTAGTTTCAGGATCTGACTAGCCATAGATGGAAATAGGAAAAAACGTGTATCTGAAAAGTTTCAGAATATCTGCTCCTTCATATTCTAATTTTAAATGGGAGGTTTTCTAGTACTTTTGAAAATCTCAAGATGATAGATTTACTTTGAAATAGGAGAATAGGGGCACTTGGGTGGCTCCATCATTAAACATCTGCCTTTGGCTCAGGTAACAATCCCACAGTCCTGGGATCAAGCCCACATGGGGCTTCCTCTCTGTCTGGGAGCCTGCTTCTCCCTCTCCCACTCCCCCTGCTTGTGTCCTCCCCCGTCAAATAAATAAAATGTTAAAAAAAATATATGAGAATGAAAGTTCTAAAATAAAAGCAAGTAATTTCCTCTGTAAAAATGAGTTCTTGCTTCATGTTTTATGCCATATATATCTATATCTATCTATCTATCTATCTACATATATATATCCTTCTATAGTTCCATAGCAAGGAGAAGACATTGTAGGCATGTAGGGACAAATTAGTGGGTAAGCAACTTCTATTAGTCTCTTCTAACAATTTCTCTGCTCAACAAATGAGCTACTCAAGCAGAGCTTTGCCTTGTTTCAACTTGGCCTCAATCTTTACATATGATTTGTAGTGGAAGACCAGGATAATTTAAATAACTTTTCTCTATTTCTAAAAAGACAGACATCTATATATTAAGGTTAATATGTCAGTATACTTAAGACAGAGTAAAAGACTGATCTAAAAAATTAGGTCTAGATGTGAAGGTTAATTTGCACTTATTAAGTTTTAACTTGCACTTAGAGTCATTAAAGATGGTGTAAATCCTTAGTTTTTATTTCTCCCTAAATTTTCAATTTCTTTTTGAATTTTTTTCAGAATTCCCCTTATGAAAATTATCACAATTAGACTGCATCTGTATCACTGATCAAAGAAATTATATCTTGTATTTTAAGAATACTAGTAACAGTAATTTCAAAATATAGTGAGTTACTTTTTGTAGTTTCAATCTCACCATTAGATTAAAAATAAAATTTTGGTTTTCAAGTACATATTTTTCAAAAATTGTTATAATTGATAATTCAGGAAAATATGAATTTTTTGATTAATAAGAGTAGCATAAAGATATTTTTATAGGGATTATATACTCATGATATCCACTTAATGTTGATTATTATTATCACTGTTAATATTCACTGAATAATGACTAATTACTAGACAATGTGTTTAGAGAAATCCATGCATTCAGTCTTCACAAATACATGTGGTCAATACTATAATTTCATTATTTCCATTTTACAAATGAGGATATTGAGTTTGGAATACTAAATTATGGCTAAATATTACCCAATACAATTTAGCCTAAATTTGGGTTTATGGTATGGGTTTTACAATAAAATGAAAGATAGCCTATTCCAACTAAATTACTAAATAAAATATACTACAGAGAATTGACATTACACCTTTGGGAATTCAAAACATTTTGATTTTAATCTCATCTCATATTAGCCTTACAATTAAGAATGTTCATGTATAACAACAACAACAATATTAGTGATTTCAGGGGGAAAAGAAGTAAATGGTGCAAATGGTTTGGTCAAATGGTCACTGAAAATGTTGTTGTTGAGTCCCTCTTGGGTGCAGAATTAAGATGATGTTTCTTCGTGCTGCCTGTGAACTCATGAGCAGTTTATCCTCTCTCTCATTTGTGGGTGTGGAATGGGAATCTGGGGATACCTTCTTTGTCTATTTGAAAGCCATTTCTTCATAGCTACAGAGTTGTGTAGGCATCTCTTATCTGTCTTGCACTTCCTTTCCACACTGAAGTGTCAGAGCGTACTGTTTGTTTTGGAGAACTATGCCAGATGACTAATAAACCTTCCAACTTTATGAAGCTGGGTCATTCTTTTTCCCATGAGAGGCCATTTAGGCAGAAGACCAAGTCAGTTTCACCATAGTGTCAGGCTCCCGATTGAATTAGTAATTTAAAAACTGCCAAGTCTGCTTAAAATTATGTTGTGTTGGCATAGCCTTATTGTCGTTTGTTCAGAGTCTAGAATAAACAAAGTCACTCTCGGACTTTCAAAGGCAAAATAATGAGATAGAATGGGTATTTGATAGAGTCAGAAAGCTTTTAATGTACTTCCTAAGTTCTCAAGTCTTAGTTTTCTCATTTGTAAAATGATAGGGGTAAACCAAATTATATACAGTTACCTTTCTAATTCTAATACCAAATCCCTGTGTGCAGTAGGAAAGTATCAAAGTTACTTGATCATGAAAAAGGCATGATAAAATTGTGGGTCTAAAAGATCACTCTCACCACAGGTGGTGGAAAGAGGCAGGATCATAGGCCAGGAGTAGTGGAGTGTTCCACATCAAAACAGACCAGAGAAGAACAGAAGCAGTGGCAGGGGTAACAGACCGGGAAGATCAAGGGAGAGATTGTACACAATTGAAACGAATGAGACTTGCGAACATGTAGGACATGGGAGTCAGGAGAAGGAAGGATCTTAAGTGATGGCAGTTTCAAACTAAGAGATGAGGAGCAAGGCAAAAGCAGAATTTAGCAGGTTAGAAAACAGTGACTTTGAGATGCTACAGAAATGGTGAGGTGAAGGTGCTTAGCAATTTGAAATATGTCTCAACACGATGAACAATAGGTCAGTCCTCATACACATATTTGAGGGACACCTCAGATAAAACAGTTTAAATCATGGGAGAATTTGAAGACCCTAAAGTAGGGACTACAATAAAGAAGCAGCCATGTGGCTGAGCGTGAAACTAGGGCAATAGCTACATGGATAGACTAGGGAACAATGACAGAAACAAGCAATAAAGAAAAAGAGAAAAGAAGTGGCCAAAGAAATGGGAAGACAAGATAATGCAATATCACAGATGTCAAAGGAAGGGAGAACTGAAAGAGACATGAAATGTGAACAAGTGTCAGATGACATAAAATACTTGAGTAGAGTGAATCTCAAGGTTTCCTGTGACCTTCAGAATTCTTTCAGTTCCATGGAACAAGTCCTTCCTGACCAAAAGGGATTGGGGAACAAAATGGAGGGGAAAAGACATAAAGATGACCACCTTTCCAAGAAAATCGATTATAAAAGGAAACAAAGATGGAATGATAGAATGAGATCTGGCATCCAGGAAATATTCTGGGAGAGGTAGACATGGATTTTTGAAGTGAAGAAAGAAGGAAGTAGGAGATTTTGTTGGAAAAAGAGGTTCAAAAAGAAAGTACTTGGTGGAAGTATAATAGAGAAAGCAGGAGGGGATAGGTAGAAAGAAAAGACCCTGAAGACAGAGGGTAAGGAAGAGAGGAAGGATGGAGATTTAAATCAATAGACTATGAGAGGTAGTTGAAGGACATCATCCAATTGATCTAGACCCTGTCTGTAGAGTAAGGATAAGGTTATTTTCTATCAATCAGGGAAGCAGTTTGGATTCCTAGATGAGTTGGAAATATGTACTATGGAGGCTTGTGATGGAGATTCACTTACAAATGAATACAGGCATTATTAGGCTGAGTATCTCATCTCTCTTGCCTACTGGGTGTGTCTTTCTGTGCCTCTGTTTCCTCAGCAGTTTATAAGATGAAAGCTCTTTCTAATTCAAAAATTCTTAAAAAGTAGTGGATATAATCCTTGAAGTGCATCCTCAGTGAGTCCTTTCTTCATTTCTATTTGAAGAGTCAATCCACATAAAGACTTAAAAAGCCACAGGACAAATTTGTATGCTATTTTCAATGATTCTCTAATTCTACTAATTTTTAGGCTTTTTTCCCCTTTGATACTGAGGTTTACATCTCTTTGAAAATAATAAAATGGTCTTGAAAGTAATAAATAATTTCAACAAGAGGTTTTTCCTCTTGTATATAGAATTGGGAAGTGGTTTTCCATAGCCACTTTCTGGTTGTTAAGCATCAAATGCTGATGTATTTGAATAATGTATTTTACATCACAAGAAAGAACTTGAGACAGAGTCAAAATATAACAATTTGCTTCTTTTCAAAAACCTTCTCTTTTGTCTTTGTATTATGATAAAATTGGAGTTGACAATACTTCGTTAGGTTAATTTTTCTTTCTTGCTCATTGGCTTATTTATTTATTTGACAAAAATATGTACTGAATGTATATTATGTGGAATCAAGGCTGGATTAAAAGGCTTAACCCGTAAAAAATACTGTGGTACACCTTAGATGGCATGTAAAGTAAATGTAATAAAACACCATAAAAATAAGTGTTAAGGAAATTCAACCTGATTATTTCTATGTTAAATACTTTGATGGCTTTTTTGGAACGTGTAGGGGAAGAGAAATATAAACTCTCTCCAAATTGCCTTCTGATGTCCCTACTTTGTGTGATTAAACATCTATTGAGCAATCTTGCCCTGGTGCAAGGCACTACGAAGAATACAAAAGTGAATCAGATACAGAATCTGCCCTCAAATAACTTACAGTTCAAGTAGTTTTATGAGCAACTGGCAGCCATTAATTTGTGGAGATGTGGTTTTTCATTAGACAAGTGTAAAAGGCTGCACCCTATTCTCCTAGACCAATAGAGAATATAGATCATCAGCCAATGGCATTTAAACTACTTCGACCTGCCTAAGTCTTTAAAGGAATTTGCGTGGCAAGCATAACCAGCAAGAGTGGCGTGTCCCAGCACTCTGTAGGGCGTTCCCTCGTTGACAGAAGCATAATAAGTAACTGCAATGCCGAGCATGCTTTCTGCTTATTTGTTAGGCAATACCTGTTAGGACCTGGGGATACTCGGCACCAATGTCCTTAAAGAAGGTATAGTGGAGAGTTACCTGAAATTAAGTGCTCTGGGTATAGACAGGAGTGTTTTCTTTTCTACATCCATAATCTTTGTCAAATAGGTGAATCTTGTTCCTCGGGGAACAGCATTTCTCAGTGGTTTAGGTTTTTCTATTACCTAAGTCAGGCATCACAAAATCTTTTCCTCTAATTCAAACCAGTAAAATGATGGTAAATTTCTAGTCCCTGTTTTCACAAAGGTGCAAGAAGATGCTGATCTTAAATCTTCAGTGAAATAATAAAGCTTTTAAGAACACATAGAAATGGAAATGATTTTCCTTAAATACAAATTGTTAATTTTGCTGGAACAGGTGAACAGAAATATTTCCATTTTCTATGAAATAGTTTCGTGATGTACTATTACCTATAATATATATCCCTATAATATACGTACAAGAAAGCATAGAGAATCCTCTCCTTTGCTTGTCTTCTGTTTGGTCTGTACTAGTTTTTAGCCCTTCTCTTGCTTTAAGCATCAATGAACACAATTATGGGAATTTAAGAAGTCTGGTTCAAGTAAGTTGATGAACTATGTAATGAAGTTTTTTTTTTTTTCCTGTGTATTTTAGCCTGAATCCTGAGAAATACTTTGAAAACTCCTGCTTCTATCCTAAATTATTTCAGCTAAGTCAGATTGTGGAGCTAGTTTATCAGGTGGTAGAGGTTTTCTTTTGAAAGGAAATATTAACCGTGAGAGGAGCAGAAGCTAAGCTGGTGTGATAAACTCTACAAACTGAATTATTCTTGGAAATCAGTAAAGACAAGTTTGCTTGTTCTCTGAGGATAAGCAGCAGAAGTTAGCCTTTATAGAAAAAGATACCTTGAGTCTGTATTGACTTGCATTGACTAATTGAATCTGACAAAGTTGCAAGTAATTTTCAGAAATCATTAGAACTATAACAATGCTACCACTTCTGTTTGCTTTCCTACAGTGGCCTGGCCAGATATTATTTCATTGTCATAACCATTCACAGAGATTTCCTGTGTATGGTACCTGGGTGACATTGTTCTCTGGTCTAGAATACATTCCCAATCCCTCCTCCCCAATACACGGAATTTCATGGAGAGAAAAAGAAAGAAAAATAAATGAGTCAGTAACATTTCTTTGGCTTACAGTGTTATAACGGGTATAAGCTCTTGTCTCTCTAGGAGGCTGATCTAAATCATGGAATAGTTTTGTGGCCATCTTGTTTGTTTTAAGAGTGGATTCTCCATCTTTATTCTCCCTGATCTAACTCACTGCTCTGAACATGACCTGAAACTCTCAGGTACATTAAGGAGACTCCACAACGTACATGTGAATAGTTGTCTGCTCAGCTCTTAAATGGATTTGCATTAAAGATATTACCAGTTTAAATGTCTTAAAGGTCTTTTAGTTGTCCAAGTATGCTCCCTAAGGTGCATACTTCTTCTCTGAGCAGAGAAGAAGAAAGACTTTACATAGATTTTTTTTTTTTTTTTGTCAGAGCAAACATTCCTAGTGAGGTTAGCAGAAAGCTAAGTGGAAGGAGCTTGCTATAGTTGTAGCTAATTTTCAGGGAAAAATATATTTTTTTAAGATTTTATTTATTTATTTGACAGCGATAGAGAGAGGATGACCATGAATGAGAAAGAAATAGACTCCTCATTGACCTGGGAGCCCATTGCAGGACTCAATCCTAGGACCCTGAGATGGACCCAAGCCAAGGGCAGATGCTTAACCAACTGAGCCACCCAGGCACTCCAGAAAAAAATATATTCTAAAACAAAAATAGATTGTATAACCCCAAAGGACATTTATCCAAATCATCTAGTAAAATCTGTACTAAAAATAAATGATGATTTTTCAGACCTTAGAAAGTAAAATGTTTTATAAAGAAAGTTACCATAATATGAAAAAGAAACATTTTAATTCACTACAGAGTAAGTTCTTTGAGAAATAATTTTCACCAGACAAGTGAAAAACTTGTAATTGATTCCAAAGTAAAATACGGCAACAAATAAAGGATCCACAAACAAAAAACCAAAACTATCCAAACTTAGACAATAAAGTACAAAAACCGAAACCTCTCTACAAAGAAGAAAGGTCATTGAGAATACATGATTTTGATAAAACAATATATTTTATGAAGAATGACTAGACAGTGATTATTTAAAGAAATTTCATCATATGTAATTAATTATAAATAATCATAAAATAAAGAAATAAGTTATTTTATACTTTTAATTAAAGCACATAAGTACCTCAATAAACTCTAATCAACCAAAGCTATAATAGGCTTTAATCGGATTTATATGAAATTAAAACTGAAAGTATTTGATTACCTTGCAATATACAGATGTTCCTATATTTAAATAACATAGTGTATAGTGCTTGTTAATCCCTGCCACATCCCAAATTATAATATTAACTGGTCCTAAAGATCCATTAAAAAGTCCATGATCTAGGGCTGGTCTTTGAAGGCAGCTTGGAACTAAAACTACCAGTTTATTGATGTTTATTTGTAACAAATCCACTGGTATAACCTCTTTGAGTTAATAAACTGAATTAAAACTAACCAGCATACATTGACTCAAAGGTCTAACTTGTTAATTATAGAAACCCAACAATCCGGTTCAAAAATTAAGCAAGTAAAAACAAATACGAACCGCAGCACTAAATCCTGCCAAATTGGAGAGTGATTTACTCGGCACTTGCCTCTTGAGATTACATTAACCTGACTGTGAGAAAGACTATGATTTTAAAATCTCCAACCTCTGTGAAATTTGATGCAGCACCTTAGTGTTATCTTACTTATCTCTAAAAAGAGAAAATTAATAACGTGTAAGGGAGACAGTGATAAAGCATCGCATTACATTTGTCTAAACATCAAATATACAATTTTTCTATCACAGTCATTACTGACTTTCCAGTAGTAAGAACCTGTATCATAATAATTATACTTACTCCTTAATTATAGCTATTCCTTCACTTATTATATCATTTATAAATCTTCCATACTGTCATGTTTTTTGAGATTAAAAAAATGTTGTTTTAAATACAATCATAGTGTAGCTGTGTGGGCTTTTGATATTAGTGGTATGGATTCCAACCACATATGGAACCGATGAGATTGTTTGGCTCTTGGGGTCAGTTGCACGTTGCTCTGGTTTAAATGTATATGTATCCTATTTTGGGGTTTTAAAATTATAGTGAATCTGCCAGCAGAGAACCCCAAAGAATGGAAAAATGTTTAGGGTCAAGATCAGGACCACCCGTGATACTAGTTTAAGAGCCCATCTGCAAAAAAGAATTTGAACGACCAAACGCTAGTGAATGGTGATAAGACTTTCCCAAATTCGGTGTTTTCCCAGCATGACTTAGCACTGACTTCAATGTCAGAGATGTGATATGATGAGTTAACTCTGATGCATTAATATGCTCGAGTCTTCAATTAAAGAGAGAAACCCTATTTAAAAATCTAGTTCATAAAATCACCTTGTCATTAACATAAACTTTTAATGGGTTTAGGTTAGAAATAACACTAACACTTTCTAAAAAGTTCTCCCTTATTCACAATGAGCGTGATTAGGAGGGTTTTGAACAGAATACACTTACCAGAAAAATTAACAGCACCGCGGCTCTGATAGAGTGCCAGTCCATTGCAGCTGGGTTCCTTACATCCAAGACCGAGGGAGTTTTGTTTGTTCTTCTCTGTTCTTTTTCTTTCCCCTGCTCAGGTGGTGTCTGATTAAAATAATTTCTCAGTAGATGTTCCTACATGCAGGCTTTGAGGTGTTTCTGCCTTCTCTGGGAGAAGAACTGAAGCTACGTATAACCAGTCTAGATCCCCACCCTAAAAACTTGGGCTGGTCTCCCTGAAATGCTTGACAAGATCATCATTGCTCCCAGGTAAAAGCTCAGGGACACACCCTTCTTCCAGCTGAAAGGCAGCTCTCTGTGGGGTTGGAAGATTCAGTCCTTTAATGAAGGTGTTCAATGTCAGGCGTTTAAAATGATCTGACGTGTGGAGAGTCAGTCGTACAGTTGAGAGGGGCTTTGCCACCTGTGCTCTATTTACAAGTTGTTAAGCTTCTTCTCTCTTAAAAAAGCAAATATCGTCTGGACGCTGATAATATTCAAAGAGGATTATCTGGTTCATACTCTTAGCCAGACACTCAGGTCAAAATCAAAAATCATAAACTTTGCACTTAAGTGGATGTTATAAAATATTCAGTCGTTTTCTAAGCTGTCATCAAAGAAACAGAAAATCTTGCTCATGTGAAGAGTGAGGATTTTTTTTTTTTTAAGTATTCATTCAAGCAAGCAAAACTATGCTACTTACAATGATAAGGTCCCCTGCATAAGTCACAGTTCCTTTAAGTGGACAGCTTGAGTCCAGGGAAGCCTCTGCTTTTTCTCTGAGTATCTTCTCTCCCCAGTTATTTTTCTCTTTTTAAGATTCTGCCCTTTTCAAATGTAGCAAAACAAAATTTAAAGTATCTCCAAGCCAGATTAAAAGTAAAAAATCAGAGCCACCAATTAAAATCTTGTTGATCATTGTACGAATGAAGATCAGCGTCTGAAATGCTAATGGGAACACAGAAAGCTGCTCTGCAGGTGAGGTGGGTGAAAAGTCAATGACGAGTCCCAAGCACAGAGCCAAGAATCTGGATAATCAGCCAATTAGAACATGGGCAATGCACTGGAGAAATGGCTGCCCACACACAAGCAAATGGGAGACTGAGCGCAGCCCTGAGATTTATGAAAAGAGTGACTCTCACAAGGCAGCATTGAAAGTGTTTGTGGGTAATCCTCTCTTCACCTGGCTACATCGAGTATAAATATTGTGAGTGGCGGGAAGTCTTGAAACGGAACAAGAGAGCCATCTGGTAAGATGTGGATTGTGGTCAGAAAGATGCTAATCACATCCCAGAAAGGGAAGATGTCTCGGAGAGTCAGAGGCTCTATGAAATGCTGTCATCTCACGACAGGTGTGTGGCAAAGAAGGTTACTCAACAGTAGTTGGAAATTTCATTCCCTTCCTCCTGGAGCTTAGAGAGAAGGAGCTATGATGCCCATATGTAGTTTCAGTGAATAAGAATGCTTATGATAAGAATTGGTTGATATGAATTAATGGCCTAAAAGGATGTGCTTAGGTCAAATTCCTCTTAGTGGAGTAAGATAGAATATGAATATCGACCTATGACATAGTCTGAGTAATTTATTAGTGTAGGATTGTATGACTGGGAATGACTGAGGCCTCACTGAGCACTGGAGAGGAAAGACTCTACTCCTGCAGCTTTCCAGTGGCAAGTGAATGTTTTATCCACCTTGAGTTCTCACCACGGTGCTAGCTTGCGCACCGGCCCTCTTCATCCATTGAATGGTCCTTCCCCAATCCCAACCCTGGATCCACTCCTAACTCAATGCCCTGCTCCAAAAGTCCCAACCGCCTCAAGCATTAGTCAGGCAGCCACCTCTCCAGCAGATCTCTGGAGAGGAGGTGTGGCAGAACCTTAATATAGGAAAGCCGTGGCTCTCTTAACTGTCACATGAGGACTAGTGATTGTGAACACAAGTGGGAAAGGGAGTGTACAAATCATCATTCCTTCTCCTTCCCTGCTTTCCCTGCCTTTTCTTTCCTACTGTCAATCTCCTTAGAGCATTGTTGTCCAATAGAAGTTTTTGAAACGTGGAAATGTTCTCTGTCTGTGCTATCCAGTATGGTGGCCACTAACCACCTATGGCTATGGAGCATTTGACATGTGGCTTAATATGACTGAGGAGCAGAATTTTTAGTTTCATTTAATTTTATTTTAAGTTCAAACAACCAAGCGTGGCCAGTGGCTAGCATATCGCACAGTGCAAAGAAGTGAGAGCAGGATTGCTCATTGTCTTCTATCTTGTTTTAAGCCTTCACTCCTTTTGTTCTTATACACTCGGCTCCCTTGAATTACACCTACTTGATTCCTTTTCTCAACTGTATTCCTCTGTCTTTCAGAGTTTCCCTTTTCTTTATGTGCTCTTGTTACATGAGTTGGCCATCTCCTTCTCCCTGACTCCTTCCTGATCCTATTTCCCAATACTGGTGAGTTAAGATACTTTAAAACACAGGCAATGCAAACCCCTCTCATTTGCCTATTGATGGAATATTTTCTCAATTATTTTCTCATTTATTTTCTCAATTTTCTCAGTTGTTTCTTCCAGCCATCTTACCTGTAATTTCGTATCACGTTGTCAGAGAACTGTGAGGCATGGTCGGCTTCTGGTCTCCCTAGACACTGTTTCTATCTGAACACTGGTTGATGTTTGGATCTCTGCGTACATACCAACAGTTCTCATTTCATAGACATTTTATGAAATTTGGCATGATTTTTCTGCTTGGAATTTCCCTAATAAGCAAAAGATTTTCTCACGGGATCAAAAGTTTCCTGGGAAGGGATTTTCCTCTCTCATAAGGTGTTTGCAAACTCCAGAATTCCATTTCCAGTGCCTCCATTTCTGTAATTGTTCTCAGCGTGGGGTACTGTAACACCTTACAAAACAAAATAATCAGCATCTTTCAGTAAAGGTGATGGATTCTAGTGATTGAAATTTTTAAAAAAGACTTTATTCATTTATTTGAGAGAGAGAGTGAGAGAGAGGGAGCGGGGTGGGGGGTGGCAGGCAGAGGGAGAAGCAGACTCCCCATGAGTAGGGAGTCCAAGTAGGGAGCTCCATCCCAGGACCCTGATATCATTACCTGAGCTGAAGGCTGATGCTTAACCAACTGAGCCACCAAGGTACCCCCCGATTTAGAATTTCTTCAGCCCAATTAAAGTACCTGATCATTCTACCACTTCATATACATAGCATGAATTCATGTATTTCAGAAAAACCCAGTGTAATAAGCTTTTATGTCACATGTGAAATTCTACTTTCATATCTGTATCAAATTACCCTAATCAGCTCTACAAGTTATTTTTTTTAAAGATTTTATTTATTTATTTGACAGACAGAGATCACAAGTAGGCAGAGAGGCAGGCAGAGAGAGAAGGGGGGAGGGGAAGCAGGCTCCCTGATGAGCAGAGAGCCCAATGCGGGGCTCCATCCCAGGACCCTGGGCTCATGACCAGAGCCAAAGGCAGAGGCTTTAACCCACTAAGCCACCCAGGTGCCCCTCTATAAGTTATTTTTAAAAATAGGTGAAAGATGAAAATAAATCTTAAAAATAGAAAAATTGAGGTAAATATGTTGAGGATAATATAAACAAAAATTTTTGTATTTGTCTCTATATTAATGTTCCAATGAGATGTATTGATTCTAGAACTTGTTCACTTTCAGGGAGTCACAAGAAATTCTGTGGGTTGGAGGCTATTTTTTTAGATTAAAGGTTCCTTTTCTTGGGGCGCCTGGGCTGCTGCCTTTGGCTCGGGTCATGATCTCAGGGTCCTGGGATCGAGCCCCACATCGGGCTCTCTGCTCCGCAGGAAGCCTGCTTCCCTCTCTCTCTCTCTCTCTCTCTCTGCCTGCCTCTCTGCCTACTTGTGATCTCTGTCTGTCAAATAAATAAATAAAATCTTTTTAAAAAAAAAAGGATCCTTTTCTTTTAATATCTAGCAACCAAATATAATGTCTAATCCTTAATTGGATTATTCCTGATTTGAACAAAAGAGCTATGGAGATGATTTTGGAGATATTTGGTGAAATTTAAATATAGACTTTTGGGGAATTATTGTAAATTTTATTAGGTTATGTAGCAGTTTGTCTTTGTTTTTGAAGATACATGCTAAATCATGCAAGGCAAAACTGCTGACAGAAATGTTCATTATGGTAATTTAGCAGTAACATACATAAAGGAAATACGGTAAAATGTTAATGGCCAAATCTAAATGAGAGTATATGGTCTTCTCTTTATTTTCCTGTGTATTCAAGAATTTTCATAATAAAATTTAAAATAATGGTCTAAAGTAGGGGTTGGCAGATTATAGTCATGGGCCAAATTTGGCCCACTGCCTTTTTTGTTATTTTATTGAAAAATGACCATGCCCATTTGCGTATGTATTGTCCATGGCTACTTTTCCTCTATGACAGCAGAACTGAAGAGTTATGACAAAGTGGCTTGCAAAACCTCAAATAGCTACTTATCTGGCTCTTTACAGAAGTTTGCTGACCCCTGCACTAGTGAGCAGATTGTAATTTATAATACAAAATATGATTCATTAGGAAATTAGTTGACCTTAGGAGAATCCAAAAAATTGATTGGAAGTATATGAACAGAAATTATTATGACTTAAAGTAACCACTAAAATTAAAGCAATTAATCACTGAGGAAAAGGTGCATCTTTATAATCAAAATATATTTTTAGTTTTATATTTCCAGAAAGACTGCTTAATTGACTAGAATAATCTATGGTCCAACTCTTCTGCCTTTCTTTTAAACCAATTTTAAGGTAAACCTTAATTTTATTTTTCTCTAGTCAATTCTAGAATAAGAATTTGATAGCATCACATCTTAATGTATTTTTCTCTATATAAAAAGAATATTTGTGACGAGAGAAAAGTCTCCAATTATTTTATGAGCCTGAGGCTCTATCTTGACACTTAAATATTTTATGATAAAATAGGAGCTGTCAAAGAAACTAAGCTATTATTGTTGATTCCTTTAAAAAATTTTAAAATAATTCTGATGGAGAATCCATTGCATTTGCGTTGTGGTAGTAGGCATTGTGGAATGTTCAAAATAATTTTGAACTTTATGTTTACAGAGGTTACTCTGTAGCTGCAAATATAGTGTAATAGAAAAATTACTTCTCCCTTCTGAAATACTTTCTTACTCATATACCTATGTCTATTAGCTACTACCCCGGTGTTTTTTGGATTTTATGTGCAAATTCAGTCCTTCCTTTTACTTATAGTAAATTACCAACAGGGTAGTTTTATGACTTTTTTTTCCCCTACTATTTCTTGACTATATACTATACTAGGGACTGGGATTATAAAGATGAATATACCTTGGTCTTTGCATTCAAATGGCTCCAAACTAGCTGGAATGGGAAAGAACAGATATTCCCCTAATATGCTAAATAAAAACAAGCATGGGGTGTGTTGGGAGCCCTTAGCCCTATTTTGTTGGAGGTGATATTGGAGAAATTTTATACTGTTAAAGACTACAGCTGTATGACATAATAAAATTGAATTCTAAAATGCTGGATTTTTTTTACTTCTTTTCTTTGTAGTTTACCTAAACCAATTCACGTATGCTTTCAAACTTACATCTTCTTTTGCCTCAACGTTGCCTTTATGTCTTCATTTCTGCTGCTGTAGGTCCTCTCCACCCAGCATTGTCGTGGCATGCTTCTAACTGTACTTCAGCACTTGCCCTTTCAATCCATCTTGGATTCATTTTCTGGAATAATGTTTTTGGAACATTGATCTCCTTATGTCACACTTCTTTTCAAAAACCACAGTAACTTCATATTTCCTCCCAGATCAAAGTGTCTTCATATTGGAACCCTTCAGCAACAAATTTACATCTCCAGGTTATTTAGTGTCTCTAGTGAAAACAAAATGCAGTCACCCTCCACATTCTTAAGATTTTCCGTTTTACACCATCGCTTTCATTTTTGAAGACCCTGCTTTTGATGATGATGATACTAATAGGTTTCAGAATAATATACTGATTGATATTTGTTTGGAATATTTTCCATTTAGGGGTGTATGTGTAGTCTATGAGCAGCTAAAAAGTTGTCATTTTCAGAAACTATTAGTGACTGTAGTTTTAAAAATTCAATTCCACCAATATTTCTTGAGATTACTAGGGACTGTACTAGTTGTCAGGAGAGATAAAAGTAGGTAATAGAAGTTTTTGTCTTCAAGAAGGCTATGACCTTGACTGGATCTCAAAGGGAATGATGAGGCTTGTCTCTATGATAAGACACATTAAGTATGTGCTGTAGGAAAGACCTATAGTGTTTTTTTTTAATTTTTTCAATTTATTTATTTTCAGAAAAACAGTATTCATTATTTTTGCACCACACCCAGTGCTCCATGCAATCCATGCCCTCTATAATACCCACCACCTGGGACCCCAACCTCCCACACCCCCACCACTTCAAACCCCTCAGATTGTTTTTCAGAGTCCATAGTCTCTCGTAATTCACCTCCCCTTCCAATTTACCCCAACTCCCTTCTCCTCTCTAACACCCCTTGTCCTCCATGATATTTGTTATGCTCCACAAATAAGTGAAACCATATGATAATTGACTCTCTCTGCTTGACTTATTTCACTCAGCATAATCTCTTCCAGTCCCGTCCATGTTGCTACAAAAGTTAGGTATTCATCCTTTCTGATGGAGGCATAATACTCCATAGTGTATATGGACCACATCTTCCTTATCCATTCGTCCATTGAAGGGCATCTTGGTTCTTTCCATAGTTTGGCGACCGTGGCCATTGCTGCTATAAACATTGGGATACAGATGGCCCTTCTTTTCACGACATCTGTATCCTTAGGGTAAATACCCAGGAGTGCAATTGCAGGGTCATAGGGAAGCTCTATTTTTAATTTCTTGAGGAATCTCCACACTGTTCTCCAAAGAGGCTGCACCAACTTGCATTCCCAACAGTGTAAGAGGGTTCCCCTTTCTCCACATCCTCTCCAACACATGTTGTTTCCTGTCTTGTTAATTTTGGCCATTCTAACTGGTGTAAGGTGATATCTCAATGTGGTTTTAATTTGAATCTCCCTGAGGGCTAATGATGATGAACATATTTTCATGTGTCTGATAGCCATTTGTATGTCTTGATTGGAGAAGTGTCTGTTCATATCTTCTGCCCATTTTTTGATATGTTTGCCTGTTTGAGGAGTTCATTATAGATCCTGGATATCAACCTTTTGTCTGTACTGTCATTTGCAAATATCTTCTCCCATTCCGTGGGTTGCCTCTTTGTTTTTTTGACTGTTTCCTTTGCTGTGCAGAAGCTTTTGATTTTGATGAAGGAATCAGAAGAGACCCCGAATCACTAAGGAAATGTTGAAAAACAAAAATAAAGCTGGGGGGCATCACGTTACCTGATTTCAAGCTTTATTACAAAGCTGTGATCACCAAGACAGCATGGTACTGGCATAAAAACAGACACATAGATCAGTGGAACAGAGCAGAGAGCCCAGATATGGACCCTCAACTCTATGGTCAATTAATCTTCAACAAAACAGGAAAAAATATACAGTGGAAAAAAGACAGTCTCTTCAATAAATGGTGCTGGGAAAACTGGACAGCTATATGTAGAAGAATGAAACTCGACCATTCTCTTACACTGTACACAAAGATAAACTCAAAATGGATAAAAGACCTCAACGTGAGACAGGAATCCATCAGAATCCTAGAGGAGAGCATAGGCAGTAATCTCTTCGATATCAGCCACAGCAACTTCTTTCAAGATATGTCCCCAAAGGAAAAGGAAACAAAAGCAAAAATAAACTTTTGGGACTTCATCAAAGACCTATAGTGTTTTATGAGCCCTGCAAAAGGGAAAGAATTCCCACAATAAGGTAGTTAGGGAACTCTTCATGGAAGAGGTAGAATTTGAAATTTTTAGGTTGGCTACATTCTCAACAAATGGAGATGTAGATGAGAAAGAAGGCAGAAAGGAATACAATTTTTTCAGGGCAAAAAGGAGTCAAATTGGACTGTCTGTACCATTTGTGAGAGGGAGCAGAGCTGATGTGTTAACAGAATGTGGAGGACTTTAAATGCCTCTCTGAGGAATGTGGATGATATTCTATGGCAAACAAAAAACCACTGTGGGTTTTGAGCACGATGTGGACCTAGTCAACATTGTACTGTGGGAATTTGTCCTGGAACATTTGCTGCACTTGATCTTAGCCAAAAGGCTGAGAAACGATGTCCTGGAACATTTGGAATGGAAGAGAAAAGACAACAGAGGGAGAAAGATGAATTTGGAGGTCACCATAATAGTTTAAGTGATGAACCTGAAATAGTGTGGTTTCAGTGGGAAAGGGAAAAAGAGATAGAAGTGTGACAAAAGTAAAATAAACAGTACAGCTGGCATATTGGATGGAGGGCAGAGGAATAAGGTGCTTGGAACTGGAGAAAGACTTCCTTCTTTATCATATTAGATGCAACAGAAGAGAAAGGAATCTGGGGTTTTTGTGTAAGAACTAAGCAGTTTTTAACATTTTATCTGTTTGTACTTTGATTCCTTCTCTGCTTGAAAAAAATTCAAATCTTCTTTCAGATTTACAATTTGCCAACGCTTTTCCACATTAGCTCTCTCTTCATTCATGCATACCTTTTGGGGAGCATTTTGTATAATTTGTGTATTCAAATATTTTGAATAATTTGGAAGTAAGTTGCATATATCATAACACTTATGATATCATGACGGTATATATCTACTAATAAGATGGACTTCTGCTTCATAATTTGAATTTTTGATGCAAAAATTATCAAAAAGAATAATGGTGCAAATGAGCTATGATACATTGAATAAAAAAGAATACATGATCCCCTAGCATTTCTCAAAAGGGCAGTGAGGTGAAAAGTAAGCTCTTCTTTAGGAGAGACTGCCAGCTAATAAATATAGGTGAAAAAGTAGAATTAGATAATTTGTAATAGTGCGCCCAGCAAAATAGTAACTGATTCAGGTAAAGATGATCAATGGGTGTTAATACTAGTGAATGAAAATTTGCTGGGAAATCAGGCTTTTACATGATCTCAAAATATCACATCATCTCACCAGCTGATGAGACTAAGCGTTGGGACAAACTGACAGGGTATTCCTTCTTGCATGATGCTACAAAAACTATACAATGTCACCCTATGATATTCTTGCCCAGAATGCTTAACTTGAATCATAAAATGAGAAAACAGTAAGAATAATATCAATTTGGGATTTTTCTGTAATAAAATGGCCTGGATCCTGTAAAAATATCAGTTATGATATAGAAAATAAAATGGGAAGTTGTTCTAGATTAAAGGAGACATTAAAACTAGACATATAATGCTTGATTCTTTGTTCTGAACCCTAGGCCACTCAATGGCAATGATGATTAGCCATTAGGAGCTTTTGATGGGACAATTGAAAATTTTTGATTTGGGGCATTTTAACCCTAGAAAATATCATGTTTTTAATGTCAATTTTTCTAAAGATTTTTACCACTAGTCTATACAAAATAAAAAGTAGGAATAGCATTATAAACTGTCAGTAAAATATAGTTTAATTGAAGCAAGATTTTAAAAAAATAATAATTAAATATCACAGAAAATACTTTTCATGATTATTCCAAGGGAACAAATGCAGGGGGAATAGAGCTAAGAGATTTTCATTTATAATCTTAGTCATTGACAGATTATAAAAATATGATTCGGAAAATAAATTAGACAAAGACAACAAAAACAAAAATCAACAACAATAACAAAACCAAAGAAAACAATCTAATTCATTAATATAATTGCTGTAATTTGAAATGGTGTATTGACGTATGGATTTGGGGAGCACATTAAAATCATTATGACTAGTTGAAAGGCTCTCTAGGAATGTAAGGTAGTTCAAAATTAGAAAAACCTATTGCAGTGTCTAACCACTGTAATAACTCAAATTAATAAAATAACTTCCAGGACCATCTAGGTGGGTCATTTAATTAAGCATCTGCCTTCAGCTCAGGTCATGATCCTGGAATCCTGGGATCAAGCCCAAATTGGGCTCCCTCCTCATTGGGAGCCTGCTTCTCCCTCTCCCTGCTCCCTGCTCTCTCTCTCTCTCTCTTGTTATCGCTCTGTCTCTCAAATAAATAAAATCGAGAAAAAAGAGAAAAAAGAAAAATAACTTCCATAGATGCTCTAAAAAGCTTAATTTAATTCATCATATACTTTTAAATGAAGGAATTTTGAAGATTAAGAAATAGAACAGTCCCTAACTTGATAAAAATTGTATATCATACAAAAATCTACCATTCTACTCAGTGTCAAAATGATAAACACATTTTTATTAAATTCTGGAAAGAGATCTCACTGTTAAATTACTTAATATTTTCTGTAATGAATAGTCAAATAAAAATATCAAAAAATTATGATTATTCACAGATCACACAATTTTCTGTATGAGAGTTCCCAGAAAATGAGTTAAAAAATTATTGCAAACAACTTGAAAATTTTAGTTGACTGAGCACCTAATTAATAAACAAAATTCAGTAATCTAAATAAATATCAGTTAGGGATTATAATGGAAGAAATATAATAGTTTATAGTAGTAAGTATACACATAAATTATCTCATTATGAAGCAGAGCAGAAATGTATAGAACCTGCATGATAAAACTTTTTTTTATTTAAATTCAATTCACCAACATATCACATCATTAGTTTTTAACATAGTGTTCAGTGATTCATTAGTTGTGTGTAACACCCAGTGCTCATAATAACACGTGCCCTCCTTAATGTCCATCACCCACTTATCACATCCCCCCTCCACCTCCCTTTCCACGACGCTGTTTGTTTCCTGAAGTTGAGTCTCTCATGATTTCTCTGATGTCTCTGATTTCTTCCCATTCAGTTTTCCCTACCTTCCCCTATGATAAAAATTTTAAGGATTTCCTACAGAACATAGGGAAGACATGAATCAATCAAACGACATCCTTTTTTTTCCTACAGAAAGATACCATATGATAATGAGACCGTCAAAATAATTTTTTTGTAGAATATGACAAAATGATTCCATATTCATGTGGGATGAAGAAAATCAAGAATAGAAATTAAAATTGTGCTTTGAAAAGCACAATAATGAGTGAAGTCAAACCTGGCAAAGGTATTAACCATAATTCTGCAATGATTAACATAATCTAGAATCAGAAAATGAATAAAAAGATCAATGAAATAGATTTATGATTCCAGAAATAGATTTTATGTATGGATAAAGAAAAGATCTCTAGTCTGAAATACTGGTGTCTTTTCAAATCACTGAGAAAAATGTACATAATTCAAAAGATAGTGTCGAGGGAGTTAACTACTTAGAACAAAACTAACCTACTCCTTATACCAGAAAAAATTTTAGATGGAGAAAAGATTTAAATTGAGAGGAAGCCATTCATAGAAGAAAAGAACTAAGTAAAAATTTAAATACCTTGAAATGGGGAATGTCTGTCTAAATCCAGAACCATAAAAGTGAAGAACTGATAAATTTTAGTAACATAAAATTTAGTAACATAAAAATTAAAACATGTATATAGCGAATAATAGCTTGAGAAAAAAAAAAAGTAGTAAGCTAGTAAAAAAAAATTTTTACATATGTAAAAAGTCCAGTTCCCATAATATATAATGAGCTTTTGCACCTCTATAAGAAAAAGTTGTCAGCCCAAAAGAAAAATAGGCAGAGGATTAAATAAGGCCTTTCACTTAAAAGAACATAAAATATTAATAGGCAGAAAAAAAAAGATATTCAACCTTAGTCAGAATTGGACATATACAGAACAAAAACAACAACAAAATAAGGATGTTTCACCAATCAGATAAACATTTGATAACAAAACATTTTCTAAAATACCCATTGCTGGGGAGGAAGTAGAAAAATAGGAAATCATCTTCTTGACCGAAAGTGGAAGTGCAAGTTGGTAGAATGTTTTAGGAAGGTAATTTGACAATAACTGACAAAAAATTTATGTATACGCTTTGATGGAACAATTTCTCTTCTTAGAATTTAGCCCCAGATACACTGATTAAAAAATATATATACAAGGATGCTTATTGCATTATTATAATAGTGAAAAATGGGTAATGATTCAAATGTCTCAGAGCATAATTTGCTTTGTGGATTAGGGTACATTATAATTTGAATTTTTTTAAAAAATGAGACAAATCTAAATATACTGATATGAAAAGAGGTCTGTTACAGTAATTTTTAAAACCAAGATGTAAAAAATAAAAAAATAAAAATAAATAAAAACCAAGATGTAGAACACTACAAAAATACACGTTGTGTATATGCACTTTTATATCTGCATGGAAATTTTCTGAGATTGTTCACAAAAACCTGTTTATTGGAAAAGAAAATGTATGCTCTTTTGCTTTGAATACAAAGCTCTTATGCTTTATATTCTTCTGATCCATATCCGTATTTTATTGTCAGCAGGACTTTATTTAATAATAAAAGGTGAAAATATTTGAAGCTTTGCAATTGACCTTTTAAAAATAGAAAAGATAATCTTAAGTGTCCATTTGAAGACAGATGGAGAGACAAGGATTAGAGATATATACATGAAAGTTGTCAGTTTCAAATGACAATGAAACTGTAAAAGTGGTAGAATCACTTAGAGCATTAAGAGAAAGAGCGTAAAGAGAAAACTTAACGCGTTTATGTTTGCTCAGAAAAGGGGAAGAAGAGTTAGCAAAAGAGGTGGAAAAGGTGTTTTAAAGATGTGATCTCACTCCTACGTGGAATTTAAGAAACACAAAAGAAGATCGTAGGGGAAGAGAGGAAAAAATAAAGCAAGACAAAATCAGAGAAGGAGACAAACCATGAGACTCTTAATCATAGGAAACAAATTGAGGGTTGCTGGAGGGGTGGGGGTGTGGGAGAATGGGATAGCTGGTGATGGACATTAAGGAGGGCACATGAGGTAATGAGCACAGGGTGTTATATAAGACTGATGAATCACTGACCTCTATCTCTGAAATCAATAATACAGTATATTAATTGAATTTAAAATAAAATTAAATATTAATTAATTAATTGTTGGGGTGATGGAAGATGTGGTCAAATCAGTTCAATCCAATGTAATTTAAATCATAGCAAAAATTTGAAGGTGACTAGTGTCCAGAAAAGTCCTGAAATGAAAAAAGAAATAGAGCACAAATAGTTTCCTGATTGATCTTCCAACTCCCTGACTCTAGCTCTTGTGTTTGTTTGCAGTCGTATTTTTTCCCGACCATCCATTTGATGCATAGTTTCATGAAGTTTGGTCTTGTATCCTGTTCCCCTAGATTGGTTTCATGCAGTAACAATCTAGAGGTGGATTTATTCAGTCCAAGCCTTTATTACTCAACTCTAGACCTATATATCCAAATGCCTATTTGACACATCCAAAATGTCATTTCCTTTTGGAAAAGTCAAATACAGATCAAAGTGTGGAGAACACATGTTTTCCCTCTCAGAAAGAGTTCCTTCCTTTGTTTTTGTTTTGGTTTGTTTTAATTCCAGTTGTTAACATACAGTTATATTAATTTCAGGTGTACAATATAGTGATTCAATAATTCCATATATTACTCAGTGCTAAAGTGTACTCTTAATCCCCTCCATCTGTTGTACCCCTCCCCCTACTACCTCTCCTCTGGTAACTCTCTGTTTTCCATAGTTAAGAGTCTAATTTTGGATTTGTCTCTTTTTTCCCCTTTGTTCATTTGTTTTGTTTCTTAAATTCCACATATGAATGAAATCATATAGCATTTGTCTTTCTCTGACTGTCTTATTTCACTTAGCATTATACTCTCTAGATCCATCCATGTTGTTGCAAATGGAAAACCTTCATTCTTTTTTGGCTGAATAACATTTCCTTATATGCATAGATGTATATGTACATACATATCCCACCTCTTTATCCATTCATCTATCAATGGACACTTGGGTTGCCTCCATAACGTGGCTATTGTAAATAATGCTGCAATAAATATAAGGGTGCATATGTCCTTTTGAATTAATGTTTTTGTATTTTGGGGGTAAATACCCAGTAGTACAATTCCTGCATCATAGGGTAGCTCTATGGAACCTCCATAGTGTTTTCCACAGTGGCTACAGCAGTTTGCAGGATTCCTTCATTCGGACAGGCAATAAAATCACCTTCTATCTAGCTGTGCAAGAGAGAAGCTTGAGAGATATTAAGACATTTTTCTTCTTAGCCTTCCATTTCCAATCTATCAGCAAGTTCTTTTGATTTTATATCTAAAATATCTCTCAAATTCATTTCTTCTCTCTATCTTGCCTCTACCACCATCTTGGCCAAAACAATTATGGTGCCCCACCTGGATGGCTGTTGTAAATTCCTAACAGATCTGCATTACATCCTGGCTAACTTCTAGCCTGTTTACTACACTATTGCTGGAAAAATGTATTTCCAAGAGCAAACCTAAACATATCAATCTCTTTTAATGGCTTTTAGAGTAAAGGGTAACAAAAGTCAGGGCTTTGTACATTTCCTTTACAGTTATAGTTAAAAGCTTATGCATTTTCGTGTGATTGTGTCTCTCTGTCCTCACCACTATACTGTTATGTTCATGAGAATAGGAGCTGTGCTGGTTTTTTTTTTTTTTTTTTCATCAAAATTGTATTTCTGGAACCTAGGCACATGATAATTGTCAATAAATATTTTAAATTAATAAGTGGTTGAAAACAAAAAGAAGTTTCAAAGAAAGTATGTGTCTTAACCTTTGTTAAGAGATCTAAAAGGAGGATGGTAAAAACTAAGAAGAAGTAGACAAATTTGATGACTTGATGAAATATATGATTACTGGTAAGTTTGTGAATAACGTGAAGGTGAATATTATCAAGACTACCCAAAGAGACTGACTATGGAGTATGTCCTGGGAAGTGAGGAGTAGATCTGCTAGGTGATTAAATCTGAAGAAAGGTACGGTATAGCTCTCCAGAGATCTTACTAACATCAAAGGCACATGTATTAGAAGCAAAAGAGCGAGGCCATAGGAACTTCGATGTGGAACATAGGAACTGGTGTTTATGATGGTGTGAATTGTACTCTTGATATCATGCATATACTTCTTCAGAAAAAGCTCTTTAAAACTGGGGATCATGTCTGCCTTCTGCCTTCCTAGAATTGCCTGGGAACCCATATTTGCCCAATTAATGTTTT
This sequence comes from Mustela nivalis, assembly GCF_964662115.1. Taxonomy (NCBI): domain Eukaryota; kingdom Metazoa; phylum Chordata; class Mammalia; order Carnivora; family Mustelidae; genus Mustela; species Mustela nivalis. The sequence goes on from NC_139033.1 coordinate 59,312,087, forward strand.
AAAGTAAGTTGAATTAAAGCCCCATTTTTCAGAAATTCTGCCACCTTAATTCTTATAGCATTTTTTAGACTTGATTTCTTACAGTCACATCCATGTAAATTCTACTTCATTGCAACTTCTTGAAAAATAATCAGTATTTGTTGTATCGACTTCCTCATCACTTGATCTCAAGCAGTGATTTTTTAAAAAATGTTCTACTATTGGGGGTTTCAAGAATGAGTCTCAGACGCAGTCAATGAGAAGTGCATATTTTTTGGCAATTATGACAGATTTACAACAAGAAACCCGGGAACAGGTTTTTAAAACATGTTTCTGGTTTTGGGGAGGGTTTTTCAGCTCCAGCATCTGCAAACATCATCAGAATCCCATGATATAATCTACTAGCTACTATGAAATGTTGATGACTAACCTCTGGAACTGCACATCGAAGCAGTCAGACTTGTATATTGTGAGTCACAGAAATGTAGATTCAGAGTCAGTGAGAAGAACACCCAGGAAAATCTGCATACCTTCAGAGATATTGATTGAGAACGAAGTGTAAGAGAAACACCCAATTCTATCAGGAATCTTGTGTCAATTTTATATCATCAACTCATCTCAGGCTCATATCGAGTAACTCTAGAATCTTAATGTAAGTTTTTACCATCAAACATATTTACTTCCACTTAGAGGTATTAAATTTCATGGTAAGAAATGCTTTGCACAATAAGAAATATATGGAAAATTATTTTTAAAAAACATCTTGCTGTTAATTCTTGGGTTTTATCTTACATTTACTAAATCCATATGTCTTAGGATACGAGGTCCAGAAAACTACATAGTTAGTGCCCAAAGTGGATTGGATGTATCTTTAAGTTTGAAACCTTGATTTTATTCCTAAGTTGTCTTGGTGTATGTATCACAAATTAGAGAGACACAGGGATTCCTAGATCTGTTATTCCCTAGATCTGTACTCTGTTATTTCAATTATCAGTGCCAGTTTCTGGCATTGCTCACAAGGAAGAACAAATGCTTCTGTTAGGAGAAATTGTTTGGCTTAAAGGACAAACTGAGATCAAATCCTGACCTTCCACTGTGTGACCTTGTCCCATTCAATCAATGTCCATGAGTTTTAGTTTTCTCATTTGAGAAATGGAGATAATGAAATATGTTTAATAGACAGCAGTTTGTGGGAATTAAGTGAGGGGCATGAGAAATCGGGATAAATGCATGGGTCTTCAAGTAGTTCAATAGCGGTATGAGAGACAGAACCAGAGGGGTCAGCAGGAGTCAGGTTATAAATCATTTTATAGCTGCAGGGAGTCATTTGGGCCTGCTGTAATAGCTTTTAAAATCCTAGCATGTGGTCTCATGGGCTTTATTTGATCAGAGATACCTAAGTAACTCTTCTTCCCTCTTCTTGAACAATCTCTACGCCATTCAGCCCAAGCCTCACTGTCTTAAGAATCCTGATGAAGATGAAAAAGATGTTTCAAGATTCCTTGAGAATAGGGAGGGGAAAGCAGTAGTGCCAATCTCATGGCCAGCAAGAAGGGTTAGCAGTGACAACCTGGGCGCTCTCAGTGGGATCTGCCAGGGAGTCAGGGAGAGTTACACTCACTGGTACTGAAACATAAACAAGAATTATTGAGCACACATTTGAGAATATGAATATAATTGAGACATGTGTGCTGTTAACTAACACATAGTGGTTTTGTTTTGTTTTGTTTTGTTTTATATGCAAGTAAAAAACAAATAAAATGTTACAACACAGCTTCTGTGATAGGAGTTTGTATAATGAGCCCTGGATATTATATGAGACTGATAAATCACTGAACTCTACCTCTGAAACTAGTAATATGGTATATATGAACTAATTTATTTTAATTTTTTTTAAAAAAGAAAAAACTTATATAGAGAAAAAAATTCACTATAGAGAAAACACTAAGCTGCTTTAAAGGGAGGAGTCTTGAGGCACCTGGTTGTGCAGTTGAGTGTCTAGCTTTTAGCTTCAGCTCAGGTAAGGATCTTAGGGTCTTGGGATTGAACCCTGCGTTGGGCTCCACGCTTGGAGTCTGCTTAACACTCTCTCCCTCTCCCTTTGCCCCTGCCCCTGCATGCTCTTTCTCTCTTTCTCTCAAATAAATAAATAAATCTTTAAAAAAAAAAAAAGAGTGATAAGGATCTCCATAGAGATGGGCCTTTTGGGATATGGAGGATGTCTGGAAATGGAGAAGGTTGTGGGTAAGGGGAGTGCATTGTTCTAGAGGGGAAGCTACCAATGTCACAGTGAGCCTAAACCTGTAGAGCTGAAAGAGGTAGGATCTGGCAGGATTGTTCTTGGGGTTAGCTCCACTAGAACCGGCCATGTTTTATTTTAATCCAAGAGGAGATACAGGTGAACTTTCTTTTCCTGCTGTTGAGTAAAGGCTGCAAACCATCACTAGCTTGCTTTCATCAGCTCACATCAGAAGTACTTTTCTGAAGGCCAAGTACTACTTTCCCGGTGTTTGCTCAACAGTTGATTTATGTTACTCATCTGCAAAACATCTTAGGATGCCTCATAATAAGCTGCTTCTCCTCAGCACAAGCTGAAAATGAGGTTCCTGATGGGAAAGTTTTGTGTTCATTTTATGTAGGTAATGGAATCCAAAACAACTCTCTTAAATGCTAGGTTTTCCTTTCCAAACATTTGTCTAGCAGTTTATTACTGCTGCTTATCTTCTCTCCAGAGGATGACCTCAGTCCCTCTGTGTGTGTGTTTATGTGTGTGTGTTGGTTCCTGTGTATGCTGCGGGTGTATGTCTTTTCTGTAAACCCCCCACAGTATACTAAAGATTGTCCTCTCTTGCCTTTGTCTGTCATCAAGACTTTGGGAATTGGGGCTAGAAATCCCATTGTAAAACCTCCATGAACCTTTCTCCCTATTTCTAAAAATGAGGGGTTTTTGGCATTGAATAAGACAGTATATGTAAAGCCCAGCTTGGGCCAGGGTTCCTCCCAGCCAGGACTCTTTGTGAAAAGCAGTTTCACCTTCAGCAGTTAATTACTCTTTAAAGAAAACACTTCCCAGAGACCTTCTTTGTTTTGAGACAGGAGGTGGAAATAGGGCTGCACTACCACGTAGCATGGGCCATAGCTGGTCTGGTCCATGGTGTGGTCACGTTTCAGCAGGGATTCCCCTTACTCCTCACAATGCCTCCTCCTCCTTCCACACTCAGATCCCAGCAAACACTCATTTGATTTAAGAATACACACCGGTTATTAAAACAAAAAGATCCTGTCAGTGGAATACTGAGAAAGTGATAGAGAGAGTGGTGGAGAATGAAGTTATAGAAACCTGACAATTAGTGAAATTCAATAACTTCTTTGTTCATGCAATAAATGTGAATCGAGTTCTTAGTATGTGTCAAATGCTATGGCAGGAGTTGGAGATCCAGTGTATCCATAAGGAAGTCACAGTTTGGTGAACATGATGCTTCTATGGAGAAAATGACAGTATTATTTTGTATTTATATTTGTATTATTTATTTTCCTCTGGTTAGTGCAGCCCAACCTATAAGCCAGAAACTTGGTAGGTTGAAACTATTGCAAGGAGCCTCTGATACCATATATCTACCCATCATCATCTGTAGATTGAATAATTGATAGATCCAAATTTATATATTCTCTATTTACTAAATAATTAGTAGTATTTCTAAACATTTATTCAAATTATCAAATAGTTATAAAATGAGTCTATTTGTAAAATAAAATGAAAGTAGTAAAATATAAATTAAATTGTTACTTTAGTCATCAAGTATTTTCTTGACAGATAGTACTAGTAGTATAAGCTAGTGGTATAATCTAGTAAAAAGTTTTTATATAAATACAAGCTACCTAAATATTTAAAAAGGAAATCTAATACTTTAAAAATGGAAATCATCTGTGAACCACTGCCCATTTACATTATTAACATGAATGAGCCTAACACATATTTCTCTTGAAACAAATAATGAGTAATTTGCTAATATTGGGGTTTTTTCACTCATAAGGAATTTTCCAAGAGTTTTTGAGATTTAAATTTATTCTTCCATTTATTCCAGTAGCATTTATTGAGTACCTACAACTAGACACTATATAACACAGAATAGTGTTTAAAAACCTGATAAATATTTGTGAGATTAACCATTTCATAAAATATATGGATAAATTTATTTCTGTGCAATGAATCTACTTTTCTTATTAGTTTTTACATAAAGTTGTTAATGTTTCAAATAGAGTATTATCAACCCCAGTAAATAATATGGTCTTCAAGTATGAATGCAGAAAAAAAAAGTGGATGCAGCAAAAATGTTTTTTACTACAAAAATTGGATGAGATTTTTCCTCTCATTGGCTCTCTGACTTGATTCTTGAGTTATCCTCATCACGTTTGATGTGAAACTGTTAAATAATTTTAAACTTTCCAAAGTTCAAAAATTTATAGATGTACTGAAATAATCCCTGATAGTATTGTTCTGTATTCAGGATTAGTAACAGAATGAGTCCTGAAAAATAAAGGCAAATATAAAATCAGAAATTCTGGTAGTGTGGTTATCTGCCCTATGTATTTTACTGAAACAGAGCTAGAAGACCAAAGAGTGTCCAAGTTATTGAAAATCCGTGAAGAACTCCTTCACTCTTAAATTTGAAGTGTATGTTAAGTGAAACATTTCTTTTGCAGACATTATGAAACGCACCAGTTGCCATCTTCTGAGACATCTTTATATTTAAGAATCTTATACATAGTTTGTTGTCCTTGAATTTTAAAAAGTTGTGGCTCTTAAAACTAAAAATTGTCAGAACTAGCTAAAAAGATAAGTGGCTGCTTCTGGGGCCTGGGTTAGGTCTAGAGCCAGCCAACATTCACCAACAAGGGACAGATGAGCAGATAGCCACAGTTTATCCTTCTTCTCAAACTAACTGCGCATATACTTAAGGGACGGTTGCTTACTAGGGGCTAATAACACATCAAGATGGAATTTGCAGAGTCTAGCCAGGCAATGACCTTCCTGAACTTTGACAGTGAATAAATTGTGAGGTTGTGACATTCTGCAGCTTCCCGGATCCCCACCTTCCCAGATCCCTTAGATCCCCAGATATACCCCTCGAAAGCAAGACAGGGACAAAGGTGACGTACGGTTGCCAGTTTCTCTAAGCAGAGGTGAATATTTGATTTAATGGGTAAACCCTGGATTTCAAAATGACTTTGAAATTAGAGCCACTCCTAGAGGCTGAATGGATTTTTACTGCCTAATGGCATATCTGTTCCTTTAGAGATATCTCCCTGATAGAGACAAAATCGTAAATGTTACCTCACACTCATGCACAGATTGTGTTGGAATCTAACTTGTGAACTGTGTGAGAGATTTGACCATTGTCCCATGTCCACTGCTATCTCATTATCTTACCACTTACTACAGTTGCTTTATAACGATATTACTATTATTTTGCTAAATTAATAGGTCTAGTAAATGTATGTTCTCAGCAGAACTTGTTAAACTTGTTGTGTGTGTGTGTGTGTGTGTGTGTCTGAGTAGGCGTGACCCATTAGTGCAACTTCACAGTGGCTCTGTTATTTCTCTGTACCGACTCACAGAGACCTTAGTTTGAAGACAAAGCACTTTAAATACTTCAAAGACATGGAAACATTAAGAAGATCAACTGATCTTTTTAAGCACCATTTTAAAATCTGTGACATGATAAATGGGTTTTTCTTGACAATATTCAAGGAAAGTTGTGGTTAATGTTTTTAAAGCCTTCCTACCATACCTTTTGAAGTAAATTCTACCATGAACTAAGTTGCCATCTCTCTGGGTCTCAAAGCTTCTTTCCACAAAGTGGAAATGTTCTGGTAGGAGAAATAAGGCTCCTACTTCTGAGTTTCTGATTCTGGGAAATAAGTGTTTTGTAATAAATACATTTTGCTATAAACTTAAGAGAAAGAAAACTTTGGAATTGCATTAAATTAAGCTGCAGAATTAGTTCTTTTCATGATGTATAATTAATTTCCTGATGATTTTTGTATAGCAAACTTTTCTGTCCAATATGTTTGCAGATTACTACTTTTTATGCCTCAGAATTTACCAGATAGTATGTACTCAATATGTTTTAGAATAATTAGATATGGCAAAAAGGACTTGCTAAGGTCAACTCAGGTCTTCTGCCTCCTCTAGAGTTTTCTTCCACATTGGCTTAGCTTCTCAACGCAAGATTTCATAAATTTAGCTGTTTTTATTGACAGAAAAATAGCATTCAGATATAAGATTGAAATTATTATACCCTAACATGACAGTTGGGACAATAGATAAATACACTACCCGGGCATTCCTAGAATTAAAGGAACCCAAGAGTTATATTGTCTTCACACTTATAAAAAGAATGAAAACTTAAGCCAATAATTGAAATATAGGTCCTAAATTTTGGTATTGCTTTTTTCTTTTAGGTGAAAGAAATTGTTTTTTGTTTAGTTTTACAATGTCTGTGATTTTAAGATTGTTTGGTCACTTGAGTGTGATTTTTCTAGTTTTTATTAAATTTATAGTGATGATATACAAATTTTTCCCTTTTTTGATTAAAAGAAAAATGGAAAGGTGCACTAGTAAATTACTACTAAAAGTCTTTTGTATTCTGCTCATGATATCAAGCTGTCCTGAGATCTAGAACTGAAACTTATTAAAAGTGCTTTATATTTAACTAAAAATATTATATTAATTCTTAACATTAATTTATTACAATAAGATAGCCATCTTCAAAACCTGAAAAAATGTATCTGTCAAATCTATTTAATATTAATTTCCTCTTTCGGGGGTAAGAGTATAAAGTCAGTGAATGGAAACAGAATCACACTGTTGATGATAACCCATAAAGTCCCTTAAATCACCCATAAATCGCATATGCTTTGTTTTGTGGACCCTATGTAGCGACTTAAGTTTCATGTCTAATCCTAGTAGGGGAGAGTAGTTGGGCCAGAGTGTGGCAGCCTGGATGCAAATTCTGGTCCAGTCACTTCCTAGCCATGTGACCTTGAGAAACTCAGTTTCCCTTTTGGTACAATAAGGCTGATACAGGGCCAACCTATAGTGTTAGGGGAATTAAGAGATTTTAAAAATGCCAAGCACAGAGCAAGTGCTGTATCAGTGTTACCTTTTCTCATTATAACATAAAAATGTACATAAGAGAATAAAAAGTTCATGTATGCCATATAAGTTTACAGTTTTTGGAAATGTGTGCTTGTTCACACAAGTTAATTCTATGCATGATGTAGTTGGCACATCCTGTTCTTTCCTCTAGTGTGTTGTATTAATTTATTTTTTCTTTAGTTGATATATATATGCACTGGGTCAGAGTGTAAAATGCATTTCTTGTCATGGGTTAGGGTCCCCAAAAAGGTTTCCCTTTCAAAGTCACTCTTCTGGAACATCTGAATTCCTCTACTGTTGCCTCCTGAAAGCTGTCAGAATGCTGCCTCAATTTTGTTTTCTTTTTTCCCCCCCTCTGGTGAACAATGAGCAGTAAAACTGGCTCTCTCCCCGGATGGGGAGTGAAGATAAAGGTCTAAGTAGCTTGGGAGAGCTTGCAATCAGCCGATTGCCTCCAGGTGTAGACTGGGCGGGGGACGAGGGAGGTGGGTGGAGAGCTATAACAGGGTGGAGGTGGAGAAGCCCCAGATCATGCAGCAACCTGTGCTCAGACTCTGGGTTGGGCTGTGAGGGGTGGAGAGCTCCGCTGAGATGAGACATGTTGGTCCTGCAAAGGACAGGGTGCAGATTGGGAGAAGCAAGAGAAAATATTTAGGTATGCTTGCTCTTGGCATGAGATGTGGTTCTGAGAATAGCATGGTTGGAAACTTGGTAGGGAAAAGATAGAGGGATAGTCGGGGTGGGGGGTGAGGTAGTGAAAGAAGTTAGGGGAAAAGGTAAGGAAAGGATGGAGTCAGTTGAGTGAGAATCTCGACATGTTCCACTCCTTATGACTCAAGGTGATGGCTTGCTGCTCTTAGGCCAATTAAGAGCTAAATCCAACAATGGGAAATGGAAGTTTGTACTGGCTGTAGTGTGTGAGAATAAAAAAGCTGTTAATACATTAGTGAAGTGCAAAGTTTGGTCTCTGTAGCTGATGAGGAGCTTTTGTGTAATTGTTGAGTTCATAATGAATTGAACAAGCCCAAAGGGTAATGGGTGTGGTTTTTAGTGTGATCTACTTTGGGACTTTTCTAAGGAGGCAGTGAACCACCCAAGAAACCAGCTAGATATTATAGTTATGCACTCAAACTGGGAAACAAATGGTCTGGATGCAATGTAGGACAATTATCTTCTGCTGGGTAATTCATGCCCCTAGGTCACAGAAAAGACCACCCTCCCAACTGTCAATCATTTCTGAGATTTCTTGGAGGATTTCATCAAAGTGTCCATAAACAGATCAGATGATGCCATGCGTACCACTGCCCTTGGGCAGATAACCCCCGCCCTCCCACTGGGAAGAGCTGGATCCCACAACATGGCTCCCTGGGGAGAAGAAAAGGAAATGTCATTGTCTTTTGCTTTGGAGGGGTATCAAACTGATGATGCATTGTAGCTTTCAAAGATGAAGATTTTTTGTATCTCTGTCTTCCTCAGTCTCAGGCATGGGGGAGCCAGGACAAATTCTGAGTAATACACACCATACCATTCTCAGTTGTATGTGTTTCACTCACCCAGAACCAAGGTTTTGTTCCTGGGCCAAACTATGCTTGTCTCTCCCCGCCACTGCCCCGCCGCCTTTTTTTGTCCGCTTGTCTTTTTCCTATAGGCGAAGTCTTTACCTCCTTCCTCACCCCATAATGATTATCAGTGTAACTTTTTGTAAATAACTTTACTCAATTATTTAAAATAAAAAAATTCACGAGATAATAAAGGGAAATAATTTTTTTTTTAAATTTTAGAGCTTCTAAAGCATTTTAAAATACAGCATTTGGTAATTGCAGTGAATAACTAGATAGCTACATAAAATGTGTCCTCTGTTTCTCTGCCTCTTCCTAAAAGGTAAGAGCGGGCAACACATGGAAAACATGAATTGAAGGGCAGGAAAGGCTTCTGTCTCTCACTCACCCGCGTGCCTCTGGGTTTGGCATGTATGAGATGGGCCCACCAGAGACTGAGGTATGCATGAGGGTTGGGGGAACAACCCAGAAGAGAATGTCACCTGGGAGAAGAGTCAGGAAGATAACTTTGGTCCAGGAAACAACACACTGGTTGTAAGAGGGCAAGACATGCTCATGAATACAGTATGTTGTTCATCATGTCGATTTGTCTCTTGACTGCAATGCATGCCTAATTCCAATGGGATAGGAAGTGCTCTGATAAAATGAAATAATATTTTCACAAAAGCCTACAAACACTGATAACCAGCAGCACCGATACATGGTTTCCAGTTGGAAATAAAAGATGTAATAACCCTTCCTTGTGGAACCCGTTGTAGTATCAAAATTTTGAGGATTCCAGGAGATGGTGGTGTGTGACAGTAGATGATGATAATCCTGTAAAAGTGCTCATCTCTGAGCACTGTGCCCATTAAAATATAGTCTTTAGATCACACAAACCTTCTTTTAGTCCAACATCTGGCATGTAGTCCACTGTACTACTTCTCCTTTCTCCAAATGCTCCAAAAAACCCTTTCACTCATGTTACTTTCCTCACATGATTTTATCTTCTTGGGATGTCTTCCCTTAGCCCCTGTCTCCTTTCTCAGCCTGACGAATTCTTTCTTACTCTTTAAAATGCATCTCAAAGACATACAAGTAGCCAACAGACAACAGACACATGAAAAAATGCTCAACATCACTCAGCATCAGGGAAATACAAATCAAAACCACAATGAGACAGCACATCACACAGGTAGGAATGGCTAAAATTAACAAGTCAGGAAATAACAAACGTTAGTGAGGATGTGAAGAAAGGGGAACTTTCTTACATTGTTTGTGGGAATGCAAGCTGGTACAGCCACTCTGAAAAACAGTATAGAGGTTCCTCAAAAAGTTGAAAATAGAGCTACCCTATGACCTAGCTATTGCACTATTAGGTATTTATCCAAAGGATACAAACATAGTGATTCAAAGGGACACGTGCACCCCAGTGTTTATAGCGGCAATGTCCACAATAACCAAACTATGGAAAGAGCCCCAATGCCCATGGACGGATGTATGGAAAAATATGTGGTATTATATATATAATGGGATATTAGTCAGCCATCAAAAAGAATGAAATTTTGCCATTTGCAATAACATGGATGGAACTAGAAGGTATTGTGCTAAGTGGATAAATCAATCAGAGAAAGACAATTGCATGATTTCAGTCATATGTGGAATTTAAGAAACAAAACATGAACATAGGGAAAAGGAAGGGAAAATAAGACAAAGACAGAGAAGGAGACAAACCATAGGAGACTCTTAACTATAGGAAACAAACTGAAGGTTGCTGGAAGGGAAGTAGGGGGATTGGGTGATGGGCATTAAGGAGGGCACTTAATGGAATGAGCACTGGGTGTTATACGCAACTGATAAATCAGTTCTGAAATTAATAGTACATTATATATTAGATTGAATTTAAATAAATAAATTAAAAATAAAATGCATCTCAAATGGCCTCTCCTTGCAGGCTTTCCTGACTTCCTAGGAAGAATTAGTGTTCAATACCCATTTCTATTATGATACTTAACACATTCTGTTATGCAAATTACCTGTTCACCCATTTCCATGAGAAACTGTTAACTCATAAAAGCAAGGTCTATATTCTAGTCCCATGTGTTTCTTGAAGGCCTAGCAGAGAGACAGGTTAATAGGGCTCGTGAATATTCAATGGCCGATTGACCTACTGAAATAAGAAATACTACAAATGATTTGAAGATCTGTATTCTTTAAATACTGCCTGTTTGTTGTTGTTGTTTTATATTTATAACATTCCACTTTGGGACTGAGATGATTTGATAGGAAAATCTGATTATCCATTTTCATTTCAAAGGTGATTTTTTTTTTTTTTTCCTTAAGAAAAAGATTTCTTCTCTGCTTTGTAATTCCAAACCTTTGAGGAACAGCCTATTGGAGATAGATTCTTGGTGCACCTGGGTGACTCAGTGGATTAAGTGTCTGCTTTCACTGCCATCATGATCCCAGGGTCCTGTGATTGAGCCCCACATCAGACTCCCTCCTGGGCATGGAGACCCTGCTTCTTTCTCCCCACTCTCTGATCCTTCCCCAGCTTGTGCTCTCTCTGTCTGTCAGATAAATAAATAAAATCTAAAAAAAGAAAGAAAGAAAGAAAGAAAGAAAGAAAGAAAGAAAGAAAGAAAGAAAGAAAGAAAGAAAAAAAGGAAGGAAGGAAAAAAATATTATGGTAAATGCTTAAATACAATTTTATTTTTCTGAAATGATATATTTATCATTAGGGAGTAGGGCACGACTCTTTCCAGTTAACATTTTGCTTTTCAAATTATCTAAAAATGGGTTATGAAGAAATGGCTTAGGGAATTAGAATAATGAATAGTTTTTGTTTTTTTTTTTTTCCCAGACACCTGCTGGTTCTGAAGTTGTTGTGCAGGTTGTTCAAATGGGGCTGCCCTTCCTCCTAGTTCAGTGTGGGGTGACATGGGAAGGGCCTGCTCAGACAATGATGAGAGCAAGGACAGCACAGAAAATAGGTGGTGGGAGGAGGTGGAATGCGTGTGTGCAGGGGGGGCGGGGGGTAGAGATAAGAAGGGGGAAAAAGAGGGAAGGGGCACCTGGGTGACTCAGTGGGTTAAAGCCTCTACCTTCAGCTCAGGTCATGATCTCAGGGTCCTGGAATCAAGCCCCGCATCAATCAGGCTCTCTGCTCAGCAGGGAGCCTGCTTCCCCCCTTCCCTCTCTCTCTGCCTGCCTCTCTGCCTACTTGTGATCTCTGTCTGTCAAATAAATAAATAAAATCTTAAAAAAAAAAAGATTACTCAAGAGATATTTGCTGAATGAATGAAGTGGGGCAGATGGTATTCAAATAAGATTCTGAGTGACTATGAAGCCCAGGTCGATTCCAGGATGACCTATTGACTCCCAGACTCTGGTGTGAACGAACTAACTATGGAGTAAAAGAAGTGGTGCTCTAGCTCCTGCCTCTGAAAAGATCTTTTGTAAAATCTTAACAGGGAAGACTAATAGATACCTTAAGCCAGGTAAACAGGTATTTATCATCAAATTTTTGCTGCCAAGGCACCAAGCATCTATAATACATCAAACACTAGAACAAAACAAGACACAAACCTTGCCACCAACTCGACCCATCTGTCCACCAAATAAAAAAACCGCATTTTAAGAAACTTTGATAGGTAATGATGCTAATGTGGTATCAAGGCGAAAGTCATGCTAGACTCAAGGCTGCATTTGGTTAGCTCATATTAGCTTTGAACTTTGGTCACATTCAATTCTTTATCACCACCGGGTTATAGTTGTTTTCAAATAACAAATAAGACCCTTGTGAATCTTCCAGAGGAAGCCAGCTGTTGCTGGCTAGAAGTAAAGATCAAAGGAAAGAGTCACTTGACCTCTTTGAACCACAGATTCTACTAATATGGAATGGTACATGAAGCCAGTAGATAATTACTTAAGGTTTTATAGTATATAAAACCATAGGGTTTCATAGTATAGCGGGGAGAGTCTATAGGAGGTCAGGGAGATGTTATACTAGTGAGCAAATAATCTGTCATTTGAATCATATGGTTATCAGAGTTTAGGTTATCAGAGGTTATCAACGGCTATCATATTAGTCATTGAATTAAAGCTCAGGTTTATTGTTTCTTCTTCTAGGATAAATTTGTTTATAATTTCTGGAATAACATCAGAAATCAACTAGCAACCCTATGATAAAATATGGTAGAATATTTGGAGAATTTCAATGTGAATATTCTTCTACTCTCAAACTATATCAACTTTATTGCAGTGTTGAGTTCTGTTGGATACATAACATGTACAAATATGCTAAGAATATTGAGAAAATCCAGAGTAGAATCATAAAAAGTATTAATATGGGAAAGTAGATTAATATAATAAAATGTATTTATTCAGTCTAGAAAGTTAAAGCTTGGGAAGAATAGTTTCATGTCTATTCAGTCAGCAAACATTTAATTTTGAAAAATGGTTACTTTTTTTTGTCATATTCAGTTTCTCACAGTTTTTAACATTCTCTTTTGAGTTTATATGCATCTACTTTTTGCTCTCTCTGCTTGACTACTTCTTATCTTCAAAGAGTCACCTTGGGCTGAGCCTTGGAATTCTTTCTGAATCTCTAGACAGACAGTAAATACTCTTTCTATAGGCTCCTGGGATGCTCTGGCCTTCTGAGAGAGCATTTTTCCCTTTTAGGTTTTAGGCTTTAATTTTCCCTAAAAAGCAAAACAAGATAAAACAACAATAACAAAACAACAAAACTCAGTAAACTCCTTGAGTTCTCACACAACGCTTAGAACATAATATGCAATCATAAATGCTGTGTAAATGAGTAAATCAAGTGAAATAAATTATTTTTAATTCTTTCAGAAAAAAAATGTGATCAAAGAATAAGGGAGGTAATATGGAAAAAGTGATGTTGGGAATCCACAGAATTCAAGGAAATCTCTTTTAGATTCCCCCTCCCCCCAACGCCAAAGTAATCCTGGGAAATCCACTTGAAAATTTCTGGAGGGGCATCTGGGTGGCATACTTGGTTAAGCCCCCCACTTTTGGTTTTATATCCAGTGGGGATCAGAGCCCTGGGATCCAGCCCCAAGTTGAGCTCATGCTGAGCTCTGAGTCTGCTTCTCTGTCTCTCTCTCTCTCCTTCTCTCCCTTCCCTTTCTCACGCATGCTCTCTTTCCCTCTAAAACAAATACATATATTTTAAAAAGAAAGAAAAGAAATTTTGGGGATTTCTGGATTGACCATTGTTAGCTTTGAGGTTTTTTTATTTAAATGAGGTTTTAAAAGTACATAAAATTAAAGGCGCAAACCACATCCAAAACGTTATCTTCCCAAGGTCTAAACTAAAGAAACTTTGAACTACAAAAGGAGCCAGTCTTGGATGAGAGGCTACTTTCTGAGAGAAATGAAATCCAACTTATTCAGGACTAATGTGAATGTGGATTAACTTGATATTATGTGTGGTCATCAAGGTCATCTCTTGGAAACATTCAGTTCCCTGGAGATAAAAGCAAATGGGAATGTGCTAAATTACGGAGAGGCAACTCAGGTCCTTCACCCAGGGCCCTCCCTATCCCCCAGCATTCCCTAGGTCTGCTGCTCCAGCAAAGAATGCCTCCGCCTCATTCTCTGCCCATCACTTTAGCACCTGGCTTCCATCTCCAGACCCAGAGGCTGCCTCCTTCCGTTGACCTTTTGGTTATGTCTTATAATCAGAAGGAACAGATCTGAAATACCTCTGTGGCTGTTTTCTTTTTGACTTAAATTGCAGTTGACGGTTTACACATTTTCTCCTAAGTATTCACCCTTCTTTTACACACGTGTGCACACACGCAAACATACACTCAAATGTAAACTCTTAGAAGAAAAAGATTTGGTCACAGCGTTTTTCATATTGTAACAATACTTTCAAAGAAGGAAGAAATTAATAATGGAGAGTAAATTCATGGGAGGTGCTGAGTTAATGCTTGTGGATTGTTTTCCTAAATAAAGGAAAACTATAAAAGAAAGAAAGCATAGAAGGGAGGGAGGAAGGGAGGAACAAAGGGAGGAATGGAAGATATTTGGGCACAAAGTTTACTGTATATTGAAAAATGCAATTAGAAAGCACCATTTATGGGTGCCTGGGTGGCTCAGTTGGTTAAGCGACTGCCTTTGGCTCAGGTCATGATCCCAGAGTCCTGGAATCGAGTCCTGCATCAGGCTCCCAGCTCCATGGGGGAGTCTGCTTCTCCCTCTGACCTTCTCCCCTCTCATGCTATCTCTCTCTCTCTCTCAAATAAACAAATAAAATATTTTTTAAAAAATGAAAGCACCATTTATATACCCTTAAATTGGGAGTATTACAATAGCATATTTTTGTGTCTCCCTTTTTAATAAAGAATTTATGGTAAAAAGACATTAAATAAGGGAAGAAAAATCATGGTTAAGGGAAATGGAGAGATATACTCTGCTGTTTTTAAAATGTTCTCTGAGATTAATTCATACTAGGGTGTGGATTTTGTGACCTTGCATATATAATCCTGCACTTACTGTATCTGTGAAAAATAAAACAGAAGCCTACCCAGTTTGATTGAGATCTTGGATTAGCCTAAAGAAAGTTGAAGAGACCCAGTTTTCTTAACTGGCTAACATGATAAAATGGGAAAATTCTCAAAAACTGGAGGCTGGTTGGTAAAAACGAACACACTTAAGTTGCAGGATTATGGAGTTCCCCCAAACTCTGAAAATGGCATAGCCATTTGATATGTATATGTTTATCTTAAGTCAGAATGACCTTCACTTAAAAGGAAATCATTTATTTTCTAGATCAAAACGAAATTCTTTGACCCTGTAGAAGACAGAACTGTTTTAAAATGTCTGTCCGTATTCCTACATCCACACATATTATTGATTTTCTTCACCTCGTCTCACAAATCCTGCATCTAGAATCCTACTCTCATAAGCCAGATCACAAAAACCCACCCAGTCTGTCATCACCACCATTTTTCAAGAAGTGTTTATGAGCCCTCAAGTGGAGTGTTTTGGCAGCCACCACTCTGGAAACCACTCTGGAGATGAGAGGATTGTCTGATTCATCACATTGGAGAGAGGGTGGGGGTGTTGCTTCTGGAGGTGGGTTTGGAGAGGAACCCGAGGCTCTAAGATCTCACCAACAGGTCCCCAGTATTCTAAGAAAGCTTCTTCATCTTTCTCTTACATACCAACACAGCTTGTAGAGATCTTGCTCTTTTCTCTTTATGAGCACTCCATCTATGTTGCTTTCTTAAAGCATAGTGATCCCGGACATAGGAAGCTTGTACCATTCGTTTTTGGAGGGCTTGGTTACTTTTCCAGGTCAAACCAGACAAGTACTGATTCCTGACTTATTACAGAAAGGCAAGAAATTAGGTAAGAAGCTCTGTGTCATAATGCAATCAGGGTTTTTTTGTTTGTTTGTTTTAAACAGGGGCACTAATGGTTACCTTTTGACAAAAGAAAAGAACTCAAAAACATTCTCATTTAGAACAGTATCAAAGATGATACTGTTGGGGTGCCTGGGTGGCTCAGTGCGTTAAAGCCTCTGCCTTCAGCTCAGGTCATGATCTCAGGGTCCTGGGATCGAGCCCCGTGTTGGGCTCTCTGCTCAGCAGGGAGCCTGCTTCCCTTCCTCTCTCTCTCTCTGCCTCTCTGCCTACTTGTGATCTCTGTCAAATAAATTAATAAAAATCTAAAAAAAAAATGACAGTATCAAAGAATTTTTTGGAAGATTAGAGGTGAAGGACACAAAACATGGGCTGGGAAAAGAATTCCAGTTTGCTTTTTAAGAAAACTGCTTCATCCAGGAGAAAAACATGTCCTTTGAGATGTATAAAACTTGGTAATAAAGATTATAAATTTCAGAATGTGATTTCTAAAAAAAAAAAAAAAAAGCAACAACAGGATCTGGTATTCTATGTGAAAACTACTTTGTTGACTTAATCTACATACAGATTTTCATTTAAAAAAATACACACACACCACGCTAAAACTGCTTATTCAGTGACGCTGCTCACCAAAGGAATTATTCTTTGACTCTGTTTTTAGTTGGGCGTGGAAAGGTAATTTTCCCCCTTGGCTGGAAGCTTGGGGAGGAGCCAAAGTGAACACCCATGTGAACACAAAACAATTAAAAAAGATTCATTCTGAATCAGTTGGTTCCCATGAACAAGCTGGGATTTATTAATCTACCCTGATTAAAATTAATTAAAATATAGGCTTGGGAGTGGGTAATCAAGTGAACAGGAAAAAAGACAAGAAGGGGTAACTAAATATTCAAACATTCTCAGATGAACGTTAGTAAGAAATATAATGTTAATACCATTATTACTTTTCTTATTAATCATTATTTTTAAAGAATGAGAAAAGTATTAGTGTTATGATTTCTATCTCACAAATATAGACATATATCATAGACAGATATAATTCTTGAAAATTTGATCTTCTCAATACTTAGAATACATAATTCTTTTTAAATAAAGAGATTTGTTTCAGTTTTCTGATTAGACTATGCCACGTCAAATTACTAACCGTATAAGGTGGTTTTCTTTGAGAAATTAAAAATAAAATTTATTTGGAAATAAAACTTTCTTTTCCAAATTTTAGAGAGTTAAAGGTTTTTTTTTTTTTTTATGGGAACATTAGAGTATGTAGCAACTTTCTTTTATAAAATATTTGCTTTAAAGAAGAGGCCAACATAATCATTATAGATAGTTGTCTAATGTGCATGGGACATTTGTTTTCACAGTTATGAGTAAGAGGTCAAATTCTACCCATCAATTTTATTGGCACAGCTACAAATAGCTTTGGAGGGAAAAAAAAAAAAGGCACCACCCAAAAATCGTTATTTAATTCACAAGTGCAATTATTTACAAGGATTTTCAGCCATGATTTTGTAAAGTCTTAGAGTATTATTCCAGCTAATAACAGCAGAGATCAATGGTGAAAAGTTGATCTGATTTTGGTATAATTCTGAGAGTTACCTTGCTTTGATCATGAAAATATGTTGTGTGCATATAGATTGAAAATAAAACCTCCTGGGATTTTATCTTCTTGAGAAGTTCTACTAGCTCAAATTCATTTTTATAATTTTGTTTCTCTCCACTTTATACAAAGCAGACGTGTTGGACTTCCAGAGTAACTTTATAGTGGTATAAAATAATCTCCGGTGGAAAAAGAACAGTCCTCCATATTTAGAGTTAGGCAGACAAAGAAAAAGTTAGGTTTAAACAGTTTTGATTAGAGACTAGTGAGCCCATTGGAAATCATTATTGACTCGAGATAAAGAGGGCTCTCTGCTCCTATAACCAGCAAATGATACATCACTGAAGTAATTGGTTTCATTTTTCTCACCTGAAAAATATGGCAATAGCCACCAACCAACACCCACTTATTTAACAGAAGTATCTTGTTTGTAATGATTATACCTGAGAAGAATTTTGAACTTGGAAGATATGGTGCAAAGACAATTTTTTTTAAATTTTTAAAAAAATTTTTATAAACATATAATATATTTTTATCCCCAGGGGTACAGGTCTGTGAATTGCCAGGTTTACACACTTCACAGCACTCACCATAGCACATACCCTCCCCAATGTTCATAACCCCACCCCCTTTCTCCCAACCCCCCTCCCCCCAGCAACCTTCAGTCTGTTTTGTGAGATTAAGAGTCACTTCCGGTTTGTCTCCCTCCTGATCCCATCTTGTTTCATTCATTCTTCTCCCCCCTTAGCCCCCCCAAGTTGCATCTCCACTTCCTCATATCAG
Source organism: Mustela nivalis (assembly GCF_964662115.1). Classification (NCBI taxonomy): domain Eukaryota; kingdom Metazoa; phylum Chordata; class Mammalia; order Carnivora; family Mustelidae; genus Mustela; species Mustela nivalis. The sequence goes on from NC_139033.1 coordinate 59,330,549, forward strand.
GGAGATCATATGATAGCTGTCTTTCTCTGACTGACTTATTTCGCTAAGCATGATACCCTCTAGTTCCATCCACGTCGTCACAAATGGCAAGATTTCATTTCTTTTGATGGCTGCATAGTATTCCATTGTGTATATATACCACATCTTCTTGATCCATCCATCTGTTGATGGACATCCAGGTTCTTTCCATAGTTTGGCTACTGTAGACATTGCTCCTATAAACATTAAGGTGCATGTGCCTCTTCGGATGGCTATGTTTGTATCTTTAGGGTAAAGACCCAGTAGTGCAATTGCTGGGTCATAGGGTAGTTCTATTTTCAACATTTTGAGGAACCCCCATGGTGTTTTCCAGAGTGGTTGCACCAGCTTGCATTCTCACCAACAGTGTCGGAGGGCTCCCCTTTCTCCACATCCTCACCAGCATTTGTCATTTCCTGACTTGTTAATTTTAGCCATTCTGACTGGTGTGAGATGATATCTCATTGTGGTTTTTGATTTGTATTTCCCTGATGCTGAGTGATATGGAGTACTTTTTCATGTGTCTGTTGGCCATCTGGATGTCTTCTTTGCAGAAATGTCTGTTCATGTCTTCTGCCCATTTCTTGATTGGATTATTTGTTCTTTGGGTGTTGAGTTTGCTAAGTTCTTTATAGATTTTGGACACTAGCCCTTTATCTGATATGTCGTTTGCAAATATCTTCTCCCATTCTGTCAGTTGTCTTTTGTTTTTTTAACTGTTTCCTTTGCTGTGCAAAAGCTTTTGATCTTAATGAAATCCCAATAGTTCATTTTTGCCCTTGCTTCTATTACCTTTGGCGATGTTCCTAGGAAGATGTTGCTGCGGCTGAGGTCGAAGAGGTTGCTGCCTGTGTTCTCCTCAAGGATTTTGATGGATTCCTTTCTCACATTGAGGTCCTTCATCCATTTTGAGTCTATTTTCGTGCGCGATGTAAGGAAATGGTCCAATTTCATTTTTCTGCATGTGGCTGTCCAATTTTCCCAACACTATTTATTGAAGAGGCTGTCTGCAAAGACAATTTTAACACATCAAATTTTACCTTAGTATTTAGGCAGAATCTCTATAATTCTATAATCTGAAGTTTTTCACTTCCACTTTTAAGAAACTATAAAAGAAGTAGTTTACTTTTTATTAGAAAAAAAACATAACATCAAATGCTATTTTTAATTAAAATGCTCTCTTAGTTGAGGTGATCAGTTTTTATCTATTATCTTTATCTATGTATTTTTACATTAATAATCATATTGTATAAATCATCTACCTCATAATATTTTTAGTGAATATGATTTTGTGTTTTTTAAAGTACTGTGATAGTCTATCCTTGTCAGAATTCTCTCATTAAATTGTCTCATAAGAGACAGTCAGTTAAGCATCTACCTTGGGCTCTGGTCATGATCCCATTGTCCTGGGATCAAGTGCCCCCTCAGGCTCCTTGCTCAGCAGGGAGCCTTCTTCTCTCTCTGCCTACCACTCATCCTTCTTGTGGTATCTCTTTGACAAACAAATAAATGAAATATTTAATGAACAAATTTCCAGAAGTGGAGGAACTATGATATGATATTCATCTAATTTAACACCCACTCAATATTTGTTATTTGGAGTGTATGTTACATTCGTTTCTTTCCTTTAACCCTAAAGTAATATTTTAGTTCAGTGATTTCTTAATCTTTTTTAAGAAAATAATTCTTAAAACCATTATGTGATGATAAACTATTGAAAGGGATTTAAAATTTGGCCTAGTTTATATGCAATTAAATTTAATGATTGTTTAACAAAGTCACTCCCAGAATTTTGAAAGAAGTTGCTTCAATTAAAGATCCCAACATTATAGTAGAAAATAAATTGTATAGAATGATACATTTTTTTAAAAATTTATTTATTTATCAGAGAGAGAGGGAGAGAGAGCGAGCACAGGTGGACAGAATGGCAGGCAGAGGCAGAGGGAGAAGCAGGCTCCCTGCGGAGCAAGGAGCCCGATGTGGGACTCGATCCCAGGACGCCGGGATCGTGACCTGAGCCGAAGGCAGCTGTTTAACCAACTGAGCCACCCAGGCGTCCCAGAATGATACATTTTTAAAAAAAGATTTTATATTTATTTATTGAGAGACAGAGAGAGAGCATGCACACGTGTACACACACACACACACACACACACACACACACACAGGCATGAGCTGGGGGAGGGGCAGAAGGAGAGAGAGAATTTCACCTTTACATGGGACTCAATCGCACCACCCTGAGATTATGACCTGAGCCAAAACCAAGAACTGGATGCCTAACTAACTGAGCCCTGGAATGATACACTTTACATCTTAGACCAAGTTGCCGTACTTTAGTTAAGCTGACTCCGAAGTACTGCTTTTCTGAACGTGCTCTTAACCCATTTATGTATTCATTCACTTTGTCATCCATCAGCCACCTGAGCAGAGCAACAAGATGGATACAGTACCTGGCCCTAAATTCCTGCATTCATTCAACGCTGGCTAGTTCACAGGCCTTTTTCTGGTTTCTTAGGTTATAGTAAGAAAACACATTGCCTTTCCCAAAGGAATTTAGAATCTGTGTTGTTTTTGCTACATAAAGTTCCATTTCTTCTCATTTTTTCCTTTACAGTACTACCTAATTTAAAAATATAGCTCATTCAATGCTATTTTCATAAAGTTCTCCACTTCCATGGTCAGAATTTATTTCTCCCACTTGTACCTCTCAGATAACTTTGTTGTTAGCCCTATTTTTAAGCACATATCCTATTCTGTCTTTTGTTACAGTCAGAGGATGTTGTAATGGTTGAAAGGGTACTCTGGAATCAGACTTGCTGGATTTGATCCCATTTCTACATCACTGCTACCTCAAGAAGTTCCTTCACATTGCTGTGCCTCAGTTTCCTCATCTTTAACAGTAAGAGAACCTACTCCAATGTGTGTGATAAAGATTAAATGAGATAGTATGTGCGAAGTGCATGCACTCAAACAATGTTAGCTATTACTATCTATCTCTTTAGTTGTGAATTGCTGAAAAAAGACTGTATTTTATTAATTTTTGCATTACTGATAATTATCACAATAAATATCAGGCAGTAGTCATTTAATGAATAATATTTTAATCTAGAACAAAATTTTTAGTGGGTCCTTTTTCAGCTTTGGAAATCACCAAACCATTCTGGATAGATCTCTGAAAGAGAAAATAATTAGACTAATTAAAAGTAAAATGATTATGGGATGCCTTGGTGGCTCAGTGGGTTGAAGCCTCTGCCTTCAGCTCGGGTCATGATCCCAAGGTCCTGGGATCGAGCCCCGCTTCGGGCTCTCTGCTCCATAGGGAGTCTGCTTCCTCCTCTCTTTCTCTGTGCCTGCCTCTTTGCCTACTTGTGATCTCTGTCTGTCAAAAAAAAAAAAAAAATCTTTAAAAGTAAAATGATTAGATAGAAAAATGAAATTACTTGAAAAAACATATATATCCTTGGAAGTGGAGGTTTATTCAGTGTGATTGAGTTGAAAATTTGACACCTCAGCTCTTTTTCAGAGACTTTGTTATTGGGTAAAGTTGGCTTGCTGGGTAAATGTCTAAAAAATTTATTGACTTTTATTTACCAAAAAGGTGCTAAGTACTAAGGTGGGATATGGGACCTAAATACATCACAACTGGAATTATTAAGATCTGGGTCCAAGACTCTTCAATCAGCATTAGAGTATAGCTCTAAACTCCATGGTCACCCACCAGAAAGGATAAAACAGAAAAGCAGAAAATATTGAGGGTTGTCAAAAATGTAGAGCAGTTGGAACTCTCACATATTACATTTGGAATGTAAATTGTTAGAAACACTTTGGAAAATTGTTTGGTGCTATCTACTAAAATAAATGAACGTGTACCTGCCCTATGGTTTACTAATACCACCTCTTTGATATATATCTTTCATAAATGAATGAATATATGCACTGAAAGACATGTGGGAGTGTTTGTGGAGGAGCTACTATGTGTCATATCCCCAAACTAGAAATTGCTCAAATGTCCATCAATAATAGAATGGATAATATATGACAATGTATTCATACAGTGGAATACTATACAGCAATGAGAATAACTAATCAATAACTTCCTCCAAACATGAATGAATTATACAAACATAATATTGGGTGGAAGAAGCCAAATATAGAAAAGAACATACAGCACTGTTTCATTTATTTAAATTGACAAAAGCTCAGGGCACCTGGGTGGGCTCAGTGGGTTAACCATCTACCTTCAGCTGAAGTCATGATCCCAGGCAGGGTCTTAAGGTGGGTAAACATTGGAGCTTATTGCCTGGAATTAAGCCCCTCATTGGGCTCTGGGTTTAGTGGGGAGCCTGCTTCTCCCTCTGCCTGCCACTTTCTCTGCTTGTGCACGTGCTTTCTCTCTCTGTCAAATAAATTTTAAAAAATCTTAAAAAAAAAAAAAGAATTCAAGGGGTGCCTGGGTGGCTCATGGGTTAAGGCCTCTGTCTTCGATTCGGGTCATGATACTGGGATGCTGGGATCGAGCCCCACATCGGACTCTGCTCAGTGGGCAGCCTGTTTCCTCCTCTCTCTCTCTCTGTCTGCCTCTCTGCCTACTTGTGATCTCTATCTGTCAATCAAATAAATAAATAAATAAATAGAAAGAATTCAAACTAGTAGTTATATTTGAAGTTAGTGACAGAGGGCCTTCATGTTCTAGATCATGATCAGAGGACTAGTTATACAGGATATAGTTACCTGATAAAAATTCATTCAGCCATATGCATGTGATATGTGTACTTTTCATAGGCATCATAGCTACCCCATATTTATATCATATGTTAGTTTAAAAAGTAATTAAACTTTCTCTATGAGTCCAAGCAGCTTTTATAAAGAACTTTTTAATCTCTTTAGAGCTGCCTAAGGGAAGCAGGTTAGCAAAATACACTATAAAGCCCTTTTCCCAAACTCAAGATCCTGCTTTTGTGTGGCCAGAAGCATGTATGTTTACTCTTCTGGCTGGAAAAATAAACCTAAGGTGGCTTTCCTAAAGTTTGAAAGAAAAAAACATCAAAAACAAAAAAAAAAACCCATAAAAACTCTCTCCCTGGGGCGCCTGGGTGGCTCAGTGGGTTAAGCCGCTGCCTTCAGCTCAGGTCATGATCTCAGGGTCCTGGGATCGAGTCCCGCATCGGGCTCTCTGCTCCATGGGGAGCCTGCTTCCTCCTCTCTCTCTCTCTGCTGCCTCTCTGCCTACTTGTGATCTCTCTCTGTCAAATAAATAAATAAAATCTTTAAAAAAAAAAAAAAAAAAACTCTCTCCCTGGACTTCTGACTCAGCCATAGGAAAACCTGGCAATAAGCTCCAATGTTTACCCACCTTATCTAAGAACCTGGAAGCCTTTATGTAAATGGAATTCCTCTGACACAACAGCTATAGCTGAAGAGGTCAAACATGGTGGGCTATTACTCACTCACCAATCGTAGAAACTAGAAGTTTACATTATATTCTTGTGCCTTCATTTCCTTGTACTGGAAGCCCGGAGAGGAGAGTCAGTTTCTAATGGGGCATTTGTTAGTGGGTGGGGGCTCTGGGCACTGCACCTTTGGTGTGACCAAGCTGTTGTACCCATGGGCAAAGGAGGAGGGAGAGACGCTGAGGGTGTCTCTGCCCTGCGTCTTTTCCTTTTCAACTGAGGAGCAAACTGCATATAGACCTTGATATTGCAGGAGAGATCAGGAAATAAATTTGTCTCAAATGCAGAGTACCTAAAATTTCTAGGTAGCTAACTAGCATGGACTAATAACACACATTTCTTCTTGCTAACTTTGTTTTTTTATTGTGTGACTTCAGTTGAGCTCCAGAAATGAGCTTGATGCTGTCCACAATTCGCTTATTATCACATTCCATGAGCCATTGCCCATCATCACCCAGAGTCTTGCTGTTGTTGCTTCTGTGAGTTCAAGTCCAGTCCTGGTGCTTTTCTCCAGCCTTCAGATAATACTCCAGGAAGACCCCTAATATCCCCTAGGCTCAAAGACTCAGAAACTGAAAAGGGAAGGAACAAGGTGAAGAAAAAAAAAATAAGTAAGTGTAAGAAAGAAGAATGATCTGCAGAAGAGAAAAGGAAAGAAACAGAATGAAGGAAGATTAAAAAAATGCAATTGGGATAAAAGGGAAAACTCTGGTTGAGGAAAGTATTAGGAAAGAAAGTTGTTGGCATTGCCTGGGACTTCCAGGGACTTTCTCTTTGCTAAATCACGTGGTTATATATGGATTAGCTGGCTTGCAACTTACCATCTGCAAGGAAACACCAGGTGTTTGTGCTTGTAACACAAAAGGCTTCACTGATTTTCTAAAATAACATTTGATCCCATGGCAATCGAATTTAGTAAACATGGTAAGTAGGCATTGAATTTTAGGTAGGAGGTACTGACAAACACCCTAGAATTTAAGCATTTATCCACGTGTCTGGATATGGAATAACAAACAAGTGACTGCAAATCAACCAATAAGTGCTGAGGAATGGAGATACACATCTCATTTTAAAAGAAAAATGTCTACATCCAGAGGATCTCTATTGGTGAACGATACGGCAAAAGATTAGTGGCTGTCATTATGGAGAAATTACTTGTTGAGATGTATTACTGAGAAAATGCTTGTTCCCTCTTCAGGACTTGTATGAGTGAGGCAGAATTTAGGTACACCTAACGGGGGATAAATCGAAAGATCTGGCGATTATGCGATTCTTATTTTTTTAAAATATTTTATTTATTTATTTATTTGACAGAGAGAGGGAACACAAACAGGAGGAGTGGAGAGGGAGAAGCAGGCTTCCCGCTGAGCAGGGAGCCCCATGCGGGGCTCGATCCCAGGACACTGGGATGGTGACCTGAGCCAAAGGCAGATGCTTAACCACTGAGCCACCCAGGCGCCCCCAATTATGCAATTCTTATTAATGAACTATATGTTTCAGTTGTTCTTGCAGGCTGGCATTTCCCTTGAGGGAACTTTGATCTTTGATGAGGTATTTAATCAGGGATGGCATGATTGGCCTTAATAATGAACTATTTCTTCCTACAAAAGTCCCTAATCACAAAGTATAGGTCAGGAAACTTGCCTTTTAATAGTAATGATAACAGCCATAACCATCTGTAACGAGAGAGAGCTTTATAGCTTCAAAAATATGCCATCAAATAATATTTTATTGGCAGGCAAAAAAAAAAAAAAAAAAAACAAAAAAACCTTTATGGGTTCTCATTTAAAACTGAATTGAATTGAATAAGTACTTTAAAACCCAATGTTTAAATTAGAATTTCCCTCTTCATTTATGGGACCGTACTTAGTTTCAAGAATCATAATCATAATATTCATCATGATTATTTTGCTCCTGCTTTAAGAAATGTAATGCAGAAAATGGCATTAAAAATATTTTTTTCTGATAAGAAAATGGCTCAAAGTTGGAAATTGGAATTTTGAAATGTATCTCTGTCACCTTATCACTTTGCTGACATGTATTAGTAAGAAAATTCATGTAGTGAATCAGGAAATAGAAATCTTTACAGATAGAAAAAACCTTCACAAAGGTTTTTGTATTGAGTATAAAAGATATTTGAAAACATAGACTATGGTTTAAGTAGGAATCCTTTAGTGATCACATCATTATGATGATGATAACTATGTTGTTTTCATAATTAATAATGGTTTATAATATTACTAGTCATTTTAACCAGCAAATATAATAATACTTCATGAGTAAGTACAGCAGGCTGCAAATGTTGAAGACAGATTTGCTTAGGATGCTGCCACCTTCAGGAAACTTCACCTTACAATAATTTGTATCTGTTGTATTGGAGAATTCATTTCTCTTTAGGGGGCATTCAAATTCCCTGTGCTCATATTATGATTTTCTTTCGCCCGATAACAGCAAGTTGAATGGTGCTCTTGATATTTTTGAAAAATCCTATTTTGGAAAGTATTTAAAATGGGCTGTGTTATTCCATTCAGTAAAAGAATATCATTTTTATTAAGATATGTGAATTTTAGGGACGCCTGGGTGGCTCAGTTGGTTAAAGCTGCTGCCTTCAGCTCAGGTCATGATCCCAGGGTCCTGGAATCGAGTCCCGCATCGGGCTCCTTGCTCAGTGGGGAGCCTCTTCTCTACCTGCCTCTGCCTGCCACTCTGCCTGCTTGTGTTCTCCCTCTCTCTCTCTGACAAATAAATTAAAAAAAAAAAAATCTAAAAAAAAAAAGATATGTGAATTTTAGGGGTGCCTGGGTGGCTCAGTGGGTTAAAGCCTCTGCCTTCAGCTCAGGTCATGATCCCAGGGTCCCAGGATCAAGCCCCGCATTGGGCTCTCTGCTCAGCGGAGAGCTTGCTTTCTCCTCTCTCTCTCTCCTTGCCTGCCTCTCCGCCTACTTGTGAAATCTCTCTCTATTAAATAAATAAAATCTTAAAAAAAAGAAAAGATATGTGAATTTTATATATTTTAAAATATTATCCCTGACTCAGCAAAATACATGCATCACTATAAGTGGTTGGATAAATAAATAAATAAATATCGTTTAGTCTTAAAAGGGATTAAGTGATAAGGCAATTTACTTACAATGTCTTAGGGCTTTTAATTATGTGACTGTAAATATAGTCATGCTTCATTAATTCTACAAGGTATGCTGAAGAAAGTTATGCTTTTATTTAAAAATCATCTTTCATTCAATATTGGGTTGAAATATTACTAATTGTTTCGAAGTTTGTCTCAGGTCATAGTTTATTACAAATGTGAATCTACCTAAAGCTAAGGATTTTTTGCTACAGAATTTGCAATTGACAATGAACTCCTCAAATTTCCTCAATTGTTATCACGTCCTGAAGACTAAAATCACAGATGAATAATAGTTAAAAAGCATTTCTCTAAACATCTTTCTGTGTGCAGGAAAATTAAATTTATGTTTCTAGGGAAATAATATTCTTCTGAAACATACATGCCTACGTATATTAGCTTACTAGATTTTTTTTTTTTTTAAACAAGAAGAACAAATGTTGGGGCACCTGGGTAGCTCAGTCGGTTAAGCTTCTGCCTTCAGCTAAGGTAAGGATCCCAGTGTCCTGGGTTTTCATGCTCCCTGCTCAGTGGGGAGCCTGCTTCTACCCCTGCCCCTGCCCCAACTCATGCTTGCTCTCTCTCTCTCTCCCTCTCTTTCACATAAATAATAATTTTTAAAAATCTTTAAAAAAATAAAAAGAAGAACAAATGCTCACTGCACTCATTGAAATTATGCAGTAATTACATAGAATTAGTCATTGTTTTCCACTTCACCTTTAACCCCCTACCTCTCTCTTAAATAACTATTTGGACCATGGTATCCATAGAAACATAATATGCACAGATACACATGTGTACACTCATGTGCACACACATTATGTACACACATATGTACACATTGTTTTAGAGACTTTATAATTTTATTTGTATGGAGTTCATGCACAAATTATGCGAAACTAATATATGGTGATAGAAATCAGAAAAGTAGTTAACTCTGGGGTAAAAAGGGGCTATTGATTGGAAAGGGACGTGGAGAAAATCTCTAGTGGGATAGATATGTTCTATACCTTGATGTGGATATAGGTTACAGGGAGATATATAGATATATAGATATATATATATGTCAAAATTCATTGAGCTGTACAACTAAGATTTTTGCATTCTTTTCTGTGTAAATTCTACCTCAAAACAAAAACACTGATTTTTTATTTTATCTATTTTTATTTTATCTTATTTTATTTTGGTGTGCAGAAATAACAGAGTTAATGACTAACGATGAATCAGAGGGCTCCACATAATTCCATGGTGGCTCAGGACTCTCTCCTTGATGAGCAGAAATAGCAGCCCAAAATCTAAACCACAAAACTCCCTGTAGGTCACTATAGTCAAGAGTTTTACATTAAGATTTTAGATAATTAAATACCCAGTAACCAGCTGAAGAGGGAAAATGATCATCTCCATTGGAACAACTAGGGTTGTACCCTTTTAATTTGAAACCCCACCCAATATCAAGGTGCTAATGAAAATAAAAGATTCAAATAATACTTTTCAAATTTAGGACTCATTATATATAGATATAAATTGGCAAAATATGATTACATCTTTTGGTAATTTGAGTTAATAGGAGATTAGTTATTTTCAAACTGTGAGGTTGTAGGCAGGTAGTTGCTCTATCTATTTGTAACCAGCTCAAATAGGCTGGAGATTGTAATTATGTGTATTTATAAATATAAAATATGTATACACACCTAAATAAAACGTGTATGCAGCACAGCTCAATGTACAAATTCTCTTCTCAGAGAAGCAAAGCATATTAAATAAGTAAAAGTAGTCTGAGTTACTTTAGTTAAACATTAAGTTGAGTGCAGGGGACCAGCCCCCTGATAAGAGAAGAATGTGGATCTGGTTTTCAGAGTGTGAAATGTTAAGGAGGTGCAGTTTGCTTTGTAAATAGCAACTGTGATGAGACACAGGAAGACAGAGATGTGCTAAAACACAATGCCAGACACCATTTGCTTTAAACAATCTTCTATTTGCATTTAATTTGTATACAAATTTTTAAAAGTTTAGTTTTAAGAAAAATGAGACAAACATATTCAGTTTTTTAAAGTGTGAATAAAGGTTTTAAATTTTTGGTAAAAACATTTGTCAGATACATAGACACAAATTTGAATTAAGAAGAAATCACTCTTCTGTCCTTAGCTCAATAGATACACCCATGCCATAAGGGAGCGTTACCTCTCATCCTCCTGGCTTTGGGCACATACAGCCATCTCTTCTGTTGGTCATTCAGAATTATCTCAAGGACATTTATATTGAAACTTGAGTCTCTAAAATCCTAGGAGATCCATAGATGCCTTGAAAATTCCTCTTTTTAATCTGGAAAATTTCTTAAAGCTTTTAGGACACGTTGGGCCCTGCTATTTCTCAGCCTCTGAAGAATCCATTTAAGAAGGAGCTGGGGGGGGGGGGCGGTGGGAGTCTGGTTGAGCACGTCTTTAGAGTCCTTGGAATGGGGAGAAGATGTGGTCATGCTGTGACTTGTCAAGAATGTAAGACTTTTGGGTTCAGAGAACTCGTCCAAGACATGCCGAAGTGCCAAGGTGTATCCTGGAAGAAGTAACTTGGAGATTCTTTATTTTATTCTAAAAACTGCCCTGGAATTTTGGGGGTGCAGTTCATGGAACTCAGTGAACCTGTTTGAGCTACTGAATAACCAGACCGGAGCAAAGATTTACATCTAAGCGTCTGAACTGCTGGTCCCTATTCATTAAAAAAAAAAAAATCCACAATATGCTTTAAAATGTGAAGTAAAATGACAAAGTATATATGAGACATGTAAGCAATCTCACGCCCAATGCTAATTCACCCTGGGTTCCTACCTACCAGGGTAACCCACATTCAAGTCTGTTTCTTCGGAGATTTCTTTCAAATTTTATAATGTATTCTTTAGTTTAAATACTGACATATAATCTATTAAGTTTCTTCTGTGGAAGATGAGACTATCATTTACCTGTCCTTAAAGCATCAAATGGAAAAAAACCTGTTTCACACATTTTCATACATTCCTCTCTCAACTCATCCTCCCAATTTTGGTAAAATGAAAATTCAGTGCTTACTTTGTCTTGACGATGTAGGTATTATTCACAGCTGAACCACATAGCACTCTTGGATTATATTTCTTTTTTTCATTTCAAATTACATGATATGTAATTACATGAAATGATACTTTCAAAGTTTTTGTCTATTTCAAGCTACATGAAAATGTAATTTTCCATTTCCCTGGGAGATAGTCAACAATTGTCTTGTTGCCTAGGTTTCTATGTGCCTTTCATTTAGTCATTCCCAACACTTTCACGGAACTTTGAAAACTTTGATAATCATTCATTCAGGTTTTTAATGTGTTCTTTGTTAGTTTGTTTGACTTTGTCTTTTAGTTTCCCTCCTGGAGTGTTTTTTCTCTTAGCTCTGATTTGATCTGCCTATTAGATTAGTTTCAGGACTCTTTAAATTAAAGAGGGTGTCCTAAAAATTATTTGGAGACTTCTATAGTTTTGTGCTTATGTTACTGGAACTTTCTGGAATTCAAATTCCTTAAAGACTAGTGAGAGAATTATTATAGAAAGATTTCCATTGTAAATTCCTTAATTACATTTTACTCACGAAATACCATTTTGGGTAATATCTTTCTGGCATTTAAAACATAACCTTTAAGTTTATTCTTGTACCTTATATCTGTTCATGTATTCAACCAACTTAAATCCAATAAGTACCAGATTGAACTTAAAGAGATATTGATTTCCATCTTTATCTCTAATGTATTAAGTTTATAAACTCTAGGCTTCTTATCTCTAGTATTAGCATTTTTCTTTTCATAATTTTCACTTACCTTTGCACAATGATGAGACGAGATGAAGAAAATTCTCTTTATAACACATTCCTTGTGGAAAGTAATTAGATTGTGGGGAAAAAATGATTCAAAAGAGTTTCTAGGTAGATACTGTAGGTTAAATATAAAATCAAAATGGTTAAAACAACTGTTTTATCAACCCAGTGGAATTAAAACAACTATTAATCTGCAGGGATAAAGGTAGAGAGTAAGCAGATAGTTGCAACTATGCTTTAAAATAGAGATGAATCAGCAGACTTTCTTGAGTTGAAACTAGAAGTGGATGGATTGATGTCTCAAGGTCAAAGGCCTCAAGGATTGGAGACAGATACAGATGGAGAAGAAAACAAGGTCTAGAGTGAATATTTGGAGTAGTTAATACCCCATTTTTCAAATCCTGCACAACTGATGGATGTCCCTCCTTTACTCAAGAAGATTAGGAAGATTACTCTCTAGAGAGGTCAAATAGAGAGACTCTGGACTTACAGACACCCCCATGCTGAAATGGGGCTTAAAAAAATGTCTGCATTCTGAATGGCAAGACCCTAATCCTTTTCCTTCATTACCTCGGAGAGAGTGACGGGCAGGATTATTTCTCCAAGACAGGAAAATGGAAGAAGATTCCTCTCTGGAAAAAAATTTACTAGCTCTATCTCCTTTCCAAGGGCTTACAGACACTGAGAGTCAGAATTCAAACTTAATTTCCTAAATAGACCCTGTAATAATGTCTCTAAGTGGGTAAGTACTATCAACGCACACTGAACTTCTATTGAGTTTTTCATTGCCTTGTTCTTAAATATGAATGGCCTCAAACTTAGCCACCCTGAAAGCTAGAAAACAAAAGAGAATAGCCTTTACTTAGGGAAAATGAACATGATCCTGGAATCCTATCCCTAGCCAAACTGTCAATGTGGTGTAAGGATAGAATTTAGAAATCTTCAGATATTCAATGTCTTCAACTTTTTCTCTCACATGTACTTTCATAGTAAGTTAGTAGAAGTTATTATTATTATTATTTTAAAGATTTTTGTTTATTTATTTGAGAGATGGAGATCCCAAATAGGCAGAGAAGCAGACAGAGAGAGAGGAGGAAGCAGGCTCCCCGCCAAGCAGAAAGCCTGATGTGGGGCTCGATCCCAGGACCCTGGGATCATGACCTGAGCCGAACGCAGAGGCTTTAACCCACCGAGCCACCCAAGTGCCCCTAGAAGTTATTATTCTTGAAAATGAAAATTAATATAAAAAAAAGGATGACAGGGCGCCTGGGTAGCTCAGGTGATGATCCCAGGGTCGTGTGATCAAGCCCCACATCGGGTTCTCTGATTGGTGGGGAGCCTGCTTCCCTCCTCCCCTTCTGCCTTGTGATCTCTGTTATCACAGTATCTCTATTATCTCACAGTATCTCTTATCACAGACTGTTAGTCTGTCAAATAAATAAATAAAATCTTAAAAAAAAAAATAAAGAGGATGACATGGATCCAAAATCAGGAAAATCCAACACAGTGGAGAAGAAAATGCTCGGGATGCTAGAGAAAAGAAGACCCAGTATGATAGCTGAGTCCAGTCTAGAGAGCAACCATACAGATCAGAGGAGAGAACATAGACTCTAGGAGATTTATATCCAAGAATCATAGACAGCTGATATATTTGAATGATTTGCATTTCTCCTAGAGGTTTCAGGCATGATAGGTGCATACAAATCTCTCTCTACTTGTTAGCAGAGAAAAACACGGGGCACAAACTTCAACCTTAGTGTACAACACATGTATTAGTGTTCACTGTGTATAATGTATTTCGTGGTGAATTGGTGTAAATTTGAACATAACAAAGTTGGAAATTGTTGAGATGAGCTGAAAAGTGTCAAACTTTAAAGGAAACAGTCCACGGTCTTCCTTTGTTTGGGCTTTATGTTCTGTCTCCTCTCTGCTTGGGGTGGTGATCCTCAAGATGTTTGTTTGGTTCGTTCTAATTATGTAGTTCTTTGCTCAAACATCACTTCTCTGATCAGTCTACAAAAAATAGCACCTGCAATCACTTTATATTAACTTCTGCTTTATTTTCTTCATTGGACTTATCAATTCCTGAAATTATATTATGTTTAAAATTGTTTCTTTTCTATCTGGTTCTCTGCTGTGTCCCAGCACTTAGGACATTGGCTGGCATGTGGTAGGTGCTCAAAAAAACAAAATAAAACAAAACAAAACAAAAAGACAAAATTCTGGTTTGAGGAACCCTGGTGTGGTAAGCTCCAAGGAAGCAGAGAATGTCTTTTTGACCATTGTATCTTCAAATTCTCACCAAATATCTATTGGTATAAGTATTCCAGAAACCTGTGGATGAATGAATGAATGAGTGAATGAAATCAATGGTGATATTTCTCTGAAATATTTTAATAAAAATAGTTGTTTTTAAAACTTTGGGGCTTCACACGATTAAAGAATACTCGTTTGTGCAGTAGTAGAACTCAGGACGGCTAATGAGATAAATTATTTTCTTCTTGGGGGAAGCTCAGAGTCTGACCTATGTGCTCTGAAGATGTGTGGTATGTTCCCTCACACCTGAGTGAGCAAATCCAAATAAGCACAATTACTAACACGGTTAAAAGGTGAAAAGTATACTCTAGGGTGAATGTCAGTTCACATTCATTTTGGAGTTCTATCCATGGTCCCTCTTCTCTGTATCTGGAGATATACATGGTTTATACAAATCTGGGTAAACTTTTGTACATTATCTGTGAATACCAGAAGCTAGTATTCTACTGACTTCCTAAAGCAATATGACAAGAAGTAAATACTATAAGAAATGGACCATCCCCTGAAAATGTAATCAGCAACATAAACAAGCTCTGGAGGACAGACAATTGTGAAATAGTGAAGAGTGAACATAGGATAGGGGTTTGGCATTCTCATTTCTCTGTCTATAAATGGCCTGTGGTTAAGTGAGCTCTATATTTCATTGGCTGCATAGTCCCATTATTCCTCTTGATAAAAATATTTATATATATTTTTAGGAATCACGAAGGTGGTGGGGGGACCCCAAATCATTTAAGTTTAAGAAGGCAAAACCAAAAGAGCACTCTATTGCTCATTTTGATGTTTTTAAGACTCGAGAGTGTGTTCTTTTCCTAGGAGGTTCCAATTTCAACAACAGTGCTGACACAACAAGGAATGTGGTTGCCCTCAGGCTAAAGGCAAGATCCTACCTGTTGTCTCTGTGAGCTTTAACTGTGTAGTCTAACTCTGATTTGGATAAAGTAGAGAAGGGAGAGAGAAAAAGGGAGAGAATTCTAAATTAATTTAATTTAGGTGCATGTATCCTCATTTATATAAAAATATTTATCACTCTGCATTACTAATACCAGGGAGAAAGTTTTGGGGCAACTTGATAATTAAGGGTGATTTATACTTCTTAAGTGATGTCTTTGTTTTGCTATTCAGTGCCACTCTTGGGGTCTGGTGTTAGTCCAGGACACTGGAGGGCAGAGAAAAAGGAACTGCGTGGTTGAACAGCCAGGTCAGCTGAGCTGCAACACCTCAAATGTGTCCTGCCAGAGGTTGCCTGCGCGTTTCCTGTGAACAACGTGGTGCCCACCTGTTGTGGGAGCCGGGCTGAAGCCCCTGAGAGAGAGAAGGACACCGGTAATGTGTGTCTGGGCGGGTGAAGGATGAGGGGCACTCATGAAGCCAGGCTTTTGCCCGTGTCCTGAGGATCATAGTGAAAAGTGGCCTGTAGGAGGGACCTCCCCCCGCAGTGCAGTCCTTGAAATCACATAGAAAAGAAGCACTTCTTGGAGAAGGAAGTGAAGCTATCCATCCATGTCCATGTTCTCATCTTTCCTTCCTTCCTCTGCTTCACCCCTGATGGGGATAAAAACGTCACCTAGAAAATGAGGGATGGTTGCAGGATGTCAGAGCAAAAGCCAACAGCAACCCCTGTATGCAGAGGTGGCCAACTGTAGAGGCCTTAACTGGGAAAGGGGAGAAGACTTAACTTTGAATGAATATTGAGGAGTTGATTCTACTATTTTTCTATGTATATACTTTCTTCTTGATATTTTGATTTCTAAACTGGAACTATCCATTTTGTGACTTTGTGAACTGAAGTCCCACTCATCTAAGAATAAATACAAAGTTCATGAGAACTACCCCAGTTTCATCCTGAGGTAGGGCAATATTATAGCCAATGAATACATTTTGAGACCGTAGTGGGAGACCAAAAATTAAATATGTATTTTGATTATACCACAAAACAAATAAATAAAACTGTTTGAACTTGAATTCATTTTCCTGAACATGGTCCTTTGACTCACTTTAAGGGAAAAAACTAAAATAATTAGTTTCACGAGAAACCATCATTAAGAAAAGTTATTCAGGGTGCCTCGTGCCTCAGTCACTTGGGCATCTGCCTTTGACCCCAGTCAGGGTCTTGGGGTCCTGAGATTGAGCCCCCTTTTGGGCTCCCTGCTCAGTGGAGTCTGGAGTCTGCTCCTCCCTCTCCTTCGCTCCCCTCCCCCCCTCTGCTACTCGTGCTCTCTCTAGCGCACTCTATCTTTATCTCAAATAAATAAATACATTTTTTTTTTTAAAGTTATTCAGTGGGGCACCTGGGTGGCTCAGTGGGTTAAGGCCTCTGCCTTCTGCTCAGGTCATGATCTCAGGGTCCTGGGATCGAGCCCCGCATCAGGCTCTCTGCTCAGCGGGGAGCCTGTTTCCTCCCCTCTCTCTCTCTCTCTCTCTCTGCCTGCCTCTCTGCCTACTTGTGATCTTTGTGTCAAATAAATAAATAAATAAAAATCTTTAAAAAAAAAAAAAGTTATTCAGTGTTCCACACTGGGTAGCATTGTTTGAAATTTGTATTTTACCCATTTTCTAAATTTATAAGCAACATATATAAAAAAGTGTCCCTATAGATGTGACAGAGGGTAATATCTGGTCTCGTCCAAGAGCTGCCTAACACAGTCAGCCTCGGTGTGGGCCAGCGGAATCTGAGGATGCTTCTTGATAAAGCAGCACCCCAGGAAATGGTGAAAGAACTATGTGCAACAGCGATTAATATAAGAAGGTGATTATTTGGACATAAAGTGAAATATATTTTTGAAGAAAAGCTGGATTGCAAAAACTTGTCTTTAACAAGGCAGTGGGAGCAAAGAACAAGGAGGTGTCTTTGGATTTCTCTACTTCTCACAACCTGTACCTAGTATGTCAGCAGGTCTGATGGCTCTTAACCATTCCTCTGGCCTGTCTGTTGCTCTCCATCTCCACCATCACCTCAGGCCAAGCCCCCATTGCTTAACCCCCGATCTGCTCTGGGAGCCTTCTGCCAGTGTCCTTGCTTCTACTGTTAAATCCCAATGATTTATTTTCATTACAGCAATTGGAGCAGTCTCTCAAAATAAAATATATAATCAGATCACACCCTCGCAGTATTCAAAAACTTCCAATAATAGCATGGAGAAGAAACATGTATATTCGTAAATCCTTATGTGGCCCAGCCTCCGCTTACCAGTCGGACTTCATTCATATCACTCTCCCTATTATCCGGTGCTCGCCAGGGACTCTCACGGTTGACACAGCCAGACTAGCTGGCTTCCGCTCATCCCTGAGATCTCCGTTCAGACGCCACCTCCTCAAACAGGCCTTCTCTGACCCTTCATTCTGGCGACACCAAGTCATGCTTAGTGCCCTGTTTTGATTCTCTGTAGAGTGCTCGTTTCCATCGGCTGTTATCCTTGTATATTTATTTACTGGTGCGACAGACAGACAAGGTAGCCCACATCACCTCCATCTCCTGTATTTATGCTTTTGTATAATCTCCTCGCCGTGGGTTTGGGCAGGACCCCTGACTTGCTTCTAACCCACAGAATGTGGCAAAAGCGACAGGATACCGTTCCTAGAATTAGGTTACATTTTTTTTACAGAGGCGATAGGGTATGACTCTTGTGATTAGGGTACATTAGAAAAGACTCCCTCTCACCAGCAGACTTGCTCTCGAGACTTTCTCTTGTGCTGGCTTTGGAGAAGCAAGCAAGCTGTTAGGTTTCTGAGGGCCCCTCCTAGAGAAGGCCTATGACAAGGAACTATAGGCAGCTTCTAGAAGCTGCACAAAACTTTGAGGCTTATAGTTCTATGTCTGTAACAACTAAGTGCTGCCAACAACCACGTGAGCTTGGAAAAACCCCGAGCCTCAGATAAGAACCCAAGCCTGGTTTACACTTTGATTGTAGCCTTGGGAAACCCTAATCAGAGGGCCCATTGTTCCGACTTCTGATCCACAGAAACTATGAGACAATAAATGTGTGCTAATTTGAGTGGCTAAGTTCACGGTAATTTGTTACACAGGAAAACATCAATTTATTGTCTCTCCAGTTAGATTATAAATTCCAGTGTCCAGAAGAACATCTGCCACATAGTGTTTCAGAAATATTTATTGAGGAAATGAATGAGAACGATTAGGTTATTAAACATTTTTTTTTCTCTTGAAAGAATTTCTTTTCAATTGAAGTATAGTTGACCCACCATATTACATTAGTTTCAGGTGTACAACATAGTAATTCCACAAATCTATCCATTATACTATTATATCCATTATACTGTGTTCACCACAAGGACAGCTCCCATCTGTCACCATACGACACTATTTTAATACCATTGACTATATTCCTCAGGCTGTACTGTTCATCCCTGTGAATTATTCATTCCAGAACTGGAAACCTATACCTCCTGCTCCCTTCACCCATTTTGCCTCTCTTCCCAGCCCCTCTCCTTGGAGAACCATCAGTTTGTGTTCTCGATTTATAGATGTTTCTGCCTTTTTTTTTTTTTTTTAAGATTTTATTTATCTGACAGAGAGACACCAAGAGAGGGAACACAAGCAGGGGGAGTGGAAGAGGGAGAAGCAGGCTTCCCTCTGAGCAGGGAACCCAAAACGGGGTTTGATCCCAGGATTCCAGGATCATGACCTGAGCTGAAGGCAGACGCTTAACGACTGAACCATCCAGGTGCCCCCTGTTTATACTTTTTTTGGTCTTGTCTGTTTTGTTTCTCAGATTCTATTTATAAGTGAAATTATATAGGATTTGTCTTTCCCTTTCTGACTTATTTCACTTGGCGTAATATTCCCTAGGTCCATCCATGTTGTAGCAAATGGCAAAAAAAAAAAAAAAAAACCAAAAAAAAAAAAAATCATTGTTTTTTTATGGGTAACATTCCATATATACCACATCTTCTTTATCCATTCATTTAGAGATAGACACATGGATTGCTTTCATACCTTTGCTGTTGTAGATAATGCTTTAGTAGACATAGGGATACGTACACGTTTTTTAATTAGTGTCACTTTAAATGACAACTAAATGCTCAGGGTAATTTAGTATATAAAAACTGAAAATGCTGTAATGGGTCAGTGTAGTAGGGGGACAGTGTGTATCACAGTGGTCAAAGTATGGGCCTTGATGTTGAGCAAACCAGGATTTTAACACCAGGTCTGGTTACATTATGACTCTAAGCAATTTTACTTCTGATCATTTGCCTTCTTATCTCTCAGGTGGTAATAATATGATTTATATATGAAATATATGAATATGAAATAGGTCATGTTAAGGAGTAAATAAAATATAGAATTAAAATCTCAAACATGGGTGGCAAGGCAACTAGGTGAGTTAGTCAGTTAAAGGTCAGACTCTTGATTTCGGCTCAGATCACGATTCCAAGGTTGTGGAATCGAGCCTCACGTTGGGCTCTGCACTCAGTGGAATCTCCTTGTCCCTCTTCCTCTGCTCCTCTCCTCATGCTCTTTTTCTCTCTCTCAAGTACATAAATAAATAAAATCTTTAAAATTTTAAACATGGCATATCATAGGTACTCAAGAAACTATAACTACAGGTTTTACTTGCTTATGTTCTAAAATTATTTCTCAAATCCAACTATAAATTCTCAATATCATTTCACTCATGAGAGTTTTAATACTATTTTGATAAAGATTTTGGAATTGAAGAAAAGAAAGTCGTGTTTACTACAAAGAGGAAGTCTGCGAACTACTTCTGGAGCAGGAGGCCATAATTTAGGAGAGCAGAAACAAAAACCCAAACACAATAAAGATCAGATTAAAGTTTTAAGCAATACGGGAATTTAAAATCTATCATTAAAATACTTAACATTTATTGAGAGCTTGTAATATCGCAGGCACTCTGCTCAGGGCTTCAAATGCATAATTTAATGTTTATAACAACACTGGATTATGATATTTATTTAAAATATTGTCACTTGGGGCACCTGGGTGGCTTAGTCGTAAAGCGTCTGCCTTTGGCTCAGGTCATGATCCCAGGGTTCTGGGATCAAGCCCCACTTTGGGGTCCCTGCTCCGCAGGAAGCCTGCTTTTCCCTCTCCCATCCCCCCCCCCCTGCTTGTGTTTTCTCTCTCGCTGTCTCTGTCTATCAAATAAATAAATAAAATCTTTAAAAAAAAATGGGAAAACAATAATAGCTGACACATACACAGTCTCCTTTACCACATGCCACTCTGAGAATCAATGAGTGTTTGAATAAGACAGAAGTGGAAGTAAGCTTAGCAATGTATATGACCACCAGCTATATCTATAAATGCTCATAGAATTTGACGTGTTTGTTATTAAAGGAGGTCTGACGGCATCATTTGTTGTACCTACCCTTTATGGGAGAGGAAAACAGTGAGAAAGGTGTTTAAAATGTTTGGCTTCCCAGAGCTCACTATGAGGACACTATCTCTAGTATGTGAAGTCATGTCTCACCTGAAGGGTTGGTGTGTCTTCACACCCATGAAATCTCATTTTCTCTGCTGACACTGCCAATTTAAATTCATTTTATATGTGATGTAGACAGATGTCTGCAAGGAGCTGGACTGAGTCCATTAACCCCTCACAAAAGGAGGTGGTTTTAATACTTAAGTGGTAGTTAGCAGTTCTGACTCTACCACTTCCTCTAACCCCGACTAGTATTTGATGCATGGGATAAAATTTAAATAGTCATATAAATAAAATAAACACAACCTGAAAAAGTTCACTAAGGCCAAAAGAAACATGCACTTAGCCCCCTTTTTTGGTTAGTGGAATCCACTGTTGTGCCAAAGACAAAGTGTACAAGAAGGACATGAAAATATCATCGCATAGGCTGTATGCGCATGTATGAACTCAGAGAACGAGCTTCCCACTGTCTCCTCGGGGAGGAGTGAGGCCCCCAAATTTGATTTCTCCTGTCTTCTGATACTATTTTAAGAAGTTTTTAAAAATAAAGCATGTCGTCTTAGATTGAGTCCTAGAAAAGCAGAGATGTTAGTTTACTGAGGAAAGTTGGTATATTTGATTTTAAAATGTTAAGTGATCATTTTTAATCCATAATTCATGTGGCCTAGGCCGACTAATGTTTACTTTTAATAATTTTTAAAAATCCTTCTTAACTTATGCAAATATGCATTTTTTCAGACTGCTGAGGGAAGCATAGTTCATTTATAGCCATAAAAATATTTTTTAGACCAACAGAACAAAATGTAAGCTGTGCTTTATATCTGAGTATTAGATTTTAGTTTCTGTTTTTTTTTTTCCCTGTATTTTTCCAACATTTCTATCATAGCATATGTGGTTTCTTTTCGGTGTGAAATAAAATAGTGTTTGTTTTTTAAAGTGCTTCCTGGCAACTTTTAGGAACTTTTATCAATAAAGATAAAAACTAAAGCCACATTTCTTTTCTTTTCTTTCTTTTTTTTTTTTTTTTTTTAATTCCCAACATAGATTTCTTTTTTAAAAATTTGCTTTAGGTGAGCTCCTGTTTTGGTCTTCATTCAGTCCTTTACCAATTAGCTCGTAGCTCATTTCACTCCAAACCTTTCTTTCTTGTTTGCTTGCTTGCTTTTATTTTTAAGTAATCTCTACACCCAACATAGGGCTTAAATGCTTAAATCCACAACTCCAAGATCAAGAGGCACAACTCCAGGGGGCGCCTGGGTGGCTCAGTGGGTTAAAGCCTCTGAGGACCCTGCATGGCATCTGGCTCTCTGCTCTGCAGGGAGCCTGCTTCCTCACGCCCCTCTTTCTGTCTGCTTCTCTGCCTACTTGTGATCTCTGTCTGTCAAATAAAAAAATAAATAAATCTTTAAAAAAAAGAAAAAAAAAGAGTCACAGCTCCATAGACTAAGCCAGTCAGAAGCCCCACTAAACATTTCTTTTTTGGGCTTATGGTTTCAACATTCTCCACCCCACCCCACCCCCCGATTTATTTATTTATTTATTTATTTATCTGAGAGAGAGAGAGAGAGAAAGTAAGAAACAGAGCATGAGCAGAGGGGGAGGGGCAGAGAGAAGGGGAGAAGGAGATGCTCTGCTGAGCAGGATGTCCTATGTGAGATTAGATCCCCGGGTCCTGGGATCACGACCCAAGCCCAAGGCAGATGCTTAACTGGCTGAGCCACCCAGGTGCCCCTCAACATTCTTTTTAATAGCACATAGGGCTGCAGAAAATGCTGCACTTCACTAGGCAGAATAGATTAAGGGAGTGTTGGGGATGTTGGCAATGAAGACTGTCATTGTTTGCAAACGCCAGCGCTAGAAGACACTCAGCAGTTTTCTTTCCAGTTTAAAAAGCTGCATTGTAAAAGGCAAGTCAAATCATGAATACAAGAGCGATGAGAGATTTGTGTAAGAAGTTAAGTGTACATTAAAGACAGATGACCAAGAGACTCTCTTTTTGTCATTTGTTGAAGAGTCTATTGTGAGATAGACCATTACTCAGAATGCAATACTTTTCTTTCTTTGTCTCATGTCAGATATTATTGCATCCCCGGTCTTTACAGATTATACTGCTGCTTGGATACACCAAATTGCTTGGGATGGCCTTGGGAAATCTGGTTCCTGGGTCTGTTTGTCTTTCCACTTCTTTCCGCTCTCAGTTCTGCCGTATTACTTCAATCACAAGACTAGCCAAAAGCTAGCAAAGATCATGAGGCTCACGAGGCTCAGGATATCACTGCCTTTCTTTACTAGAATAGCTTTCTCAGGAAGGTTAGTCTGATTACCTCTCTTTCCAGTTCTTTTCTAAAGCTCATATCATGAAAGCCAGAGTGCTGACTTCCAATAAGCTATTTTTAGGCCAACCCAATGTTCTGACTCTGATAAGTGTCCCGAGTGTAATATGAAAGAGAGTGCCAGTGGGTGTTCAAGCCTTCTAATTGTGCACTTCTTTGACTCTTATGGCGTATTTTCATATCCAAATTATGTCTCATCTAACTCTCACAAAAACCTCTAACCTTTGGTAGAATCTCCATGTCACAGAGACTTAGCCAGATTCAGGACTGATACTTGACAGTCTTAAACCCATATTTTCAGATTTCATTCCAGTGCAAAAAGGCTTTGTTTTCTGTTTTTCTTTGTTTTCCAGGGTAAGCTTACCTTGCCTCATGCCTCAAAGGTCATGAAAAAATTGAAGGAAGAGATGAAAAAGGGCTTTTCTTATAAATGGCAAGTTTAGAGCTCTAATAGCATGAAATACATTTGAATTAAAAATACATTCACCATACCTTTTGGAAGTGTTCTTAGAAGGCTTTCCTGTACCCTGAAAATGCCTGCTTTTCATGGCCAATCTCTTTGATGTGGGGAGAGGGTATGCCCAAAGAACATAGCTCAGCACTCAGGGGACAGTGTGATCTCAACTATTTTCACCCTGCGGTTGGATGATTGCAACACTGTTCTTAGCCCTGGAAGCTGGCTATGTTTTGTGGGATTTCCCTTTTCCTGCCTTACTTGGGCAGGTGTACAGTCTTAAAGATAACACATGCTTCTATCGGCTATTCATGACCATGCTTTATTTGCCAACTTGAAATAAGGAAGGTTTACCTAGGTAACCATAATGCCCCGTGTATAGTATTTATACTCCTCTGAGATCACAGAACAAGTCTAACTTCCAATTTGCTAGATTCTATTGGAAGTTAGTTGTCTGAATCAATGAGTTTTAATAATTTGGGCTTATCAAATGAATTCAAGTTAGGGTAATCAGGTATTTTAGAAGTCAAGTCAGCACATTGGCTTTCAGGCTAAGGTTGTAGGACTACTGGGAAAACATTGAGTGGTTTTTAACACGAATTGCTTAGAGTCTCACACTTAGAGACAACTAAAATGTACAAGGGTGTGTGCATGTGTGTGTGTGTGTGTATAGATTATTGTCTGCTGCCCCTGAGCTCTGGTCGTCTATCCCTGGCGTCTGCGACAGTCTTCTGTGCAACATTTAAAGACTGTACTTGTAAAGCAGTCCATACTCAATTCTGATAATCACGGTCTCCTTTCAAGAAGGCCTGCTGATTTCTATTTGGAGGAAAAAGGAGAAATTAAAAACACAGATGAAAACTAGGGATGCTTTAGAAGACTTAGCTCAATACATTCCTTTCCCTTTGGTACTGTCTGCATATCAGATATTACTGATTATTTACTTGTTTATCCCTATCCATTCATCTGCTGTATATACTCCATAAGAGCAGAAACATTCTGTTTTACTTTGCACTAAATAAAGATTGTTGAATAGATAAAAATGACTTCTGAGAGTGCCTTTATCCACCCTGCTTGTAGTATATTAAAACAGTAAGACTTGGTATATTTAAAGTGATTTAAATATTTTCAAAACCAGCAGTGAACGAATAAGGAAAAGACGGAGGCCTCCTTGTACCTCTCCTCCCGTGTGTGTTGGTCACGTTCAAGCGGTCACCTGCTCAAGTATATCCATCCCAATAGTATTTATCAATCGCCAATGTCTCGGGCACCTCAACAGGTGTTGGGACAAATACAGAAAGTACAATAACTCTGTTCTTGACGAAAGCAATTTATTATCTAGTCAGAACAATAACTCATGTCTACTGAAACTACTTCCCCAAATGATTAATCCTCGGACATGAATCAAACCAGTGAATCTTTGGCTTATGCATCAGTGATGCAGCAATTTGGAACAACACATTTTGCTAAAAAGTCATGTATATTGCACAGCAGGTAAATATCCACACATCTACCCGTGTGTCCGTGATTTAAGATGTTGTTTCCATCACGGTGGACATATGGTTAGAGAGTCTCTGGACCTTTGGATGGAATTTTTGGATGAAACTTCTTCTAGGTCCTGACAACACACCATTTTTTGTCACACGATTCACTCTGATCCTCTAATGATCCTCTAGAGAGGGACTAGAATGAGTTAAATTTTCATTTTTAGGCTTTAACCAACGTGTGGATTTATCTGTCTAATGACCTGAGGAGTTTACTTGTTAACAGAAGGTCGGCAAAAATCCCATGTTGTCAGCAAAACTCTGATGGTATCAAAATAAATGAGTCATGTAATTTCAGCTTTTGAAGGTGGGGTTTGAGAAACCAGAAAGGAGGCTTTCCGGGCTGACAGGCGCTGAGAAGGCAGCAGCCTACTGGTTACAAATAGAGGCTCCCGTGCCGGCACACAACACAGTGGCTGAGACCACGCCACCGGGGTGCCTAAATCTGGCACACTAACACAGAGGAAGAATTTTTCTTTTCCTGGACAATATTCAGAAGCACCATGAAACCAACTTCTCAGTTGTGATCCCTGCGGTCTCAGGCAGATCACAGATTTGAAGAGGACAGGCTGCTGGACGGTTTCATGGCTCAGGGCTAATTATTCATGTGAGAATCCACCCAAGAAAGTTGCTAAGCTGGTTTGCTGGCTGTTTGGTGGAGACTTTTAAAGAGACATTGCCACATTTGAAGAGAGCGTTCTGTTTTACATAAATATCTAGCATAGAGAAGACAAGGAGCAATGACAAAGTAAATGGGACTTTTATTTCTGTCCTTCAAAAGTATATTTAAAAGTGAACCGAAGAGCATGACAACTGTTCACAAAACATCCTGCTCAAAAGGCAGACTTAAAGTTTCTTCATATGAAGCATTTTAGGAGGAGTTGGAAATATGCCATATATTTCTGTGGGAAAATCATGATAAAATATTTCTCAATAGGGTCAGTTTGGAGACTCCACACAACATGCACACACCTACACACCAAAGACAATCTTCCCTATATCGTAAAAACCAAAGAATATGCGTACTTGGTTCCTTAATTATTATTAACTTTCTGAATGACATTGCCTTGAGTAACAAAGAAGGAACAAATCCTTTTACAACCACAATTTTCACATGGTTTTCTAGAAACTTTAATTTGGCAGAAATTCTGTGCTCCCAAGTCTTCCCTAGATCTTAAAGGGAAAGATAATTTTATAAAAAAATGCAACTAAGTTAACAATTTGACACGATTTAAAGACTCTGAGCTTAGCGCCTGTCCAATAGGATTCGGTGTTTTCTCCGGATGTCTCCACAGCTCCTGCTGTCTTCTCCATCTGTAGCAGTAGTGCAGCAGGTGCCTACTCCAGGCATCTGGTGAAAGGTTTGTTGAATGAATTGTTTACCACATCTTTATTCTATTTTAATGAAGCTCATCTTGGTGGGATTTAGTGCATGATATTTTTCTTAAAGATTTTATTTATTTATTTTTGTCAGAGAGAGAGAGAGATTGCAGTGCATAAACAGAGGGAAGGGCAGAGGCAGAGGGAGAAGCGGGCTCCCCACTGAGCTGGGCTGGATTCCAGGACCCTAGAATCGTGACCTGAGCCTAAGGCAGACATTTAACTGACTGAGCCACTTAGATGCCCTGGTGCATGATTATCAACTATGTTTCTGTTTATAATATATGTGTTTTATGAAACCCCACTCTACTAAATATCGCTATAAGAACTATGGTGGAGTGAAAATTAGAATGATCTGACTGATCTAATAAGGACTTCCACACTTCATTTTAAAACACTGCCAACTTGAGATTCAGGAATGTAAATTTCTTCTTTAACATGCTTTAATATTGTCATAGACTCAAGTGGGAGGGTAAATGATATTTATTAGTAATTCAGGGTGTCCAGTCACCACTTTGCATAAAGATTATCACATTTAATTGTCACAACAAGCCTATCAGGTGTTATTCTGCCCATTTTATAGAGAGAAAGAAACTGAGGTTCAGAGAAACTCCCTAGTGAGTAAATGGGAAGAAAGACAGGGTTCAAGCTTAGATCTGACAGTGCCTTTTATATGTACTGATTAGGATTTTCAGTCATTCATATCTTAATATGAATTATTTTTATTCTGATTTATTTTCTGCTGAATATATCAGTCTTCCTGAGAAAGGGGAGGTTTGAGGAAAAGGAACAGGGGTGGACAATTTCCAAGAAGGGGACAAGAGTAGAAATCTGGGGTAGTTTGGTTAAGCTGTGTAAACAGAGCATGAGGTTTAAAGATGCTTAACATGTTTGTGCTGCCACTAAGCCCAAGCAGGGCATCTTGTGGGAAAGAAAGGAGACACTAAGGGAAAGAAAGGATGGCAAAGGCCTTCTTTTTGAATTTTGACATGTTCAGCTTTAATGATAGGAAAGAAACAGTGTATCTTTATATAATGAAGTGAGGCTGAATGCGTCCTTATTTGGATATTATTGTCCGATTTTGATAGGTTAGAGTAATATCTTTTATTCTTTAAAATTCACTTAATCTGTCTTTTCTTTAGATAAGGCTTACCTTACCTTACCTAAATAAACAATAATTAAGAATGATATGCGTAGCAGGATGACTGGCCTGTTCAGTCAAAAAAGCACGTGACTCTTGATCGCATGGTGATGAGTTTGAGACCCACATTAGATACAGAGATTACTTAAATAAAGAAAGAAACTTTAAAAAAAAATAAAAAGAACAACATGAGTGGCAATAATGTCCAGTTTACAACAGAGGATTGAAATTTTCTCTGCATGAGGCCAAAAGCAAGCTGTAGCCCTCCTCTTCAGCCCAGAACTTGGGTTTTAGACAAGGAAAGGCAGTTTCACCTACTCACACAATAGGCCCCCAGGGGGTCATGCCTACATCTCTTTGGTATGCATCTATTCATGAAGAAGCAGTTGTGTCTCATTGCTCAGTAAGCTCTGTTCTGTTTCTGCAGAACAAGTCATAATATAATAACTAAAGGTACATGCCAAATGGTGACAAATTGGGCTCTTTCCCTACAACCTTTCCTCAAGAAGCTCAAGTGTCAATATGCCCAAAGAATGAATGTATTGAAAATAGCCCACCAGTGGTCGTGAGCATTGATGGTGAAGAATATCATTGGTTCAGAAACCCGGGAAGAAGAGTTCCCCTGTGTTCCAACAAGGCTCTTCCACTTGCTGGCTGTATGACTTCAAGTTAGTTACTCCATATATCCAAGCTTCCAGTACCTCATCTATAATGTGGGGTAATGATTTTTACCAAACTCAGGAGATTGTTGTGAAGATTAAAAAGGATGATCTGTGTAACATGCTCAGTGTGGTGCTTAACATGTCATAAGCTCTCAGTAAATATTAACATTCCCCTTCTCCCAAGAAGTGAATTTTGAGATTCCAACTGCTCTTCAGCTCCTATTTTAGTTAATTCTCCTAGGTAAGACGTCTTTTGTATTTCCATTTTTTTCTATAATCCAGAGTTTAACCCAAAGCCGATACAAACTAGGACAAATCTGACAACAAAACATGAAAATTAAGTTTGGAAATAAATAAGCCTGGCAAATTGAAATCAGTTTCCAACCTTATATGCTTCTGGAGATGTATTGCTTGCTCTGTAGATCTTTAGGAAGAGAGAGAGAATAAGTCAAATTTTGTTTATGGAATTAGGCTTAAATTTGCTTCATCCCAAATGATGGAAGATTGGAAAATTCTAATAGAGGGAGGAAATTATTCTCCAGAGATACTGCAGTTGACCTTAGTATAGGCTCTTATTTAAAAAATCTGAGTTTTTGAAAACACAGGAAACATGGAAATCTCCCTCCCATTTTTACTTTCCAAAATATGTCAGAAAGTTCTTTGGTCTGGAGCCCTCTGCACACGTACCCCTGGCATGAGAAGGTTTCCCCCTAAAAGGAGGGGAACGTAGACATATGTTCATGCTCAGGTAAAGATTTTATAATCTCCAGTCCTGTCCGTAGGTGTCATTCCCAGTCCTGGCAAACTTTAATGCACCTGCTGCTCCACTGCTTGTGCCATTTAAATGGAGTATTTACAGGTGTTAGCCAACTGTTAAAAATGTTTTAATAGAATAATTTTGTCATGTGATGCCAAGTATATTATTTCAAGTGCCGCTGCTAGATTGGAATTTAATGTTGTATTTATTTTTGCTGCCTCTCTTTAATTGTCGTGTGCATGATTCATGGATGTTTCTTTGCTTACATACCCAAGCCATAGTGATCTTCCTGCCATTTACACTAGCATGTCACTATTTGCACAAACAGAAGTAAGTAAGAAGATGGCAAATCTAAAAGCCTTTACTAGATAACATTGGATCACAATATTATGGTAGATTTTATTATCTAAATAAAGCTTATTTATGCCAATATTAAATTATTTTATAGTCTTCTACCAGGATCTGGTAAAAAAAAAAATAAATGGAGAAAGACAGATGGGGAATTTGAGCAGAGGGGTAGAACATATATGAGTCTGTGTGTTGAGGCAGGGGGTGTCTGAGTATTGGGAATAATCCTCATGGTGCTATTTTGTTGAAAAACAATACCACGGTAAGTATTTTATGCATATTAAATATAGTGTGACTCTTCTGAGTTACACAATTATCAAAATCACCACTTACCATTTTTTCTCGCAAACTAAGTTAAAGTAGATGGCAAATAATTTTTTAATATTCAGTAGGCATTGATCACCCTCCTCAGGAAAAAAAAGAAAGTCTTGCAAAATTAGAAATTGATAAGAAAAAGCATAGAAAAATTAAAATCTATCAAGTTTTACTTTTTCTTTCCAGGTTTTCAAAATAATTTGTTTTCCAAAAAAGAGGATAAAAGAAAGCCAAATGGAAATTACTATTTAGAAATGGGAAGTAATCAGATCACTACACAAGCCTTGGGAAATAATGGAATAAAAATATATAAACTCAAATTAAAAAGCAAAAAGAGGGGCACCTGGGTGGCTCAGTCAGTTGAGCTGAGCATCTGTTTCTTGATTTCTGCCTACCCTCTTCCTCTGCTCCTCCCCCAACTTTCTCTCTCTAAAATAAATAAATCTTTCTCAAAAAATTAAAAAAAAAAAGCACCAAACCCAAAGTTTTATTTTTTGTCAATTTGATTAATAAAATAGTTACTTAAATTAAAACTAGTGTTTTAAAATAAATGATAAAATAGAAAGATTTCACTTACGTATTTTCACCTTTTCATCAACCATTTCCCCAGCTTTCTTTCTTCTTTTTTTTTTTTTTTAATATTTTATTTATTTATTTGACAGACAGAGGTTACAAGTAGGCAGAGAGGCGGGCATAATGATAGAGAGGAGGAAGCAGGCTCCCCACTGAGCAGAGAGCCTGATGCAGGGCTCTCTCCCAGGACCCTGGGATCATGACCTGAGACAAAGGCAGAGGCTTTAAAACACTGAGCCACCCAGATGCCTTTTCCCCAGCATTTTTATTGCCAAAAATAGTTGAAGTATTTTAAGTACAAAATGGTTTGAGGATATGAAATAATAGGAAAGAAAGAAAAGACTGACCATTCGAAATGATTAAAAAAAAAAAAAAAGGTTGACTGGGTGGCTCAGTTGGTTCGGGGTCTACCTTTGGCTAAGGTCATGATCCCAGAGTCCTGGGATTGAGTCCTGCTTCAGGCTCCATGCTGGGCGGGAAGCCTGCTTCTCCCTCAGCCTGCCACCCACCCTGCTTGTGTGTTTGCTCTCTTGCTCTCTCTCTCTGACAAATAAATAAATAAATAAAATATTTAAAAAAAAAGAAAGAAAGAAAGAAAGAAAGAAAAAGAAACGATAAAAAAAGGAAACCAACAAATAATGGACTTTATAGATACTGGAAAAGATACAATCATGATGAGATCCTATGATGAAAGCATAGCAGAAAACATTTGAGGTAGAACAGCTATTTAGGTCATCAAGCTTCTTTCAGAGAGAGACTACTCTCCTTGTTTTGATAACAGTAAGATGTAGTGCATATTTCACAATAATTTCAGAATTTTAGTCAATGTAAGAACTCAGACCAGTACTCTAACACATCCACCATCAACACAGCCTGTGATGCTGTAATTAATGAAGGCTATAGAGAAGTACTTGATTAAAATTCTAGAGTACTTAATGAGGGTGGGGAAAAATTTAAGAAAAACAAATACTATACCTTGTTCAGTAATACAGACATTTTTATAATTTGATCAATCTAGACTTAAAAGAAATCTGCATTTACTTAACAAATCTGCTCACAAGTACTCAATAACCGTGTAGGCTCCCAGAAGCCCTGACTGAAAAGTGCCTGGAACATATTTCAGTCCTTTAATAGTATTAACAAATAGTATTTGTTCAATGAACATGAAAATGAATGAGCTACTAATTATACAGGTAAAGACTGAGCTAAGTTTTTGGAAGCATTGAAAAAGATAACAGTAACTGTAATTATAAATGCTGTATATTTCACTATTACTTTATTATTGACCATGATTTAGTTCATCTAGCAACAGTTTTTAAATCAAGCAGAAACTTTTAGCATGGTTCATATTTTTCCTATATTGCTATTGAAAACATCTCTTTTCTCCTAAAAATCATTCCTATTTTATTTATTTTTTTAAAGATTTTGTTTATTTATTTGACAGAGAGAGATCACAAGTAGATGGAGAGGCAGGCAGAGAGAAAGAGAGAGAGAGAGGGAAGCAGCCTCCCTGCTAAGCAGAGACCTGATGCGGGACTCGATCCCAGGACCCTGAGATCATGACCTGAGCCGAAGGCAGCAGCTTAACCCACTGAGCCACCCAGGCACCCAAAATCATTCCTATTTTAATAATATTTGCTTGGAAATATATTTAGACAGAAATTTTCATTTTGAATATTTTAAATCAACCTGCTCAGTGAGGACAAATGAGTAAAATCCCTTTGCAAATATTTCTATAAACCAGATGAGGCTCATTATTTAAAGGACTTACATTACATTTGTGTAATTTAAACCATTTAATTATTTATAAAATATTAACTCAACATTTTCCCCTAATTAAAATAAGGTTTTCACATATCCCTGTTTACATACATTTGTTGTTTTTAAGTAACTAGACTCCTAGAGTTTAGGAAAGACCTCTTCTCCTTTTTCCTAAATATCTGATTTTTTAATTGAAGAAAAATGTTTTCCTGTTTGTTTTAGTGTTGGTTGAAATAAATACAAGTATTTGCTAACATAAGGTATTGTATTCATGGGACAGTTGGAACTAACCACAATATTAAGTATAACTGTGTTAAGTTTCAATGATGAAAACTACAACACTGTAGTTACTAGATAAAACTTGGAAAAATGCTTTTTATTTTCAGAAATTAGTCCTCAGACTCTATCTATTACTTAAGGAATTTGAGGCCTGAACTTCTGTCTAAAGGTTTCTTTTTAAAAAGTTTAATGACCATTGAATAATATTTGTGAATGCATAATCAGATGAAAAAACTGAAAAACATTAAAATGTTAGTTCTAGACCAAGTTCTCTTTCTATCAATATGCCTGTATTTACAAATTACACTGGTTCGTTCTGATCAAAACCAGTTCATCCCTCTTTTTAAAAATCCATATAGAAACAGAGAGCAAACAAAAAATAAAGCCAAAAGAGCTTCTGCCTTCAGCTCAGGTCATGATCCCAGGGTCCTGGGATCAAGCCCTGCATCAGGCTCTCTGCTCTACGGGGAGCCTGCTTCCTCCTCTCTCTCTGCCTGCCTCTTCGCCTACTTGTAATCTCGGTCTGTCAAATAAATAAATAAAAAATCTTAAAAAAAAAAAAAATCAAGCCAGAAGAGATGTGTCACGTTGACAGGCAATTGCTTAGGGTCAGTCCCTGCCCTCCTGCTCATCTCTCCCTTCACTTCCCCAGGAACTATCCTTCAAGTTTGTGGCCTCGACTGTCACTTCTATGCCAAGGGTTCACAAAGACAACCCCTTCCAAGTCCTCTTATCTTGTTGCTATTCTTGTGTTTTCATGCTTCTAATGAGTAGGACGTTGTCACCCTCAGCACACTTTGTTCCCATCCAAGGTCAGCCATACTCAGAAGACAAAGCCACATTTGTACCTCCAACCGCTCTGCTGGCCACGAGACCCTTGCATGCACATGTAGATGGGGTGACCCCAGAAGCCATCCTGGCCCCTGTTGAGGACGTAGTGACCTCACTGCTCTTCTAGCCAATGCTTGTGTGAAATTGCAGAATCATTTTGGTCCCTTTTTATCTTTTCTTTATTTCCAAGCCTTATCAAGTTTTCCTTATGTCAAGCTCTTCCTCGCAGTCCAACATGCAATCCCCGTGGCTTACTTGCTGTATTGGACCTATTACCCCACCTCCTCTCCACTTAAGTCCATCCTGGGAAATACAGTCAGACTTGTGCCGGGAAAGTCTGCTCAGCACGTCATTTTTCTGCCATATCCAGATGGAGCAGTAAATAGAATATACAAAGGCAGATTTGTAAGAATGTGACTGCATATTCTGATAATTGCAGTCTGAAGTCCCTACCACCTGAGAGCAGGAAAAAAAAAAAAAATTGATCTAGACACTTGAAGGTAAAAACATTCAAATTCCACAATTTTTCAATTAATTCAGGATTAAAATTCCATTATATGAAAGAGGAACCCCTCTCCTCATCCTCATTCTTCTCCCTGGGTGGTGTGTGCCTGGAGGGGAGAACTTTGAGGTGTCTTGATGTGTCTGGGGTGGTTTGCATGTTTTCTAACAAGATCTGTGCAC
The DNA here is from genome assembly GCF_964662115.1 of Mustela nivalis. NCBI lineage: Eukaryota > Metazoa > Chordata > Mammalia > Carnivora > Mustelidae > Mustela > Mustela nivalis. Next base: position 59,364,751 of record NC_139033.1, read on the forward strand.
ACTGATTTTCACAGACATAATACTTCTTGTTGGATCCCTGGGCCAACACATCTCCACAGGACAGTGACAAAAAGTCTCTACAGGAGGGGCTGGGGGATAGCAAGATGGTAAGAAAACAGGCTAGGAGATTTAGCTTATAGCAAGAATATTATTTTTACTTAAGACCATATATTTATTTGAGATGGCTTGAAATTACTTTGCAAAACAAACTTTCTGCTTATGTTGAATTTTATTGAATTCTCTGCCATAAATTCTTATGGTCCTTGCCAAAAGAATCTGCCCTACCTTTAGCAGCTAATTTTCATGGCTTTCCCAGGAACATGTGCAATACAGGGATTTCTCTTTGAACTAATACCTGAACCATTCAAAGGTAATCAGAGGTGTAATATAAAAAATATTTAGGGGGTGCCTGGGTTGTTCAGTGGTTTAAAGCCTCTGCCTTTGGCTCAGGTCATGATCCTGGGGTCCTGGTATTGAGCCCCGCAGCGGGCTCTCTGCTCATCAGGGAGCCTGCTTCCTCCTCTCTCTCTGCCTGCCTCTCTGTCTACTTGTGATCTCTGTCTGTCAAATAAATAGGTAAAAATCTTAACAAAAAAAAAAAAATTAGCAAACTGAGGGTTGATGGAGGGAGGTAGACAGGGGTTGGGCTAAATGGGTAGTGGGAATTCAGGAGGGCGCTTGTGATGAGCACTGGGTGTTACATGCAAGTGAAGCATCACTAAATTTTACCCCTGAAACCACTTTTACCAAATATGTTAACTAACTAGAATTTAAATAAAAACCTGAAATAAAAAATAAAGACTGCACCAAGCAGTCAGCATGCATGCCAGGCAGAGAAGACTTGGTTGACTGTCCTGTACCTCCTGACTGCATGTCAGCCTGGGGTCTGTGTGACTCAGAGACACTGTACTCAGGCTCAGGAAAACCTGCTACTTGACCGTCTGGTGTCACATTAAGGGTGGGACTTCTCTGCTCATGCTTCAGATTGCTCAGGCATGGGATTCAGAAACTCCAAGGATGTGGCTCAGGAATCTGGATTTTAACAACCCCTGCTAATGATTCTGTTGTATGCCAAAGTTTGAGAACCAAGGGCCTAAGCTATGTGGGTCTTCTTTCCTTTTTTTAAAAATATATTTTTATTGAGATATTACTGACATATAACATCGTATAAGATTTAGGTGTATAATATTGATTTGATACATTTATATATCACAATGGGATTACCTCTATAGCATTAGCTAATACCTCCATCACACCACATAACGAGCATTTCTTTCTTGTTGTGAGAGCAATAAAGACCGAGTCTCGTGGCAGCTTTGAGTTTATCATACCATATTGTTGTCTATAATGATTAAGCTGAACATTAGACCTCCAGGAGTTGTTTACTTAAAAGTTGCAAGTCTGAACTCGGAATACCTCCCCTATTTTCCTACTCTTCAGCCCTGCGTAACCACTGTTCTACTCTCTGTTTTCACCAGTTCAGCTTTTATTAGATTCTACATATAAGTGATACCATATAGCATTTGTTTTTCTCTGACTTCTCTCACTTAGCAGAATGTCTTCAGGGTCTATCCATGTTGTCATAAATGGCAAGAATTTCTCCTTTCTCATGGTTGAATAATATTCCCTTGTATATGTAATCACGCCTTCTTGTATCCCTGTGTTGATAGACACTTAGGTTATTTCCACATCTTAGCGATTGTGAATAATGCTGCCATAAACATAGGAGTCTATATATCTTTTAGAGATCCTGTTTTCATTTCCTTTAGATATATACCCAGGAGTGAGATTACAGGATCATATAATAGTTCTATTTTTAATTTTTTGTGGAACCTCCATATTGTTTTCCATAATGGCTCAACCAATATGCATTCCTGTCAACAGTGTACAAGGGTTCCTTTTTCTCCACATTCTAGTCCACACTTGTTATCTCTTCTTTTCCCAATGACAGCCTTTCTACCAGTTGTGAGATGATATATCACTGTGGTTTTGATTTGCATTTCCTGATGATTAGATGTGTTGAGCATCTTTGATGCTCATGTTGGCCATTTAGTATATGTGCTGCCAAAGCGAGCACCACATGTTGGCCATTTAGATGTCTTTTTTGGAAAGATATCTATTTGGTTCCTCCACCCATTTTTAAATTCATTTGTTTGTTATTGATTTATATGGTTTTTTAAAATTTATGGTTGGAAATATTTTCTCTGTTCTGTAGGTTACTTTTTTGGATTTTTTTTTTCTATTCAGAAACATTTTAATTTTATATAGTTCCAGTTGTTGATCTTTGCTTTTGTTTCTTGTGCTCTTGGTATCATATTTTAAAATTTATTGCCAAGACCAATATCAAGGAGATTCTTTCTTATGTTTTCTTCTAGGACTGTTACAGTTTAAATCTTTAATCCATTTTGAGTTAATTTTTGTGAGGGGGGCAAGATAGAGGCCCAATTTCATTTTTCTGCTTGTGGTTGTCCAGTTTTCCAATCATCATTTGTTGACGAGATCTTCCTACTTTTATTGGATATTCTTGGTTCCCTTGCGGATATTATTTGACCATAAATGCAGGGGTTTACTTCTGGTCTCTAAATTATTTTCCATTTCATATATATGTCTATTTCTATGCTATTATGATATTGTTTTAAGTAATAACTTTGTGGCATAGTTTGAGAGTATTAAGTGTGATACCTCTGGCTTTGATTTTCTTCCTCATGATTGCTTTGACTATTTGGGGTCTTCTGTGGTTCCATACAAATTTTAGGATTGCTTTTTTTTATTCCTGTGAAAAATGCCACTGGAATTTTTATAGGGACTGAACTGAACCTATAGATGGCTTTTGGTAGTATGGGCATTTTAACAATATTAATTCTTTGAATCCATGGACACAGGATACCTTTCCATTTGTTTGTGTCATCTTCACTGTCTTTCATCAAAGTCTTATCATTTCATTGTGCAGATTTTTCACTTTCTCGGGTAAATTTTTGATGCTATTGTGAATGGGATAGTTTTCTTTATTTCTTTTTCTTATTTATTTATTTATTTTTAGTGTATAGAAACACAAGTGATTTCCATATGTTGACTTTATATCCTACAATTGTACTGAATTTGTTCATCAGTTCCAACACTGTTTTGGTGGGATTTCTATGGGTTTTTTTATATAGAGAGATCATATCATCTGCAGATAAGGACAATCTTATCTAATGTGGATGAATGTGGATGTCTTATTTCTTTGTCTTGCCTAATTTCTCTGGCTAGGCCTCCAGTACTATGTTGAATAAAAGTAGTGAGAGTAGACACCCTTGTTTTGTTTTTGATCTTAGAAGAAAAGTTTTCAATTGTTCACCATTGAGTATGATGTTAGCTGTGGATTTCTTGAATATGGCCTTTATTATATTGAGGTATGTTCTTCTAATTCAAGGTTGGAGGTTTCCATCATGAAATGATGTTAGATTTTTGTCAAGTGCTTTTTCTGCTTCTACTGACATGATCATATGATTTTAATCTTTCATTCTATCAATATGGCATATCACATTTATTGATTTATGTATATTTAACAATACTTGCATCCCAGAGATAAATGCTACTATGGTCTGTAATTTTTTAAAGATATTGTTGAATTCAGTTTCTTAATGTTCTGTTGATAATTTTTGCATCTATGTTTATCAGGGATGTTGTTCTGTAGTTTTCTTTTCTCATAGTGTATATATCTGAGTTTGGATTAAGGTAAAGTTGACCTCACAAAATGAGTTCAGAATTCCCTCTTCTTTAAATTTTTAGAAGAGTTTAAGAAGAATTGGCATTAATTCTTCTTTAAATGTTTGATAAACTTTGCCAGTGAAGTCATCTGGTCCTGGGGTTTTTGATGTTGAAAAGTTTTTGATTACTGATTCAATTTCCTTACTCATTAATGATCTGTTTAGATTTTCTATTTCTTCCTGACTCAGTCTTGGAGGACTATGTGTTTCTAGGAATTTATCTGCTTTTTATAGGTTATCCAATTTGCTGGCATATAACTGTTTTTGGTAGTCTCTTATGATCCTTTATATTTATGTATCAGTTATAATGTCCTCTCTTTAATTTCTGACTTGAGTCTTCTCTTTTTTGTTAGTCTAGCTAAAGTTTTATTAATTTCATTTATCTTTTTGAGAAAACAGCTCTTAGTTTGGTTAATTAATTTCATCTGTTGTTTTTCTTATTCGTTTTCATTTATTTCTTCTCTGATAGTTGTTATTTCTTTTCTTCTGCTAACTCTGGACTTAGTTTATTCTTCTTTTTCTAGTTCTTGAAGTGTAAAATTTGTTTATTTGAGATCTTTCTATTTTCTTAATATATGCATTTACCACTATACATTTGCCTATCAAAACTGCTTTAGTAGCATCCCATAAGTGTTGGTATGTTGTTTTTGTTCGTATGTTGTATTATCATTTTCATCTGTTTTGATATTTTTTTAATTTCTCTTTTGATCTCTCTTTTGATCCTTTGGTTGGTCAGGAGTATGTTGTTTAACTTCCACATATTTGTAGATTTTACAGTTTTCCTCTTGTTGTTGATTTCTAGTTTCATATCATTGTGAACAGTAAAAATTATTGGTATGATATCAGTATTCTTAAATTTGCTAATACTTGCTTTGTGTACCATCCTATGGTCCATCCTGAAAAATGATGTATGCACTAGAAAAAAATGTATGTTCTGCTTCTGTTGGATGGAACTTTCTATACATATTTGTTAGGTTCATTTGGTGTAATATATTATTTAAATCCATACATTATAATGCATAGTGTATTTATTTTCTTTCTGCATAATCTATTCTTGTTGAAAGTGGGATATTGAAATCTTCTACTATTATAGCATTGCTGTCTACTTCTCCCTTCAGATCTGTTAGTAATTGCTTAATAAACTTAGGTGCTCCAATGTTGGGTGCATATATATTTACTACCGGTATATCTGCTGATGAATTATCCCTTTACTACTATATATTGATCTTCTTTGTCTCTTGTTACCATTTTTAGTTTAAACCCTATTTTGTCTATGTGGTTTTTCCTCAGTCTCCCTTCTTTATTTTTATAATTCAAACTAAGGGATTAGGGGGTTAGGAAGCTGGCAGTTTGCAGAGGACCTTTGTTCTATCTTTTAACCTCCAGTGATTTTTTTTTTTCCTAAGAAGCATGGGGCTCCTGGCTGGCTTAGTTCACTGAGTGTCCAGCTCTTGGTTTCAGCTCAGGTTGTGATCTCAGTGTCTCACAGAGCCCCGTGTCAGGCTCTGAGGTAAGTGTGGAGGCTGCTTGGGATTCTCTCCCATGTGCTGCCCACCCTCCACCCCCACTTGTGCTCTTTTGATCTAAAATAAATAAATAAATCTTAAAAGAAGAAAGAAAAAGAAGAATGGGGATAAATCAGCTAAAAACACCTTGTACGAATAATAATGAAAATTGAATGACTGATTGGTTTCAATGATATAGTCCTACCATCCATTGTTAAACTTTACTTGTTGTACATTTATTTCTATTCTATACGGTGACAGCTTAATTGTAGAAATTTAGGTCCACAGCTGACGTTCTAGATTTCAGCTTTTTAATTCATTGTGTGAATATAGTGGGAAAACATTTTATGTTTTGCTTGTATAATTTTGACAATTTGATTATTTCAAGAGACAATTATTTAACAAGGATGTATATGAAAAGAACATGTTGAGTTAGGGTCAATTTCCCTTTATTTTTTATTTATTTATTTTTTAAGATTTTATTTATTTGACAGACAGAGATCACAAGTAGGCAGAGAGGCAGGCAGAGAGAGAGGAGGAAGCAGGCTCCCCGCTGAGCAGAGAGCCCGATGCGGGGCTTGATCGCAGGACCCTGGGATCATGACCTGAGACAAAAGCAGAGGCTTTAACCCACTGAGCCACCCAGGCACCCCTCAATTTCCTTTTAGAAGTCAAATTCAAACTTAAAATGTTATATGAAAGTCTTGGATAAGGAACAATGCACTCTCCCTTTCTTCATAATATTATTTCTCTTTTTGTTAGTGATTTGAAATCAACATTATGAACAATCGTTCTATTTATACTTACTGGATTCTCTTACTTGGCTATTTCTAATCATCACAAGATTTGAAATAAAATTAATAAAGCTTATTTATGAATATGTAAAGTTAAAATAAATAATTTCTGACAGAGCACCCAAGGAATCTTCAATGCATAAAGTCCATGAACTCTATGTTCATTGATTTTATGATATTCATTCAATAGCCTCCTTATTGATCTTCTCACCAATTCTTGTTAAGTAAAGATTCTGATAAAAAAAAGAAGTATTAAATGATAATATAAGGAAAGTGAATCTCTTTGGAAAGTGGTGCTCAATTCTTTTTAAAAAAAAAGTCTTTCCCTGATTTTCAAAACAACTTTACTTATATTCTTTTAATTATATTGTATTATTAATTATACTTTTACTTATATTATATTATTACTTATATGAAATCTGAAATTTCATAAGAGTTACAAATCTGTGAATCACTGTAAATTTGACATTGTGTCAAATTGGACTCATCAGAATGAGAGCATTTATGTAGTTAGAAAAGAAATAACCAAATGTATTTTGGGAACTTTGTCTTCATTTGGCAATTAAATGTCTCACTTAATCCAAAACTTATTAAACTAATGAACATAGGTTGTGTTTTCCTTTCTTAGAGAAGTGAGACAAAGCCTGTATTATTCCATACTCACTGTGTCGTTCTGGCGAGTCTTTGGTTAGGTTTGACTCACTAAACATAAAAGGCCATCTTTCACTACTGGAAAAAAAAAAAAAGACTTGTTTAAACAGAGCGTTGTTAACCCTATTTAGTTGAAGCAGGAGGCTACAATTATGTTCTTTTTTTTTTACTGTGCATTCATGCTTATGAATCATACCTAGGAGTTACACAATCAAAAATGTATTGGTAAATAAATAAATAGAAGTGGGAAATAATTTGCAATGATAAAAAATATTTAATATTTTTAATAGTCCATGTTATTTATTATGGGATATATTGCAATGATATTTTAATTCTCATAAATTTATGAACAATACAGTGTTTTGTAATGTCTAGCACAAGAGTTAAGTGAGTCTTGAAATTAGTTTTGTCTCATAACCAAACTGTAGGTTTTGGTTAAGTTATTTGAATTTAGAAGATCTTTTACATACATCTTGTTACCATTATGTATTAATACATCTCTGGGTTTCGCTTTTCTCTTTGGCCATGGTAGTCCTGTAATATTTGTTTGTCTTGTTCCAGGAAATTTTCAGAAAGAGGATCATAGATTCCTCACATGTGGTGACTGGCCAGACAGACTAGTACGTAGACCCTATTATAAACAAAGCAAAGAAACTGATAAGACACAGCAGAGTTACTACTGACTTGTCTATATATTTGATATATAACATACCTTTATTTCTGTTCCTCAAGAGCAACATGGTCTGCCTTGTGATATTACAGTTGAACAGAGCACATGGGTTTGAATTGAACAGGTCCTTTTATGTGGATTTTCTTTTAATAAATACAGTACAGTATGGTAAACATATTTTCTCTTCTTTACACATTTATTAACAATATTTTCTTTTTGGGGCACCTGGGTAGTTCAGTCATTAAGCGTCTGCCTTCTGCTCAGGTCATAATCCCAGGGTCCTGGGATTGAGCCCCACATCATCCCAGGGTCCTGGGATTGAGCTCGCTGCTCAACAGGAAGCCTGCTTCTCCCTCTCCCCTGCTTGTATTCCCCCTCTTGCTGTTTCTTTCTGTCAAATAAATAAGTAAAATATTTTAAAAGAAAAAGTTTCTTTTCTCTAACTTATTTTATTTAAGAGTACAGTATATGATACATATAACATGCAAACTATGTTTCAATTGGCTTTATACTACTGGTTTGGGTTTCCGTCAACAATAGGCTATTGTTAAATTTGGGGGGACTCAAAAGTCCTACGTTGGTTTTCAGCTGCACTGGCTCTCCAACCTTCTCATTGTTTAAGGTCCAACTGTTTTGTGATTAATAATCAAAAACAAAATAAACCATCACATCAAGCAATAATCAAAGAACCATAGAAGAAGTTAATTTATAGATCTGTTTTTAATAGCATGCAAAGTGTCACTCAGAATTAATGCAAGAAAAAAACACCTGGCCATATACTAGTAAAATGTTAGTGATTACCTGATATAACACATATTATTTTTAAAATTTCTTCAATGATATTAATAAAATACTATATAATTTTTCCATGTTGTGCCTCCCTCCTAGTAATATATACTATTAGAATTAAATACATATGAATGTGCGTATGCATATACATATATATAATTTATATGACATGATAAACAAGTAAGGGGAAAAAAAGAAGGAACTTTTCATTTAACCAACAAAAATTTATTGCATGTATAATGGATGCCAGGAAATGTTCTAAGAACAACACAATTCTTGTCCCTATATTAGGTTTACTTGATCAGAAGAAACATTGTCCAAGAGGAAAAATAATAATTTGAAACTGATTTTTTATGAACTAAGGAGTTGTGTGTAGAGTGTGTTAGGGAAGAAAGTAGGGGAAATAAAAGAATTCTAAAGGTTTCCTTTTTGGTGTAATAGATAAACATACAAATTGTTAGGAGAGATATAAGAATTACTTAATTTAAATTGGTAATAGAGAACTATTATATATGACTTCTAAAAATAAAAAGATAACCATAGGGCATATTAGAAAAATATTATAAACTTTACAACTTAAAATCAGGGGGAAAAGGGAATAAACATTCTCAACTTCTTCCAGAGCTTAACATGGGCAGGCACAGATAAGGGTAGAAACTGCCTGGTTGTGGTCATGTGACTCAGATTTCACTAGTAGACTGTGAGTAGAAGTAATGTGTAGATTTTCTGCCATAATTTAAAGAAAAATTCCCTGCCTTGATTTTCCTATTCGTACAAGCTGAATACAAACGTGTTCACATAAGGCTTTGGTTATAAAGTTAAGAATAAAATCTGAGCTTTGGGAAAACAACAAAAGGGAAGGAACTTGGGTGTCTGGAGAGTTACATGGAATAGAGGCACCTTGAAAACCTGAATTACTCATTTGGGGGCTAGTATGTATACAAAAAATAAATGTGTATTTTAATAAAGCTTCTTTATTTTTGGGACTCTGTTACTAATAGCTTAGCTTTTGCCATAACATAAGAAAAATTAGTACTGGAAGTGGAATGTACCTATCACAAAAATGGAAAAGATGTGATATTGGCTTGAAGATCAAGTAACATACAGTGAGGAAGAAGATATAGTAGAACAAAGATGGTTACACTTGCTCATGTGTTGAAAACATTTGGTAAAAATATTACTTGTGATGATTTGCAAGACACACAAATTTCCCACTGAGTTTGTGCCTCTAGATGAAGTAGTTGGAAATTTTTAGACAGATAAAGTAGAAGGATGGTTATAACACAGAAGTCTTTTTTTTTTTTTAAGATTTTATTTATTTATTTGACAGAGATCACAAGTAGACAGAGAGGCAGGCAGAGAGAGAGGGGAAACAGGCCCCCTGCTGAGCAGAGACCCCCCCCCCCTCCATGTAGGGCTCAATCCCAGGACTCTGGGATCATGACCTGAGCCAAAGGCAGAGGCTTAACCCACTGAGCCACCTGGGTGGCGTCCCATAACCAGAACTCTGGGATCATGACCTGAGCCAAAGGCAGAGGCTTACCCCACTGAGCCACCCAGGCACCCCATAACACAGAAGTCTTAAGAGAGATATGTCAAGACTAAAATTAAATACACACACACACACACACACACACACACACACACACACACACACATATTTGGGTGTAGTTACTGGAACATTCAAGAGACTGTAAACAAATAAAGTGTTTTTAGTACAGATTAGTGTTTTTAAGATACCATGTTACCATATTAGCCATCAGCATAGCCTAAAAAACAAAACTGTGAGGCCTGAAGCAGTCCTCAAGGAATGTATACTAATAATCACTAAAGAGTTGTCATGGAGTATAAGGGACAAGAAACAGCTCCCAGAAGCCAACAAGGATCATGGACAAAGCAGTTTCTCTCAAAGAGCAGAATCAGGGACAGCCAAATGTACCAACCAAGGACCTACTCCACTGCCAGCACAAACGGATAAACAACTCCTGCCTAGCAGAGTGAAATTGCTCTGGGTCATTCTCTACAATGTGTTTCTCATGCTTTCCTCCTCCAAACTAGAGTTTCTATTGCAGTTACCCTGGTCCTACTTAGAAGGTTCTGGGACAAATTCCAATGTGTGGGTGTGGGGATTTCCTTCACACCACACATGTTCAGAACACTAGCTGGGTATCCTACGATTCAACCCAATTCTGAGACTACATGGAGATGCCATCAGATTCTACAGGTTAAGGGTTCAGTCATACAAGACTGGCTACTCCCCCTTCAGATGCCAGTCTTACACCCAGATGCTCACTTGTGCTTCTGACCAACCAGTTAGAGACCCAATTTCTTGGGCTTGATTGATTTGCTAGAGTGGCTCACAGAACTCAGAGAAATATTTTATTTCCTAGATCATCCATTTATTATAAGATATAATTTAGGAATAGCCAGATGAAAGAGATGCATAGGACAAGGAATGTGGAAAGAAACACTGAGCTATCATATTCTATCCAGGCATGCCACTCTCCCCAAATCTCCATGTGTTCATCAATCCAGAAGCTTTCTGAATTTGGTCCTTTTGGGTTTTAATGGAGGCTTTCTTAGCAATCTTTCATAAGCAGATTGATTAAACCATTGACCACTGACAATGAATTTAACCTCCAGCCCCTCCTTGCTTCCCAAAGGTCAGGGGTGAGACTAAATGAGGTTCCCCTAGCCCTGTCCTTAGATGTTTTCCAGAAGTAACCTCATTAACATAAACCCAGTTGTGGAAGGGGCTTGTTTGTTGTTGTAGTTTATGGTTGGTTGGTTGGTTTACTTAAATTTTGTTAGTTAACATACAGTGCTATATTTGTTTCTGGAGTAGAATCCAGTAATTCATCACTTACATACAACATCCAGTGCTCATCACAACAAATGACCTCTTTAATATCCATCACTCATCTAGCCATCCCTCACCTACCTTCCTCAGGAAAGGGGCTTGTTATGATTAACAAGAAACCCATCTCACCTTTAAGGTTTTGAAGTGATTACACAAACTGAGTGTAAGAGAATGAATATTATGATACTGAATGTTCCCATTGCTCTTATTGCTTAGAAAATTCCCATTGTTTGGGGAACTATGAGCCAGGAACCATGGAAAAAGAGAAAGTACATAAACTGACAGAGTTGCATGATATAAATCACAATATCACACAACTCCACTACTATTTATTTAGAAAAGGGACAGTGGGAAGGAGATGATATATGGACTTGATAAAGAAGACTATGCTTCAACCAGAGATCTTGAACTTTGAGCTGGATGAAATAGCTGAAATGGATTTCGGATTATCTCCCTTGGAAAGGGGACCAGTATGTTCTATTTGCGGAAAGAAATTTCTATCTAAATAGGCGGCTAGAGCCACGTATTCTATCAGTGGCTGTTATTTGTCCACCAAATCCTATTCTCCCTTTCTACAGTAATACACTATAAACTGAGCATATGGTTTCCTTGGCCAAGACTCCACTCCTCAGAGTCGTCACAGACAATAATGTGATGTGACTGTATTCTTACAATGCCATATGAGTAAAATTGCTTAGGACAATTTCTCGCTGTTTAAAGATTGTTCTGGGGGCACCTGGGTGGCTCAGTGAGTCATATCCTTCTGGCTCAGGTCATGATCCCAGGGACCTGGGACCAAACCCCAAGTCAGTCTCCGTGTTCACTGGGGAGCCTGCTTCTTCCTCTCCAGCTCTCTCTGCTTGTGCTCTCTCTCTCTCTCTCTGTCAAATGACTAAATAAAATCTTAAAAAAAATTTTAAAAAAAAAGAAGATTGCTCTGATCTCCTGTCTTTTTCCCTCACTCCCATGAGCTGGAATATAGATGTGTCCATCACCCAGTTTCAACTGTGTAGGAGAAAACATTTCACTAAGGGGTAACAGAAGGAACTTGGTTTTCTCAAAGACCATAGAGAACAGAGATACCCACATAAATCCTTTCTTCCCAGTAGTATTAGATGATACAGAGAGAAATGTCTTTCTTTAAGCTACTGTATTTTTCTGGTCTCTGTAATGGCAGCTTAGCCTTTACTCTACTATAAGTGGATATTCAAAGCAACATAGCCCAAAAAAAAAAAAAAATAACAACAAAAAACATAATAAGTAATTACATCACATTTCTGGACAAAATCAAGTATATTAGTTATTTCACTATTTGGGAAAGTACTGGATTCAAATGGTAAAAAACAGAAGTAGCCAGATATTGATTAAACAACAAAACCTAAAAACAAAAACAACAACAACACAACAAAATCTAATGACATGTATTAAAAAGGGGACAAAGAAGGGTGGACACATAAAGGATAACCAACAATACACCAGGCAAATGTAACTGAAGAGGAGGAATGGCAGTATTATTAACAGACAACAGAGAATTCAGGGTTCAAACTAATAAATATAACAGAAAAAGCCAACCCATGAAAAAATGTGACCACATATGTAACATAACAAAGAAGCTAAAATGTACAGACATTAGGAGGTTATGATAAAATTAGAATTAGGGAAGGGGTTTAGTATACTAAATAAAATTTCCATATATTTCAGAATTGTCAGAACAAATAAACAAAAAAATATGGAAAGATAGAAGCTATGACTACAGGCAGTCCTGACTTGCAGTAATTCAATTTATGGTTTTTCAGCTTTATAATGGTGTGAAAGCAATACACATTTAGTAGAAACTATACTTCAGTATTTTGATTCTTCCCAAGGCAAATGGTAGGATTCTGGGCAGTGGCACCGAGCTCCAGACCCCAGGCAGCCACACAATCAAGAAGGTAAACGACCCATACTTGAAACCATTCTGTACTCATACAACCATTTGGTTTTTCACTTTCAGTACAATACTTGATAAGTTACAAAACCTTATTATAAACTAGATCTTGTGTTGCAGGATTTCACCCAACTATAGGCCAACCTTCTGTTCTGAGCACATTTAAGGTAGGCTAGGCAAAGCTATAATGTTGAATAGATTAGTATTTTAAATGCATTTTTGACTTATGATATTTTCAATTTATGATGGGTTTATTAAGACATAACCCCATCATAAGTGGAGGAAGGTCTGCAGTTGAACAACCAGCATGTTTTAATAGTCAAATAGATCAGTACTCTAATAGTCTGATAACTTACGAACAGAGAATGTGCATTCAATTCTCTTGTCCCTGGAACCCCACAAAACTTAATTACATCTCATAAAACATTCTCTTTAAAAATACCCCTGAATCAAAAACAAAATCAAAACAGAATTAACAAAGTATGGCAAAGATACAATAAAAAGGAAAATAGTAAACCTAGTGACATATTTGCCATGTATACAAGGTATGAAGTATTAACAGAATAAAGAGAGCTCATCCGCAATTTACATAAACTAGGAAAAGTAACTCAATATAATGGACAAATGATGTGAATAGACAACTCATCAAAGAAGTACAAGTTACCAATAAATATATGGGCAATATCTCAACCTTCATAGTAGTTAAGGGAACTAAAAATTAAAAATTTAAATTTAAAAAATTTTATAAGCCATGAGAAAAAAATTAAAGCAATAATAAGATATAATTTTCTATCTTTCAGAAGGGCAAAGATTTTAAAGAATAGTAACTTCCTGCCTTGACAACTTTTTAGAAAACTGGTAGATATATGGAATGCTGTCTTCTCTTTGGAAAGTATCTTGGCAATACCTATTAAAGTTTCTGAAATGCATCATCCTTTGACACAGGAATCTAACTTCTCAACAGTATACTTGCTAGGAAAGAGTAGGTTACATTGCATATACAAAAATTCTGAAATCTCAATAACTGAAGGCAGTATTTGTTCTACATACCAACACAGGCTGCTTGAGGAGATTGCTCATTGTAAAAACTTAAGGAGCCAGATTTAGAAAGGAGCCATCTCTACAGTGGCTCCCACAATTACTATTAAGAGGGAATAGGATGTGGCAAATGGAACTTAGAACAGCTCTCAGAAATGACACCCATCAGTTCCACTCACATTTCATCAACCAAAGCCTGCTACATGGCCATAGCTAACCTCAAGAGAATCAGAAAGGGCAATGCTACTATGTGCCTAGAAGAAGAGAATGTCAACCATAATACTCTATTTTATAGAATAATCTATTTTATAGAATAATCTATTTTATAGAAATTAAAGCATCAATATATGAGGAGATAAGTACAATGATGTATCACAATATTATTTTTAATCACACAAAAAAACCCTAATAACAATCTGAATACCCATCAAAAAAGAAATAATTACATAAAGCCAGTGAAGATTCCATCCTCTGAGTGAATTCCCCAATCTGAAGAGGAAGAAGGTGACTCCAGTGGGTTTTCTACCAAAGATGGCGAGCTGAAGGCTGGTGATGGGTGCTTGTTCCTCTTCTGGTCTCCCGCTGGCTGCTCACCTCTCTCCCCTCCAGGGGATGGCTGCCCCTGCCTTAGTCCTAGGGCAGCCAGCCAGACAGTAGGCTTCTCACTTGCTGCAGTGTTGGAGCAATCAAATGGGATGCTTGGGGGCCCCCAGGGAGCTGCCTGTGGCTTTATTTATGAAACTGGCATTTGGGGAGTTCGGGGAGGAGAAGTCTCTCCTTCAGTGCAAATTCCCTCTTCCAGGAGCCATAACTCCAAAGAAGAGAGTGCTAGGGCTTTATTACATACATTTACTTTGTGTAAATAAATGTTTATAATTTTATATTAAAGAAGAAATAAGTGATAGAGCTTCTGGCTATATATTTTTTACTTTTAGAAGTTTTGAAACTGTGATCCTTTATATGTGTGTTATGGGGGAGCTAAGGTAAGTTTTATGCCAAACAGTTGGTATTGCTAACTTTTTATTGTGGCCAAAGTACATAAAAACCCCATTAATCCCCTTATTCTTCTATTTCCCTTAACTGTGTATACATCAAAAAGACATCTTTATTTTCCTTCTTTTATCATTATAAGCTAATAAAAATATTTTGCTAGTTTAAAAAGAAATGATTCTATACATATTAAGGACTATAATCCAGCTGTTTTAGATACTGATTTAATATATTTGTATTGGATGCTCATTCAGGATGTGTTATATGACAAAAAACATTTGATACAGAATATATACAGTATGATCCTAATTTTTGTGAGAACACACAACAGTGACAAAAAGCTCTACATAGTTGTATTTATTTTTTTAATGTTTATTTATTTGTTTATTTATTTTTGAGAGGGAGAGAGTGAGGGAGAGAGATCCCAAGTAGACTTCCCACTGACCATGGAGCCTAACTCATGGCTGAATCTCACAACCCTGATATCATGACCTGAGCCAAAAACCAAGAGTTGGAGGCTTAACAGACTGCACCATGGCTAAGGTGTCCCTAGCTTTGTATATGTTTATGTATGTATGGAGAAAGCTGTGGAAAAATAGATACCATATAACCTTAATTTGTATGCATATGCATAATATACACCTATATGTATGTTTGTATAAATGTGTGCATACATGACATATGTGTAAACTTTAGGAATATCACTTAACTTTCTATTTATTCATCTTCAGATTTTTAAAAAATTAGCATGTAATATTTTGTCATTTTAAAATTAATAAAGAGGGGCACCTGCGTGGCTCAGTGGGTTAAAGCCTCTGCCTTCGGCTCAGGTCATGACCTCAGGGTCCTGGGATCAAGCCCCTCATCGGGCTCTCTGCTCAGCAGGGAGTCTGTTTCCTCCCCTCCTCTCTCTCCCTGCCTCTCTGCCTACTTGTGATCTCTATCTGTCAAATAAATAAATAAAATATTTAAATAAATAAATAAATAAATGAAATTAATAAAGAGGTGCCTTGGTAGCTCTGTGGGTTAAGCCTCTGCCTTCGACTCAGGTCATGATCTCAAGGTCCTGGGATGGAGCCCCGCCTCAGGCTCTCTGCTCAGCTGGCAGCCTTCTTCCTCCTCTCTCTCTGCCTGCCTCTCTGCCTACTTGTGACCTCTGTCTGCCAAATAAATATTTTTAATAAATAAATTAATAAAATTAATAAATAAATTTTACTAATTCCTAAGAATTAAATAGATGAATTATAAATAGAAAAATGCTCACTTACTTTAAACAAATACAGAGACATTTAGGTACAAATTCCTTCAATATAACTCTGATACGTGCAATTCATTCTCCAATTTATGTTTTCCTTTTATAAAAAAAAATTAGTTATTTTTTAAATTTCTTTTCAGTGTTCCACATTGTTTATGCACATTGTCATTGTTTATGCATCACACCCAGTGCTCCATGCAATACGTGCCCTCCATAATACCCACCACCAGGCTCACCAAACCCCACACCTCTCTCCCCTCCAGAACCCTCAGATTCTTTCTCAGAGTCCACTGTCTCTCATAGTTCGTTTCTGCCTCCAATTTATGCTTTTCATGCAATCTATTCTTGTACTTATGCTTTCCAATTATCAATACATATTAAATATTTACTATGTGTCACACATTAGGGCTAGAACTGTAAATAAGCTAGAGAAAAATTCCTGCCCCGTTGAGCATGTATTATAGGAAGGAGACAGATAACAATGAAATAACAAATAAGCCTATAATGCAAACTTAAGTAATGAAAAATATTTTAAAGAAAAATAGCCTAATATAGGGAGTGTCTTTTGGAAGTCAACATCATAAATAAGGTGATCAAAAACATTGAAGAACACTTTCGCAGTAGGGCTGGGTTAAAGATTTAATTTCTATTTTATAAAAGAGAACTGACCATATGGGAGCAGGGAGAACATTTCAGGAGTTACCGCAACAGCCCAGATGGGAGATAAAAGTGGCTTTGTCTAGCATTGAAGGAGGTCAATCAGTTCATATTTAGGATGTATTTTGAATTACGAGCCCCATAGGACATGGGGATATATTAGATGGGAGTGGAAGGGAGCAGAGTCAACTCAGGTGGTTCCCAAGTTTGGGGCCAGAAAAATTAGATGAATGGAAGAATTGTGGAGGAGTGGGTTTGGGATGTGGACAGAAACCAAGAGTTTTATTGTAGATATGTTCAATTTTAACTATCTAGTCAATATCTAAGTCAAATAAATACATCCGGGGCTCATTAGTTTGAAGATGACATTTAAACCTGAGAGACTGAATGAGATCCTCAAATACATCAGTGCATTGGTGAATAGAAGAAAGTGGAAAACTTAGCACAGGGACACACAGAATTCAGAGGCCAGGAGTGGAGAAAGAATAGCTATGAAATGACAGAAGAGGAAGTATTCTGGAAGTTAAGAAAGTGGTTTTGGAATGAGACAAGAGATGGTATTAAGGGCCTTTGTTTATCTGGGTGGTTGTATGCCTGCTGCTCTTTTATTATTTGTAAAAGGAAAAATATGACTCACATAGCCAAGTGCATACCAAAAATACTTCTAGGGTATTGTTAGAAAAGAAAAATAATAATACTCATTATAATCCTTAACTGCCTTTCATAAACGTTTGATACTTTTAAAGAGCCCTTTTATTCTGCTCTGTATCCTGAAAGGTTTTGTTATATAAACTGGCATCTTCGTGTTACAGAAAGTCGAACTGATCACATGATAAAGGGAAAAGAGGCAGGACTTCCAGCTACATGGGATTGAAGAGATTAACAAATCCTGTCATCCTAAAACAACTACAAAACTGCAAAGGTGTGCGGGGAAAATGTCATTTCAGGGCTTCGGCAATCTATCAAATACAAACCATAACTGACATATATTTAGAAAAAAAAAAAAAAAAACTACTGAACTTTGGGGAAAACAGTGGAAGTCTTTAGCATTCTTGCCTGGGCTAGCCACCTGCCCTGTACCAGTTCGCAGGGTATGGTATTTCTGCTGTGGGGCTGGCTGGCCATGAAAACCAGCACTTTCACTGTGGGAGATGGCCAACTTTATTTGGAGTGGAGGCTGGGACAAATCTCACCCAGCAGCAAACGGGAAAAGCCTAGGGCTCTACCCATCTAAGGTTGCAGTTCCTGTAAAGGACAAGTAGCACAAGAAGACTAGGAAGATATTTAGAAGTGAGCCTTGAGGGACTTGATTAACATTCCACCCATCTCTGACTGTCTGGGTAGGTGCATGTGTGGTGGGGACCAGAGAATGCCCAGCAGAAAGGAAAAGCCAGGCTCACCTGAAACCTGCCCAGCCTTTGAATGTGTGCCTCAAACCAGACTCAGATTCACCAGCAAAGTGGGGGAAGCATCATGGGCCTAAGGTGTTTGACCACATCTTTGTTTAATTATTGACTGACTATTGAGTTTTGCAAACCTAGGGGTCACTCCAAGAAGCCTGGTTTTTAAAAATGTGTAGGGAGGAAGAATGTTTCCTCTACCCTTTTCACTGGTCTATTAATTAAACTGATGTAAGACAGATTAACAAGAGGAAAAACAAATTTAATTACATACATATGGGAGCCCCATTAGACTATGAGACCCACAGGCATTCAGGTCATTGAGGGTTATATATCATCCTGAGCTAAGGATGGGGTCTGAGACTTCAAAGAGAAGGAAAACAATTTACAGGAAGTTGGGAAGAGCAAATGTTTGGTAAACAAATGTTTGCCTTGCCACACAGAGACAATGGGACACAGGGAGGAATTTTATCTCCATGCCCCACGGAGATTCCTCCAGCTCACCACCCCTAGTCCCTAATCTGGGGATGATTCTCTTCCTGGGCCAGGTCTTCATCTAAATTCTTTCAAGCAATTAAGGGGGAGGTAAGACCTTTTCTGAGTCTTTCAGGCCTTGATTGACTTCATCTCAAAGTAATCTGTGTGTCAAATGGCACATTTGGGGGAAGCTTGTTCCAAACACCTTCAGATATAAATAATAAAAAAAAAAAATGAGCAGAGGTAAGCAGCATTAAGTCCAGGTAAATTACTTGAAATAAGAACCAAAAATCTAACAATCTAAAAAATATCAAGAAAAAATCTTCAGGGAAAATAAAGAAAAGAAAGTCATAATCTGGAGTTGCTAGAATATATTATCTAAAATGTTTAGTTTTCATATTTTTTTAAAAGATTTTTATTTATTTACTTGACACAGAGAGAGATCACAAGTAGGCAGCAGACTCCCTGCTGAGCAGAGAGCCGAATGCGGGGCTGGATCCCAGGACCCTGGGATCCTGGCCTGAGCCAAAGGCAGAGGCTTTAACCCACTGAGCCACACAGGCGCCCCATAGTTTTCATATATTTTGTAAAGATTTTATTTATTTGTGTGTGAGAGAGAGTGACAAGCAGGGGGGAGAAGCAGGCAGAAGGAGAAACTGGCTCCTCACTGACCAGGGAACCCATCTCAGGTCTTGATGGGGTCATGACCTGAGCTGAAAGTAAATGCTTAACTGACTGAGGCAAACAGGTGCCCCAAAAATGTTTAGCTTTGTACAAATAAAACAAAACCAGGGAAGCATGAACCATACTTAGGTAAGGAAGTAACCAAGAAGAAACTTTCTCTGGCTTGGCCCACAGGTTGGGCTTAGCAAAGACTTTTAAATCAGATAATATTGGGGCACCTTGGGTGGCTCAGTGGGTTAAAGCCTCTGCCTTTGGCTCAGGTCATGATCCCAGAGTCCTGGGATCAAGCCCCACATCGGGCTCTCCACTCAACATGGAGCTTGCTTCCTCCTCTCTCTTCCTGCCTCTCTGCCTACTTGTGATTTCTGTCTGTCAAATAAATAAATAAAATCTTAAAAATAAATGCCTTAAATCAGATAATATAAATATGTTTCGAAGAATTAAAGGTATGAGAACATATATTTAAGCGGGAACAAGAAATATGTTGACAGTGGTTCAAAATGGGAATAAAGAAAAAGAATAGAAATTACTAAAGAAAGAACTAAATGGAAATTCTAGAGTTCAAAACTATGCAAATGTGCATCAGGACATTTTTTTTGTATTAGCCAAGAAAACTGGAAACAATCTGATTATCTATCAATTGGTGAATCACTAAACAAAATGTGGTATATCCATTCAATAGAATATTAGTCAGCAATAAAAGAGAGTAAACCTCTGAAACCCAGTACAACAAAGATGAACCTTAACAACATTATGCCAAGCAAAAAAAGCCAGACACAAAGAAAATATATTCTATAATTCCATTTATACAAAATATCTAGAAAATTAATATCTATAGAGATGGAAAAAGAAGCAATGGCTGCCTGGGACTGGAGTTGTAAGGGAGTTGACTGCAAATAGGAAAGAGGGAATTTTTTCAAGGTGATGGAAATGTTTTAAAATTTTATTGGGTGATGGTTGCACAACCTCATAAATTTACTAAAAGTACCGTTGAATTCTATACTTACAATGGCCAAATGTTACAGTATGTAAATTATGCTCAATAAATTTGTTTAAAAATAAAGGGAAAATAGGCCAGGATATAGATCCTGGGGGAATGTGGTGGGTGGTGCAGAGGGAAGTTTATTACACAGGTGGCACACAGCTGCGTGCCCCTTGCTGCAGGTTCTGTGTGACTTTTCTTCATCATCTAGCCAATGAAATGTAGCTTAAGTGATGTGTGGCTCTTCCAGGTAGACGTTCAAGAATCATCATGTGATTTGCCGTGTCACTTTTCCTTTTGCCTCAGTGATTAGCCTACAACACATTCAGGGGCTGCTCCATTAGAGTCTTGGTCTTAGAGTAAGTCTTAGAGTCTTGGTCTTAGAGTTAGACCAAAACATGGAATAGGGTCCCAGCTCATCTGCAAGGAATATGTGACACGAACAAGAAAGAAATCCTGGTTTTTAAAATTAGTGGTATTTGGGGATGATTTCTTATCACAGCCTAATATCACCCATCCTGATGTGTCCATGTTTCTTAAAAGAGATTACAAACCCACAATTAATCCTTTTGCTTTTATTTGCTCATCCCTATGGGGTACTATCTACAAGCAATATTGTCTGTCATTTTCCTTTTCTAAGGGTAAGTTTTAAAAAATGCTTTTTATCTGTGACACATAGTTGAGTGACTGGTAGTGAATTGATGTCTTATCAGTTCTCAGACTATCTTCATTCATCTGTAATGGGCTGCCTGGAATTAGAGTCTGGAAATGGAGCCACCTGTTTGGGCGTGGTAGATATTAGGAAACAGACACAGTTGTAGGTACTGGAAGAGAGTCGAGTCTAGTGGCAGAACATGTCCACTAAAGCAAATTTTTTAATTGGTACAAGTGATGAGTTGTAGATGATTAACTTAGCATACCTGGCTTCTGGGTCAGGCCTGAGGAGGCTGGAGCTTCTGGCCTGAGTGTATCCGTTCATTCACAATTTCATCCACCTGCCCCATTTTTCTGTTCAAATATGACTACTTTAGATGTGTACTGTGACGTGAAAAAGATTGAGAAAAACAGTTGTAAGGGGTAAAAATAATCATTTATTAATCAAGTAGTTTTGAGGAGAGGAGAAGAGAAGCAGAGGAAAATAGAGGGAGGTATTCTGGGGAGGGGGGTTGGGAGAAGGGGGGTGGGGTTATGGACATTTGGGAGGGTATGTGCTTTGGTGAGTGCTGTGGAGTGTGTAAACCTGGCAATTCACAAACCTGTACCCCTGGGGATAAAAATATATTATATGTTTATAAAAAATTAAAAATTAAATTATTAAAAAAAACAGCATCTCAGTACATGCATCCTAATAGACAATGAATTGGTAGTGATTGAGCACTGAAGTGCTAAGACTGGCTACCAGTCTCAGCATTTCAGTTAATACATAGTCATATCTTGTCTCTACCGTGTGTGAGAAAATTATTGCTGGTAACATTTTAAAGATGAGGATCCCAGAGCTTAGAAAGAATAAAATAACTGGGCCAGAATTATGAGTTTGTGAGTGTGGGGAATGGAATTGGAATCAAGTTGTTGGACTGGAAATCTCAGTCGTGGGATCCAGGAGCAGGTGATAATATGGACAGCATATTGGCAGGTTGGTTGCCCAAATCAGCGAAATCTGTCTTCTGGCAATAAGACCCCTTCACTGGGTCACTGGGTTTGGGATTTGTATGAGTTCCTAATAGGTGACAAGAAGAATTGTCATGAATTAAATAGGATTACTAGTTCTAAATGGACTGTGGCATTAAACCGGGGCTTAGTCACAAGGGAAAACTTTTGACTATACAAATCAAGTTTGGCCAAACATGTTAATGTTAGATCAAATATGTTAAGGTGTTTAAGGCCAATATGTTGTTTAAGGCTAATGTACTGAAGGGTAAGTTCTGTAATCTTAAATACATGTGATGGCTCAAAAAAGATATGAAAACTTCAAGTTTCTCATGAGATGTCAACAGCAAAAAAGAGTTTCACTCTCAACCTTACAACAATGATACACAAAAAAATTCATCCCTTTAGTTTGAGGCTGTGAGAGAACTAAGGTCTTAGGACAACTAACCTGAACAATAAAAAAAGAAAAACACCTTCAGGGAGAGAGGGATGTGAGTGTTTGACCTGAGGCAGATGCAACCACACACTAAGAAAAATCCAGTTAAGGAGTTCAGTTAAGCAAATTGATGGAAGCTGAGAGTGAGATATTGAGATTATAGAGCTTCTGGGGTCTGTAGATATAAGGAAAGTTCTCACCCTCTTGCAGGCTCTTCTCCAGGAAACTTACCCAGTTCTTGCAAAAACATTGGTGAAATCTTGAGAGAGCAACCTAGTGGCTGGGGGGAGGAGAAGAGCAGCCTCTGTAGAAGGTATGAAGCCACATGCAGATCCTTCTTGCTTATCTCCCTATGGAATAAGACTGAAATGTAGAACTGTAGGCAGAGGGACAGCAAACACTTATGATACTTACGGCACTGGGGAAATCCACTCTAGCTCTGTATAGGGAACAGAAAAACTCTCTAGTCTTGGGGGAAAGGCAGCCCAGAACTATAGCTTGTACATGGGGCAGGAGCACCAAGAAGGCTACTTCTTCAAGATCTAGGGACAGAATGCTTGCATAGGACCAGCAATTTAACCAGAATAACAGAGACTCCCTCACATGCTGCCCTCCCCCAAGCTAACAGCATTGAGCAATGGGTAACTGTGGAATCATTCTGGGAGAGCTGCAGGAGTATGGAGAGAGTGACTCCCTCTGAGGTACAGCAGAAAGGGATCACCTCAAGCTAAAGCTAGAGTAGATATTGAGGAAACAAAAACAAAAGCAAGACCCTGCAAACACAGGATACCTAAATACAAGATTTCTCTACAAGAATTTTAATATTGTGGTGTGCTGATTTTAACCATAGCAGAACAACAACAAAAAAAAAACTCAGACCCAAATCAGCCCTTTCCTAGACTGACTTATTCTCCAAAATAAATGTCTAGCATAATGAAAGGCACATGCAAACAAAGAAGCTGTTTGCCTCAGTTTCTATTCCTAGGCAAGATGTCCAACTTTCAACAAAAAATTATGAGGCCTACAGAGAGGCAAGAAAAAGCCAACTATTAAGAGAAAAGCAATCAGAACAACCAAATTCAAATATGACAGAGATGACAGACTATCAGAAAAGGAATTTAAAATAACTATGATTAATGTGCTGAAAGTTCTAAAGGAAAAAGATTGACAACATTTAAAAACAGACTGGCAATTGAAGCAGAGATATGGAAACTATAAATGGAATAAAATAGAAATATTAGAAATGAAAAGTATAGTAACAAAGATGAAGAATTACATTTTAAGTCTCATTAGAAGATTTGATAGACTGAAGAGATAGTCAATAAGCTAACTGGCATTAGGTCAATAGGCATTACCCAAAATGAAGCACAAAGAGATCAACTGTATTTCTCATTTATTGCTAATGAAAATGCAAAATGGAACAATCACTTTGAAACAGTTTGATCATTTCTTATATAGTTAAGCATATATTTACCATATGATCCAGGAATCCCACTCTGAGTAATTACCCAGGAGAAATAGAATTGTATGTTCATACAAAAACCTATACATAAGTATTTATAATTGCTTTATTCATTATTGCTAAAAATTGGACAAAACTCAACTATCTTTCAATGGGTGATGGGATAAACAAACTGTGATCTATCCATACAAGGCAATACTACTCAGCCATAAAAATAGGCCTGATATACCCAAACATGATTGAATCTTGAAAGCACTTCATAACTGAAAGAAGTCAAACCCAAAAACTACATGCCAGAGGATTCCATTTATGTGATATTCTTGAGAAGGCAAAACCACTAGAGTTGGAGAACTTTTCAGTTGTTGATAAGGGTTGGAAGGGGGAGGAGAACCTCACTGTGTAGAGACTACATGAGCAAATTTGGTGGGGTGGTGATGGAACTAATCTCTACAATAATTTTGATGGCGGATATATGACTCAGTGTATTTTTCACAACTCTTGGAACTCAACATCACAAAGAGTAAATTTTACTGGGTTTAAGTTTAAAAACAAAATTTCTAAAAAGAGGTGAATCATTTGTGCTTCCACAATCAGAATTTGAAGTTGAGTAGTTTTTAGGGCTAATGAAATTTGTCAAACATAAATAAAACTCCAATTTCTTCGTAGTCCTTTAATTGTCTGAATGATTCCAGGGTGAAATCTCAAGATACACTTTCTCAAACACTTCTCTCTTACAGGGAAGACTAAATTAGAGCTTAAATGAGCTTCTTTCTTGTCTGTGGCTCAGTCAGATTCAACACAATGTGCATTATAATATTTACTAATTTTAAAAAATAATTGTTTCCTAACTACTTAACATTTTGATTAATCTTCTTCTTCACAGATATCCATTGTTACTCTCTCTACCTATTCTTATGAGGCATCAGATTGCTCACTCACTAAAGAATGCTTGTAGGTGTGTTAAAGAACTGTGAGGTATGTTGGAGATGTACTGCCCTTTCATAGGTATGTTGTGAGGACCTTCTGCTAAATAGTTTGCATAAATTACATGGTTTAGCTTTTCAATTTATATTGCCTTGCTCTCCAAAGGAATAATGACGGTGATTTATAATTATAATCAGCTTTACTTACAATTCGTAAAATCCTTTGAAATGCTTCCTCAGTTATTTTCATAGTTGTACATACACACAAAAAAATAAAATGATGGACATTTTAAGCACTGTTGGTCCTATTTTTTTTAACAAGTGCTCATTTTGGGATTTACTACTCATGAATAGAGTTATCCTGCTGTCACTGATCAATAGCCTTGAAACAATTTTAGTCACTAACCTAAGTTCAACAAAGATATTCATGTAAGGATTCAAGGATTCATGGAGGACGTTCATGACAGTGGCTCAGAATGGGACTTTCTTTCACAATTCATAACCTACTATTGCTACCAATAAGCTTTGGGAGAAAATCTCTCTAGCTGCTATTTGAAGCCAAAGGAAATCCTAGAAATAACTACAAAGAGAGATTCTAAGTGTGCCAATGAGTTGCTGACTAATTAGAACATAATATAGCTCTCTTCGTAATACAAAATTGAGTTTCTCATATTTAGAATCAACATACACTTTTAAAAATTGAGACAGTTCTTGGATGATTAAGATGAATTTATAGTTGCTTAGTTCCTTTTGGTAGGTATAAAAGGTCATGCCAGGGGCACCAAACATTCATCATCTCAAGAGTAAGGATAAATTAGGTTAGAACTATATGTCCAAAGCAGAATTCCTATCTTTCTATATCAAATGTTCTCTTTACTGTTTTCTCTTTTTGTTACAGATACCTTCTGATTCATTTAGACTCAAAGCCATCCTGTGTTTGACTCTCTTTTCCTTACTTCCTTCACCACCACCCTATTTGTCATTAATTTGCACCAGTCCTGTATTTGCACTATCTTCTGAATGAACCCATTCCTTCTGAATGTTTTTCCTACCACTTATATTTCTGGTTCACAGTACTTCTACCTTCTCCACATGAAGCTTTGCCTTGGTTTCCTGCAAACCAAGTGTGTCTTCTTCTGGAATCAAGGTCTTGCTAGATGTCTTAGTTCTGATCTTAAATCTGTTTGTGTGATTGCTCTGTTCCCAATCCTCCCTTGTGAAATTTATACTATGACCGCTTAAGATAAATATGACAACAGATCTCATTTTATAGAGTTTCTTTTCATGCTAGGGTGAGAGGTCTCCTTTTTTTGTTTTTTGTTTTTTTGTTTGTTTGTTTGTTTGTTTGTTTGTTTTAAGTAAGGAAGGATATGCAGTAGTATGATAGTTGGATATGGACAGAGAGAGAGAGAGATAATTACCAATCAGAAGGGCGTTGTGATAATTTAGAAGAAAGGTAATGAAGAACTGAACTAGGGTGGTTGTAGTGGAAAAAAAAAAAAAGACAAACTGAAAAAACGGTTAAACAGATAAAATCTACAAGATTCTAGCAGGGATGTATTTAAGGAGAATGATGAGTAAGGAGGGATCACGGCTGACTATGAGATTCTCAGTCTTTGTGATGAAGACAATGGAAGCGCCAGTAACAGATGGAGGGAAGAGCAGATGATGGAGGCACAAGAAGCTTAGGTGGGCTTTACGTTTAGACAGATTGGCTTTGGACCTATTTCTGGTACTTAATTCCATATGACAGCAAACAAGCATCTTCCTTCCTTTCTGCCTCAGTTTGAATAACTATACGCTGGGGCAAAAATATCTCCTTAAAGAGATTGGTCATGAGGATTGAGTGAGCAACTACAGGAAGGTCACCTACCACCCAGTGAGTTTTGAGCCAATAAATAGAAGTCATTGTTCTCGCTATTATTCTAATCACTCTAAGGAAATAAGTGCCATCCTAATTGTTACCCGGTAGTTAGTGATTTGTCTGTCTACCCTAGAATGGACATCATGTAGCATTTACATGAGGCATTGCCTGACTAATTAAGAGGAGCTGACCTGACTAATTAAGAGTCTAGCAATCCATTCTTGTATGATGATCCATCTTTGGGAAGAGACTCCCTGGAGGTTTCCTCAGGCAATCTGGTTTGTGATTTGAAGTAATTTGGAAAGGATCCATAAAAGGAGAAGGGAAATGCAGGACAACAGGCCAAGCAACCTAGCAGGGAGTTGTCTGTGGAGGAGCCAGGAAAGGCCCATGAATGAGAGGCTTCATCAAGGTGGTAGCTAGGGATTTGAGGGTTCAGAGAGAGAGGATTGCTAGAGCCTGAGCCGGTGCAGTAGACAAGGCGTGGTCTGTGAGCTGTTAGCTGAAGAGGTGCAGTCACCATAAAAAGAGGGAGGGGCATGGGAAGGGCAGGTGGCAGGAGGGTGGACACTGGGAGGGGCTGGATTGGGAAGGGACAAATGGGAAATTGCTGGGCCTCCTGGGGTGGGCCTCTCCCAGTAAATCATTTGCAGTTGCTGGAACTGGCTTGAGTGTCTTCCTTCATGTTGCAGCTCTATTAAAAGAGCAACGCTCCCTCTCTGTGTTGGCTTTAGTCACTCCATTACTCACCTGGGGCAGCTTGAAGGCTTCCTGCCGCTGGGGAGTGAGAGGCACAGAGCAGTTGAGTGTGTTTCACTTGAGCAAGCACAAGCAGGATTGCACCTCTCTGGAACACGGAAGATGGTATCAGAAATGGAACAAGCATAATTTCAGGGTGGGACAGAATTATTACTTGAATTAATGATATTGCAAAAATGTATTGCTAGTGAAATTATGCACATGATTCTTAAGTACGTATTTAGGTTTTTAATGATTAAAATATATTTTATTCAGTATTTTAAACTATAATCTGTAGCGCTCTGTGGTCAATATGTAACAAATAGGAAGAAGGAGAAGAGAGGGCCACTGGGAGCAAAGAGCATGGCTTGGGTATACACGAGAACTGGGTTCAAATCCTAGTTCCGCCCCCTTAGCTCTGTGGCTTTCGGCAGGTTGCTTAACCAACCTCTTTAAGCTCTATTTTCCTTACCTGTAGAGAGTGAAATGTGTACCTATCCAAGGGGTGTTACAGGGATTAAATCAAATGTACAGTGTAGCTAAACATACTGCATACTCTACAAATGACAGCTGCTCCTACTTATTCCGTTTTACATTAGGCGGGTTTACTTGCATTACTTTGTTTTTCTTTGTGTTTGTTGTGTTGTTCTTTTATAGTTATCTCACGTATCCTTCCAAACCTATCGCAAGGCAGGAGTGAGATTCCAGTTTCACAGCACAAGGGAGTGAAGCTCCATTCCCTTAACACCAATTAAGCTATTTGCTGGAATCATAGAACTGTTAGGTAGCAAAACTAGCATTAAAGTTCAAGTCTTTTGACTTCCAGGCTCAACGCCTTTCCCAAAAATGACATAAAGACACAATGAAGTAGGAATCAGGCCGGTGTTGAGCATTTCTTCAGCCAAGGACTTTATTTCACAGTGCAAGGTGAAAAGCACCCGATCTTCTACTTCTGTGAAAAGAGACTATTGAGGATGTGGGTTTTTTTTTAAATTAATTAATTTATTTATTTTTTATAAACATATATTTTTATCCCCAGGGGTACAGGTCTGTGAATCGCCAGCTTTACACACTTCACAGCACTCACCATAGCACATACCCTCCCCAATGTCCATAACCCCACCCCCCTTCTCCCAACCCCCCTTCCCCCCAGCAACCCTCAGTTTGTTTTGTGAGATTAAGAGTCACTTATGGTTTGTCTCCTTCCCAATCCCATCTTGTTTCATTTATTCTTCTCCTACCCCCTTTACCCCCCATGTTGCATCTCTACTTCCTCATATCAGGGAGATCATATGATAGTTGTCTTTCTCCGACTGACTTATTTCACTAAGCATGATACCCTCTAGTTCCATCCATGTCGTCGCAAATGGCAAGATTTCATTTCTTTTGATGGCTGCATAGTATTCCATTGTGTATATATACCACATCTTCTTTATCCATCCATCTGTTGATGGACATCTAGGTTCTTTCCATAGTTTGGCTATTGTGGACATTGCTGCTATAAACATTCGGCTGTACGTGCCCCTTTGGATCACTACATTTGTATCTTTAGGGTAAATACGCAGTAGTGCAATTGCTGGGTCATAGGGTAGTTCTATTTTCAACATTTTGAGGAACCTCCATGCTGTTTTCCAGAGTGATTGCACCAGCTTGAATTCCCACCAACAGTGTAGGAGGGTTCCCATTTCTCCGCATCCTCGCCAGCATCTGTCATTTCCTGACTTGTTAATTTTAGCCATTCTGATTGGTGTGAGGTGGTCATGACTGGTGTGAGGTGGTTGAAGGTGGTCATTTTCACTTAAAAAGCTTTTTTTATTTTTTAAGATTTTATTTATTTAACAGAGAGAGAGCAAGTAAGAGAGTGAACACGAGCTGGTGGGGCAGAGCAGAGGGAGAGGGAGAAGCAGGCTCCCCACTGAGCAGGGAGCCCCCAGGAGGGCTGCATCCCAAGACCCTGAGATCATGACCTGAGCCAAAGGCAGATGCTTAACCGACTGAGTCACGCAGGTATCCCTGGCTTGAGAAGCTTTTTATAGATCCTCTCAATCCTGGAGCACTGAATATCCAGAATAATTGCCCCACCTCACTTACAAAGAGGAAAGAACCTCAGCAGACAGGCGTACAACAGATACGGTGGGAGGAAGTCTGGCTGGATTGAAGGTGGCTGTCAGTAACTGGTGGGAAGCAGATGGCTGCCTACAAACATGATTTTCATTTTTCTCAATGAAATGGCAGCATTGACCATAATCCACGTATTCTAACAAAGAGATCTGAACTAGAAGGGTAACAGGCAATTTTGTGAAGCCTCTACATCTATGGAAGCATAATCTGGTCTATGAAATTGGACCACAAAGTAGGCGTCAATGGTTTCTAAATGTCTCTCCCACCCATACCATGTTACTATAATGGTTGGAACCCCTCACCCCTAGAAGAAAGTCCGAATTTTTGAGTACTACTAGAAAAACCCTGCAAAAACTGATTCTTCCTGAGCTTTTTATTCTCTTTTCTTGGTACTCTCCACCTCACACTCTGCTCAAGCCAGATCAAACCTCTCTCATGTTCTTGTATGTCTCTCAAGGTCTCTCTTGGAGATTCTTCACACCTGCTGTTTCCCCCACTCTTCCCCTTTCAGTGGTAATTCTTACCCTTCAGAGAGTAGCTTGAAAGTCGTTCCCACCAGCTTAGCCTTCCCAATCTCCTCCACGAAGTCTCAGTTGGGGTCCCTGGTGTGTGCTCCAGTGCCCACTCCCCTTTCCCTGGCCTGGCCTTCCTTACACATAGAGTAAAGCTATTTCTTATCCCCACGAGACCCCTGCTCCCAAGGGCAGAGCTCATGACTCTCCTGCTCATCATTGTGTCTGCAGGACTTAAACCTCCCTCTGCCTGGCACACGGCAGAGCAAGCTCTCCATTAAGTATTCTTTGAAAGAATGAATGCATGCATAAAGTTCTGTTTCTCCAGTTTGTGAGGCCAGGTTCTCAGGAAGAAAATGGAGATTATGAGCAGAGCTTTCCAGCAAATTGTATTCAGTCATAATACTACAAACATGCTTATATATTATCTCTACCTTTCTTCTTTTTCAGTGATGATTATTTTTGGTCCAGTTTATGGGAATGAGCAATATTAATTTAAGCATGACAGTAGATGGCTTCTGTTTAAAAGCTATGACAGTAACATTCTAGAATTAAAGGGCTCAAGTGGGAACTTCTGTTTTAAAAACAATATAATGTGGAATATGCAAGGAATTATTTTACCTTAAAAATAAAGAGCATATGCTCATCTTCTGTGTATAAATTAAATGAACATTGTGTTTGGTCCATAGATAATTACATTTAGAAATAATTGTGAGACATATTACAATTAATATTATTACATATTACATTTACATATATCATATTACATTACATATACATTACATATGACCTATTACAATTACATGTATCAAGAAATTGATAAAAATGCCAGCTAGGTAAACTTAGGGGATGTGCCTTTTCTGTTTATAAAATATGCTTTTCTCCAAAATACTCCTGATTTGTATTATAAGTAGATCATTTCCCCTCAGATGATAGTTTTACATCAATGTGGCTGAAATATTCCATTCTTGCAACATCTGAGATGCAAATGTGTTAAGCAAGTGTCTTACCTAATTCACAAATCAGCTACCTGAGGCCTTTAGAAGGACAGAGGGATACCAGCATGCATCGATAGAATGACAATGTGGGAGGAATTGCATATCTAATTGATCCTCTTGCTAACATTGCAGAGAGCGCCGTGTTCATTTATTATTTTATGGAGAAGAACATTGACACACAGAACACATAAGCAGCTTGCTCAAGATCACTCTATGAGTTTGCAGGACAGGTTGGTATAAGCACTTACGCTCTTTCTAACATAGCGAGGATACAGCAATTGCCTCCTTATAGGCGGAGCCCAGATTCCTGAGCCCCAGCTCATTACTCTACACAACATACTGTGTCTGCTTCATTACCATTAGTACCAATGGCTACCAGCAACATTTATCAAAATAGTATATTTCTGAGAGCAAAATTCTCTGAATTGTGGATCCTTCTTTTTTTTTTTTTTTTTTTTTTTATAAAGTAACTGTGTGAACCGAACAAGGTATATAACCTCTCTCTGAACTTCAGGTCCCTCACTGTCAAATAGGTGTTCACTCTCACTGGGTTCTTCTGGGGATTAAACATCATAATGCATAGAAATTGTTAAACCCAGTGTAAAGCACAGAGTAAATGAACCTCAAAATCAGATTTTTTTCCATATAAAGCTTGATCACATGTTTTGTTTATCCACCATCAATAGTTTATTATAACTGCATTCAAATAATATTTTACTAAAGAAATCAAGAATAACTCAGATTTGTACATGCAATTGACTTACTAAGTTACATAGCATGAAATGGAAACTATAGGCTCTTGATTCAGAATCATTGATTGGTTACTAACATTTTAGTAGCTGCAAAATAATAAATACACTTGCCATCTTTACAATTTAGAGGAGTTTTTATGTGAGGGATAGGAAGATTAATATACTGTTTAAGACTATGGTATTCTATTTATAACATCTTCTTTTCCTTTTTTTTTTTTTCAAGATTTTATTTATTTATTTGGGAGAGAGAGAGGGAGAGAGTATGAGGTGGAGGGAGGGGCAGGGGGAGAGGGAGAAGCAGACTCCTTGCTGAGCAGCCAGACTCCAGCCAGATCCCAGCACAATGTCTGAGATCATGACCTAAGCAGAAAGCAGACGCTTAACAGACTGAGCTACTGAGGCAGTCAGACACCTCTATAGTATCTTGTATACCTTTCATCTTTGATCCCTATTTCCTAATGAAATCAAACAGTAATAAATGTTATTTTATTATACCTGAGCTTTTTCTTTTCACTGTGCACGCTTTGACACTTTTAATTCTGTGACCACAAAACACAGCTATTAACTTGAGCCTAAATCATAGTAAGTCCAATGGAGTTTTGTATGTCATCTCATGACAGTTGGTTTAGATACATTCAAAGAAATCTTATTTTATGGTCGAACACATAACTGAAGGCGGATAAGCATAGTTACAAATACTTCTCCTTCCCATGGCATCTGCAAAATTGAGTTTGCTCTGGAAATGCAACGTTAGAAATTTTAAGTAGTTATAATCTAGTTTCTTTTTTTTTTAAGATTTTACTTATTTATTTTGACAGAGAGAGAGATCACAAATAGAGAGGTAGGCGGGGGTGGGGGTGTACTGTGGGGAGAAGCAGGCTCCCCGCTGAGCAGAGAGCAGGATGCAGGGCTGGATCCGAAGACCCTGAGACCATGACCTGAGCTGAAGGCAGAGGCTTAACCCACTGAGCCACCCAGGGACCCCATCTAGCTTCATTTTTAAGAAAAGTAGACTTCTGTAGTTCAATGCTCAGTTTTACCACAAATAAGGTAGAAAGAGGGCTGGGTGAATTTTCTATCTATTTATAAATTAAATTACACCATACCTTTCTATACCCCATTCTCAGATTCTAAAACAGTTTTATATCTGATGCTAGTAAGATACTGAGCATTGACTCCTGGTCCCTTTGCCTCACTTTTCCACCCCGGGGGAAGTCTAGCCACTGCTCTAGTTTTCATTCAAGCTTTCAACTTCTTTCATAGCAACTATCTGAATGAGGGCAGCTCAGATAGTCATAAGCTAGGACAACTCCATGAATTTTATATGAGAACAACAACAACAACAAAAGCTCGCCGAAATAAAAATGACTCAGAGGCCTGATTTTCCTTTTAATTTTCATTTTAAACTGAGAAAAAAGTTTATATATGTGTTCTCCTATAATAGGACACAGACTTCCAGCACACAGAGAACTCGGAGCATAAAGCCCCAGAAGCTTCTTCAGGGGGCGGAAGAGTCACAGATGGAGGAGGCTTCCACGTGAGCTTTGCTTGCTGTGTATTTTCTGTTTTAATGTCAAGCACTTTCACATGGGGTTTGTGAGGCAGTGAAGGAAATTTTCTCTGCTAAACTACTGAGGAAAGCCGGTGTAAACAGAGCTGTCGGAGGTCTCCTGATGAGAGACTTCCTCAAGTTCGCAGAGTTTAAACTTTCAGGAGGAATCCAGTAGTGTCCAGGTAAACTGGAGGGCTTTAATATGGATTCCAATCTCTAGGAAGGCCTTATGGGAGCCCTCAATTATGATGAAGCCACCACCACCCAGCTGAGAACTTGCAAAATGCAATCCAGTTATTCCAGATTAGTCCAGTTATTCCAGATTATCTCAGCCAGCAATCAGAACTTTCGCCTGGATTTAGTCTGACCTCAGAAGGCAAATAGGCAAGCCTCAACAGGGAGGAGCTGTGGATTGGGTGCAAGGGTGTAGACTTTTACGTAGATGGCTTCCCAGAAACCACCACTAGCAGGACACCCGTAGAGACCCGGAGTAGAAATGATTGCTGCTTTATTCTTCAGAAAATGGACACGGGCAGCAGGCCAGAACTATAACCTGCCTTTCTCCTCTGAAATATTGACCACATACCCAGGGCTTGCATTTTATTTTCAGACTTTGGCACATGTACTATATACATGCGCCAGATATTTTAACTTTCATATAGTCCAAATGTCAGACTTCTGGAAGGATTTTTACCACGTGAGGTATATTTAATAAATGTGCATTTTGATTCTGATCAGACTGCTAGCTTCATACCTCAAAATGGGTTTTAGTGGGCCAAGAGAATATATTTTGTCAAGTGAGAAACATAGCCTAGCTTGCTGACCTCACAACCCTGGATTTGTCACCACTTCTTCAGCCTCATAATAAAGTTAATCATTGATGAAAGCAACACCAGCAATCAGCTGGAGTCTTAGAAGAAAATCAGGTTTTATTGCTTGTACAAATATAAAAGTCAGTGTTAGATTTCTGAGCTCTTCAGAGCAGGGAGATATTTGGACTTGAAGAATAAAGACCCAAAAGATGAAAAAAGGAGATGGTAATATTACAGTTGCTCTGATGTCACGAGAGGAAATCTTAGACCTGTGCAGCAAGATCAGTGGGCAGGAAAGAACATTTTTAATGTGACTATCTTATTGAAGGCAATTTATTGCCAAAGTCCAAAGTTAAATTTGCAATGCAGAATGTGATTCTCGTTGCATGTCTCAAAAGAAGTGACTTTGACTCTCTCATTCACGATAAATGAAAAACAGAGGCAACATGACCAACATCTTCTTGAATTTACTTTGGTAAAACTAATTTACCCTAAAGAAAACGCATGGCTATTTCTCTTCTTTCTTCCCCATTGTGGGATTGATATCTGTATAATAACATTAATTAAGATAAAAATGACAGTATGGTACTGCTGTGAGTTATCAAGGGTGCAAGGAAGAGTAATGACAAAAAAGCTTGAGAAATGATTTGTGATATCACCACCTGAAATAGCAATCACTATTTAATATTTAATTTAAAACTATTTCCTGGGCGTTTGGGTGGCTCAGTGGGTTAAGCCGCTGCCTTGGGCTCAGGTCATGATCTCAGGGTCCTGGAATCAAGTCCCACATAGGGCTCTCTGCTCAGCAGGGAGCCTGCTTCCCTTCTTCTCTCTCTGACTGCTTCTCTGCCTACTTGTGATCTCTCTCTGTCAAATAAATAAATAAAATCTTTAAAAAAAATAAAAAATTTTTAAAAACCCATTTCCCAATGGTTTTAATGGTATATTTGCAAAAGGTAAATATACTTATGGTACAATATAAGAACATGAGAGAGCAATACAAACATTTAGATCCTTTTACCACAGATAATATTTTTAGGTTGCTAGGACTGGAGGAGATTATGCTGAGTGAAATAAGTCAAGCAGAGAGAATCAATTATCATATAGTTTCGCTTATTTGTGGAGCATAAGGAATAACACAGAGGACATTAGGAGAAGGAAAGGAAAGTTGAACTGAGGTAAATCAGAGGGGGACATGAACCATAAGAGACTGTGGACTCTGAGAAACAAACTGAGGGTTTTGGCGGAGGTAGGTGGGGGGGATGGGTGAGCCTGGTGGTGGGTATTAAGGAGGGCACGTATTGCATGGAGCACTGCCTGTGGTGCATAAACAATGAATCTTGGAACACTGAAAAAATACAATAAAATAAAATTTAAAAATAAAAAAAATAAAAATCAGGTTAAGGATTATATATATATATATATATATATATATATATATATATATATATTTAGGTTGAGGACAGTCTAACCAATACAAGGTTCTGGGAAATTAGATATGCTTCCAAAATGGGATCTTTCTTTTGAGAATATCTTAATTTATGGTTTGTGACTTTTATCTTTTCCCATGATGATAACTGAGGGAGAGACCAAAGAAAGAAAAGCAAATGTATGTTTCAGTTGAGAGTATGCCAAATACAGAGTGACTCACAGCGTCCTAATCAGATAGGCGTAACATTTCACTAAAAAAAAGAGAGAGAGAGAGAAAGGTTTACCCCACCCACTTTGGAAACTGTTCTTTGCCATAGCTCAGCATACTGACAGCTACTTTCTAGACATGTCACTATGCTTATTCTGGATCAGTAAGGAAATTTTATGAAAATACTGATCAAGGTGAGCTAAATCATTATAATCCTCTAATGCTGCCCTTTTTGATAGATTCAGTTATGAGTCTGGATATTTTTTTTTTTTTTTTTTTTAGTTCAAGAACTAATCTCATTTATTTATGGCTTTTGATTTCTTCTACATTTTCTAGCATTTTATGTAACCCATATATTTTGGGGGGAAGTTGTAATAAATAATTCTACTCACATTTCTTTTTCACATCTAATTCTAGGATTACATAGGTTAAATAAATGTTTGGCTTAAAAGAACTCTCAGAATCATCTCCATGACCAAAATAGAGGCTTTTCTGCTATTACCTAGGGTTGGTTTTTTTGCCAGAACAAAAATCCAGTCTTTAGAGAAGTATTAGAGATACTCTGATGTTTAAGAACAGTTATTTCATGAGTTATATAGAATGAGTACACTTTATGAATTATTGCTAATGGAACCTGCAGGAAGATCAGGCATTTTAAATTCATGGTTTCCCAAAATGACAGTGCTTCTGAATCAGCTGGAAAATTTAAAAAAGAAACCAAGAAGATAAAATCCTTAAAGGACCCAACACAGATCTACTGGGTCAGAATCTGGGAAGATTTATTATATTAAAAAAGTCTCTAAAGGTGTTTCTAAAGTTGCAAATGTGGATCAGTGTTTGAGAAGTAGTGGCTATCAAATGGGCATATATTTACTTTCCAAGATGCTTCAACAGAAAGTAGGCTATAGTATCCAGCTGTAGTAAGAAATTATCCAGCTATTTCAAGAAATCAGCTGTAAAATTTTAACTTGGGGAAATCCCAAGAAAGGAATTTTCTTTGTTCTTTTTTTTTTTTTTTTTAAGATTTTATTTATTTATTTGACAGACAGAGATCACAAGCAGGCAGAGAGGCAGGCAGAGAGAGAGAGGAGGAATCAGGCTCCCTGCTGAGCAGAGAGCCTGATGTGGGGCTCGATCCCAGGACCCTGGGATCCTGACCTGAGCCGAAGGCAGAGGCTTTAACCCACTGAGCCACACAGGCGCCCCCCAATAATTTTCAATTTCATGTTGCTTGTTTCCAAGATCTTTGTTGCCACTATTTCATGTATGGCATTTGTGAGAGAACCTCTGAGTTCCATTGAAAGTTATGACCACTTAACTGTTATATAGAAACAATGGACTCCATGATCAAAATAAGTGTTGGGATTTTAAAATGAGGGCTCAGTGTCTTGATTAAATCCTGAACAGATGCCCAATAAGAATTAATGAAGGGGGTGCCTGGGTGGCTCAGTGGGTTAAGCCTCTGCCTTCGGCTCAGGTCATGATCTCAGGGTCCTTGGATCTAGCCCTGCATTGGGCTCTCTGCTTGATGGAGAGCCTGCTTCCCCCTCTCTCTCTGCCTGCCTATCTGCCTACTTGTGATCTCTCTCTGTCAAATAAAAAATAAAATCTTAAAAAAAAAAAAAGAATTAATGAAGGGTACTTTTTTTTTTTTTTAGTAGTAGTGGTAGTAGTTGTAGAAAGGTGTCTGTAGTTGATTGATATCCAAGAGTAACATTAAAAATAAAACCCAGCAATGGCAATGGTCGCCAAACTGTGAAAAGAACCAAGATGCCCTTCAATGGACAAATAGATAAGGAAGATGTGGTCCATATACACTATGGAGTATTATGCCTCCATCAGAAAGGATGAATACCCAACTTTTGTAGCAACATGGACGGGACTGGAAGAGATTATGCTGAGTGAATTAAGTCAAGCAGAGAGAGTCAGTTATCATATGGTTTCACTTATTTGTGGAGCATAACAAATAGCATGGAGGACATGGGGAGTTAGAGAGGAGAAGGGAGTTGGGGGAAATTGGAAGGGGAGGTAAACCATGAGAGACTATGGACTCTGAAAAACAATCTGAGGGGTTTGAAGGGGCGGGGGGTGGTGAGAGGTTGGGGGAACCAGGTGGTTGGTATTAGAGAGGGCCCGGGTTGCATGGAGCACTGGGTGTGGTGAAAAATAAGGAATTCTGTTATGCTGAAAATAAATTTAAAAAAAAGAAAAGAAAAGAAAAAAACATAAAACCCAGAAGCCATAGCATCTTTGGCCATGTTATTGATCAAATGGCATCCCGGGTGTCAGGCAAATTCATAGGCCAAGTTTGATATATCGAGTATACATGTTACACAGGACTCTATAAACCCCAATATTACAAGATCTTTTCATTGATTCTCTTTATGATTGTACCACTCCTCATCACGTCAACAAGAAAGGACCAAGAAAGAAGTTTCTGTTAGTGTCATATTTCGATATTCTAAATAGGCCAGAGCCAGACACCTTTGCCTGCATCAGGGCAGCTATTGCTTCTAGAGGACAGTTATATCATGCCCTCCTTTACACCCCCCCATTCCCTGGAAGCAGCACTCCCATTCCTCTGGGAATCCACCTCCCTTTCCTCCGTGCCCGTATTTTTGGAGGGAAGTCTTCATCATGATATCCCTTGAACTCGGCCCCACAGGTGGACACCTGACTCAAGAGCAAAGCTCAAGATCTTCTTGGGGATTCATTCAGGGGGCATTTAAAAGGAAAAAAAAAAACCTCTCATGTCTGCTGGTGGAGGCACAAGACAATCCTCTGTAGAAAAGAGAGAAGGCGAACAGAGGGGCAAAATACAGGGCAAGTTAGAGAGAGTCTGGGCAGTGCTGGAGTCCCTGTCTTAGAATCCCACGAGCCCGCTACCCCTCCTCCCTGCCTGCAGTTCTTTGTTTTTGTTAATCAATAATCTTTTCTTTTTGGCCTCAAAACCCAGATTGAACCAAAAGAGGTTTTTGGGGTTTTTTTGTTTTGTTTCGGTTTGGTTTGGTTTGGTTTGGTGTTAGAAACATTTCTCTTTTTTAAAAATTATTTTTAAAATTTTTTTGTTAACATATAATGTATTATTAGCCCCAGGGGTAGAGGTCTATGAATCGCCAGGTTTACACATCACAGTACTCACCATAGCACATACCCTCCCCAATGTCCATAACCCAACCACCCTCTCCCTACCGCCCTCTCCCCTGCAACCCTCAGTTTGTTTTGTGAGATTAAGAGTCTTTTATGGCTTTAATTCAATAACAATTCAAGATCTTGTAGGTTTTTATATACCATTTAGGGAAAGTACACATTATTTGACTTTCTCATATAATGCACTTGCTAAGGAACGGGGATGGCAGAGGCACCTTTATTGTTGGCTATTCCCTAAAAAACAGAAAACTAAAATAACAAGAGCCTCTGAGACAAACATAGGATTAAGCCCAGAGAGGGACAATAATATGAGAGCAGATTTCAACAGTTATTATTAAATATATTTTATATGTATTGTTTTACATAAATGCAAATATTTGTACACCTCAATTTCTTACAGACTAAATTTAGTACTGTATTTCAAGTTCAAAATTGTGATTTTTACTTTTATGTGTGTGTGTATGGTTTATGTTTGTTTGTTTGTTTTGTTTTTTAAGTAGGCTTCACGCACAACATGGGGCTGGAGCTCACAACCGGGAGGTCAAGAGTTGCGTGCTCTGAGGACTGAGCCAGCCACCTGCCCCAAAATACCAGTGATTTTGAAAAAGATTCCCAAATGAGCTAAATTTATTATGCATGCATTTATAAGTTCTGGTAGTATATAAGATATGTTTTTATCCAATTTTAATAGATTTTATCTATTGGTTAATAATATTATTTTAATATTAATATTGATAATATTAATATTATTTTAACAAAATCTAGGTGATCTGAAGTGATCGGCATTCTTGCCAGAATCTTACTTTCATCTTAACTATGTAATCTTAGTAGTGGTTTAGATTTGACCTAACATAATAAACATTTTCAGACTTTGAAACAACAGACTATCTCAAGATGTCTTGTGTTCCGAACAACAATTACCATTATTTTTCATGTAGTTGTACTTTTTATTATTTGATCAGGCTTCCCTTGCAGTAGTTACCGTAATGTTAAAGTGTATTTTTTGTTTGTATTCATCTTCAGCCTGTTGACACAGCCTTTTGTAGTTTCAGTCTCTAGAGTCAAACGTTTGAGTCATAATCAAAGGCCCATTGCATTTTTAGAGTTTCCAACATGCCATGTTTTTTTGCCTCCTGTGAAGACATGAAAGAAATAGTTATATGGCCACAGGTGATGCTGACTACAGTGTCAATCTTTATTTTTGGCAAGTATGAAGCACTCTCTGTGGATCTGTGTCTGCATTTCTAGTCAGTAAGTACTAGTTGACTAGTACTTGTTGACTTGTTCAGTGCTCAGCATTTGAGATAAAAATTATGGAAGAGTCAAAATGAGGGGAGGGCGTGGTCCCTTTGAGTTAATATACTTAACGAAAACAGAAGACAACAAACACTAAATTATACATTTCTTGGAAAATATAGGAATTGTACAGTTCTAAGATGAGTGACAAGGATAGACAGAAACAAGGGAGGAGACATTCCCATGAAAACTTCCTGCATCATATCCCAGTCAAATGATTAATCCATATTTGGCCTCCTACTGCCAAGACGTTCTATACTTTGTGGGGATATTGGTCCATTTCAGTTTAATTAGAAATTTCTTTCTTAGGTTTACTTGAGTGGTAATCTGAACTGAAAGTTTTGGCCTATGTAGTAGTTTAACTCTGTACCATCTACAGGCTGGTCATACAATCTGACCCCGTGTCAGGAGGGAATGACCTTCTGTCTTCTCACCTTACATTCCTCCAAAAGAAGAGTGTTAGGGACCTTGAGGCTTCTGGAATCATAAAGATTTCCTGTGCCCCTGAGAATTCTATAAAGTGAAAAAGATGCTCTCACTTTCCCACATTTATTTGAATAGAATGCCCCTTAGATTTGACCTTGGTGTGATAAAAGAAAAAAGGAAATGAATGGTATGAGACTTGAACTTCTTGAGAATCTACTGTGGCTCTTCAAGGATGTGTGTGTTTTGGAGGGTACTTTATTTTATTACTACGGTTAGTCCTCAGAACAACACTGTGAAGTGGGTATCATTATCCAAATGCCTTATGAGAAATTGAGACTTAGGGAGAATGAGCAGAGCTGAGCAGTCTCTCTTTATACGCTGTGGCTTTCTATTGCTTTCTTTTCAAGAGAGGTCTTTAAGTAAAGAGCTATATACCAAAGGTGATCTTAGTAGTGGTGTATATTCTCATCCCATCTAGAACACTTTTGATGTTGACAGGGATCAACATCATAATTACGTCCCAAACAAAAGTATAAACTGGGATTGTCTGGACAAACCCTGACCTTTGGTGACTAGAACTTAAGGTCCCTCCTAAGCCCCCAGGAAGTCCTGGCTAGGAGCCCTATAGCTTAGCTTAGGGACTTGACAATAGTAATTGCACCTTTGGTCCCCTGTCTATGCACAGTATGAGAAAGTAACCTCTTATATCAATATCCACTCAAAAAGCTTTCTTGCCTTTATAAGGTTTACATTTTCAGCTAAATTCACTTGAGTTCTTGACAAAATTCCAAACAAAGGAGGGTTTTTCTATCTCTCCCAGCATAAGAGTTGAGTCAGAGCACCGTCTTACATAGCATTGTGCCTACTACTGCTAGGATACAGGCTCGCCTCGGGCCTCCCATCCACTCAGTTTCTCAAGGCTTGAGCAGGCTGGAGCTGTTCTCCAACTCTTTGCTCAGTGCTGTGGAATTGTTATCCCTACATATCACAGGAAAAGGTGAAATTAGTGTTGTAGGATCCCTTTGAGATCCCTGATAAAAGATGATTTGATGGTAGAAGACATTATTATGATAAACAGACCCTGGGATTCTGTCCTTGGGGTTATAAATGGTACTCTCTCAATACTAACCTATGAAGAGATGAACTTCAAGCATTCACTTGGTAGCATCTTTTCGTGATTTCCATTATTTTGAATCAGCAAATGTCTAGCCAATACATAGTGAGAAATGTTGTGTATGATCATTACTTAACAAGAAACTTAAACTTGTTCTACATGCACAGATAGACTGACTCATGTTTTGAGTTGGGATAAGCACCACAGGTAGAAACTTGTTCAATTATATGCCTTGAAAGAGCCAACTACCTCACGGAAGAAACTCAATGTGTCAGCATTATCCAAAAGGATTCAAGATTGGATAAAGCCAAGTTAATAGAATCTTGTCCAGTTTTACTTTACTATCTCAAAACTTGCAAATCTTAAAAGGAATGCTAATTGTTACTTCATGCTAAACTAAAGAACCATACAATTGAACCTGACTATATTCTATTACATAAATTATCATTTAATTTAAAGATACAAAGTTCAACACGGGACAATGATTTGACTACTCCCTTTACCTCTTTTTTTTAATCCCCATTAATTTACAGATTTGGGGCATCAGTATTTTGGCTCAGATATAATTTGGATCTAAAATGTGCTGGTACTATAAGTGGTAGAATCATATTTACTTAGCAACAGATACTTATGCTTAGGAATAGTTTTCATAGCTTGGCGTTTGAAAATATATTTTAAACCACAAACTGTACTTCAAAAACAAAATACTTGATTTCAAGAATGTACAGTAAGAAGCTGTCACCAACATTTCTCCAATGAGTGAAGGGAGATACTTTAGAGCACCTAGAAATACTAACAAAAGCTATTGTAAGA
Organism: Mustela nivalis; assembly: GCF_964662115.1. Lineage (NCBI taxonomy): Eukaryota > Metazoa > Chordata > Mammalia > Carnivora > Mustelidae > Mustela > Mustela nivalis. Next base: position 59,407,434 of record NC_139033.1, read on the forward strand.
GCAGATTAATGGAATTTTTAATTTGGTTAAGTTGTCTGCCTATAGACCTACTAGTGTTAGGTTAGTTACACCAACCTTTTTGTGGTTTAACTTTGGCTCTCTTTCACAGGAAAAGACATTTTTGCATTTCGTAATCAGTTGGCCACATCAAAGGGGAAAATGGAGCTGTCAGATAAACAAGCTCATTATTGATGTTGGTGTCTGGTCCACAGGACCGCAGAATCTAGGGAAAGAGAATAGCTTTGTGGTTATTTCAGGACTGCAGGCCATCACCAAAAATACGCATATGCAGAAAACGTTGTCCAGCAGCAGTATGCAAACTTTAGAATGCACAGATGTTACCTGTGGTACTCGCTAAACATGCGTTTTCCTTGGTCCCTTCCCTCCCCCAGCCCAGGAAAGATTCATCTAGACTGGAATGAGATCAGGAATTTCAGGTTTGCCAAGCACTTGGGTGTTTGTCTCCCAATGCTTGCAATCCAGATGCCACTCTGAGAACACTTATCCAGATCCTCGGGGATGAGCGCAAGGACTGGAAAGTGAAGCCGGGTGTGGTAAAGGTAGTTGTTAGAATGCTTCCCATAGCTGGGTCCGGGGACGTAGCAAGGCATGGATAGAAGCAAAATTATAGAATTGTATTTTCTCCCATTTCACTTTCTTTTTTATCAATTCCTCCCCTCAATCCACTCTCCACCCCGTACACCCTTCAGACTAGACCCTATTTCTCTCAATCTTTCTAGGAGGAGAACTGAGATGAACTTACAGCGAGTCGCTTTCAAAGGGGATGGTTTCACTCTAATAGTATACTTTTGAAATATATTTCTCATCAACAGCTCCTCTATTTCTTTGAGAAGAAATTTAGTGTAGTGGCTCAGGTCAGGCTACCCAGATTCAAACTGCATCCCTATCATGTCTTCCCCATGTGCTTTTAGAGAGTGACTTAATGCCTTAGGTGGCCTTATCCTTTAAAAGGGGGATAATAATTGCATCTAGATCATAGGATTACTGTGAGGAGTAAATAAACCACTGGATATAAAACACTTAAAATAGCCCGAGGAAAATGTTAAAGCTATATAAATATTGTAAAACTTGAGGAAGGTTTTGAGTCTTGGGTTTAAAGGAAAAGAGGGTTTTCTTTTCACTAGCCTTCAGGAACCATTGGCTTCTCCATATAAACAGAAATGAATACATCAGGAGGCGGTGTAACCAACCTAAAGGAGCGTGAGAGAACTGTGACAACAAGAAAGGGGGGTTTTGTGAATGAAGCTGAATCCCGCATATCGACATGTGCATCAATAATAAAGAATTGTTTTCGAAGATACTCAAAGGTCCTTTGACCATTTGGCAGCTATCCCTAATAATATTATCGTCATTATTATTATTTTTTAATCCAGGGAGAGAAGCACATTGTCTTAACATCAGTAAAGATCTCCCAGCAGAACTGACAAGCTCCTACCTGTCTGAGTGCCTGAGCAGGGTCCCTACGGGTGTTTGACAATGTGGTGATGAGGTTACCTGAGTATCTGGTACCAGAGCTTTGCTTGAAGAGAAAAATGCCCTTGTTTAGGGAAATACCATGATATCGTGGGTGATAAAACCTAAGGACTTGAAGCAAAGACAGGAAGGAAACGAGGAAATAAAGAAATGGGTAAGGTACCCTACATTACAAATAAAGACGCATTTAGAAGCAGAGAGAAGGCAGAGCAGAGACTGGGAGAGGAAACACTGAGAAAAGAGAGGGTATTCAAATGACACGGCATGGGCCAGAACCCTGGCATGGCATCGGAGACTACTAAGAAATTCCTATCACGTGATTGGGTAGGTTACAGCGGGGGTTTTAGGAGGAGGTGTTTTTAGTATTATGATGTTTTGTTTTGTTTTATTGTTTTCGCTTCCTAGTTTCTACCACCCACTCGCTCATCTCTGTAAGGTTCCGTGTGATGCCCAGTATGTGTATGCATTTCCGTGGGCCTGTGTTGTGGTCCATAAAGGCTGGGGTGATAAAGGAAACTGTGGCTGGCTGATGTTCAAAGGCACAGGAAGAGGGGTCAGGGATCTCCACGTGGAGAATTGCAGGCAAGACAGTGACAGGCCGTGGTCAAACTGAGTGGTATAGAAACACAGTTGCCAGGTGGTGCCCCTGACTCGAGAGAGGGCAGGGCTACCTTCTCCCTGCCCAATTTAGTAAATATTATTATATATTGAGTGGATACTATATGCCATGTGATAATTATGTCCTCCACCCATAATCCCTATTGCCCCTCACAGGGACCTTTCAGGAAGGGACCACTGTGCCTTCTATGCAGGCAAGAAGCCTGAGGCAGAGTCAGGCTGATTCACCTGTCCAAGGTCACCCAGCTAGTCACCAGCAGAGCCAGGATGTAAAAAAACGCCACCCGTTCTAGAGCAGAACCCTCTTAACCCGGGAGGCGGTAGCGCTTTGATTGACTTCAGAGATGGAAAGATGAGAGCTGGGTTCTGCCTCTGAGCAGCCAAGTCAAAAGTTCAACCTGCAAGTTGATGACCTGCGAGTGGAGACCTAAGCACTAGGTGTAAACAGGAGGGCCTGGCTGGGCGCTGAGAGCCGGTAGTAATAGCAGAGAGCCAAGGCAGCACCTCTGGGAGTGCAGAGACAGAGCCTTTGGCTCACAGCTCGGATTCTGCGGCTCTCTGGGGCAGGAGGTGGTCGAGAATCAGCGCCTTTTAAAGCATGTCTTTGTAGAGTAGAAAATACCTCACGGTGATGCATGACTTTTCCAATGAATTCAGAAATGAAAGAGAAATGCTTTATCTCACTATTACTCGAGCTGAGGCTGACAAGTGTGATATCATAGAGAAAGACAGAAAATTGGAAGGGGTTAGAAGAGAGTAGAGAAAAATGGTTGCTGTTTGCACATAACATTTTTTAAAAAGATTTTTTAAAAATTTATTTGGGAGAGAGAGAGAAAGAGCACAAGCAGGGGGAACAGCAGGCAGAGGAAGAAGCAGGCTCCTCACAGGGCAAAGAGCAGGCCACATCCAGGCCGGGACTTGATTCCAGGACCCCGGGATCATGACCTGAGCCAAAGACAGACGTTTTTAACATTTTAATCAACACATTACAGTGCTTGGAATTAGTAAACAACTAATAGAGGGTTGTTTACTGGTGCTTCCAGGAATCTTTGTGAAACACATCCTTATAATTTATTTTACAGAAACATGTATGGTAAGCTGACTATAGTTCCGATTACAGAATATAGGTTGAGTTAGTCAACTCCCACCTGAGTCATTCTTATAAATTCTGTTTGTCTTCTTTATATGTTTTTTAGTTTAACCCTTAAGGTATTATTAACTATACACACAAGGTCTTGACAAGTCAAAGTGCAGATGCCCAGAAACTAAGCAACACCAACTAATATTTCTGTCCCAGTCAGTCTTTGTTCAAAGCAAGTGTGCTAGGTTTCAGTGGAAAAAAATACTTTAAAATAATGTAAAATATGGTCTATTGAAGTGGGCAAAAAGTAAAGAAATCTGCAAAAATCAACATATTTTAAATATAAAGATGGCCATATTAAACCCCCTTGTCTCTCTGTCTCTCTCTCTTACACACACACACACAGGACATGGAGACTAGGAGGTAACTTTCCATGAAATAGAAAAAGAACCTCTTCTTTTTGCACACACAGCCTTGTGCCAGAGCACGCAGCTAAGGAAAGAGGACTATGGCCAGATTTCATTTCTTGCTCACCCCTCCCTAGGGGCCCTTACTCAGGACACAACCCAAGTAAACATACACAAGTAGACTTTTGGGGAAAAAACCTTACTAGCAGCAACAATATCATATCGTGCCATATCATTTATAGTTAGGAATGACCTGAATAAGATATATGCATAATCTATATGAAGAAAATTGCATTTACTATGAAATATAAGACAATAAGTTAAGAGTCATAGCTTGTGAATATCAAATATTTTAAAGACATCAACTACCTGCACAAATATTTACAGGCTTTGGAAACTTTTGTGTTTGGGAAATACTGTGTTCTGTAGCAAAGGTCAGAGAGGATCCGAGGGGTGTTTCTTAGAGCAGGAAACTGATTCCAGAGCACAGCACAATCCCATAGAAATGTATGTCCTCTTCAACTTTCCAAGTTTGCATAAACAACACTGGCTCCCCAAAGGAGAAAGCTTTTTTTTTTTTTTTTAAGATTTTATTTATTTATTTGAGAGAGAGAGAGCACGCGTGTGCACACGCAGGGGAAGGGCAGAGGCAGAGGCAGAGGGAGACTCCTCTCTGAACAGGGACCCGGTGGCAGCAGATCCCAGGACCCTGAGATCATGACCTGAGCTGATTAACTGACGAAACCACCCAGGCACCTTCCCCTCCCCTGCCCATGGAGAAATCTTATAGGCAATAAAGAAAGAGGGAGGAAAGCTGGAAGGCTGGGCATTTATCACAAATAGATTGCGACAGTTCAGAAGATAAGATGGAACTAACATAAACAAGTGAGTCCAAGAATCACTATGTTTACCACAAGTGTCACCATCCCTTCTGTCCTTCATCCTGAATTTCCCCAATCTTTTACTCTTATTTCTTTGAGGACTTTGACCAGTCAGCCTGTCCATTTATCACTGCCCATGAGTTATGAATCGCTATAATTCAGGCTATTTTTCCCTTCATACAACATGAGAAAACAAATATACGGCTCCTGGCTTTACTTATGCAGAGAATTTCCCTTCACCGTCAGGACCACCCCTGAGTGGGGGGGATAAGATGGCAGCGGTCCACTTACAGTTAACTTTAACATCCTGTGTTGACCCATTGGAAAGCCAGGAAAGGTTTAGTTTCTGTTTTGTTTTTCCATGCTTCACCGTTCAATCATAATTGCCGCTGTGAGGTTACATGTGTTAGTTGAGGAAGAGACATGCAGACAAAAGAAGTAAGTGCCGAAGGAATCTGGGCCGTCTGGTAATATAATTTATTTGTGCCTTCTGGGCCTTCTTGGACCCAATGCCAAATATATAATATCTATCATCTAATGAATTTTTTCATGCTCTCACAAGTGAGACCAAGATCTTATGTTTTGGTATATTTGTATAATATCCAGAACATGAGGGAAAAACAGTTGCATTACAGAGCCCTTCCTCAGGGAGAGCCAATTTACCTTCAGTCAATGGATTCTGCATCAGTAAGCTCACTTACACCAGGAAACTGGACAGAGAACCATAAATTTTCTGCTACGATGGCTATCAGCCTTTTTCTCTTCACCTTTTGACAAAGCAGTACCCTGATGGGTGTTCATATATCTCTACTCTTAGAACACCATAGATTGTTATCCATCACCACAGATATTACTGGATCCAGGACCTTAATTGCCACTCCAGCCTTGCTGCTCATTATAATAACTATGTCAAACTTGCATCTGGCCTCTGCCATTCTGGAATCTCATTATCCCCATCACCGGTAGGAAGTGGTGGCATCATTGTTTACTATGAACTCCAGCCCTACAGAGGATGATCACTATTAATTTCCTCAAAGTGCCAGTATCCCTGCCTCAGGGGAGTCCTCAATTCCTTAATTTAAGTAATACCTTCTAGTCCCTCTCAAGAAGCATAACCAGATGATGAGCTCTACCATCTCATGTAATAAATTCATTAAAACATTCCCACTCACAAACCTTACGGCCGCCAAATTTCAACATCTCCACTTCATTTACTATACACCATTTCCATGTCCAAATTTCAAGGAACATTCTCAGCAACATATTAGGATCGGCTTCAAGGGTGCTCGCTGGGCATTAACTCTTTGGTCAAAGAAGAATGCTCTCATTCCAAAAAGTTCTTCCTTATTCAGTTTTATATCCTGCTTTCTGTAGTTCAACACTAACTTTCATGTGTGATGTCATAGTTCATGTGGGTCTAAATGGACCAGCACATTCAATTCCTTTAGTGTGTAAGCTGTTTTTCTCCAGAGCAGAGATTTTATATCCCCATATGCTTAATCTTATGTGTCAACTTGTAGACTGTGGTGTCAGTTGTTTGGTCAAATGCCAGTCTAGATGTTGCTATGAAGGCATTCTTTTTTTAGATGTGATTAGTTGGGGCGCCTGGGTGGCTCACTGGGTTAAAGCCTCTGCCTTTGGCTCGGGTCATGATTCCAGGGTCTGGGATCGAGTCCCACATGGGGCTCTCTGTTCAACAGGGAGGCTGCTTCCTCCTCTCTCTCTCTCTCTCTCTGCCTGCCTCTCTGCCTACATGTGATCTCTATCTGTTAAATAAATAAATAAAATCGTTTTAAAAAATAAATAAATAAATAAATTTTAAAAAGATGTGATTAGTTAATAGACTTTAAGTAAAACATATTATCCTCCATAATTGGGTGGGCCTCGTACAATCAAGTGAAGGCCTTAAGAGCAAACACAGAGTTTTCCTGATATAGAAGAATTCTCCTCAAGACTGCGACATAAAATCTGTCTGAGTTTCTAGACCACTGATCTGCAGAATTTGGATTCAAGATATCAACTCTTACTTGAGTTTCTAGCCTGTGGCCTGTTGTTTGGATTTCAAACTTGTTACCCCTAAACCCCCAACTGCATGAGCCAATTCCTTAAAATAAATAACTCTGTCTTGTTCTCTTCTCTCTCTCTCTCTCTCTCTCTCTCTCTCTCTCTCTCTCTCTCACACACACACACACACACACACATACACACACACACGTATTCATTGGATATATATTGGTTCTACTGATTCTCATTCTTGGAGAACTCTGGCTAACACAAGACCTAAACTTCTTTATGGTCCTGAAAGCCATAAGTCTTGAAAGCAAAAAAGTCTTGAAAGAGGCTGCTCACTTCTAGCAAAGAGCATTCATCCTGAAGGTTTGTCTTTTAAGGCCACTTCCTATTGTTTTGGCCTGGGTTTTTTCCCAGAGCAGAGCCTAAGGCAAGGTAGAGACTTAAGTGCAGCTTGTTTATTTAGGAAACAATTTCAAGAAGGAGCAGAGGGCAGGAGAGAGAAATATGAGAGAAGGAAGGAAAAGCCAATACACAAGTACAATACTGAGTCTGTCACCAGCAGAGGTGACTGATGCACAAGGACCCTTATGAAATGTCTCCCAAAACTTTCTGGCTAAAGGATGAAAGGGAGAATTATTTACCCCTCAGCTTGCATTTTCATTGTTCAAGATTATGCTCCATATTATGCACATATGGGCACCATGGAGATTCATTACTTCCATAATGAAACTTGAAGCTTGTCATACAGAACTACTTGAGGGGTAAAACAGTAAACTCAACCATTCTATTCTCCGGTCATAACCAATCTCCTATAATTCGATCCTCTCATTTTGTTACTATTATTTTATGTGTTTTCCAACTCTTAATCTTTGATCTCTACAATTTATCCCATTCACAGTGCTCTGCTAGTTTCAAGTAGGTTCAAATTCTTCCCCACCAAGGGCTAGTTCTTTGACCTTGGGAAGTTACTTAAACTCTCTAGGCCTCAGTTTTCTTGTCTGTAAAACATCATAATAACAGTACTAGCTTTCTGGAGTTGCTATGAGCACGATTTGAGATAATGCATGTAAACTACTTAACAGTGTCTGATACATAGAAACCAGTCAATAAACAGTAGCTGTTATGACTCGAATGGTGATTATAATAATGATGATATTTCCAGCTCAGATACTGTAGTTCATCACTGTAACTACTCTCTTAACCCTTAACCTTTGGCTTTCTGTTGGCCCTGACTAATAAGCTTCAAACCTGATTTATAGTCTTCATTTCAGTTGGACTATTGGAATATCTTGCAGTTGTGCAAACTAAAGAAGAGAGATCTTAAATAAAATAGTGACAGTAAGGTCAGAGAATAGGAGGAAAGAGAAGAGTGAAGGATAAATTTGGTTTATGCATTACTTACTAAGACAGTACAGGGGTGTGAACTAACTTGGTGGGGAAGATGATATAGTCCATTTATCCAGGCCATATAATGGCAATTTCTACTGTAGTACTGTAGAAATAATTTTCTATCTCCTTTTCCGCTACCTCTGTTAATTAGAGTTCATATGTAAGAGTTGTATATGTACCCCTATTTATTTATTTAGCTAGTTGTTTACATCAGCATGAGCTTGTAATGTTTATTTTATCGTTTGGGTTATAGTCCAGTAATACGTAATTATTTGGTTGCTCAAGTTTTTCTAACTTTAGCCATTGGGAAGTCTTTTAGGTTTGCTTCTGTGTCCTTCTGGCCTGCCACCATCCCTTTCTTTTTTGAGCACTTCCTAGATGTGTAGGTTCATCTGGTATTTTTCCTGCCTCAAACCTGCAATCAGTCTGTTTTAAAGGATTTCTGGATTTTTTAATTGCAGATTTATTTATTTAAGATTTACTTATTTATTTTAGAAAGAGATAGAGAGAAGGGGAGGAAGCAGGGGAGGGAAGGGACAGAGGGAGAAAGAGAATCCTCTAGCGACTCCCAGCTGTGTACAGAGCCCAACATGGGGCTCTATCCCAGGAGCTCAAGATTATGACCAGAAATCAAGAGCCAGATGTTTAACTGACTGAACCTACCAGGTACCTCTTAACTGGAGATTTAGAAGCCAAGGTCTGAGGACTGGATATGCTCATTGCTACTGGGGCATCAAAAATTACGGGAGGAAAAAAAAACATACAAAAGAGACAAAACTGACAAAGGAAATTTCTGTAACGATATTGATGAGCGGTTTCAGGAAATCAGCTGTGTTGAAGGCCTAGAACTCCATGATGCCATATTGGAGCAAGAAGACAGAAATTTTCCAGAAGAATTCCTGCAAAATATAAATAGAATTGAGCAAATTCTAGGTTATGTCTAACCTAATCAACAGTCATAATAAGGTTGAAACTTGGCATTGATTTAATCTAAATTTATGAAGGAAGTTGAGTGAGTGGTTGAGAATTATGGGTGGGGGATGTAAGAGAGATAAACACATATTTTCCGTTGTAGAAAGTCAATGGTCTAAATTTGGAAAACAACAGTTTCTGTACAAACACGGTATTTAGTAAAGTGATGGCAAATAACAGAACAATTAGCTTAAAAAAATTGAATTTACTTGCTTTTAACAGTGAGAATTGGGATTTGGAAGGAATAAGGCAACAAACTGTGATATTTTTTGAACAATGTATTTGAGACTTACATAACCTATTGTTATAAATAAAATATTAAATTTAAAAAGGAAAAAAGAGCACAGCCACAAGTTACAATGGATAAAGATGGATGGAGTTGCATTTTTTCCAAGTAAAATAAATTCAAAAAGACCCACAACTAGAAATATATTTGCAAAATATTTGCATTTCGGGACCAGGAAAAAAAAAATACTGAAAGAGTGTGCAAAATGTAAAAATTAACAGAAAATAAGTTTAAGGAAAAATAAATAAAAGCTGTGACCCAAATATATCATATCCTAACAAATTGCCTATCTTGTGTGAGGTCAATGGAAATCCAGTTTAAAAAACTTTTAAGTCACAAAACATGTACTTACTTTTAAAAAAGCATTTTCATATTTAAAAATTTGAAACTAAATATGAAATTTCACAGATTAAGTAACTGATTTGCAAAGAAGTTGTGGCTTTTTTGTTGTTTTGTTGGTTTTTTGTTTTTTTACTTACTCAAAATATGCAAATGTAAGAGGTCGAACCAACATTTAAACCCAGGTCTGTTTGGGTGGGAGCATTATTCCAAGAGATTGACAATGTTTCCTCTTCTTCCTATTCTGCCTTTTTTTTTTTCTCTTTATCTATCCCTTTCTTCTTCTGCTTGGAAAACAAAACAAACTAACACAAAGAAAACCTCTGTAACAGATTCTTAGAAAATAATTTTAAGCTCAGAATACAAAAATCTCTCAATTTTTCCTAAAGAAAAAAATAATGTGTGTGGTTTTTTTTTTTTTTCCCCAATGAATCTACAGCAGCAGCAAAAGGGGACAAAAATCTGTGTGCTGGGCATTGGGCTGGGTTCTGGGGAGACAATGATGAACAAGACTGATGACGCCCTGTCCTAAGGAAGGACACACTCTAATGAGGAAGATAGGCAAAGAGACAAAAAACAAAAAAAGTAAGCAAAATGCAATGTTACGTTGTAGTAACTGCTAACAAGAAAACAAAGAAGGAGTTGGCAGAGAAAATAATGGGGACCAGGGTACCTACTTTACACTGGGTACCCAGGACAAACTCTGAGATGATTTAAACAGATTCATAGTAGATGAGAATAAGGAGCCACATGTTAGGTGGTGGGGAGGGACTCCAGACAGAGGGACAGGAAGCAGCCAAGTCAAGACAAGAACGACTTCTGAAATGTGTGGTCCTCTGTAGACAAAGTTATTTCTCAATACTTAATCTTCTTCTTTTTCCATTCAACAAATAGGAATTGCTTCGCTCTATGTGGGAGGCATAATTCCAGCCACTGGGAATACACCGTCCCTGAACATAAAGAATTCATCATCCAGGAAGGAAAACGTACTAGTCCACTGAAGGACCTACTAACGTGTAGAAGCCTCATATCAGAAGAGTAGCTAAGGGGCGCGTGGGTGGCTCAGTGAGTTGGGCCTCTGCCTTCAGCTCGGGTCATGATCTCAGGATCCTGGGATCGAGCCCCACATCGGACTCTCTGCTCAGCGGGGAGCTGCTTGCCCTTCTCTCTCTGCCTGCCTCTCTGCCTCCTTGTGATTTGTCTGTCAAATAAATACATAAAAATTAAAAAAAATAAAAAGAAGAGTAGCTAACACCAATTTGGATGGGGATAACAGAACTAGGAAAGGTTTGCCTACAAAGTGATGTCCAATTAGATACATGGACTTAAATAGGAGTTATATGTAACTAACAATACGTGAAAATACATGGATCAAAACTGGTTTGGTTTGGTTTGGTTTCATCGTTCACCATCAGATTAAGAATCTTGAACAAATGACTTCTACATTATTATGGATGGAGTTGTGTGACCCCAAAATTAATATGTTAGAGTCCTAACCCCCCAGTACCTCAGAATGTGACCTTATTTGGAAACAGATGTTATTAGTTAAGATGAGGTCATGAAAGTGAACACTAATCCAATACAACTACAATTTCTAAAAAAGGCAAAATTTGGACACAGAGACACATGTAGAGGAAGACAATGTATGAAGACATGTAAGAAAAGGTAAGGGAAAGACATCAATCTACAAATAAAGAAGAAAGGACTGGAACAGGTCCTTCTATCAGAAGGAACCAACCTTGCTAACATCTTGTGAACTCTGAGATAATAAATATCTGGTGCGTAAGTCACCCATTTGTGGTATTTTGTTACTATAACTCTAACAAATGAATACAAGTATAAACTTGGAATTACAATATCATATTAAATGAAACAAATATGCAGAAATGCATACCCTCACCTACTGACAATATATCATAGGCACACACGTAAACACACATGTGCACATATACATGTACAAACATTACGCCCTGGGGGAGAAAATATTTGCAAAAGATATATCTGACAAAGGTCTGTAATCCAAAATATGCTTAATCCATCCAAAATATACTTAAAATTCAACAAGTACAAAATTATACAAGTAATCCAAAAAATACTGAAAATTCAACAGTAAGAAAACAAAGAAACCAATTAAAAAATGGGCCAAAGAACTTAAGAAACCTCACCAAAGAAGATCCATAGATGGGAAATAAGCACATAAAAAGTTGCTTCACATCAGATGCCACTGGGGAGATGCAAACTAAAATAACAATGAGATATCACTACACACCTACTAGAATGATCAAAATCCAGAACACTGACACCACCAAATGCTCCTGAGAATGTGGAACAATAGGAACTCCCATTCATTACTTGTGAAAATGCAAAATGGTTCAGTCATGTTGAAGACAGATTGGCCCATCATATAATCAATCCATCAAGGGAACTGAAAACTTAGGTCCACACAAACACCTGTACATAGCTGTTTCCATCAGCTTTGTTAATTATATTTAGTTTTATCTATAGTTATAATTAATAATTGCCAAAACTTGGAAGTGACCAAGCTGTCCTTCAGTAGGTGAATAGATAAACCATAGTACATCCAAACAATGGAATATTATTTAGCACTGAAAATAAATGAGCAATCAAGCCATGAAAAGACATGAAAGAAATGTGAATTTATACTACTAAGTAAAAGAAGCCAATTTGAGGAGCCTTTGTACAGTATAATTCCAGTTATAATGACACTCATATGCAAAACTATGGAGGCAAGAAAGAGATCTGTGGTTGTCAGGAGTTAGGAGGGAAAAGGGATGATTAGACAGAGCACAGAGGATTTTTAGGGAGGTGAACCTACTCTGTATGATACGGTAATGATAGATGTATGTCCTTGTACCTTTGCCCACATCTGTACAATGTACACCACCAGGAGTCAACTGTAGTGTAAATTATGGACTTCCAGTGATCATGATATGTCTCTGCGTCCTCACTTGCAATGAACTTAACACTCTTATGTGAGATATTGATAATGCAGGAGGCAGGGGGTGTATGAAAAATCTCTGTACTTTTTTCTCAGGATTGCTGTGAAGCTAAAACTTCCCTAAAAAATAAAGGATCTAAAAAAACCCAACAACTTGTTTCGCAAGGTCTGTATAATGTAGAGTATACAACAAAGTACGCGAAAGCAAAATAAATCCTTCTAATTTGGTAGATGTGAAGTATGTTAAAAAATCTATTTATAGGTAAATATGCCAGCTTTGTAAGTGGTACTTGATAATTAATTCTATATTTTGTTGCATAAGTGACAATGGTTTTCACAGTTACACTGAACTGAAAATAAAACAATCTTTTTAAAAAAAGATAAGGTTTTCTCCAATAACATTAATCATAGCCATGTCCTAACTGCCCAGTTTGCTGTCATTTGCTGGATTTGCAAATTGTGAAGATGGGAGCAACTTCCTTGGGGACTTGATTGCATGTTTTTATTTATTTAGACATTTATTGGAGTTTATTAAAATTAAAAGAGTATACTTTTGCTGTAAGATTGGATAATGAAAATGAAAAGATGTTGTTAAACAGCATATAGACATCTGTATAAATAGGATAGGCTCAAGTTTAAATTGCTGAGGGGAGTAGATGAGATGTCCTTAGAGATCTTCTTGTATTATTTTTTTATTATCAGATTATGCTGGGAAATCTTCCACTTTATTTCCTCACTTCCTGCCAATCCTCTGTCCAAAAATGTATACATAAAAGGACAAGAGGAAGAGGTTCACCTCTGTAGTCATCAGAACCTCTAGAAATGCCCTGAATTTGCTACTTTTCCTCCAAATATCTGTAGTATCCACAGATTGGACAACAGGTGTTTTCTCATTAGGATTTCATTGTTTCCTGTTTTAGAGTAGTGTTCTGTCAGCTTCCTCTTAAGGTAAGGCTAGTGATTCTCACTCTTGGTATGGTAGCACATTAAAATCACCAGGAAATTTTGTGCCATTTTATTTGTGTGTTTTGTTTCTTTCTTAATGAATGTGAATGAGCTCCAATCCCAGAGGTTCTGATTTCATTGGTCTGAGGTGGTGCCCAGACATCAGTATATATATTTAACTCTCTAACTGATCGCAGTGTGTAGCCAAAGTTGGAAATCCCTGATCTGGGCTGTGTTTCTCATCCTGGCTACTCATCCAGATCACCTGGGGCACTTGTTAAAAATACAGATTCCTAGGCCACTCCCTCAAGAACCAGATGCCATAAATCTGAGGTGGACCAAGGAAATCTGCACCTTAATAAGCACACTAACTGCTTCTGATAACTAGCCAAGTTTGAGAAACACTGGAGACGTCCAATAAAAAAATGCAAAACAAGCTAGACTGGTCGTTTTTTTGCTTTAAGACAGAATTTTCTCAAACTCATCTTAACTGCAGCCTCTCATTGAAAAAAATTTCCTTTCGAAATAGTCTACTTTTTTCTGTGTGTGTATGTGTTTATGTAAGTGTATCTGGTTTAGCTATCCATCAATGTCTTTCAGAGCATTCAAGAACCAATTTGCGATATTTATTTTATACAGACACATTCACACATGCACACAATGTAGAAAAACAACAAACTAAATAGTGGTAAAATATTTGTGTATATATAATCACTCTAAACACCAAAAACACTTTTCTAAGTGATATTTTTCTTTGGGAGCATTTCTTGCTCTACAATCAGAGCCTTCTTTCCTTCCCAGTTCTGAATCATCATGTTCTATCCAAACAAATTGGAGATTCTTAATTGACGTTCTTAGAGTCTGACAACACAGGGTCTAGGATGCATATAATCAAGCACATTTTCTTTCAATTTTCAAATCTTCCTCACCAGAACACCTTATGCTCATCCTCATTTTAGAGATAATACCACTAATTGGGGGTGGGAAAGGAGTTCCATTCTGCTGACCAGTCTTTCCAAGCGGCTCTGCCCAATGAGACTGTCTACAAAGCTGCTTTGTTAGACAGGTGTCTTTCAACCAGTGATCAGATTGCAGCTACCAAGTCCAAGTGGGTGGAGTAGGGGTGGAAGGACTCCTATATTTTCATAGTTTAAATATTACGTACAGCATTTTAATTTACATTATCTGCTGTGTTCATGTGTACTTCTCAAATCAGCATGGGGTTCTAGAAATATAGATTTCACCTAGAAAGATCACTTTGCAACTGGTGCTCAGTTGCAACTTTGCAACTGGTGTTCAGTAAATATCAAGTTGTTGCTCCAGACCCAGGAGGATTTCCACATTTAGCAAACGAAGAAAACAAACATAAATGAATAAAACAAAACCATTGTCAACAATAATAAGAAAATAATATATTTTGAGACAATAACAAGTGAGGTTTCCTTCCTTTCTCCCTTCCTCCGTTCCTCCGTTCCTCTCTTCCTTCCTTCTTTCCTCTTCATTATCTTCTTCTCTTTTGACCTATGGATGTTTCTTTAAACCCTCTGCTGTTAGATTTTTTTACTCAGGCTCAATATTTTTATTTTGTTTTAATTCTTCTGAGAAAATGAAATGTTTTGATGTATTTTCTCGCTCTTTCTTTTTAAAAATTTTAAAAAGATTGTATTTATTTATTTGACAGAGATCACAAGTAGCAGAAAGGCAGGCAGAGACAGAGAGGGGGAAGCAGGCTTCCTGCTGAGCAGAGAGCCCGATGAGAGCCCAGAGACCCTGGGATCAGGACCTGAGCCAAAGGCAGAGGCTTAACCCACTGAAAATTTTTTTTTAATTTAAAAAATTCAAATTTTTTATATTTACAATTGGAAATAAAGTGAGATTGTTCAGGTCCAAAAACAGAACATACAGAACAGACAATCAATGCTTTTCTTGTTGGCTGCTTAACAATGAACTTTCCAGAAAAAAAATTAATTAAAAAGAAAATGCCTCTGATTAGAATGAGTGATGATTGCTGTGGTGTAAAGATTGCCACCATAGCTGATTTCAAGCTACCAACTTGATGTCTCTTGTGCAGACGCTAGAAGACATATGCGCTGTTGGCTCTAGAGAACCTAGACATGCAGCTTCAGCATGCCCCTGGCAGGAACTTTACTGGCATTTGTTCATTCAATATACGTTATAACCCAATGAAGTAGAAGAAGAAACACGTAATTTAAAATTAGAACAATTGGGTCTGAGTCTTGGTCTGGCTACTTACTGGCCATATGAACTCAGGTAAATAACTTCATTCTCTCTGAACCTGAGTCCTTGGAAATAATGTATTTAAAACTCGCTTTTTAATTACTTCCTTTGGAATACTTTCTACTTCTTAGCATGTGTCAGATTTATTATCAGGTAAGTCATGTTGATAGTATGTGCCCTTGATAGGATGTAATGAAAACTCCAGTCTAACCATGAGAAAAATATCAGACAAATCTGATAGTACCAGCTCTCCCTGAAACAGTCCAAGTCATCAAAAACAAAGATAGCTTGAGAGGCTATTACAGTCAAGAGGAACTTAGATGTAATGTGTTACCCTATATAAGACAGTGGAACAGAATAGGTACATTAGGTAAAAACTAAGGAAATCTGAATGAAGTATAAACTTTAGTTTATAATAACAGTTGGGTGCCTGGATGGTTCAGTCCATTGAGCGTCCGACTCTTGGTTTCAGCTCAGGTTGTGAGATTGAGCCCAGCGTTGGTCACCACACTCAGTGGGAGTCTGCTTGAAGATTCTCTCCCTCTGCTGCTCTCCCAACTTTCACTCTCTCTCCCCTCTCTAAAAGAAATAGATCTTAAAAAATAACAATGTATCAATCTTGGTTCATGAATAATAACAAATGTACCATACTAATGATATTAATAGCTAATGATATTGGTAATTATTAATAAGCTATTAATAACATGGGAAACTACATGCAAAGTATATGGCAACTCTCTGTAGTGTCTTTGCAATTTTCTGTAAATCTGAAACTGTTTTAAGCATAAAAATAGGAACAGAAAAACCAAGTGTAAAATTTCCTCTGTGATTGTTGAAAACAAATATTATATACTATCACCACTGTCCTCTTCTGTAGGATGAAAATTCCTCTTTTCTTTAACCATTCGCTGCATGATACAACTTGAAATTTTGTCTCTGACTAGGAGTTTCTGATCATTTCCTGCAAAAGCATTGCTCTTTCATGCTTCTTCAGTTTTGATTATACAGTTCTTGGGAGACTGTCTTTCCCCTGGACTCTTTTTTCTGGTTAACTCCCATTCTTTTAAGAGCCACTTAAAACTACTTCCTTCCTTGCAACACACAAGATCTAGTAACCTTGTCTTCTTATCTGCCACGCTGAATGACTTTCTTCTCTGGACTCATAGCATTTGTTCATAGCTGTATGTCATCATGCCCTGTTGTAATATCTTTCTGTTTCTCTTATTACACTGTGAGTAGAGGTCAGCCCTCTCTGCTGAAAACCTAAGAAAGCACCAGTGAGGATAGAAAAGTCATGTTGACTATTGGTTGATAAAGTTGGGATGTTGGTCATACTTGGACCAGCTCTTCCTACTTCTTCCTCTTTTTTAAGATTTTATTTATTTATTTAACAGATTGAGAGAGAGAGAGAGAGAGAGAGAGAGAGAAAGAGCGCTAAGCAGGAAGAATGGCAGGCAGAGGGAAAGGGAGAAGCAGGCTTTCCACAGAGCAGAAAGTCCAACATGGGACTTGATCCCAGGACCCTGGGATCATGACCTGAGCCAAAGGCAGATGTTTAACCAACTGATCCATCCAGGCTTTTCCTCCCAATGCATTTTGGTCAGTTCTCCTGCACCTCTCTCCTTTCAGGTGTTCTTCGTCTTCCTTCTACTTATGGAATCCCTTTCTACCTTTCATGTCTCCACTTATGGGATAGACTCATCTCCCCTCTGAACCTCAGTTTCATTTATAGTTAGCAAGACATCATTAATTGGCCTCTCCTTGTTTTAATGTACTTTTTCAGTTTGTCCGAACTCAGGACCCTTGTCTTATGCTATGCTTGTGTTCCTCACTGGTCACCTTACTAGGTCACCTTACTAACAAATTTGACTAACTAGTATGCACTGATGGTTTGGCTTTCTGGTTATCCTATTCTGCACCAAAAGTCCTTCCTCTGAATGCTGGGAACACTTCAATTCTATACCAATACTTAGCGTGTGTTTATATGTTTGTTGTTCCATTTTCTCTTTGATACATACACATTTTGTCTGCTTAGCAACATTGTAAGCATTTTTAGGGCATAAATTGTTCTTCCCTATGAGCCACAGAAAAGATACTTAATAAATAATGAATTTATTCTACACTCATACTATCTGAGAACCTGCTAAAATATTGGGTCTGAATCCAAACTCTGTGAATGGAATCTGGGAGTTCTTAAACTCTGCATTTTCTAGACTAATTATTCAATGGCAGGGGACTCATCTGTTACCACTTGATTGCAGAAACATTTATAATGCAATAATAATTTGAGCCCAGTGGCTAATTGAGGCTAATTCTTAGAGGGAGTGTGCTTTAAAGGGTGTAGTTTCTTTTGTTTAATGTTGCTCACTCTTAATCCACTTATACTAAGAAAACCACAGTTGGCATAAATCTAAAGTATAGAGGTGTATTTTTAATGCAGTTTAGTCTAAAAATAGTCATGGGCTACTACTATCTCTTTCTCCATATGTAACTATTTATATATTCTACACTAAATCTGTAAGACAAAAATATACTTTATTAATAAAAATAGAAATGTAGATGTTTAAGCAAAGATTTCTTTCCATTCTATATTTTGTCTCTTTGTTTTATGACACAACTAATAATATTAAAGATTTTCCCAATATTTGCCATTTCTTTTAACTGAAATTCACTAAGAGGTTTACGGAATTTAACACTGCTCCTTCTGCTCTAGGTTGGTTAATTATGATTCCTTTGTGCCCCATCAGACAGTTTATTGTAGCCGTGTCATTTAGCACTTTTCTTTGAGCAAATCCTGATCTAGCGTGTGGTACGTAATAGGCATCAGTACAGCTAGTTGAGTCAATCACTCTCTCCTCTTCTATGTTTTCTCATGTCTTGTCTCTTTTTCTTTGCTGGTCTTTCTACCTTTAATTCATTTTTTAAAAATCTAATTCATTTTTAATAGTTTTGTCAAGGATATAATTTTAAAATTATAGACTTGGGTATTTTCCATATATATATATATATTTCACAACTACAGTCTTTAAATTTGTGCCAAAGAATTTTAAAATCCTAAGTATTGTGGTTTTGTTTCAAAATATTGGTATGTATACAATTATTTCATTTAAAGAAGACTAGACTTATAGAATGCTTTACATACCATTTTAAAATATTACAACTCAACTATGCCATCAAGATATCTTCACTTTCTAGTATCTATTTTCTAGTACAATAGGTGAACAGGGCATTTGCCAGGCTACCCATGAGCCAATGTAAGTTGCAGCCTGCTTCTCCTCTGTGATCTGGTACTTCCTATGATTCTCTTCCTAGACTTAGGTTCTCTCTCTCTTTTTCTCTCTCCATATGTAATATATAAAGTATGGTATAATATATCATAAACTAAACTATATATATAGTTTAAATATTTAAATTCATATGTGTGTGTGTGTATATATATATATATGTATATATATATACATATATATATATAAAATGTTACAACATCAGAAAAAATTAAAACAATTCAAAGCATGACTATTCCTCTTAATCCCAGGCAGAAGAAGAAAAAAAAAAAAGAAAAAAAAGAAAGAAAAGAAAATCATCAGAAGTTATTCACGGATTCCACTTCCTGGGCTGCCCCAGTATTCTGTCTTCATTGTTCATGGTATGAATCTTTCTACCCCACTGTCCACTAAGATGAATATCTACCTGCCTCACCAGACCAGAATAGTCCATAGGACAGAGTGATGCAGCAACATTCTCCAGAAGTCAAATTATTTGGTGTAAAATAATACCACCAAGGCTTCAGCAAAACATGCCATAATTGTGCTCTCCTTTCAGAATAGTGGTAAAATAGCAAGACGCTCAGTCTAACAGGCTTGGCTCCGTTAAGGTTAACACCAAGCTTTCTCACTGTACCTGAGCCCTCTATCCTATTTTCGAGAAACACAGCGCACACATGCACACACATCTTCAAAGTAAAGGCAGAAACTCTCCAAAACATTCTAGTTCAAAATCACATAGGAAAACTTTTCCCAAAGGGCAGCATGATTTACAAAATGTTTCGCTATCCACATAATAAAGGTGTTTTGTCTGATCCCGCAGAGTACTCTGTTTCCCATTCTCATCTTTCTAATTATCTTTGGAATGCCGGAAATAGCAGCGTTTCATAGCAACCCAGGAAAAGACCAGCAATCCAATTCCTCATCTTCTCCTTAAACTCATGAAGCAGCAGAGAACCAATGAGATGACAGTCTGTTCAATTAACCTTAGGTAAGAACAAATTCTCAGGGGCGTTTCATGAAACAGGATACAGGATCTGATCAATGGCATTCATTTTTGTTGTATGGAAACCAAGCTGCAAGAACCATGGGGAATAGGTTTTCTTTTCAGTTTAATAACAAGTAAATTAGGAATGGTTCCTTGGAGTAGGTGTCACATTTCCTATAGAAATGACTACATTTACATTGCAATCTAGCCTACAAATCAACTGATAAAGCTCTACGTGGGTTTTGTGGTTGTTACATCAGAAAATAGTAATAGTTTCCTAGGGAATATTAGCATTTCAAAGACTTAAAAGGCAAAAAAAGTTTTTAATAAGTGTTATTATTTTAAAGATTTTATTTATTTATTTATCTGAAAGGGAGAGGATGAGAGAGAGAAAGAGAGAGACTTAGATGGGGAAAGGGCAGAGGGAGAAGCAGACTCCCCGCTGAGCAGGGAGCCTGATGCAGGACTCAATCCCATGGGACTCCAGGATCATGACCTGAGCCAAAAGCAGTCACCCAACCAACTGAGCCACTCAGGTGCCCCAAGGAAAAAATATTTTTGTACTGCCATGAAATTCAATCACAAATATATAAAAGGCTAAAAACTAAAAATGTAACAATCTTCTTATTTCAAAGAAACAATACCATCGAAGACAGTTTTAATTATTAACTTGTTTGGTTTACTTCAACTGTGCCAATTTCCTTATAATTGCCGATATATGCCAACATATTCAAATATTATGAAAAAATGCAGTGACTTAGCAGTTGTGAAAAGGGCTCAACATCATGATCAGACAAATAATTCAGATTCAAATGATAATATCTTACTTATGAATATGGGATTTTTAATGAGCTGTTAATATTCGATTCTGGCTAGGATCCTTGCTGTTTCTGTTCATTTTCAGTGAGAATGTACATCAGAACACTGTTTTTGGGTTATAAGTTGGTTTTATATACCAAGAGCTATTAAATTTCATATCTTTTCACCTAGAATGTCTATATGAAGGACTTTATCTCAAGAAATGATCCTAAATCCAGAAAAGGCTTTTGCTTTCAGGATAGCATTTGTTTGTTTTTAAGGACAAAACAGGAACTACTTTATTGCTTGATGATACTTGATGAGTTTAGACTGAATGACATTAATGATAGGAGAGGAATCTCAGGATCTAGGAATCGCTTCCAGGGACTGGTCACTTTTCTGTTCCTAGAATTGCTGCTTTTCTTCTCTTAGATCTCCTGTTGAGTCTGTAGGTGTTCAGAATGGTTTGATAACTATCAAGCTGAGTTCCTGGGACCAGACAAAATTTAGGTCTCCTACTCCTCCATCATCTTGCTCCTTCCCCAGTATGGTTTTTATAATAATAAAAAAATTGGAAAAACTGGAAGTACTCAATTTTAAGGACTGATTAAATCAATTGTAGTGCACTTATTTAAAGGAATTTAATATTGTTTAATACATGTCTATATAGGACTTGCCACGTTATGGGACAAATGTTTGTTCTATAAAAATTATTAAGGGGAAATGTATGCTACAGAATTAAATTGGTAGCACAGTATAACAATGTTTAAAATTCTATACACAGAAACTAGACTAGAAGATACGTACTGGAAGATTACATTTAGATTATGGTTGAAGCTTTCCCCCTAATTTTCCATCTTAACAAAGTTTAGGTCATGAGCATCTATTCTTATCCATAAAAATAAAAATTTAATAACATTATTTTATTTAGTTATTTATTTATTTGACAGTGAGAAACATAGCAAGAGAGGGAGCACAAACAGAGAGAGTGGGAGAGGAAGAGGCAGGCTCCCCACTGAGCAGGGAGTCAGACCTGGAATCATGACCTGAGACAAAGGCAGACACCCCACAATTGAGCCACCTGGGTACTCCACATTATTTTTAATATGTAAGGTAAATAATTGACAGTAAGATTCCATGTATCATAGAAAAAAAAACACATTTTTCCAAACATTTAATTTTGAAGACCAGCAAAGAAAATAAAAATTGGAGGAAATTTCAAGAAGTGAATAAAAGTCTAAAATATTCATTATGTGCATTTGACCAGGATTTTAATACTAACTATATCGTATGAAGTACTTTAACTAGTCTTCAAAATACTAATAGATTTTTAGGTCCATGAGGGCAGAGATCATGTTTTCTTCAGCTTTCTGTCATCAGCACCAGAGGTAGTGCTTAGAGTATAGACACTGTTAATGAATGATTTGGTGCATAACTGGTATGACTAAAATGACAAATAAAGAAATGATCAGTTTGGAGGATATTTGCCTGCCAAACTATTAATCTTCCTTTTTCTGTTGATAGCCTGTGGTTGTTTTGGGCAATGCACTCTCTGCCACTTTTTGCCTATGTGATCCAGTCTGGCCCTTGACTTTAAATTTATGGACAAAATTTGGCTAGTGGAATTATGCGTTGTCCAAGCTACTGGAATCAAGATATGCTTTTTCAACTATGGATTACCAAGACAGTAGAATATAATCTTAGAGCTTCTGGTGGCTATCTTTGCCTCCGCACTGAGGAAACTGAACAACAATGAAACCAACAGGAACAAAGAGCCAGGAGATGGAGAAAATCAACAGCGTGGTAAGATCATTTGACAACTTGGCTCAAGCTATGCCTGAATTCAAGTTATCCCTGGACTTTCCAATCACATGACTTAACAAATCCTTTTATCCCCAACTACTATGTTTTCTTTTGTTTCTCTTAAGCCAATTTGAATTAGGCATGAGTGCTGAATAGAGTTCTAAATCATACAGAGATGTTATGCTGATCTTTCTTTTCATAGGTTTGCCAACAGTTTTTTATAATGGGAAGTGGTCATTTTTTAAGGTAAAATTAATCCATCCTATATGCAAGCAACCTCAAGAAATCATTCCTAATAATTATCAGTACTTATGAATTACTTCTAATTTTCAATAACCTTTTGCCCAGATAAAGGACCTTTGATTCCAATGGAATTGAAGGGGCTTTCCACTGTGGTACATTGAATTTATGGGATCCAATGTGTCTTTTATAGCAAAAAAAAAAAAGCACTTTTATTCCTTTGTTCATACACTTCTACCCTCCCATGTTAAGATCATACACCCTCATTTATCCCTGTAGTTTGTTATCTTGGGTCATACATATTTAACAGAAAGTGTCTTATTATGGGTTCATCAATGTACATAGATTCCTACCAGTCCAGAGTCTTTTAAAATAAATTGGGTCACATGACAGAGAGAATAATTCTATCAGTACATGGCCATTTTGAGGCCTTCAATTTATTCAAAGATAACACTGTCTACAAGTTGGCTGTGCATAAATATTTCTGAAGAAATTTGTCACTAAACAATGAATCTTGGAACACTGAAAAAAATTAAATTAAATTAAGATTAAACAACAAAACAAAACATGGGGCACCTGAGTGGCTCAGTCATTGAGTGTCTGCCTTTGGCTCAGGTCATGTTCACAGGTTCCTGGGATCGAGCCCTGCATCAGGCTCCCTGCTCTGTGAGCCTGCTTCTCCCCCTGCTGTACTCTCTCTCTCTCTCTCTCTGTGTCAAATAAATAAATAAAATCTTAAAAAAAAAAAAAAAGTAAGAAAAGAAAGAAATTTGTCACTATTTCCTGAAGACACTTTCTTGAAAATTCATAAGAAGGTATATTTTCTCAACATGTCTTAAGCTAAAAACTAAAGAACTATAAAGGCCACATGGGTTTTTAGATTTAAATCTTTCTCTGTATGATCATAAATCAGTGGTGGAAATCAGGTTATGTGATACTGACATATTGAAAAATTTTTTTCTTCTACAAGATTCTGCATTTAGAATATAATCATTGTCTAGTCTTAATTTCTCTCTAAGTGGCTAAGTTATTTA
The DNA here is from genome assembly GCF_964662115.1 of Mustela nivalis. Lineage (NCBI taxonomy): Eukaryota > Metazoa > Chordata > Mammalia > Carnivora > Mustelidae > Mustela > Mustela nivalis. Next base: position 59,431,182 of record NC_139033.1, read on the forward strand.
ATATTTGCTACAGTCTTCTTTTACCCTATATTTTGAACTAGAAAGAAAACTATATTTGTACTTTCCTTCAGAAAGTTGTACTTTTTAAAAATTTTAGTAAGATGTCTGTCTTCCTTTTTTCTGTATATGGTGTTTATCTTCCAGCAGAGGTGAGAGTCCTATATATGCACCCTTAAATATTTGTTCAATGAATGCATCTGTTTGTGCATCTTTAGGTAGCTTTTACACAAGAGACCTTGGATTTACAATAATTTTGTGTTTGTTTTCCTGGAAGCGTAGTTGCTTTGACGTTTTATTGCACACTTAGGCAATTATATGGTATAAAACATTAACACTTGCTATGAGCCAGATACTGTTCAAAATGCTTTCTATGTATTATGACATTTATCCTCATACTAACCTATAAATTAGCAGCTATTGTTATCCCATTTTATAGATGAAGAGTCTGAGGTACAGAGGGGTTAAGTAACTTGCCTAATGGCATATTGGTAGTGAGGAGTAAAGTCAGGAGTTGAAGGCCAGGTAATCTAGGTTCAGAGTCTAAGCCCTTAATCTGAAGAATCCAAGCTGCTAACCACTGTACTTCACCATCAGTCACTCAGCTATGCTGGTAATTTAGACATAGATTAGAACAAAATACAACTAACATACACGAAAAAAAAAAAGAACTTTTTCCGAATAACCTATAATATTATAACTATATTTAGATATACCTATATGTAAATATACACCTGACCAGGCAGAAGCATACACAGACAGAATTACACTTGGATCTGTACATGTATGGTCAGATAATTATTCCTATTTCTATATTTCCATTCTTTTCTTTTCTCCCAAAGCATCAAATATGAAGATATCCAATTAAAGTGACTTTATTTTCTGAACAAATTCCAGTGCAGACACAGGATGTATTTATTGGTAGCTATACCTTCGGCAATAAAACACTACCAGATATCTTGAGTTCTAGTTCCCTGGTCTTTTATTTTGCAAATCTTCCCAGCCTCTACGTGCAAAGAAGCAGTTATATCCCTATGTCCGCATTTATATGCAGGAAAGGCATTGCTCCCACTGTTGAATAACCAAAAGAAAATCTTTCACCCTTCCTTTCTCAGCAGCACAGATATTGTGCTGTGCCTTTACTTTTCAGTTAAACACGAGGTCAAAATGTCAGTAGCAAGAGCAGGAAGAGTAATTTCATGTAAAAGGATGTGTAACGTAACGTAAATGGTTTAACAACCATTTTACTTGATCATAGAATGACTCTCACAAAAGAGGCCAGATGCTCACAGTTTTCCAAACGATGGACTGCTATAAAGAGGCATTAGGTTATAACGGCTTCTGAATACATTTTAAGTATTAATAACTATTAATAAATATAATAAGTATTAATAAGCCCAATCTGGCTTATTCAGCAAGGCTGAATGCTTACACACCTGATCACTTTCTTTCCCTTTTAAAGATTTTATTTATTTATTTGTCAGAGAGAGAGCGTGCCCACAAGCAGGGGGAGCGGCAGGCAGAGGGAGAGGGAGAGGGACACAAGACTCAAATCATAGGACCCTGAGATCACGACCTGAGCCTCAGGCAGATGCTTACCTGACTGGGCCCCTCAGACATCCCACGCCTTATCACCTTCTGCTCCTTTTCAACATACGCGTCTGTATTTATCATTGAAATAAGAGGGCAGTGAAAAAGTAGCATTTTAGTGACAGTCAGGCCTGGTTCTAATGTGGACTTCTCCATCGTCTGTGGGTCAGCTAGCAAAAGATGATTACATCCTTTCTAGTGGTTTCATCATCTCCAAGGAGCCCTTGCTGGGCTGTTTGGGAGGAATCACTGAAATGCCTACCATGGTTCCTGATTTTTAACAGTGGCTCAGGAAATAGGAATTTTAGTTCCTTCTCTGTAGGCCAAATGAAATAATTACCATTTGAAAATATTTACCCTCTTTTTCTAATGTCCCTCATTGCTGATGGGTGCCATTGATACTGGACTCGCTGAGTCGTGGCAGGAAACACGATGCTTTAGACCTCCTTGCAAGCATCATTAGTGTTTAAGAAACTGAACTGCTTGGAATATGGTACTTTTAGGCTAGGAAAGCCCACATGTGAGGTACCAGTAATTAGGATGAATGGCGTGATTTGAAAGAGAGCTGGTCTCAGATCGTAGTTCTCAAATAAGGACACTGAAAAAAATGAAAAATGAAAAAAATTCATTGCGTCACAAGTAGCAAAAAGAATGCCATAAAAAATGATATCCCAGCTGTTTCTTTATTCTCTTGTGAGGTCTCTACACACTGTGCACCTAGAAGACCAGACCCTGGGGGACAGCCGATGACGGGGTGTAGACACAGCGAGGTTGCCGCTGTGACCACAGCACCAGCTCTCCCTCCCATGGAGCCGCTGCGGAACACCTGTGGCAGACAACACCTAAACGCCTCGATGGGGAGATAACGTCTGATGGCTGTGATTGCACAGGCCTATGGCCCCGGATTTGCCAAAACTGCAGCTGAGGCGGTATCACTTCCTTGTACGGAGCTGGTGCACCATTTCTCTTTGCACCCAGGGGCAAGACAGGTTAATAAGGCCAAGAAGGAGTGGAGGACGTGGGAGTGGGTAATAACCGGGGAGCATCAACCTGGGGGGAAAGGAGGAGGGCTGAGGATGGAGGGTGTTCCCTCTTGCTTCTGCCTATGTGTCAAGTGGCAGGAGAAATTTTGAAAGCTGTAAGGAGGAGCTAGTGACTGGGTTTTGGGGTGTTTCATACCCCACCCTCCCCACTTGTAGGAAAACCTCTTCACATTCAGAGGTAATTGAATTGGAAGGAGGAGGACTGGCCTGGAAATAGGAGGAAAGCAATTCTCCGGCTGCTCCTTCTGTCTTTTATCGCTTTGCCTCCTGACTCTCCTCCAAACCCAGCTCAGCTGCGCCAAGGTGGCCGCAGCGTGCCCCGCACACGTGCCAGCCATTGGGAATCTGCTTAAGCCCAGGGTGGCATCCCAAGCTGCCCTGCTATCCAGCCACCAGTCCTGACCATTGGGACCACTTCTGATGGCTGCAGCCTCTGCTGCCCCAGGGAGCATCTTCTGTAAGCAGCTCCTTTTCTGTCTCCTGGTGAGTAACAACCAAAGGATTAGGGAATTCAAGCGTGTCACTACGTGCTTCCTCCCTCCAGTTTGGGCTTGAAAGAGAGTAGGGGTGGCAGTGGAAGTCCAAGAAGATAGACTGGGAAAACAAAAACAAAGCTGAGGCAAATTCAAGGGAGAGTTGAGAGACCCGTGACCTGAGATGGCTGGTGTTTTGTTTACTCTTAACGTGCCCACTGCCTGGATGTTAGAGTTTTTCAAGGGATTCCCCGGTTCAGTCTTGCTGTGGTGTTTTCCCAAGGAGTCGTGGAATGAATTCATTCCTCGGGCACATGGCCCAGACGTTCTGAGGTTTGCTTTTGCTAGGAGTCATTAAATAAGCTGTCGATATTTTACATGCTTAGTTCCACTCAGCTGCGAAAAGAGGAAAGGGAGTCTGGGTGAAGGTGCAGTTATCCAGAACTTTCATTGTACCCACCAGGAGCTAAGAGATGAGCAGAAGTCGTAGTCTGAGCAAGAGGTTTAACCTGAGAAAAATAATAAAAAAGAAATTCAATTATGTGACCATCATTGAAAAAATTCTATTAAGTTGACTTCCACTTGGGTTTTTTAGAGCTTTGTACGTGTGTACTCAGGTGCTGTTTTTCTCTCGTGGGGATGAGGGAGAAGGGTACTGGTCCCATATCTCCATATGGCATTTCTGAGCCGTGAATTTCCTTTCTTTCCCGCTCCATTTTGGCAAAATCCTTTAGCTTCAAAGTATATTTTAAGAATTTAAAGATTTCACTGCATGGGGGTAAACATTTTCTCCATATAAATATGTGATGCAGGGTTGATGGTCAAATTCTCATTCTGTAACTCCCTGGGGAGTGGGAGGCAGACAACAACCTCAGAGATCACCTTAAATTAAGTATTAGGTAAAGATTTCTGTGGGATTCATCCAGATTACTTTTGTTTCTGGTCTCTGCTGTGTCCAGTCTCCTTTGGTTCATCCCTTGCCCATCCATCCTTAACCCCCATAATAGCTAAAAGGGTGTCTGACTCCAGCTCCCTCAAATCATTAAGCTGTTAATTTAACTTGAAGATGGGAATAGTACTTCTGGAAACTTCCATTGGCTCTGCCTACAGAGCCAGAAGCAAAGAAGTGGGGGTCTTAGGGCAGAAAGGAAAGATCTGTATCGGAGTTGGGAATGTGACTATATACTATGAGAATAATGTGTGTGTGTGTATGTAGGTTAAATATATGTATCTATACACACACATATATATACACAGAGACTTGTGCATATGTATACATATTTTGTCAATTACAAAGTGCTCTTACCACATCATATATTTAGATCATTACTAATAGAATTCTTTATGATAAGAAAGTTCTTGGGGTATAATTTAGTTTTTTCTTTGGCCTTAGGAAAAACTGTATTAAAAAATCAGATAAATAAGCATGTCTTATGTTTTAAAAAAGTGGTTATTTAAATTAAACTGAATGTAATTCCATCAAATTCATTCTGCAACCATTTGTTAAATACCTACCATGTGCTGAATACTGGGTTTCTAACAGAGAACAAGACAGGTGTGGTTTTCCCCTTTCGGAGCTTATAAGCCGATAGAACAGAGGCCTGGAAACAGAAAGAGCATTGCATGACTGTATGATTAGATTTATGTGACATTCCAGGAAGGGAAATATGGGGATGTTGTGAAAACATATAACAGGGAGGCTTAAAATAAATAAGTAAATATAATTAATTAGTTAATTAATTAAAGTGATTACCAATTTATTTTTCAAATTCCAGTTTTTGGTGTTTTCTGCATAACAGAGCTTTTGTAAAATTACAAACTATTTAAATAGACTGACAAAATACAGCCAATGCAATTGAATTGAGTTGGAAATTAACTACACACTCTGAGTATGGACAATAATGCATTCCTCTTTCTTTCTCTCAAATAATACATCCCATAAAACTACAAATATTTTCTCCAAAAAATTAATCATAAAATTGACCTGTTTCTGGGAAATCTAGATCTATGCTATGTTATATTTAAGTAATTAAAAAATCATTCATTTTGATAAACAGAAAGCAAGTAAATAGGTACAAAATGCCCAAAAAAAAGAAGCAAATTATGTTTTAAACCTGTCAACACTTTTAAACCAATAAATTTTTTTTCCTCAGGTAGTCTATCTTCTTTCCTATAACTACCTAGCTTTCTAAAACAATAGCTATGCCTTGAATTTAGTTACGGATCTTTACTCTGTTGAAGGCTACTTTCTATATTTTGAATTATATATATTTTTAGACAAGTTCTTTGATTCAAGACCATTTAGACTTTCCAGGTTATGCCAACCAGTTCCAGGAGCAATATGAGATGAGGGAAGTTTTGTGGGTGTTGTTCTTTATGAGGTTAAAAAAAAGTCGTCATGGTTTCTAGCCTTAATCAACTATAAACTCAAATTGTGTGGGGGTATGGAAATGAATATTTGTGTACAAATGTGTGATCATTAAATTCCAGAGTTAAGTACTTTCTTCATGCTAAGAAATCAGTGTGACATTTATGAATGGACTTAGAGATGACAATCTCTATGTAAAATCAATTGTTTGTAACCCATTTTTAGAAAATAATACGATATGATTTAGGTTCTAAGAACTTCTGTTTATTTTAATTTCTCATTAATACTAAATGACTGTGGTGCCCCTAAAGCCACTTCCTTTGCTTTTCCCTTTTAAAATGAATATGGGAGGAGCACCTGGGTGGCTCAGTGAGTTAAGACCCCGCCTTTGGCTCAGGTCATGGTCTCAGGGTCCTGGGATCAAGCCCCGCATCAGGCTCTCTGCTCTGCAGGGAGCCTGTTTCCCCCCTCTCTCTGCATTTCTCTCTGTCTACTTGTGATCTCTCTCTCTCTCTCTCTGTTAAATAAATAAGTATAATATTTTTAAAAATAAAATAAAATGAACATGGGAGACCCTGATTGGGGCAATCTGTTGAGCATTGCTCTTTTGGTTTGGGCTGGGGTCCTGATCAGGTTCATGGCATTGGGCATCAGACTTGGAGTCTGCTTGAGACTGTCTCTCCCTCTCCTCTGTCCCTCCCCATCCCTACCTTCTCTCTCCCTAGAATGAAATAAATAAATCTTTAAAATAAAATGAATATGAATAATATGGAAGGACTAGAAGATAAATTTGTTTCTGAAATTGACTTTTTTTTTTATCAATAAGACAACTGTAATGTGGAAGTCTGTGATCAAATATAATTCCTGATTTTTTTCTTTTTTTCTTTTTTTGAGGTTTTAATATTATCTTGTGATGCTTGTCAGAAAATTTCTCTTCAAGTTCCTTCTCATCTTCAGGCTGAAACACTTGTAGGCAAAGGTGAGAATAGTTTTAAGAATTTCATAGTTTTAACTGCTACATTTAGCTTCAGGCTGCTCTTGTAAAGTTTGGGATAAAGCCCTGTAATAGCTACTTGGCATTAAAATCCAACATAAAATGAAAGATGGACTACTTGTGTTTTGGTAGTGGTTAGAAACAATTAAAGTACCACGTTAGTTGTATACTTTTCTTGCCAGAAAAATTAGCAAACATCAAAGGGCTAAATGAGTTTAGTTCAGATGAATGAAGGCATGAAAACCAGAGGCATATTTTAATTCATATCAACTAATCTGTTGCCAAAATTCCAAAGCCAATGCTCTTTAATTGATTAGATATAAAACAGTTGTGTTAAAATTTAAATGCCCCCCAATAATATTTGTGCTTGAGGTTGACTATAATGAACAAGTCCCCCCACAAGAATTTGTGTGATTTGTTACACAGAATAGCTTGTGAAAGTCAAATAAAATTTCACTATCACAGCCATTCTTCAAACATAGGTTGGTTGCTCCGAGTCCAAGGGTCAAATTCCTTTCATGAGGATTTTCTTTGGCCTTAAGTTTACACCTTGAATACAAAAGTGGTATCTTTTCCAAGGCAGACATCATTTTGGCCTGTGCTTTGAAATTCTAAATTAATCCATTGCCTTAAATCTTCTAAAAGTTTGTAAAAGAGATACAACCTATACTCTATAGACATATAGCAAATATGCTAAATATGTTAAACATGAATCTGTAAAGGAAACATTTTGATAACAACCTTATTATATACCAAGTATTACTGAAGTATAGACTGGTTTTCTTTCTTTTTTGCAAGACAGCTTTAGTTATCAAAGATGGTTGAAGACCTGTTTCAAATCTGAGACCATACCAGTAACACTACATATAAAATGATAAATTTGTATGTATATGTACAAACCCATAAGCAGGAGTTAGAGTGGAAACAATAAATCCAGACACAGTAACAAAATATTTTATATCTCTTCACAAATTAATTTATGGTGAAAATAATGGAAACTATGACTCCATTTATTTAATTATTTAATTTACATGGCCCCTCAATTTTATAATAATAGGTACTCAACAACCTCCAAGCGTCACCTCCCTCTTCCTGCTTCTCACGGACTGTCAGTTGCCATTCCTGTAAAACTTGTTCTATTCCTGTTTTATTTTACAAATTGCTGCCAATGTCTTCCCTGCAGTGAATCTGAAGGAATGTTTCCCATCCACCACTCTAATCCTGTCCAGCGACCCTGACTTCAGGATTCTAGAAGATGGCTCCATTTACACAACACGTGACCTCATTTTGTCTTCTGAAAGGAAGAGCTTTTCCATTTTTCCTTCAGATGGCCAGAGCCAGGAACAGAAAAAGATAGAAATTGTACTGGATGTGAAAGGAAAGAAGGTATACGCTCTGTTTACAAAAGGCCTTCATTTCATAGACTTCCTTCCCTGCCAAAATCAAGGTTCCTGAATGCTTACTTGTGTGTTTATTCCCCTTCTAACTAACCTGTTGCAAAGACTAGACTGTTTCAAGGAGTGGTAGAGCTGTCTACAAAGTGGTGCAAAAATGAACAGCTCTGCAGCCAGGGAGCAAGGTCAGAATATCAAAGGTTTCAGATAGTGCTTTGAGGTGTGGCAATTAGCACAACCAACCTAAGGAACAAGCAAGGGTGGGTCTAAAACTCAGTGAAAACTGAGTCAGGTTTGAGGTGTGGGACTCCACCCTGAGTGGCTTTCTCCCAAGTGACTGTGGGTTTCAGTCACTTTAAAGAGGTTGTCTACAGCTTACTCCCACCATAATAGAAAATGCCATGGGGTCCCTCTCTTCAGAGAATGACATGTAGCCAGTCCACAGGACTGGTTGGAATGCCCAGGCTCCAGGCTCATTCATGTTCTTGCCGTGAGTGGTAGTGATCAAGAGTTGGGAAGGGAGAGATTGCTGAAATTCACAGAAATCTCACTTTAAGCAAAGTCTGCACCCTGAAGTAAGTCTTGTGGAATAACTTATGAATAAGTAATTTAATTTGTGAGAGACTTCCCAGCTATATTCCTTTTGATTATAATAATTCTTTACCAAATTTAGAAGGTGCTTGCATAGTAACATGCATAACACATATTACAAATTTAGAAGGAATGTTATAAAACATTGTTTCATATTTTCATATTATAGTTTCCACATCACATAAAATAAAATATACTTGAACAAACACTGACCTCTGTCTTTGCATAGTTCTATAAACACTGTAGCCAGTATTTTGGCAAATATCGGTTGTACCACACCAAGTGGAATAAAATCAGTTTTTAGATATTTGTTAACGGATAATCTCTGTTTAGGAGGTTAATACTTCTGGAGATGGCATCTTTCAGCAACGCCCTACAAATCTCTGGTTGATTAACTGGTTAAACAGAATGAAACTGGTTGTGTGTGTGTGTGTGTGTGTGTGTGTATCTTAATAAAAAACAGAAAGAGTTTGGGTATTGCCTGTGATATTATTATGTGCAACCCCTACTTGTTTTCTTCACACTGGTGTACATGTGAAAATCACAGTTCCTGATGAGAGGCTGGGCTCTATTTCTTCATCTCTCATCACATGCAGCTTCCCAAGAAGAGGCACACCAGAGACACAGTTCTCAAACGCAGCAAGAGACGATGGGCCCCTATTCCCTGTTCGCTGATGGAGAACTCATTAGGTCCATTTCCACAACATGTTCAGCAGGTACATTTTACCTCATTTGACTTTATATAGAATAGCTTGTTTACTTTTAAAACTTTCAGGGCTTTTACCTGTTTGTACTAATAAGGATCACCCATTCACCAGAACTTAAAAAAATAAAAAAAATCAGTGTATTTTGTCACTTTCCTCCAGAAATCCTATTCCGCATTTACAAACAAGTTTCATATTTTGAGTTTCTGATGCTTTTAAATCTATATCCAGATTCTCCTGAATAGTCCACCAGACTTCACTCTTCTTTGCTCAGAGGACATGCTTATAGATTTTGCATAATTCAATTGTCCCCTCAATTCACACTTACCCTCACAAAAAAAGACTGGTATTTTTGTTTACCAAAATGGAGATGTCACTGCCAGCTACCTGGAGTGTAATAATAGGCCAGCTTTGAAATTAGGTCTTAATGGTGGGTGGGAGGTTGTGTTATTTTTAATTTTTTAAATCAGAAAAGTTTCCACTTCAAATAACTCAAAACCACTGAAATTGTTACTATATTTTACATAGGAATAAGGATTAAGTGACTAGAAATTGTGAAGGTATGTTCAACTCCAAGATTTTCCATAAATATGCAGAGAATTCAAAAAAATTTAGGATCATATAGATGATCCAGTTTGTGGCTTTGCACGTTGCTGAGTATGAATAAGAGCTTGAAAAGTATGGGATGATGCATAAAGAAGCAGGGGAAGGAAAGAATAGGTGAATAGAAAAGAGAGCAAGTGATGATAGTTAAAGCATCACAACAGATCAGGTTGAAGGTATTACCATAGCATATTTGTTATTTTACTAGATTGTCACTTATGTTACAGGTCCAGTCTGATGCTGCACAGAACTACACCATCTTTTACTCCATAAGTGGACCAGGAGTGGACAAAGAGCCCTTCAATTTGTTCTACATAGATAAGGACACAGGGGACATCTTTTGTACGCGAAGCATAGATCGTGAGCAGTATGAACAGTTTCCAGTAAGATTATTGGATTATTGAGAATTATTTTTTCAGTTACAGTTTCTGTAATTTTAAAGCGTAGTTTGTTTTTTTTTTAATCTTATTTATTTGACAGAGAGTGAGAGAGAGATCACAAGTAGGCAGAGAGGCAGGCAGAGAGAGGGGGAAGCAGGCTCACCGCTGAGCAGAAAGCCAGATGCGGGGCTCGATCCCAGGACCCTGAGATCATGACCTGAGCCGAAGGCAGAGGCTTAACCCACTGAGCCACCCAGGCACCCCCAGTTTCTGTAATTTTAATACAGCTTATTTACATATTAGAAAAATTAATTATTTGATTTAGTATTTTAAATATCATTATAGTATGATGTAAACTTAACATTTCTATTAGCACAATTGGTGAAGAAAGATAATGGATATCATAAGGGGAGAAAAGCTCTATAAAATAAAATGACAGATTTTAAAGCACAGGCTTTGATTTGTAGAACCCTGGGACAACAGTGGTGAATTTTCTTGAGTTTGTATTTCCCTATAACAGGTTCAATTATTCTCCACCTGACTATACATTATAAATCACATGAGAACTTTTTCAAAAATACTGATGCTTAGGTCATTTCCCAGAAATTCTGGTTTAATTGTTCTGGGATGGGCCCCAGCAACTGAAAATTTGAAGTCACCCAACATAATTCTAAACATATCATAAAACTGAGGTTCACTGCTTTTACCTCTTGAATAATATTGTGCTTCTTTTCTTTTTTTCCCTCTGACTGTCCTTCAGCCATGAGAGCCTTGGATATCATTTTATTTCTTTAGTAATCCAGAATAAGTTACCAATTTCTCTTATTTTATCTAATTTGACCCAAAGTAAAATTCAGCTCTTCAGAAAATTAAATCCTTTCTTTTTTCTGTTTCAAACTTCACATATCTCCTCAGTGTTCTGAGGTCTAACCTGACATACAGAAGAAATTCACAGTGAGTTTTAGGGAGATGGTGAGTTAAATTATTTAAGTGCTTGGATTCTTGAATTAGAAGTGAGTGTAATTGAAGGACTCTTTGTTAAATGAGTCCATAGAAAGGAAAGTTATCTCATACTTGGGTAGTCCAGAAATTAACATCTTATCAGATATCCAAAAGATAAGCAGGGGGGCAACTGGGTGGCTTAGTTGTTAAGCACCTGCCTTCAGCTCGGGTCATGATCCCAGCGTCCTGGGATCGAGCCCCAAATCAGGCTCCCTGCTCAGCCGGAAGTCTGCTTCTCTCTCTCCCACTCCATCTGCTTCTGTTCCCTCTCTCTCTCTGTCAAATAAATAAATAAAAATTTAAAAAAAAAAAAAGAAGAAAACGAAAAAGAAAAGATAAGCAGGAACTGGTAGCCACACAAAGGCAGCCATGAAAGAAGTGAATGACGAGGGATAGGGGGGCGGGTGGAGACTGTCCTAAGGATGTCAAAGCACTGGATAAGGTGGTGAAATTTTTAGAACATAAATGTCCCACTTTAGGGATTTCATAATTAAATTAAATGTTTGGATTAGAATGACATATTGTCCTTATAATTTTATGCTCCCACCTAAATTCTCTGAATAAACATATTTTATTCATAATAATATCAAATTATTAATTTGAGAAATAGAAATAGCTTACAGGGGCACTTGGGTGGCTCAGTTGGTTGGGCTTCTGTCTTCAGCTTGGATCATGATCCCAAGCTCTTGGGATCAAGCCCCACATCAGGCTCCCTGCTCAATGAGGAGCCCGCTTCTCCCTCTCCCACTGCCCCCTCCCACTCCCTCTGCTTGTGCACCCTCTCTCTCTTTGTCAAATAAATCTTAAAAGGAAAAAAAAATAGCTTACGTAGATTCTAATAGGAGAGGTATGCTAAGCATCATTGCAAGCATTTTGATCCATCAAGAAACCATATAAAGTTGAAAAATATATAGATATAGGTATGTGTGCATGTGAATATGTAAATTCTCTGACCTCCCCCTTTTTAAAGATTTTATTTATTTGTCAGAAAGAAAGGTGGGGAGAGCACAAGCAGGGGGAGCGGCAGGTAGAGGGAGCAGCAGACTCCCTTCTGAGCAAAGAGCCTGATGCAGGACTCAATCCCAGGCCCCTGGGATCATGACCTGAGCTGAAGGTGGATGCTTAATCAGCTGAGCCACCCAGTCCCTCTGCCCCTTTTATAGATCCATTATAAGGAGAAAAGATCCAACACTAGTAGTCACTCCTAAGGAGAAATAATAAGCTGCCTGCTCTGTATGCTGCAATGTACATTTCACTTCTTATTCTGCTGATAACACCCTGTTTTTGAATTTTTGAAGTCTTCAGCTGCTTCTCACTGGATTGTTGCCAGAGAACAGAAAGAGAGAATAGTTTTATTTGTAAAAAGGGGGTGGTTCTGGGCACCTGGCTGGCTCAGTGGGTTAAGCCTCTGCCTTCAGCTCAGGTCATGATCTCAGGGTCCTGGGATCGAGTCCCACATTGGGCTCTCTGCTCAGCGGGGAGCCTGCTTCCTCCTCTCTCTCTGTCTGCCTCTCTGCCTACTTGTGATCTCTCTCTGTCAAATAAATAAATAAAATCTTTAAAAAAAAAAGGTGGGGGTGTGGTGGTTCCTGGCTGGCACAGTCAGTTAAGCGACTGACTCAGGGTGGTGATCTCAGGATCATGAGACCGTGCCCACCTGGGGCTCTGTGCTCTGCACAGAATTGGCTTAAGATTCTCTCTCCCTCTCCTTCTGTCCTTCACCCCTGTGCTGTCTATCTCTAAAATACATAGTAAGTAAATCTTAAAAAAAAAAAAACAATAAGTTACATTGGTGTGCCAGGCTGGCTCAAGTTGGTAGAGCATGTGACTCTTGATCTTAGGATTGTGAGTTCAAGCCCAATGTTGGATGTAGAGATTACTTTTTTTAAAAGTTACTTTCCTATTTTTTAACATCTTTTAAAGGACAAAAGAAATAAAACGGTTTGGAATTTATTCTTAATGTTGGGCTTCTGGATAATTCTTATTTCTCTAGTTCCCATTAAATCATAGTTAAGATTGAACTGATATTAAGAAATACCTCTTTCAAATTAGTAAGATTTGTAAAGGGAAGTATAACAGCCAGATATAAACATGATGAAACATGAAATCACTTGAGGCAATGCAGAATGGTAGCCTTCTCTGTCAACATAGAGGTGCAAATTAAAATAATACATCTTTGTTTTTGTATCAAATTGATTTCACTTACTAGCTTTACATTGGAAAGCTTATTACTCTGGAAATCAGTAGATCTTCACTATCTGCCACTTTTTCTTTTAGGCTTGGACGACTCACAATCTTCAAGAATCTGTTTCCTTCTCTGCCTTACAGGCTACTAATAGTTGTCTTATCTACCTTAGAGCTGTTGCAAACATTAAATACACAAATTAAATATTGGTAAAATCAGTATGAAAACCATACAGCTCTTTAAAAAAAAAATAAAAATAATACAAGTGCTCTAGGATTTTGTCCTCAAAAACAGGATTTTGATGGGATTTCCCAATTTTTTGCATTTATCTAACCTATATAAATGTTATGCATTACTCAAGTATTGTTACCTGAAATAATTTGATTTCATTAATTATTGGCACAGGTTGCCACGGGTCTAATTCAATACACATTCTCATTGTGCTCCTACTCTCCCTCTTGCCCCGTGTTAGATTGTTTGATCTTGGCTTGTAAGTATTTTTCTGGATGAATCACATCATTATTGCAGTTTCAAGAGTTTGTCTTAAACCATTAAATACATCCAATCTTTCAGGGATGTGTATAAGTCCATTTTATCAAATCTTTTCAAAGAATTCTTGTATAAGTAGAGGATTTTCTTCAATAATTCCAGGCTATTCTATGAAAGAAAGCAGTTACAAACATGTTTCTCTTTGAGTGTTGAGGAGAATCTGTATCTTTGTAAATACACAGGGAAAAATTTTCAGGTTAGTCCCTTTCCCAGAGCCTTGTTATCTTGCCACATACATTTCTTTTTCAGCCACACAGGCGCACCCATTGTCTTTAAATGTATGTTGCTAATCACATTCTGTACCCACTCAGCTTTGGTGCCACTGCTCTCCTCCTACCTTTGCCCTGTCTACACTAGCTATCTTTCTTTACAAGGTCAAACTCGGGCTCCCACTCCTGTTGGCAACTGTTTCCATCTTCCCAAAGAAAGAAAGAAAGAGAAAAAGAAAAAGAAAAGAAAAGAAAAGGAAAAAAGGAAAAGAAAAGAAAAGACAACTCAGCAAATTGTAGTGGAAAAGGGCTAAAAGAAATGAGATTCTTCAAGCTACAGAAGAATTCAAGGGAGAAACAATATCCTAAAAATGCACAAGAAGTTTAAATAATACTCTTCTAACTCAGCTAAAAATATGACTAATTTTAAAGTATAATGTTCTAGATACTTCTTATTGCAATATTCAAGTGTATGATTATTGCTTTCAGTATAAAAGAATGTGAACACTACTGTAAAACCAGTACTATTATTGAGTTCACCTCAATGACTAAATAAGAAAGTATTTAAATTAGTTTCTCTATTACAGGGACATAAATAGATTCTCCTAGGGAGAATGAATCTATGGAAGGTGAGATAATGATATTAACTTGTGGTTAAAGATCAGGAAACACTATTATGTCAAACTACAAGTGATTGTATGGTGGGAACTAGATGATCTTCATTTCTAATAAAGAGAAGCACTAGTAAGAAGTTGTGTAAATTACAGCAGGATGGACTTAAGTTAGAGAGGGAGATATTTTAATGCCAATGTGAAGAAGTAGAAGAATTCATTACAAGTGATTCTGTGAAGAATGTTTATGATACATTTTTGCAAAGGGCCAATTTTTTTTCTAAGATTTTATTTATTTATTTGACAGAGAGAGATCACAGGCAGGCAGAGAGGCAGGCAGAGAGAGAGAGGAAGGGAAGCAGACTCCCTGCGGAGCAGAGAGCCCAATGCGGGGCGCGAGCCCAGGATCCCGGAATCACGACCTGAGCTGAAAGCAGAGGCTTTAGCCCCCTGAGCCACCCAGGTGCCCCACGAAGGGCCAATCTAAAGGGAAGTTTGTCTTTCTGAAAAGGAAAGATGGATGGAATTGAGTGGAAAAATCTATTTATTGAAGAATTACCTACTCAGGCACTGTGTTGGGTGCTTTGGTATGTCATAGGCTTCATCTCTTAGGACAATTGTCATCTTATAGAGACATAAGATAATTTTGTAGTTTTCTGTAGCTAAAAATCTCAAATGGCAGCAGCTTAAACAAAATCTGAGGGGAAAGGAAGAGATGGATAGGAAGGCCGAATAGTGTGACATCCGGACAGGACAGTGGTGAAGAAAACCACGGTGCTGCTGGTGGGGATGGTGAGCTGGAACACTGCTGTATTTCCACTCTGCATTCAGAATTTATTGGGAATAAGATCTAGTGATCAGACTGGTGGAAATCAAAGTATGAGTTTTATAACTGACAAAGTCCACCTGGGGGTTGTTTGGGGAAACGCAAATAAGGGAACAGAAAGAACATGATCATTTCAATACCATCCATCCCAGAGACTGGAGCGGAAGCTTCTTCCTTCCAGATAAACTGTGAAGATGTAATGTTGCCTTTTAACAGGAGCCGGGATTCTGTGGTTACTTTGGTAGATGAAACAGAGATCACTGAAGAATCTAGTTAGGTAATATCAGGATTACAATTGTGCTTTGTGGAAATGATTCTGACTCTTGAGTGCTGCAGATATTGGACAAGGTCAGTTAGGAAAATTGCAGGAAAGTTGGTAGGATAACATGTAGAATACATTTGGAGTCTCATGAGAATGATGGCATTAGGAATAAAAGAGAGATAACGAGTGGCAGAGACACAGAAATGCCAGCATCTCTAGAACTTGGCAACTGACAGATAAGGCTAATGAAGGACAAGGAGGAGGGAGATACCTGGAATTTTAACCCTGGTTCATTTTGGAAGATGGTTACAGTAGGAAAATCAGGAAGATTGACTGGAGAATAACTGACCAGTGAATAATTGACCTGTGAATAATTAATACAGAATCCACCTTGGGCATGTTTATTTGGTCCTGTCAGTAAAGAAAATCTGTTTAACTCAAATACTATTTATTGAACACTTATAATGCATAAACCACATAAGAAGAGTACAGAAATAAACTGATGGTCTTTGAAAGAAAAGGACATTAAGTCCTGGCCTTTGGAACCAGCATATGCCATTTTGAGATGGCTTTGGAACCTATATACGATTTTATTGGCACTTTTTTTTACACAAGAAATATGTTTATGATAGAAAAATAAGAACATGCAGGTAACCAGAGAAAAGAATTGATAATTGAATCTCTGAAGATCATTGATATCTATTTATACATGTAGGCAAATCCATAAATAAATGGAATCCTATTTTTTAAATCTCTAATAAAATACTTTTTATTAGCATAACTGGGGGAAATTTATATACAATCTAACAAGCGGAAGGGTATGCGGTTAATTCAGAGAACAGAGTAATTCCATTTAGCTGGAATGCACAGTCCTTGGTGGGAGAATCACATGAACGCTGCACAAGGTTTGAAGCCATATGGCAGCATTGTCTGTGCTAGTGTATCTTCCATCGCCCAAGTTCTTAGTTACATATTCTTTCATGGATGGCTTTTTAAACCTTATGTCTTTTCCCAACTTCTAGACTTAATTTTGTGCATAATGTGTCATTTGCAAACAAGCTGACGGTGCTTGTTTCCCCTTCAGCTCTACGCCTATGCCACAACAGCAGACGGTTATGCCCCGGAGTACCCGCTCCCCTTGCTGTTCAAAGTTGAAGACGATAATGATAACGCTCCCTATTTTGAAAACAAAGTGACTATCTTCAGTGTGCCTGAAAATTGTAGAACTGGTAAGTTCACCTCTCAGGAAAAAACTAGATTTTTGCTTTGATTAAAATCCCCAGTAATGTTGTAACACAATTATGCAAAAGCATTTAACAATGCTGGAGTGTCAAAGATATTCTATATAAAACCTTGTAATCTTTGAAGATCATAAATTCTTCAAAGGCAAACCTTTTTGTGCTTATTTTTGCTATGTGTAAGTACAAGGCAGCTAATATGGGAAGTTACCAACTTTGTTAGATTAATCCATGATGCATATATGTGTGTTACAGACAAATGCTATCCACATTTTCTATTTTGACCATGTACATAGACATCACAGATGCATTCATAAAGTAATAAATAATTGGAATCTTTACAAAGTTTCAAGACATTTTCAAAGACCCAGAAATAAATCATCTGATGGAAATGTTTATCTGACTTATAACAATATATACATACATTTACTTGGCATATTTTCCAAACAAATTTAAAAAATGGCAAACCAATTTAATGTTATAGACAGCCAAGATTGTGACCTAGGCACGAAGTATCCATTTTATTTTGAAAATAAAAAAGTTACAAGAAATGCCTCCTGCATTCTCTTGTCATTGCCTCTGCATGCATGCATGTTTAACATTGTTCTTTCATAATTCTTGATTTGCTAAAGTAACATTTCTTATACTCTTCTGGGCTGTAAATCTTGTCCAAATGATACGCAGGTTGCTATACAATGTTTGTCTTACATATATTAATAATTATTTGCATATATTAACAATTCAGCAGATTTATTGAAATATCAAGGTATAAATTCTTTGTTATCATATTCAAAGCTGTGCTATTCCTCTCATAACATTATCAAGTTGTCCCATAAAAGATGTGAGACATGCAAAGAAGATCCCATCCAAACATGACTTGTGAGCTGGGGTGGTGGGTTGAAGGGAAGAATTGGAGGACCACGCTAACCAAAGGTGGGGTGGGTGTTCTTAGACATGGGGAATATTAACCCTGTTATTCAGAATACCCACATAATTAAGGGGAGCCTGGGGTTTGGAAGAGCATTTAAGACACTCCACTTGTTTGTAAAATCAATACACTTGTCATTTGGGGGAGAATACACTACAACCATACCTTGTTTGTAATTCAGTTTTATGACTCTTTTAAGTTGTTGACAATATGGGATTTTTCTGAACAGGAACTTCAGTGGGACAAGTGACTGCCATAGACCTTGATGAACCAGACACTCTCCATACTCGTCTGAAATACAAAATCTTACAGCAAATCCCAGATCATCCAAAGCATTTCTCCATACATCCGGATACAGGTGTCATCACCACAACTACACCTTTACTGGATAGAGAAGTAATGAACTGATTAATTTTAGAATCACTAAACTATATTTATACTCATAATGAACTCCCAGAGGAGTCTGGCCACCTCCCCAGATTGTTTCCCTACAGCCTGTGTTTGGGCTTCTCTGGATACCTCCTTTGTGTCTAAGGAGATTTGGGGAAAGCACAAGGTATTGGGCAAGTTCTCATGAAGATCATTGACCTGATGTGATGTGTGGATGCAAAATAGCTTTAAATTTTGAAATTTTATGGTAGACATATCTGGTTTCTATTGCACTGACTAGCCAATCTCTTATTCTTATTTATACTTATATATTTTAAAATAATCAAAAAAGAACATAAAATAATGAGAGCCTATTCAATGGCAATGAGAATCACTAGCTATAGGAAATAGATGAGTTCATCAGTGTACCTTTTTCTTTCATTTTTTTTTCTTTTTTCCAGCATTGTGATACATACAAGTTAATAATGGAAGTGCGAGACATGGGGGGCCAACCTTTTGGTTTATTTAATACAGGAACAATTACTATTTCACTTGAGGATGAAAATGACAATCCACCATATTTTACAGAAACTTCTGTGAGTATCTCTTTGGATTCATTTACCTAGGTTCTTTCACTTTTTCAAAAAAACACAAGGAATTTGGTAGTTCTGTGAGATTCCATATTTTGGTTTTAAGAGTGACCACTTACAGGTAACATGAAAAGAATATGATTTCTGAAAAAATAATTGAAGAACCAGTTTTTTCTAAATGCTAGGAAAAAAACTACTCTCTTGGCTATCAAAGGGCTGCTTAGCCCTTGATGTTATTCATGTATTCACCAGTCTCTTGGATGCCAAGTTCTATTGTTGGATGCCTTGGGTTTAAGTTTATTTTATAGAGTGCAGGAAAAGAGGTCCTCTCTCTCTGATATCCTTTGTACTTCAACTTCCTAAGATGAAAAAGAGACTAGCTTTATATCCTCTGCTTTGCTGGGACAGCACTACATACAGTGTGGACCTCCCATTATCTATATGCAGATTCTCCCAGCATCATGTATGAGGGAACTTTCCCTTAGGAAGTACACAGTACAAGAAATATATATAGGAAGATACTTCCAGGAAATGGCTCTTCTTTCCTGAACTTTTAATAAATAATTATTTTTTCATTAATCTGTACCAGAGTACAAGTTAAAGAAAAGAAAACCTCCAGTGATAGGCATATTCATACAATATTTTATATGAATCCCTACACCTTGTAAAGATATGTTTATCCCATAGTTTAGAGAAAATGAAAAGTCAGTTAAGTAACTTGCTGACGATCTCATACATTTAGACCATGTAAGAGGAAAAACTGGGATTAGAATCAAGATCTATTGTACTCTAATGATTTTTCATCCTTCTATGAATTTATTTTACATTTCTAGAAGATTATGGTTTACTACTTTTTTAAAATCTTTTAATATAATATGCTTCTGTAATTGTATTTCTTTTTTGGAGGGAAGAGGAAAAAATGTGATTTAATTCCTCAAAAAAGGAAAAACTTTTTCCTTAAAATGTTTGCTAGGGAAATTAAATTGAATTAAAAACAATAATTGGCATAATAACAAGTCATCCAGTAATAATAAGAAATCAGTGTAGGTTATAATTATCTATAAATATTAAAGGCTTACTATGTTGATATAAACAGGGCAATTCAGAATAGATAAAATTCAGAATAGATAAAATCTGAGGGCTTGAGTGATTTCAGAGAAATTTAGAAGTTAAGAGATGAATTAGTATTTGAAGAATGGGTAAGATTTGAAAAAGCAGTTTAGTAAGGAAAGAAATAATCTATGCATGAATTTTTTAAGTCCTTTCCAATTTATGTTCACACGTTCCTATATCACTTTATTTTCTTTTTCTTTAAATGTAAATTTTAAAGTAGAAAATCATGCTGTTAAAGCTATCAATTTATCATAACAAGAGGCAATTGTTTTAGTATTTTACAGAAGTAGAAGAAAACAGAATTGACGTTGAGATTTTACGAATGGCGGTACATGACCAGGACTTGCCAAACACTCCTCACTCAAAGGCTGTCTATAAGATCCTACAGGGAAATGAAAATGGAAACTTCAAAATTAGCACAGACCCCAATACAAATGAAGCAGTCTTGTGTGTTGTCAAGGTAAACAACAACAAAACAATCAAGCAATACTTTAAAAAATACTAATGTACACTTGGGCATTGATTTCTACATATCTATATCCTATATACTATATATATCTCCATAGTAATTTCTGTAAACATATGACTAGAGAATTGCAACGTAATGCTGAAATGATTTACATTTGTTTACTTAAATTTTTTTTATTATTATTATTTTACCCTCATTTTTTTCTTAGAAGATGGGCATTGCAGGCAAAAAACACATTGTCTATAGATGGAGAAAACCCAGGCAAAGAAATATTGTATTAGTAATCAAATATTGTTCTTAGAAGGAGTCTTGGGCAGCCACTTGATCTTTAATTTTATGGAACACAAGAAAGAGAGAAATGGAAGAATCACTACTGGACATCAAACCTCTTGTCTTTTCAATTGCTTTCATGCTCAGATTATACTTTTACTTCTCTATGCTGCATAACAGACTATTTATTAACTATTTAGCAACTATTGTCATTAATACTCCTATATTTGAAGTAGCCAGCACATTGGGATTTTAAAAATACAGTCGTAATTAGTACCACCCAGAATGATAAACTAAATCTGGCTCCTTTCTCCCTTCCAGGTTCTAACCAGGGCTGACCCTGCTTAGCTTCTGAAATCAGATGAAATCAGGCATATTCAGGGAGGGATGACTAAAGACACAATTGGTTCCTTTCTGAGTCTTTCTATGCATTGCCTTTCCTAACCTCTAACATATTTTCCCTGATGAATATCTTAGGGAGAGTGGATTTTCTTAAAAGCTACAGACACAAGTTGCACTTTCCTCTTATGATTTTTAGAAAATGCCCCTTCATTATTATGTTGCTTATTCTTTTTCTCACTCTCTTTTTCTTTTCTTTTCCTGGAGTTTTTTGTTTGTTTGTTTGTTTGTTTATCATTTTGGGGGGGTCTAGATTTCTTTCTCTTGCTTTCCTTTTTATGTTATTTTGATGGATTTTAGTCTCTAATTGTTTAACCATTGTTTCAACATTCTTTCTTCTTATTCAGCTCAGGACTGAACACTTTGATTAGGAACTACATAAACTCAAATATGATAATTTTTTTTAAAAAGCCCTAAAAATAATGTGCTTCCAAAAGATGCTGCTAGATAGTATCACTATAATTTTTACAGATACACTCAGAGTAACTGCTCCATTATAGCCAAATCTCATGTCCCAGTGGTCTAATTATCTTATATACTTCTTATACTCTTTATATACTTCTATTGTCTCAGTTATCACTATTCTCCCACTAGATAAATTTGGGTTTAGTCACTTATTTTGTATTTCTATTAATATTTAAACTTGTAATGAAAAAAATAAAGTCAGGATCTTCCCGAAGAAAGGTGAGAAGAGAAATTGGTTAAATCATCAATAATTTTGCATTTGATAGCATTTCTCATTATAGGAAGTCAACCATTAGTCTTAAAGTATATTAGCACCTGCTTTTGGTAACATTTTACACACAAAAATGATATTCCTTTTTGTGCTAAAATTTGGAATCCTAATTATAAGTCTTCTGTATAAAGTATTACAGATTGACTGATTAAAGTATGTTTATTAAACAGCCATTGAACTATGAAGTGAATCACCAGGTTGTTTTGCAAGTTGGTGTCCTTAATGAAGCACAATTCACTAAAGCAGCAAATTCAAAAACTCCTACTATGTGCACTACAACTGTCACTGTTAAAATTAAAGACAGCGATGAGGGTCCTGAATGCCAACCGCCAGTGAAAGTTATTCAGAGTAAAGATGGCCTCCAAGTTGGACAAGAATTGCAGGGATACAAAGCATTGGATCCTGATACACGCAGTGGTGAAGGCTTAAGGTAAGGTATTCTTCAAAATGATATGTTTTGAGATTATGTCCAGCCTTTGGCTTGAGCATTTACATTTGATTTTTTAAAATTAGGTATAAGAAGATAGGAGATGAAGATAACTGGTTTGAAATTAATGAACACACTGGTGACTTGAGAACGATAAAAGTATTAGACAGAGAATCAAAATTTGTAAAAAACGACCAATACAACGTTTCTGTGGTTGCAATGGATACAGGTAAGTGCAATTTTGTAGAAATAGAGGATATATTTTTAAGGAAGTCTTGGGGTGAACTTTGTTTACTTTCATATCAAAATTTAATGCAAAACAGATTTGCATAGATTGCTCAATTTGTTGGAGACCACCCATGTCAGCTCCAGTGCATCAGTAATGTAAACTAGGAGAGGACGAATGGCCAAAGACACGGTGGCATCCTCTAGGATCTCCATTGTTTTCAGGAGTACATACTTAGGTAGTTATGGCTTGAGCTTCCTGAGAGTGTTTAGTCCTTCTAAAACAATTGGGTTCAAGGTAGATCTGTTTGAGCCTTTCTTAATGGATGTATCCTATTTCCTAAGAAATGGTCAAATAATGACTACATCTTTTGCTCTGGTTTACAATCCTTCTCCAAGGTTAGTTAATTCTAGAACTTATCTAGTGAAGAAATGTCCTTCAAATGTCATAAAGTAGTCATTTTCAAATCCTTCTGAATGTACACTCCTCACAGTAGACGATTTTTGAATGTGGACCATTGTAATGTATCATACCCCAACAGTTTTGTTTGTTTGTTTTTCAATGCAAGTACCTGCCTTACTTAAGCTTTGATTGCTAAGGCATCTGCTTCAAAGATCCCTATCTGGAATAAACATTACCAAGCAGACAAGACAGTGATTCAAACCACATCCCAGTAGCCCTACCAGCCCAGGCTCCTTTGTTTTAGAGATCTTGATTTCAGTAACTGACCCCTGAGGCAGCTTGTTTTTTCACTTCCAAGCTCTTTAAATTTCTACTCTTAGGCTTTAAATTCACCACTGAAGACTGGACTCCAGAAACCCTCAACCCTCACTCTTGACCCCAATAAAAGGGTTATCCCAGGCCTGCTTTTTTTCTCCCTGATCCCCACATCCTCTCTGTGTGGCCCCAGAAGTGCCATGTAATTTCCAGGACTTGTAAGTACAGTAAAGCTTTTTTTTCCCCAGAGTTTCCTGATAGTTGGGACACCTTGCAGTCATATAAGAACCACAAAGGCCAGTCTAGCCACAAGATTGGTTATGTGCAGGCTGAGACCCACACACAGCAACCTCCCTATATTTACTAGTATGTTTGTATACATGTGCTAGTAGGTTAACATATGCCTCACAAAAATGCACCAACACTTGAATAGTACTATTTCCATGTGCCAAAAATACTTATGTTTCAATATCTAAAAAAAAACTAAATGTAAGTGTCCTTGTAAATATCATCGCTTAACCACTTGCATACGAACCTCTCTTCCTCTTGATACCTCTCACAGAAACTACATTAAAACTACAGAACTACGTTAAAAGTTCTTTCAATACAGGTAGGAAAAAAAAAACCCACTAAAGAATGCAGATAACATTAGCTGAGAAATAATGTTGCCACCACTCTAAAACCCTGGATGATTTGCTGCTCCTATAGAAGGAGAAGTGAAAGCGGAGTGGTTCAAGAGCACGATTATGATGTCAAAGAAGGACTTCCGTTTACTCATTTATTTCACAAATGTTAATAGTCTAGTAAGTTCCAAGTACTAGGCAAATTACTATATAAATTAGAATTCAGAAGATAAGTCAAATTCTCACATGATATAAATGAAAGGATTACTGTATTCTCATAAGAGGTTCTTAGTATAACAACTTTCCCCATAAAAGATTGTATGGATATTATAAGTAGAAATCAGTTAAGAGCTGCCCCTCATTTCACAGAAATAAGAAGCTTAGTGATAGGAAAATGAAACATTATTTGAAGAGAAGGAAAATACAGACAATAGAAATAGAAGAAATTAACGTGGTCTTTTGTCGCTAAAAATATAAGGAGATGAAAGGCCAAATCTGAACTGTAAGAGTCTATGTCCCAGGCTCATGGATAATCTGCGTGTGCTCACAAAGAAGTAAAGACCCACATGGTGACATCAACATTTTTGTTTATTTTTGTAAACAAAATGAATATATACTTCCAAAGGGCCAAATATCTTAATAATTACTTTTATTTCCAGATGAAAGTTTAGTTTTGGTGCTCATAAATATTTCAGGATGATAACCTAGACATTCTTTTAGCTTTCTTTGAATCCAATTTATTTACTTCTGCTTCTTGTGTCAGTCTTCTTTGCCAAGCAGATTGGTTTCCGTGCTATCACTCTAGAAAGCACTGTTTCCTGTACCCTCTGCCTAGTATAGCACTGCCCATCCTGTTTGAAATTCAGGTCACTTAACTGCTTCAGATGAATGACAGTGACATCTTCCGTGATTATTTCCACTCGTCTGTGTTCAGTTCTTCTCTTAATATCTCTTAAGTCTCCTTTCCCTGGGAATGATAGTTAATTATCACAAGTAATGTATCTTTTCTATAAAAAGGTATTTCACTGCTTCTCATTTATATTATGTTCCTCTAACTAGATTAATTGTGCTAATTAACACATCATCTTTAGTTTGCTGATTTTGAAGTTGTCACTTGTATTCAAATTTATCTACAAATTTCTGGCAGTATCAAAATGTTTATGTTCTATTGCAGATTTCTTATTAGAAGAGCTGTTAAAAAAAAGAAAAAAGAAAGAAGAGCTGTAGCTCTCTTTTATTTTTAGATATTATAAAATTTGTTTAGATAGAATAATTTTGGAAAATATATATGCAACAGTGGCCTTTTATAAAGTAATTTATTTAAAAATAACTTTTAATAAGTTAAATAAGCAAATAATCACTGAAATATACTATAAGATATGGCTTAAGTGTTATTTCAAAGTAAAATGGATTATATTTGCATATGATTTATAGTGGTCTTTATGATAAATGCTGAATTTATCTAATGCTTCAAATTTAGAAGCAAAAAACGAGAAACTGGATCAATTTTTCTGTTTATTTCAATTTTGAGAGCTTACGATTTATTGTAGTTTATTATCTTATCACAAATGGGAAAATCTAGACATGTTTTTTGAACTTCATTATCTCTTAAACACAAATCATCGGTAATATTTTCATTAAAAATATTGAGACAAGGTGAAATGCTTTAAGCCAATAACAGTGGCCATCTGGAGATGAGTAATAGCTCCTATGGTCAAAAGCATATTTATTGAATTAGGGGAAAGGTGCAAACTTATTTTATGGTTTACTCAACAAAGTTTTTTGGAAAGTATAAAACAGTAATTGCATTATGTTCAAGGTGTTACTATGAAGTTATAAGTTAGCCAAGAAATGCTAGGCAGAGCATTAGGTTCTCAAGACGAATACAACTTAGCTCTAAGGATGATCATGTTTACAGTTCAGCCAGTGAGTCAATGATGAGCAAAGTGTTCTGAGAAATCAAAGGAGAATATCACTGCCACTGTCTAGAAAAGTCACGGCAAGTTTCAAGAGGAGGAGATATCTGAGCGGATTCTTGGAAGATAACAAAGTATGATCAGGCAAAGAGAAAGAGAAAAGTATTCCCAGAAGTGGCGACAGAATGTACCAAAGCAGACAGGGAAGGGTGCACCCAGTGGGTTTGTTGAGAAGCTTTACAAAGTTTGGGAAAAGAGTATGTGAGGAAATGAGTCAGAAGAGGAAGTTAAGGAAGTAACTGATGACCTAAAGTGAAGTCTTTGTATATGCAAGATGAACAAATGACTCTTCACAAAGTAAGCTGTAAGGAATCCATTTTATTTTCAGGTGGCTCTTCTGTAGTGACATTGCTCATCATGTCATACCTTTTCATTTTAAAAAGTACCTCAAGATAACATCTGATAGAGCCATCAAGCTTCAAGGAAGAGTGACATGTCACTATTTTGTATTTGTAGCAGTGGTATTTGGGATCCCAAAGTGTGTGAAATTCAAGTTCAGACAGCCACTAGAAAGCAGATGTCAGCGGTGTGTCACAGAGATGCCAAAAATAAGTTTTTAAGCAAAAAAATATCCTATTTTTAAATTTTTCATAGATGGCAGATCTTGCACGGGAACATTAGTAGTTCTTTTGGAAGACTTTAATGATCACCCACCACAAATTGATAAGGAAGTGACAATTTGTCAGCATGACAAGGATTACGCTGTGCTGGAACCTGTAGATGCTGATGGACCTGAGAATGGTCCACCTTTTCAATTCTTTCTGGATAATTCTGCCAACAAACTTTGGAATTTAGAAACAAAAGATGGTATGTAATTATGCTAAATCTTCTCATCGGTAGGAACTTAAGATGACTGATGGTTTTGACATTCACCTTAAGTTCATTATGATAAATAAACATTTATTTTAGGAAATTATTTTATTGATCCCCCCAAAAGGATAATACCTTGCTTTTAATTTTTTTTTTTTAAACTTCTCATTAGCTTTTATTGCACCTCCTTCCACATGGCTTCAAGCTACCAGGACACCAGCCCTCCTCCTCACTACACACACACTCAGACAATAGAAATAGAAGAAATTAACGTGGTCTTTTGTCGCTAAAAATATATGGAAATGAAATGCCAAATCTGAACTGTTAAGAGTCTATGTCTATTCTCTGATCTTCCCCTGAAGAATCTGGCCTTCATGATGACAGGCTGTTTTGGGAGCTTTCCCTTCCCCCCAAAACTTTGCAGTAGGCAGGGCACAGCACATCAGTGATAGGAACAACTCCAGTCTTGTTTTTGGCAGCATTTACCGGTGTCGGCTCACTGACCAAGGTCCATAGTTTGTCAAGGTCGACAGCTGGGCAGAGGCTCCAGTTGCCGTCTAAGGAGTAATGCCTCACACTAACTTTTTTAAAGTGACCTGAGTCATATTTGTCAAAGTTGGTAATGTAGTGACGCCTGCTGCCCGTGTCCCCCTGGCTTCCTGGGTGAATCCGGTGCTAGTCCATGTGGCTATGGCTGTGGCTCCCATGGCCCCAAAGTTTCTGGGTCTTCCTCAGTCTGAATGGGGTGTTGGCAGCCCAGAGAAAAGAGCAAAAGTATGTTTTTAAAGCAATAGATAATATATTTAGTGTCTAGTTCCAAATATCTTTTAAGAGAACACATCAATCCGTTTTAATATAGTATTTGAGTAATGTTAAGTATAGATTAGTCTAATATAAATATAGAGCAATAATAATTTATTTTTCTGGTTTTTCAAGAAATCAGAATCATTTTTAAGAAATAAAAAGCAGGAGTTGGGGGGGTGGCGCCTGGGTGGCTCAGTGGGTTAATCATCTGCCTTCAGCTCAGGTCATGGTCCCAGGGTCCTGGGATCCAGTCCCGCATCCAGCTCCCTGCTCAATGGGAAGCCTGCTTCTCCCTCTCCCTCTCCCACTCCCTCTGCTGTGCTCCCTCTCTTGCTGTGTCTCATTCTGTCAAATAAATAAATAAAACCTTAAAAAAAAAAAAAGAAACGAAGAAATAAAAAGTGGGGTGAGTCACCTAGGTGACTCAGTAGGTTAAGTGTAGGTGGGGCTTTTGATTTCAGTTCAGGTCATGTGTGCTGGACATGGAGTCAGCTTAGGATTCTCTCTCCCTCTCTCTCTGCCCCTCCTCTGTCTCTCCCTCTCAAAAAAAAAAAAAAAAAAAAAAAAAAGAAGAACCACTAGAATTTTTCCTTAAGCTAAATTCTGCACCTTTTCTCCCCCAGCTTACCCCAAGCATATCAAGTAAGATTAATATTGCAACTGAAAAGTTTCAACATATATTCCTTTTTTGCTCTAGGTAAAACTGCCATTCTCCGTCAACAGCAAATTCTTGATTATAACTATTATACTGTGCCTCTCATAATAAAAGATAGGCATGGCTTAAATGCAAAACACATGTTAACAGTGAGAGTATGTGACTGTACAACGCCATCAGACTGTAAAATGAATATAAAAAATGTGAGAGATGTTAAGCCAAATGTAATACTTGGAAGATGGGCTATTCTTGCCATGGTGTTGGGATCTGCATTGCTGTTATGTAAGTATAATTATCTAGAATGTGTTAGTTGAAGGCTTATCTAATATTTAAAAATATATATGGTGGTTCTTTATTTAACGACCTTTTATAGCCTTTGGTAAATGTGTCCTTTTAAAAATCTTGTGTGTACTATATGACTGGGGGTTTTGATACAGAAGAAACATATCAGTAAGAGCAGGTTAAATTTAAACTAATTTTCAGAGCTGTACCCTTAGTTCTTCCAAGAAGAAGGTATGAGACCCAGGATAGATCATTTCCTTTCTTTCAAGCTCATTTTTCCACAAGTAAAATAAAGAGGTTGGTTAAGATTCCCTCCCATACAAAACATAGTCTTTTAACCAGCCAAGTTTATGCACAGGAAGAATTAGTGAAGAGTACTTCCAAAAGTCGCTTAGATATTTATGCTCGCTGTTATTAATAAAGGTATTTAACATACATCTGAAGAAGACTCCAGTAAGGGGTGCCTGCCGGCTCAGTCAAAGGTACACATAACACTTGATCTCAGGATTGTGAGTTAGAGCCCCACGTTCGGTGTAGAATTACTTAAAAATAAATAAACTTGAAAAAGAAAGAAAATTGGAATTATAAAAAGAAAAAAAAAAAGACTCTCGTTAGTGGAAAATGGTCACAGTGAGCCACTGAGGAAAAGTAATGCATGCAAAGAATGTTGAGATTTTGCATTCTGCAAACTTTTTTTCAAGATGCAAAAGTGATGGAAATCATTGCCCACCCTTCTCTCATCTCTCCTTCCCACTTGCCCTCCCTCTAGCCTTCCTTCCTTTTTTAGTCATTTATTGGACTACAGAACCTATTTGCATTTATAGGCTTTCCACGTAGTCTTTACTGTGTCCTAATTCATTGACTTGAGTTGCAGGTTAGATTGGACATGCCCCTTAGCACAGTGATTACAATTTCAAAAGTGGCCACAGATTTTAAGTAACTGCCTTTCATGTTTGTATTTATGCCTAATGCCCTTTGAGTGTGTTCTGTATGGATTTGAATTATCGGTAATACTAGCTTAAATTTCAATCAAAGGGAGTTACTATTTCAGTGTGGAGGAAAGAAGAGAAACATTTAAGTTAGTTCTGGAGTTGGGAAGAGACCTGTTAACAAACTATGCTCAGTTCACCCTTCTTACTTTTAACTGATTTCTTTCTCATTTAGCCTAATAATAGTCTTAGTCAGACAGAGATGGTCTATATACTCTGTTTTAAATTTCATAACCCAAAGGGATCTTAATTTATGGAACAAATTCTGTAAAGTTCTGTGAAGAAACTTTTAAAAAATCATGATTTAAATGACCATGAGAGACTACGGACTCTGAAAAACAACCTGAGGGTTTTGAAGGGGCGGGGGGTGGGAGGTTGGGGGAGCCAGATGGTGGGTATTAAGGAGGGCTTTTATTGCATGGAGCACTGGGTGTGGTGCAAAAAGAATGAATTCTGTTACACTGAAAAGAAATTAAAAAAAAAAAAAAGATATGCACCAGCAAGAAAATAAATACTATTTTACTTAAATACTTTTTTATTTTTTAGGTGTTCTGTTTGCTTGTTTCTGTGTTACTGCTAAGAGAACAGTAAAGAAGTGTTTTCCAGATGTAGCCCAACAAAATTTAATTGTGTCAAACACTGAAGGACCTGGAGAAGAAGTGATGGTAAATTAGATTTCACTTTGGTATGAATTGTATGGTGATCCAATGATAACAGCTGAGTATTACATAATGATAGTAATACTAATGACAACTAATGTTTATTGAGCACTTACTATGTCAAGCAGAACTCCATATGCTTTGCATGCATTAACTCATTTTTTTAAATGATTTTATTTATTTTTTTGAGAGAGAGAGTGAAAGAGAGAGAGCATGAGCAGTGAGGAGGGGCAGGAGAGGGAGAAACAGACTCTCTGCTGAACCGGGAACACATGAGCCTCAATCTCAGAGCTCTGAGATCGTGACCTGTGCCAAAGGCAGGTGCTTAACCAACTGAGCCACCAGGCATTCCTGGATTAACTCGTTTAACTTTATAATTCTATTGTATTACTTTCATAGTGTAAGGGCCTATTTAGCCAGAGCGATTCCATCCAGTTAAACAGTGATTTTGTTGTTTATGCAGTAAAACTTAAACTAACCACCCCCCACCCCACCGCCACCCGGGGAACTTACTTAAAGCAAGTACCGGAAACCAGTAGAATATGGTCAACCAGTCCCTAATAACAGAGCGCAAATACAAGAGTGGGTCAGGTCAGGTGGAGATAACAGAGCCCGAATGCAGGAAGGAGTCAAGCCAGGTGGAGACATCCAATCAGTGGGGTGTGCATACTGTCTCCCCAGCTACCAAGGAGTGTGGGCCCCACCTTTTGGATGCCAATTCTGACCAAGGTGATAGGCTAGTTCAAATAGCTACTATGGGGTGAATTGCAATTCAATTGACCACCTGTGAGTGACCTAGCATGACTGTGCAGCTTTCTCTGTGTGTTGCAATCTCATTGGCCACCTGTGTGTGACCAGGCTCAACCACATGGCCTTTGCTCTATAAGAGTTAGTCTGTAAGGCAGGGAGGGGTCGCCCTCCCTGTAAGAGGCAGCCCCGAATGGTCGGTTTGGTTCTTGATGCTTGGTGCGAAATAAAGCTTTGCTTGACCTTCGCTTTGTATCAGTCTCACTCCTTTGATCACTATCATTGGGGGACCTATCGATAGACTCCAAAGAATCATAAACTCGTGGTTCCTTGACTTAAAACCAAATCTTCAATGGTATTCTTTTCCCTTTGTGCATGTCTGTGTTCAAATTTCACCTTACCCAACCTGATTGTGGCCTCATCTAAATTTAACTAAATACATATGTGATGACCTCTTTTTAAACAAGATCACATTCTAAGGCACTGAGGGTTCGGACTTCAACATAATCAATTTTGATGGGAAAGAAAAATGAAAAGAAATTGTTAGTTTCAATTTGACTCACTCATTTTATAACTCTAACTTTACTTTTAGGAAGCAAATATTAGACTCCCCACACAGACATCCAATATTTGTGACACAAGCATGTCTGTTGGAACTCTTGGTGGCCAAGGAGTCAAAACACAGCAAAGCTTTGAGATGGTAAAAGGTGGCTACACTTTGGATTCCAGCAAAGGCGGTGGACATCAGACCTTGGAATCTGTCAAGGGAGCAGGACAGGGAGTAATGGAGGCTGGAAGATACACTTATACCGACTGGCACAGCTTCACCCAACCTCGGCTTGGTGAGGTGAGTGCCAATGTCTTTGAGTTCATATTCCATGAAAGTTAAAAACGATTTTACTTTTTATTTTTTTAAAAGATTTTATTTATTTATTTGAGAAAGACAGAGATAGTAAGAGAGAGCACAAGTAGGGAGGAGAGGGTGAAGCAGGCTCCCAGCTGAGCAAGGAGCCCAGCATGGGGCTCGATCCCAGGACCCTGGGATCATGACCTGGGTGGAAGGCAACCGTTTAACCCACTGATACACCCAGAGGCCCCTAAAAACGATTTTAAATCAAGATTTCCCAAAAGTTTTCCTCCTCAGGCACCTGGAACTCATCACCTTTTAAGTTCTTTAATTATCATATATATGGATTTAAGGCCCAAGCCCAAACAGAAAAATGATCCTTTCAAGTCTAACTTTTAAAATAAGGTTTACAAAACTGCTCAACTATCTACATATACATATATATATGTATTTAGGAAGTACAAGAAGACCAGTAGCTTCTTCCCTAAAAATTACCAGGAAAATCATTTGGAGTGAAAGATTTGTATAGAATGATACATGGATCATAAATTATAAACATTTTTTAGTATACTGAATCCTCTGTGTGGTCATAAAGGCCTGGCTATCAACATCAACCAGACAGGCTGTCAAGCTTTTATTTTGGGTTTTAGTTCCTTGTTTTAGGTTCAGATTAACCGATACTGGTTAATATTTATTCAGTTGAATATATTCCATAATTGTATATAAATGGAAGAATCATAGCCTATATGGGTTCCCCAAATATGTGAAGACCTACAAAGAGATGTTGGAACTATACAGCTCTTATGTTCAAATGGGAAATCATAAGTTAGTTTTGTGATATGCATGTATCTTTAATTTTCATAAATGTGTTCGCTAGGAGCATTTATATATCTGCTATATTTTCAGAATGAATATAATACAGACCAATCATGTGCATTTTTTATATGTAGGAATCCATTAGAGGACACACTCTGATTAAAAATTAAACAGTAAAAGGTAAATCAAAGACATTATTTTTATGCTAATATGTTTAGGTGTCTTTAAAAAAATAATAAAATGTGCTCTTTTTTGATACAGAAGGTGTACCTGTGTGGACAAGACGAGGAGCATAAACATTCTGAAGACTACGTGCGTTCGTATAACTACGAAGGGAAAGGGTCTATGGCAGGCTCTGTAGGCTGCTGCAGTGATCGGCAGGACGAAGAAGGGCTTGAGTTTCTAGATCACCTGGAACCCAAATTTAGGACGCTAGCAAAGACATGTGTCAAGAAATAAATGTATGTTTTAACAGAGAAACATCTACAAATGCATATGTAGGAGTTTGTTGAATGTAAATTGATAGCAGCATCTGCTAATATTTTGTTTATTGGAAGTAAACTTTGAGTCAGGTATAGATAAGGATGCTATAAATACAAGGCTCCCTGAAATTCTCCTCGTCTCGCATGACTTCCATATTCTCTAGAAAGAAAAGTTTCATGTGTTAATTTTCTTTTCTATGCATGTATATATCGCCCTTTTCAGGACTCTACCAATGTGGTTCTTGCATCTTCTATTTGAAAACTTATGTTACTCTCTATGCTACGAAAGTGTGTGGTGGGAGAGCTGGGTATTGTCGAGGCTAATAAAAAATGCATTTTAATTTGAGATGAAAATTAAATATTTTCCTTCAAAATTCTGGGGAGATTGTTTTTAGAAATCCTCTTAGAAACACTGTCCTTGGTGCCAGAGAATTGATTTCTCTACCTGAGTGGCTGTGTATTGAAGGACTTTTGTATTCTTTGGTTCAGTCTTCAGTTTGGGAAATAAGTACTCATTTCTCACTACACTTTTCACACTGCGGAGATGTTCTCAGCACTCTCGCTTTCAGAAGTCTTCAGCGCTTGGTCCTTGGATCTCTGCCCATAGGAATCCATATTCAGGTTCCTACAGCTTCTAGGTTTGTTGGAAAGGCATGGACCAGAACAAGCCCATAATAATGTGAGCCAGAGATTTTATAAGGATCAGATGGGAGAATTTCCAAGAAAGAATTGCAACCTTGATGCCCATGGTGTGACTTAGACTCACAAATAGGTTTTGTTTGCCCACCGGGATGTATTATTACCTTTTTAAAATATAAATACCTTGACAAGAGCATGCACTGTCTAGTTTGGCAGAGGCTGGCCATCTTCAAGCATTTGTAAAACCAGCCTGGCAGGCATTAGATTTGCAAGCCTGACACACGGTGCTTAGCCTTTTAAATATGGTAAAAATGGAATGAGGATCCATATTGGAATTTAACACTCTGCCTACCTTGGTAATTACTTTAAGAAAATGGAAAATCAGAAATACTGAATTTCTAGCATGTAAATGTTAAAACATGGAAATCTATGAAAGCAACACTCAACCAAACATTTGTTGAATGATGGATAAATGAATGAACACATGAGTTAATAAATTATTTTGAATGTGTAACATTTTAATAGGCTATTATATTGTATTAATTTAGAAAGCAGTTATATATTTAAATAGTATTTTAATAGTCTTTTGTGCCAAACTCTCTAAATTTGCAGACAATAGCAGCATATATTCCATGGAAATTTCTCATTCAGACCAAAAAACTGTTTCATTTTCTTTAATCTACTAACTAGTTAACTATTGAAAAGGTTATTTGATTTTTAAAAAATTCTGTAATTATTCTTATTCTCAATTACAGCTTCTGATTAAAGCTATTTCTTGATGTGAAATTGGGTATTAGAGCAGAATATAAAAGTAGTTCTAATAAATAAATATTTTATTTTATAGGATGTCCATAATGTATGATTTTTATAGCAACTGT
The DNA here is from genome assembly GCF_964662115.1 of Mustela nivalis. Taxonomy (NCBI): domain Eukaryota; kingdom Metazoa; phylum Chordata; class Mammalia; order Carnivora; family Mustelidae; genus Mustela; species Mustela nivalis. Next base: position 59,465,652 of record NC_139033.1, read on the forward strand.
GGGTAAAATTATTTTGGAGGATAATGCAATTTATGTTGTCTGAGGTATACATTACTCTGACAATGGTACCAGTTCAGAAATTTTTAAGTATAACATTAAAAATTTGGAAATGAATCACGCCATGTTATATTGTTGAATGTAGGTGCAGAACATTTTCTGAGCAATTAAAAACTATTAGCCAAACATTAATTTATATGTGTTTATGTTTTCATTTATTATATTTACTTAAATAGGAAAGAGAAACTTTATGTTTATAACATAAAGTATAATTACAAGCCAAAAGTTATCAAAATAAGACACCCTAAAGTATTACCAGAATTGTTAGAGAGTACGGAAAATGAATTTGTATTAAGCAGTTTTGGCTAGCTTAAATATTCTCAAATATTATTAAAGTTTATCTCACAAAGGAAGTATGATTTGTCTTTCTTTAGGAAGCCCTAATCTCTGTTTACACTCAAAACTAAATGTTATTTGTATGACTGATAAAATTTATAAAACTCCACTGGCCTGTTTACCAATTGAGTTGGTTAATAAAACATTATATTATCTTTATGGATTATTTCATATAAGTTATCAATAGGAAATCATTATGAATTGTTCTTCTGTAATTAAATCTATAGTTAGGGAAAATATACAATTACATTTTTATCTTGATTCAGATCTCAAAAGTATTCCAAGTTAAAAAATTCTATAGGAATACCAAGATAGATGAAATTTGATATAATTATTATAAATTAGCTTTGTTAAATACCTCTCTAAGTTTACTGAGCTTTCAATTCTCCTGAGTTATGAAAAACATTTTATAAAATTTGATATACATACTTATGTTTACCTTTAGAAATTGGGGAGAACCTTGGTGACTCAGTCAGTTGAGCGGCTGCCTTCCCTCAGGTCATGATCCCAGGGTCCTGGGATTGAAAGCTGCGCCAGACTACCTGCTCAGCGGGGAGACTGCTTCTCCCTTTCCTTCTGTCTGCTACTCTGCCTGCTTGTACTCTCTATCTCTCTGTCAAATAAATAAATAAAATCTTAAAAAAAAAATAGAAAATGGAATAGGCTGTTACTTGGAAATTATTCACAATAGATGTTTTAAAGTTGAATATTTTTATTATCATAGAAAAGAAAAGCTAACTCCATTTTGTGGTGTCTTAGCTTTAAAAACCCTGTACCGGTTGAAAATTCTCAATTAGATTAGGGTAATGAAACAAAACAAACTATGTATATCTCTGCATGTCTCTGGTCTCTTATCTGCTTTCCTAATAAATCTGAAGGAGCACTGCATCTGTCCTTCTGCTTACATAGGTGAAAAAGAGAGCTGGAGAAGGCATCCCTAAGGATGGATAGACCCTTGCATATTGTAGGGTTCAGGAAAATTAAGTGAACAAATTTTTAAAACAACTCTTTGAAAGGATAATGTTGCATAAAAGAAAATAATAAAAATCACACTTCATCTCAAATCTTTATCACTTATCCTTATCACTAACAATAAAATAACCACTTTCCAATATAGGAATAGACTATGTAAGAAGCATCAGAAACAAGCATGTTAAGAACATTCATAACACACATTTTGTAAAGATTGATTGAATTTTTTAAAGTCTTCAGTGTCGAAGAACAAAAATTTAACTGAGTAGATTTGAAGATGTAATTGACTTTACTCAGGGACTCAGAAATGTACCAGCAACCACTCTAGTAAGTTTACAGGCTCTCTGAGTTGTGCAAAATGGAAGGTTTTTATAGGTAGAAGGAAGAGGGTGAGAGGAGAAAGTTATCAGCAAAAGAAAAGAAAGGATTGTTTGGGGTCAGGTGGTATCATACAGATTATCTCACTAATGCTAACCAGGAAATTTCAGATTGACTTTTGAAAGATCACACTTCTGGGAGAGTCTGAAACTGAAATAAAGTCGAGGACTGCTGTCCTGGGGGCAAATGACATTTTGGGCCTGTTGTTTTTTTTCCCCAACACTATTTAAAGTAAGTTTTTTGATAAGAATAAAATGCCACTTGATAAAGCCAATCTATAGTTAGAAGTTTTATATTTCCAAACTGTGGAGAAAAGAACAAAATTAGAAATGAGTGTGGACTTCCTCTGTATTTGGCCGATTTTTGGTGTGTGTGTGTTTTTTTTTAAGATTAAGTTATTTATTTGAGAGAGAGTGCGAGAGAACAAGAACACACTTGAGCAGGGGAGGGGCAGAGGGAAAGAGAGAGAGTCCTCAAGCAACTTCGCTAGGAGTGCAGAGCCCCACAATAGGCCTTGATTCCAGGACCTCAAGACAACGTTTTTAAAATTTACTTGTCAGTGTGCGATAATTAATACCTGGAATTTTGGAGTGTTCTTATCTGTCCATGTTTAGGGACCTTTAAATGCTGCAATATGGAATTATTAATGACGAATAGAGGCTTCAAGTCTTCCTTTGAGATAGCTGAGGTTTTACCTAGAATTCATGCTAAAAATGCATGTAGCATTGTTTTCTGCCAGGTATATAGTTCAAGAAAGGCTAAAAGGAACTTTATAATCCAAAGTGGAAATGAATTCCCTTGCCTTTCCTAATGTACACAAAAAATTGAGGAATTAAAGATGGATAACATTCGTACAGTTTATCTATTTAAAATTTGAAATCCAAATTCACAAAAGACACTTCATCCATCATGGGTATTCTACAAGCTAGATATGTTACTATCTATGCCCTCCATATTTTTCACCTGTCTGAGATCTATGCTGAAAGTCTATTATCAGTTGTTCTTGAAATGTGATTCCTGGACCAGCAGTATCAACATCACAAAGGAGCTAATTAGAAATGCTAATTTTGGGGTTCCTGCCCCAGATCCATTAGATAGGAAACTGGGAGGGTGAGGCCCAGGCATTGCTGATTTATTACTAAATACCAGTACTAGCTCTTTGCTAGTACTCTGTGTCATTCATACTACCTGGAAGCTTGTGAGGAAATTGGATTCAGGCCCCACCCCCGGACCTATTGGATCAGAATCTGCATTTCGTCAAGATCCCCAGGAGATCTTCACGCACAGGAAACTTCGAGATTAGCATGGGTAGTTGATCCCTTGAGGAACCTGCAAAAACTAATACGTGAACTACACAATGAGCCAGTTATAGTAGGTGACACAAGTAGCCTCAGCAGCAAGTCTGTGGCTGAGATCTGGTGGGGAAATGGTGCCAGTTCACCTTGTAGCCTAAACTCAAGCCAGCTTGCCTCTTGCCTCCACAAAGCAGACCCTCCCACTCTGTTCTTCTGCACCTGGATCACCAGCTCTATGAATTTTATACCTAAGAGTGCCTTGCACTGGAGAGTATACAATGACACATACGGAAACCAAATTTAGATAGATGACATGTTCATTGTCGTTTTGCTTAGTAAATTTATTCTGCTAACCCGTAATTTTAAAAAATCACATTTTGAGAGTAATTATTTTTGATTAAGGCTATCCAATGTATTTACCAAATCATGTTTAAAAATCAACCTGAATAATCCTGAAAGTCTAAGCAAAACACACTCATAGTTTCCTGATTTCGTTTTGGCATATAGGTCTCTTGCTGTATTCTTTTCTGACTGAACCAATTTATCCCCACATACATTTCTAACGTTTTATTTTTCTGGGTGTAGCTGACTTGGACTATTATATAGGTGTGGCTGAGAACCTGTCAGAACCAGTGGTGTTATATAAGTCAGCAAAGTCTGTCATGATTATTTCTTCCTGTTTCAGACTGGGTAGAAGAAAATTAAGACAAATTTTCAGAGTTGTTTTGATTTTGGCATAGTGCATTATTAATATTCAGTACATATGGTACCATAGAAAAATAGAATATATTTGTTAAATATGTCAAATATTAACTATTAATATTAAATACTGACTTGATATTGATGTTTTTAGATTAAATATATTTGAAATTAAACGTTAAGAACAGTGTTGATGCTTTTTTTTCTAAGATTTTATTTATTTATTATTTATTTGACAGAGAGAGAGATCACAAATAGAGAGGCAGACAGAGAGGCTGAGCAGAGAGCCCGATGCGGGCCTTGGTCCCAGGACCCTGGGATCATGAGCTGAGCTGAAGGCACCCAAGAACACTGTTGATGCTTACAAGCACATGTCCCTTGGTATTTTGTGAGGGTGATGGCAGAGACTGCTGGTTGTCTACCTACGATCTTCTAAGTTAGTTCATTAGAGATGAAGCTCTGATTTCAGTCAGGCTGGCTATGTGCCTCACTGAGAGACCACTATTTCCCACCCCACCCCTGATCCAAGTGTGACATGCCCTAAATTCTGGCCAGTGAGAAGTAAGTGAAATGCTGTGTATAAGATTTCTGAGTAGGTCATTAAAGGATGTGATTTGGCTAGAAGATTTTTTTTTTTTTTTTTTGAGTAAGCTGTACACCAAATGTTGGGCTTGAACTCACAACCCCAAGATCAAGAGTCACATGGACTACTGACTGAGCTTTCCAGGTACCCCTGCTTCCTCCAGTTGTATTTCATGATGCCTAGAACACAGGATGTGATGCCTTATGCTCAAGCAATCCTATTGTGAGTTTCAGATTGGAAGCCATCAGGCATTTCTTGAGAATGGAGAAGCATAAGGATGGAGGATGGATCCCTGGTAACTTTGTGGAGCTGCCTCCAAACCTTCTCTGGATTTCCTATCTCTAGACTTGTTCATGTGAGTGATAAATCTGTGTGTGTTTAAGCAATGAAATTTTAGATTTTCCATTAAATGTAGCTGGATCTTATCTGATATAGGGAAAGAACAGAGATTGAATGGAAAGAATTGATTATGATTCAATAAACTTGGGAACTTTTTTCTTTTGGGTAAGATTTTAAAAATGGATAGACTTGAAGACATTCCCGTGTTTTCTTTCCTTCTTTTCTTTTCTTTTTATTTTTTTTGAGAGAGAGAATGCTCACAAGTGGCAGGGGGGAGCAAAGGAAGAGGGGGAGAGAGAATCTCAAGCAGACTCCAAGCTGAATAAAAAGCCTGAGCAGGACTCAGTCTCTCTACCAGGGGATCATGACCTGAGCTGAAACAGAAGTCGGACACTTAACAGACTAAGCCGCCCAGGTACCCCACGGCACACATTTTTATTTTGGGTTTTTAAAAAGATTTTATTTATTTATTTGAGAGAGAGAGAAGAGCAAGTAAGCAAGAGAGAGGGGGAGAGAGAGAGAGCATGGGGGGGGGCGGACTGAGCAGAGGAAGAAGCAGATTCCCCATTGAACAAGGAGCCTGACATGGGGCTCGATCCCAGGACCCTTTGGTCATGACCTGAGCTAAGGCAGACGCTTAACCCACTGAGCCACCCAGGTGCCCCACACACACTTTTAAATGTTGCATACCACTTCTTCCACTTCATCCTCTGCTCTTCTGAACTGTGTGATCAAGTTGATATGTTCCTTTAAGTCTGAAAAGATTCAATATTTTGTTCTATTCTAACAGCCTGAGGCATAGTCTCATTTTTTGATTAATTAATATATAGGTAAATAGAATTTATTTTTCTATTTATCCAATGAATTTCTATCATAATCTGAAACTCTTCTTATGCCAACTCAAAGAGACTTGAAAATGAGTAACGGTGTGTTTGACAAACACAGGAAATTACAGAGGTTTCAGCATGTGACAAGACAGTGTTATGGTTTTGGTATATGACAAAAGGTGAGTCCATAAGCTAATAAACACAGTTGGAATTCCGCTTTTTTATATTAGTGGCTATAGAAAAATGCATTTTAAAAATTATCTCAGTGAATTGGCTAGGACTTGCCTTAGAGCATTTGATAACAGAAATAAAGTGGCTTAGACAATGTAAAAGTTTATTTTTCACTAATGTAAAACAAACTCAAAATCTGAGACTTGGGGGCGCCTGAGTGGCTCAGTGGGTTAAGCCGCTGCCCTCGGCTCCGGTCATGATCTCAGGGTTCTGGGATCGAGTCCCACATCGGGCTCTCGGCTCAGCAGGGAGCCTGCTTCCCTCTCACTCTCTCTGCCTGCCTCTCTGCCTACTTGTGATCTCTCTCTGTCAAATAAATAAATAAAATCTTTAAAAAAAAACTTAGACTTGTATGGATGCTTAAAAAAACAAATTAATTTATAATAAAATAATAAATAATAAAATAAAATAATAAATAATAAAATAAATACATTTATTAAATTAATTTATTTTTTTACTGTTTTTTAAAACATTTTTTTAAGAATTACCATGAAGGGGAGAAGTTACAGATTGGAATCCACTGAATCTAAAAATTTCTCCAGAGAAATAGATATCTAAAACTAAGTCAAAAAACAAATAAGAAAATCAGGAACAAAAATAAGCATGTGTGAGAGACAATATATTTACTTTTAGTAATATACTAATGAATCTCGTAAATTGATATGAAAATAATAAATTACTAAGTAAAATGGGCAAAGAATATAAACAGGTCATTCACAGAAGAAAAGACAGTTAAATTTTATTTGAACAAATGAAAACATTCTTATCTAATGACTAGATTTAAAGCAATGAAAAAGTAAACATCTGTTTACTACTATATTTCTTTCATTAAAATTAAATAATTTTTAAGTACATATGGCCAGGAAAAATTATGGAGAAATAGAATCTCTCATAAATGACATCTGTAGGCCAAAGTGTAGCCAACAAATGTTTTGGAAAAAAAATTATGAATATATTGCTATATTCAGATTAAGACATTTTACCCAAAATGTAAACTTGTGATTTCTTTTGAAAACTTAGCTGTTCTGGTTACACTGAATCTATTTTCCCAAAGGCTACCGATCTGCTAAAGCCAGCACATTCTGAACTTGCCCTGTTCATGTCTCAGATGGGAAGGCTTCAGTTATCATTTATTAGGACACTTGTACTATTCTTTCTTTCTCTCTCTTCTTCTCTTCCTTTCTTTTCTTCCTTCTTTCTTTCCTTCTTTCCTTCCTCCTTTTCCTTTCCTTTCCTTTCCTCCATCTTTTCCTCCCTCCCTCCCTCTCTCATTCTTTCTTTCTCAATATGGAATGCTTCATGAATTTGTGTGTCATCATTGCTCAGGGCCATGCTAATCTCTGTATCGTTCCAATTTTAGCACGTGTGCTGTCGAAGCCTCTGTATTACTATTTTCTGAAGGTAAACTTAGGAAGTGAAAAGAAAAAAGTTTTCTGTACTTTTGCTTTTTCAAAACAATTTCAGAATAATTTAAAAGGGCAGCTTTTTTCAACAACGTGCCTTATTTTTATTTCTTTCCTGACCCCTGTAGGCATTAAGGTTTGGAGCTACTTGCCCTATTTCAACAAAGAAAGAGTTATGATACCTTTTGGCATACAATATAACTGACTTCCCTGTGTTCATTGTTTATTGTTTTCTCTCTCCTCCCTGCTTTTGAGTGTAAGCTCCACCAGAACAGTGCACAGCACATAAGGGGAACTCAATAAATGTTTTTTAAAGAAATTTATTGAGTGCCTACTATGTGCAAGCATTCCAGAACTCTCTATTCCTGAATATTATCTCATTAAAAATATTAACAACATAATTCCGATTTAGGCATTATTATTCCTATTTACTAATAAGAAAACTTAGGTGGAGAATGGTTAGCTGACTCAAACAAGCTCAGACTGCTAGGTTTCCAAAGAGCCAGGATTTAAATCCAAGTCTGACCAAATGAACATTCCTTTTCTAACAGCCCTCTGTATCCATAATACAATGGAAAAAAAAAAAATATTTAGGACTTCTTAGTCTTAAGAGAAAATTATGGGTCCTGTGACTCTAGGTTACTTATTCATGACCTTCTACAACGTAAATGTCAATCCTCAGCTGGTAAATCTCCATGTGAAGGAGGGTGACAAAACACAGACTTTCTTACCTCAGAGTAATCCTCTCCACACAGGAATTTATGGGTTAAGTAGGTGAATTGTTTCCATTTGGAGTTGCCCTAGTTATGTGCATATTGATAACAATCAAGTTTGCATTTCCAGATTGGATGTCTCTTGAATTCCACATCCATATTCTTTATTACTTATTTCTAGCTTCAAAGCTCACAGAAATAACAAACTCAGTATCTTCAAAAGCGAATTATTTAATGCCTTGTCAAATGAGCACTTTGCTGAGGTCCTTATCTTTGTTACCAACAATATCATCTCTCTTTGTCCAAACATATATCAAACCCAGGATTCTGAAATTATCTGGGCATTTAAAGAATAGAAAATTAATGCACTCCTGGAGGAGACAGATTTATAAATGACATAATTACAGCATTTGGGTCAGGTAATAAATAACAGAGGCACATGTTAAAGCCTGTATGAACACAAAAGACTTGGAAGTGCTTTTCCTCACATGGGGAAGTTAGGGAAAGCTCTATGAGCAAGGGAAAGGAGGCATTCTAGTTGAAGTGGAAGTAAGCTTTCCCAAACCAAAAGGGCCCAAAACAAACAAAACAAATGCAAAATAAAACAAGCAAAGAATGAGAATAACTGAAGTTCCAAAAAACACGATTTGAAAATCACTGTGACAGAGGATGGATCAGAAGGCTGTTGAGTTGAAAGACCCATGAAGATGGTCCAGATGAGAGATAAGGAATCAGATAAAGCAATTAACCCAGAGACGGATGGATGTGAGTGTGAGAAAGAGATGATGTCTAAGATGACTCCCTGGTTTCTTTCTTGAGTAAGGAAGAGGATCATGATACACTTAACTACAAGGAAGAGAAAAGCAAAGAAGTTTTGTTATGGAAAGACAATGGCTTTGGTTTGAGACATTTTAAACTTTAAGTATAAGTGGGAGTTCCAGGAAGTTATGTCCTTTTTCAAAGTTGGAAAGAACATGACTGATGCTCTTCACCCCACTTCCCACTCTATTCCTTAACATCTAAGTTATCCATCCTTAAACACCAGAAGTTCACTTAGGGCAGGGACCACATTTTAAATTGCTTTCTATCTAAGTAACTGGTGGTATAAATCCTTTTTTTTTTTCTGTATGAACATTCAAAACATCTTCTCTTACCTCTACTCAGCAAAGATCGCCTTGGTATTTCCCCTGACACCTCTTTTTTCCTCTCTACTCTAGACTCTAGGATTTGTTGTGAAAATCACGCAAACCAGCAATATGCTAGTGAGGATTACCATTGAGAGAAGTAAGATGAATGTGAGAAGGAAGGATGTGAGTTGTATCTCAATAAATTTGTTACAAAAAAAGAAAGAAAAAAAGAAGAGATGAGAAAAAAGAAGAGCTCAGAGAATGAGGAGGTAGCCTAATTTATGTGGTGATAGTTGTTGCTGGGAAATAGAAGGAAAATGTTAAATTCAAATTTAACGAATGGCAACATTTGTATTTGGTTTTGCTCTTCAGTTTTATTGAGCTGTAACTGACAAATAAAACTATATATACCAAGCCTACAATGTGATGATTTATTATACATATATTTTATGACATGATTATCAGAATCAGGTTAATTAGCAAATCCATCATTTCTTATGGTTACCTTGTTCGGTTTGTGTGTATGGTAAGAACACTTCGGGGTCTACCTGCTTAGCAAATTGCAAGTACAAAGTACAGTGTTGTTACCTATAGTCACCAGGCTGCACATGAGATCTTCAAAGCTTATTCGTTTCATAACTGATGGCTTGTACCTTTTTTTTTTTTAAGATTTTTAAATTTATTTATTTGACTGACAGAGATCACAAGTAGGCAGAGAGGCAGGCAGAGAGAGAGGGAAGCAGGCTCCCTGCTGAGTAGAGAACCTGATGTGGGGCTTGATCCCAGGACCCTGGAATCATGACCTGAGCCAAAGGCAGAGGCTTCCCAGGCGCCCCTGGCTTGTACCTTTTGACTGACATCTTCATCTCTCCCTTACCTCTCAGCCCCTGATAATCACACTTTGATCTTCATCAGGATATATATCTATATCTATAGCCCTATCTATTTATCTACCCATCTCTTTATCTATCCAATATTGACTAGCTGGCTTCCCAAAAACTGATGAGATGAAAAAACCAACTATAGTTAAATACATGAATCCCTGCTATTACTTTCTCTGGAACAAGTTTCATAGAATTGTCTGTATGGAATACATCTTTGTTGCAAATCAATTTTTATAATTAAGATAATTAAGAATCCTGGGACTTTTTTTTTTTTTTTTGGTTTGAGCCTCATGTTTATGACCACTGTTTATTAACATTTTTCATATGCTTTCTGCAACTAGAAACTACATAAATCTCTCATGTTTTCAGTTGTTTTGAAGGATCACAGCCTCTATATGGGGTGACTTCTCAGATGCCCTAGTGTAAATTTCAGGCTTTCTTATAGCCAATGGATTAGCTATGCTTATCTCAAAGCAACATCATAATTTGTTAATAATTAGCCTATGGGTTACAGGTAGTTTGATTTTGTATAATCATATATATATAATCATGTATAACATATATATATATATATAAATTTTTGTGTGTATATATATATACACACATATATATGTATATATTATATACACATATATATATATATTTGTTCAACAAATATTTAGCAAGGGCCCACACTGTGACAGGCACAGTTGTAGCCTCTGAAAGTGGAGAAGAATATAAGACCTCATGAAAATGACATTCTAATAAGCAGAGATAGACCAAGAAAGCAAAATGAGTAAAATACGAGAGACAGATGGTAGGATGGAGTGTTTACGGGAGACCAAAGCTCTCACCAAGACCAACAAGAGACCTGGATTAAATACAAAAATTTATCTATTTTGAGATATCAGAAAGTTGCAGAATCAACAAGAGCTAGAGAAGCTGATATTCCAGGGGCGACAGCACCAGAGAAAGGGGAGTATGTCCCCTGTAAGATAGCTTCACTTTTTCCCCATGGAGCATTTGAAGCTACTGACACCAGCTAGCTGCCAAGAACTCAGGCCTGGCCATAGCAGAAGGCCACTGCACTGGGAGAGAGAAATGGGGAGCTTCTGGCAATTGCTCAGGCATAGTGTGACAAAGACACTGGAGGCACTGCACTTACCTCTAGCTTTCCCTTTGAGACATTTGCTGGGTTCTAAACCTTCATGGGGTGGGACGCTAGCAAAAGCAAAACCCTCGGATAGACCAAAAGCCATTTCCATGGTCTCCTAGTGCAGGAGACAAAGACCTGCGGGGGGAAAGAGCCACAATAAACCCACCAGGTTCTCAGTTAAAACCACAGGAAGTCATCAGGGGTTTGATGTTTCAATTAGGGTGGACAGGGGAGGCCCCAAAGAGAAGGGGCACAAAGGTCCAAAGCTGAAGGGGGTGAGAGAGTCGCAGTGTAACCATCAGAGGGAGGAGCGTTCGTGCAGAAGTGAAAGCCTGAGGAGGAGTATGCCCAGCGTGTTCAAGGAACAGCTGAGCCCCCTACCCCCCAAACCCCCTGGGACTGGCAGCACAGCACGTGATTGGGGAGTAAGAGCTGGAGTCCAAGAGACATACCGTGGGATGTGTCAGCCCCCCTGGACCACTGGACAAACTCTGGATTGGATCTAAATGAGATGATAAGCCTCAGAGGGATTTTTGGTTTTAGTCTTTAAACTTTGGAATCCTTCTAGAGGAGTTTGGATAGAGAGATATCGTGACCTGACCTATTTATTACCAAGGACAGTCTGGCTGCTGGATTGAAAAGAGACCAAAGAGGCATATTGGAACCAGAAAGACCACTTCGGAGGTTTTTCAGATAACCCAGGTGGGAGGCAACAGTGGCCTGGACAAGAATTGACATGGTGAGGGGCGCCTGGGTGACTCAGTCTTTAAGCGTCTGCCTTTGGCTCAGGTCATGATCCTAGGGTTCTGCTCCCTGCTCGGGGGAAGCCTGCTCTCCCTCTCCCACTCCCTCAGCTTGTGTTCCCTCTTTCCCTGTGTTTCTCTCTGTCAAATAAATAAAATCTTAAAAAAAAAAAAAAAAAAGAATGGACATGGTGGGAAAGGGGAGACACCATGTATATTTTAAAGGTAGAGTTCCTAAGATTTATTGACTGAATGGATTCCGAGTATAAGAGAAAAAGAGGAAGTCCACAAGATGTTTTGATGGAAACAATTGGGAAAGATGGAATTGTCATTCACTGAAAAGGAAGAGACTGTGGTCATTGTCAATGGAGAAGATCAGGAACTCAGAACTGGAAAGATGAACTTTGCAGGGCCTTCTGAACATCTCTGCTAAAATGCCACATGGACGGCTAAACCTTGGAGTTTAAGGGAAAGATGGGGGATAGAGCTTTCTGTTTGCCAACCATCAGCATGGAGATGGTGTTTAAAGTCAGAAGCCTGGGTAAGATCAACAAGGGATGGAGCAGGGATAGAACCAGAACAAAGGTCCAATCACCAAGTCATGGGCACTCCATTAATTAGAGGTCATGCAGGGAAGGGGAATCAATCAGTGAGTGCAGAAGGAAAAAGAGAAACCCACTGAAGATGGTGTTTCAAGGACGGTGTGCAAACTCTCTACAATTAAGACAATAATGAGAAACGGAAAAATGACTATTACAGTATTATGAAAGTGCCCCCAACCTTTGTAAAGACACCTTTGGTGAAGCAGTAGGTGAGAAAATCTGATTAGAAAGAGCTCAGAAGATTTTGAGGAATAAAATAGAAGACAGTAAAGATAAAACTTTTTTTCCTAGATTTTTTTTTTTTTTTTTCTGTAAATGAGAACAGAGAAATGGAGTATGGTAGCAGGACAGAGAGATAGGACTTGGGCAGAATTTCCTGGTATTTTTGTTGTTGTTGCTGTTTTTGTTTTTATTTTTTTAGGTTTAGTTGATGGTCCTGACAAGGATAGTGATGGATTAAATTGATGCTATAGGAGACGAGGAGCAGAACTAGTAGCACAGTGCTCTTGAGTAGGTGGAGGAGATGGAAATGGATGCACACAGAGAGAAGTTGACCTTAGCTGCACACCAACGTGGTTCATCATAGCACTGAAGAAAAGGCCACTTGGATGGTACAGATGCAGGCAGGTGGGAAGTGTGGGGAAGCTTGTCAAAGTTCTTGACCGTTTCCTTTTCCTCTGTGAAATGGAAAGCTAAGTTAGAATGGAAAGTGAGAATTAAGGGTGACATACAAGAGATTTGAGCTGAGAAAAGGAGATTTTTTATTATCTTCAGATCGTATTTTTTTAATTTTTAAAAAAAGATTTCATTTATTTATTTGAGAGAGAAGGAGAGAGCACAAGCAGGGGAGGGGGCAGAGGGAGAGCGAGGGAGAAGGGGAAGCCGATTCCCTGCTGTGCAGGGATCCTGACAGAAGGACAGGGGGCTGGATCCCAGGACTCTGGGATCCTGACCCGAGCCACAGGAAGGCAGACGCTTAACCGACAGAACCACCCAGGTGGCCCAGAAAAGGAGGTTTTGAAAAAAAATTGCAAAGGAGAATGAGGGGTGGCTGGGTGGACTGGGCAGACAGGGTAAGGCTGTAGCAGTGTTAACTACAACTTAAGACAGTGATTGTGACCTTAAAGTGAAACTCCTGAACTTGGGTATGAGTTCATCTTCAGTCACATTCATCTGTGAGTGTGCAGTAGCTGGGAAGCTGAGAGTTCAATTTAACTAGGGAGTAACTTTAACCAGGGGGAATCCGCTTCTGATTTTGCCAGTTCAACTGGTGTAAAAGGATGTTTTATGGTTTTATTTTATTATTTTTTAAAGATTTTATTTATTTATTTGACAGACAGAGATCACAAGTAGACAGAGAGGCAGGCAGAGAGAAAGAGGAGGAAGCAGGCTCCCCGTGGAGCAGAGAGCCCGATGCAGGGCTTGATCCTAGGACCCTGGGATTCATGACCTGAGCCAAAGACAGAGGCTTTAACCCACTGAGCCACCCAGGCGCCCCTGTTTTATGGTTTTAATATGCAATTCTCTAATTTTTAAAAATATACTTTGTAGGCTTTGAGATTCCTCTATTGTAAAATGCCTGCTCAAGCTCTGCCCATTTTTCTTTTTATTGAGGTTTCTGTCATGTTCCCATTGATATGTGGGAGCTCCGTGCATGTTCTAGATACTATTCCCTTGTCTGGGTTCATCATACCTAATGTCTTTCCCAATCTGTCATCTGTGTCTTACCTTTATTCATGGTGTCCTTTGTTGAATAGAGAGCCTGACTTTAATGTAATCAACTATATCTTATTTTATTATTATTCCTATTTGATATATGCTTTTGGGGTATCATTTCAAATATCTTTCTCTACCTCTGGGTCACTTATTCTCCTACATCATCTTCTGTGGACTTTATGTCTTTGTCACCACAGGAAACTTTAAGCCATCTGGAGGTTGCGTTGTATGTGGTGTTTAGTTTTATTTTTCTCCAATAATGATTCAGTTTTCCTAATGCCATTACTAAATAATTTCTCTTCTTCTCAGTGCTGTGTATTGTCCCCATTTTATCAGATATTAAGTTCTCACTTATGCACTGGTCTCTTTCTGAGTTCTAAGTTAAAATTCATCAGCATATTTATCTGTCAAAAAAACACACTAGAAGTTCTCACGTTTTAACAAATATGCTCATACACGTCCATCATGCATGAGTTCCAATGAGGAACTCTCATCCGACTAAATTTGATCCAAGACCTCATTTTAACAGGCCAATACATATTAAAAATAGAGAAAGGAAAACAAAGAATTACTGATCAAAAGAATGCTCCAGCATTACTCATTTATTCACTCATTTACTTGATCATACAACAAATATTTATTTGGTGTCTATGGGCAGGGATTTATGATGGATAGAGCTGGAGATACAAGGCTGAGCCCAAAAAAAGCAAGTTGCTGAAGTCATGAAACCCTACACTCTTCAATGAGAAATAAACATTCGTCAAATAATTATCCAAAAAAATTAATGTTGTAATCGTGACAAGTACTCTGAACAAGTTTAATGAGGAAGGCTTGACCTCATAGACAGATTTGACCTGGGAGAGGAGAAAATCAAAGGTAATATTTGTAGGGTGGACAGGAGGTTACCAGGCTGGAGAGATGGAATAAAGTTCCAGGTTGTGGAAAGAGCATGTACAAAGCACCTATGGTAGAAAGGACCTGGGTGCAAAGGTCTGAAAAAAATTCAGGTGTGTTTGTGTCTTAATATTTAGAAGTCAGAGCAGAAGGAGCTAGACACGGAGAACACATGGGCACAGCCAGCAAGAGAAGAAGAAAACAGGACACATTGATGGCAGAGAAACCAAGAGCAAGTATGCTCTAGGCTAGGCGATCTCACAGAACAGTGTATTTCTTGTCCCTTGGTCCTTTTAAGAAGTGGATAACATTTCAGAATCCATGAAGAGATTGAACACAGGATGTTTATATCAGTCTTATAGAGTACTGTTTATACATCATTTTGTACTTAACTTGAGGTTAATCTCTTTTCTTTTACAAAGGAGTCAGCAGGATGTGTGTATCTCAATGGAGTGTCCTTCTTGTCCTACCCAGTTGTTTTATTTTTCCCTACACACTTCCCTGTCTTGTTCACCACAGCATTCCCAATGCTGAGAACAATGCCTGAGACATAGTAGGTTCTCAGTAAATACTTGTCAAATGGTTAATTTGTGAAGCAAACAAATGAAGATTTGTTGTTTTACATTTTTGTATATTTGTTCATAGCACTTGTGATATCCATATATCAATGGCATCTATTAAAGGCGGAACAGGTGTCATAGATGGTCTCTGGTCATGTTCAATGCAATTGCCTCAAATTTCTTTCATTGGCTTATTTCTATTAAGGGCTTTTTAAGTCAAAAGTACTGTTAGTAAGAATTAATTTGCAATTTATTTCACACTCTATCCCTTATTCAGTTCAAAAATATGCTTTGAAATGTCATGGAAATGGAGTTTGATTATTACACTATGCTTTATTGAGCCCAATTTTGAAAAGAGAACACCAGAGATATACGGACAGCTTTAAAAAAATAAAAATGTTATTTATCAGACAAAAACATTTAAAAAAACTTTTCTCCCATTACATAAAAGGATTCTTTTTAAGGAAAAAAGGTCTAAATTTTTAGAAAGGGAACCACTAGCATAGACTGTGGCTTCTCACCGTAGAGTTGCGTACTTGATCCACTTGGGTCAGACCAGGTCTGGGGTTTATGTTGAAGGGAAGGGGGTTGAGAGACTTAGCCCTGGAGTTCAGCCCTAGATCAGGGTCTGAGGTGGATATTGGAAGAACAAGAACCAGGCAGCTGTGGTAGAGATGAGATTGGGTGGGGAGGGGGTTGGGTTATAGGGATATGGTAGTACAGGAGGGATACCCAAACTAATTAGCACTTAGGGAGCACTTAGGACATCCTAAGTGTATTCTTTCCATTTGGGTTCCATTCTGTGTCCTTACCCCATCCCAAGATAGATTTGCCCTGAGGGTCTCCTGTGCACATTGACCCTCCTTCCCAGGCTCCAGTGGAGGGAAGGCTGGCAGAAATCATACAGTTTGGGAAAAGATGTCTCTATGTACACTTCAGTGAGTAACTGGGCTTTTTTGGTCACCATTAACAGGCTTGATTTCTGGTTTTTGAAATTCGAAAACTGTGAAACTAGTCAACATAGTTATGCCCTCCTGGACCTGGGGTGGTTGTTTGTTCATCTCTTTAAGGACAACTCTGATTTTGATTTCCTATGTGGAAATAAACAACCATTTCCAGCTAACCTTTTCCAAAAGTCAGCCCCATGAAGTCAAAGTAGTTTAATTTTAGAAGTAGAAGTTACCATAGACAGCATCCAGTGTTACTTTAATTATATTACTTAAGTGGGACTTCCTTTAAGTGAGGGGTAGGGCAGAAGGAGCACACTTCCCTCTGAGCAGGGAGCCTCCTGCGGGACTCCATCCCAGGACCCTGAGATCACGAGCCAAAGACAGAGGCTTAACCAACTGAGCTACCCAGGAATCCCCCAAAAGACATTCTTTATATATATATATATAATTATATACATATAATTATATATATATATATATTTTTTTTTAAGATTATTTATTTATTTATTCATTTGACAGACAGAGATCACAAGAATGCAGAGAGGCAGGCAGAGAGAGAGGGAGGCAGTCTCCCTGCCCAGCAGAAAGCCCAATTTGAGGCTTGATCCTAGGACCGTGAAAGCACGACCTGAGCCAAAAGCAGAGGCCTTAACCCACTCAGCCACCAAGGCGCCACCCCTCCCAAGACATTGTTACCAAAAAAATTCTTCTATACTCATTTCATTCTTTTCAAATTTATACCTGATATTTCAAAAATGTATAATAGAGGAATCCAGTGACCATTTAGTCTAATTTAAATATATTAAATAAATTAGGCAACTTGTTTAGAGGAAGTCCCTTATATTTTGTTTCTTTTTTAAAAGATAAAAAGTCACAATACCCCCATAACCATTTTAATAGCCTCAATTAGATACTTAGTGTGAAAGATGAAAATAATATCTAAGATGAATTCTTTTCAGATTGCTCTTCCACCCATTTCTGGAATGAGGAAAAACGTAAGCTACCCTTAAGGCAATAAGGGTTAAAGGGTAGCTAAGAGTTTGGAAATATCCTATTGTCAAGGACTATGATGATAGCCTGAGTACATTCCTAGAACCTGAAACTAATTTGTTTCTCTGTCCTCTGGAGAGCTTCATGCTAGAGATCATGATGTCATTAGTACAGGATGAGGTGTGTTTATGAAATCATTGCTGGAAAAACATGGGGGTTAAAAAAACATGGAAACAGAAGCATGTCAGCTATAGTCTCATGCCAATGACCCAGGCTTATTTTATGAGCAAATGTTCAATGATAAATTTTCTGGCTATGGAAATAACAGAACAGCTCATTATGGGTCATTAATAAAACAGAGCATGGGACTAATATGTAGGATGCAAGCCATGTAGTGTTTGACCTTTGAGTTTAACTATATGGTCAATATTATAATAATTTTGGCTCTGTGTATAATGGTATAAGATGGTACACGTTTTTAAGAACTGAAATGGTGAGCGACATGGCTGGCTTTTGAAACAGGTTTCTCCAAACATCCCAGGGGAGGCAAACCAAACGAAATGGAACAGACAAATTTCTCCTTTGTGGTCCGACTTCCCTGGTTTAAGCCAGCAGTGGAAAAGAGGTGCTGGAGGATGAGTCAGAACGCCCTGTCATTGTTCTCTGGAGAGCTCAAGCAAAGTGCTTTCATATTTTAATCTTCCAAGTTAAGGCCGGAGGTAATTCATCTAGTTCAAGTACGTTGCAAACCAAACGTAAACTGCGTCCCATTCTTTTTCTTTTCTTTGGTGGTAGGAAAGGAAGAGAGAAATCTCTAGTAAATGTCCAGGACTTCAATTTAGGAGACAGGTGTACGAAGGTCAGTGGAGGGCTTTACTTTGGGACAATGCAGGGTCTTGAAGAAGGGCGGTAGCGCACATTTAACTAATGTCAAGGATTTGAATAGATGCGTTTTCTGTTGTAATTTATCCTTGACTTTTTTTTTTTTTTTTTTTTTTTTTTTTGTAGCCTGGAACCCCTTCATTAATTAATGTTTTTAATTTATGGTAACTTTCTTGCATCACTGCTGTATTGGCCATGGCATTTCTAAAAACAAAAACAAGACCCCCTGTCCACCCCCCTCCTCCCCAAGAAAGGGTGCCGCACATGAAAACCCTGTCCGAACTGCACTTGGAAGATCTGCAGTCAATTTACTCTAGCAAGGAGTTCCTGGAGTTCCTTTCCAGCATGTAGGCCTCACGCAGCTGGGACAGCCCTGGCGACCCGTCCACCTCTGGCGACCCGTCCAGCTCTAGCTGTCTCTGACCTCGGAGCGGCCCGCAGAGAGGGCAGCGCGCGGGGCGGAGCCGCGGCGCGAAAGCGCGCCCAGGCCCGCGCCCCCTTCCCGCGGCCCGCCGCGCCCCGGGAGTGAGTCTTTGTACAGTCAGGGCTTCTGCTGGGCAGGGCCAGCTGCTAATCTTCCAGGCGGACACCGGGGTGGGGGGGCGGTGGCGAGATGGGGCATATAGGTGGCGTCGGCTGCTGAGAAACACCTAGCGCAGGTAAAAGGGTGGCGACGAGAGGGAGTTCCCACCTGTTGCGCTCTAAAAGAAATGAAGACTTGAGAAAATAGCAAGGAGGGGCCGATCGGTGGCTTTTAGACGCGCCTGGAGCCCCACCCTCGGCCGGAGGAAAAGCCCCTTGGGTGCGAGGCCAGCGCTCCAGAGAAAGCCAGAGGAAAAGCGCCTCTCCCCGCGCGCCACCGTCTGTGCCTCGCACTCGTCCTGCGGGGCCGGCCCAGTCTGCACTCCGGCCGCGGCCTTTGGCCCCGCCGAGCCTTCCCACCCGACCTCCGGGCGCTTCTCCGGTGACCTGTCCCCGAGTGCTCCCATGGCGTCCGCCCGCCCCGCACGCTCCCGGAGCGGAGCCCAGTGCTGGCAACTGCTGCTGACCCTCTCGGTGAGTGGCCGCCCGGCTGCCGGCTCCCGGGAGGGGGGCTCCGCCCGATGGGGGTGCCAGAGGAAACTCGGGGGGCAGGGGTGGCTTGTGGGGTGGCGGGCAAAGTGGAGGGTAATGGGTCGCCGGCCGGTTGAACGAATGGAGTTGGAGGAATGGGGGAAGGTTGCCAGGAAGAGGTTCGCGACCTGGGCGCCGCGCTCCCGAAAGGGAGGAGAAGGGTGTCATCGGTAGATGTAATCAGCGCAGGCAGACGGAGACGCAGACGCCAGCTGCGAACGCCCAGCCAAAACCGTGGCCTCTGGGGACGAGCGGGGAGCGCGGCTCCTCCGAGCCTCTGCCATTCCCCGGGAAGGTGCGATCCGCTTCTGCCTCGGTGCCGAGTTCCGGCCACCGCGAAGGGAGCCCTGCGCGGACCCGGCGGAAAGTGCTCGCCCTTGGGTCAAAGGGAGGGGACTACGCGCCCTTCAGGGGGTTGCTCTCCGTCTGTGTGTGAGTGTGAGTGTGCGTAGAGGAGTGGTCTCGACGCTCGCGCCCGGAAACGGTAGATGGGCGGGCCCTAGGTGACCCTTTCTGTGGTTCCCTTTGTTTGTCAGCGTGTGCGGTTGCCACCCCCTTAATTTTAAGGGAAATGTTCTTCCGAATCTCTTGTGCACAAAGGCATCTGGATTCTTCTCCTAGGCCCTCTCAGTCTAAAACTGAGAAAGAACACAGCAGCAAAGTGTTCACTCCCCAAACCTGGGAGTGAGAAGGCGTGGCCTTACTTGGGGAGGGACAGTTCCCCACGGCCGGGGGCGGGGCGGGGCAAGGCCGAACGTACAGGAATTCGCTGCCAATGGACAGACCCTGGGAGAGTTTGGGATCCGAGGTTTCCCCAAATGGACTTCCTGAGTCCCCCAGGAAGAGAAACATTAAATAGATCAGGTGCCAGAAAGTTCTCAACCTGGTAGTGTCCTTTCTCCTTGA
Source organism: Mustela nivalis (assembly GCF_964662115.1). Classification (NCBI taxonomy): domain Eukaryota; kingdom Metazoa; phylum Chordata; class Mammalia; order Carnivora; family Mustelidae; genus Mustela; species Mustela nivalis. The sequence goes on from NC_139033.1 coordinate 59,485,987, forward strand.
GTTGGAGCTCAAGTTCTCTGAGGGACAAGGGAACAAACCTGGACAACAGACAGCAGGAAGATTCCTTCTGGGAGTGCTGGAACCGGCGTGGGGGGAGGGGGGAGGGTGAGAATGAAATATTCTGATAATTTCACTACTCAACCGCTCTTAGGTTACAGGCAATTCCTTAAATTTTTACGTCATGAAATTATAGTACTGTCATTCCAATGTCTTTCTCTAGGAATTCTGTGGACAAATTCCCAGGGCATATCCGTATCACAGAAAGGGCCAGGGGCACAACAATTAATATTTTACAGTTGAGAAAAGCAAGAATGGCATTGGTAACGGTCACAACGTATGTAGTTGATGACAAAGAAATGCCTTTGGTTAGATCCCTAATAAAGTTGCCGCTTTTAAAAGCACTGGCCATTATTCTTTGAAGGAAAAGGGGTAATTAAGCAGGGACAGCAATAAGTATGAGCAATAAATAGGACTGCTTTGCCTCTGCTTACAAAACTTTCTCTGTTTGCTCTCACATCCTTTCTGGAAAAAAGACGATAAAGTGAACGAACTAAAGGTGACTTGTCTTAGCTTCAGAGTTGGATTGGCCAGAAGTGGGGTAGAAAAAAAGCTCTGGCGCTGGCTACACCCCACATCCTGCTACATTCTTGGCTGGAAGGCGTGGTGTGAGTCCTTCTAGTTGTTCTGGTGTCTGTGGGCATACCAGGGCAAAGTCCTGCCAGCCTCCGGTGGTTCTTATGCTTGTGGGCCTCAAGTGTGATGGATGTGTAAAGAGCATTTGAGTAGAAGGTATTATTAAAGAGTGAATAATTCCTATTCACTGGGGGAACACCCTTTACATTTCCTCCTCTCCGTGCACCCAATTAATCCTTCACCGTTCCACAAATCAGCTTCTCTCTGCTTCCTAATACAGCCTTACCTCACATGGGTCTTAACCAGTTGAACTCTGGTTTCTACCTAAACACCTAACGAGGCTGCTCACTCTCTAAGGTCATAAGGGATCTCCGCTGCCGAATAGAAACCATTCCTTGCACAGTTCCACCTTGTAGCTTGTGCCTTTATTGAAATTCACTCCCCCTTTCTTTTCTTTTGACCTTCCTGTCCCTGACTACTCAGAATCAGACTCCCTATTCTAAGTCCTGTCCAAGAAATATCATTACAGGTGCCTCCTTAAATGAAATTTATTTTGTTAGTTGGGATGTCTTCATTGAACAATACGTCTTTATATCTACCTAGTATGATGTGGGACACAGCAGTTATTATCTTCTCAAACAATGTTGCTTTTCTTCTCATAATATCCTGTAATTCAGTGACTGACACTACTATACACCTTGTTGCTCAGGTAGGATGTCTGGAAGCTGCTTGCTTTTCCTTCCTCACTGCTCCCCTCATTAAGAGAGTATCATTAAGTCCCATTAAATCTACATTCAGAAATATCTTATGGATATCTTTGCTTCTATCCGTCACCTCTGCTATTACTTTTTGCTATTACAGGGAATGCCATAGTGAATAAACTTGTGTATATATGGGATTTCATGTATGGGCAGATGTATGAATGAATAGAATAGATTACCAGAAGTAGGATTGCCAGATACAAGTATAAATGACTCTCTACTTTGGTAGATATTACTAGCTCCTTCACCCCTCCATAAAGGTTGTACATGACTAGATGGAAGGCTATTTTATAATGGATGGCACATCACATCATTGAGGATACATAGAGAGTATTATATATGTAATATATATATTATACATAGTATACTAATATACTATACTAGTTATTATATTATATTGATATAGTATAGAATTATAGTATAGTACTATACTATGTATAATATACTGTATTATATAGCATGTTATATTATACTGTATTATAATTTGTATATAGTATGAGACTACTTGATCTAGGCAGACATTTAGCAAAAGATAAGGTTGAACCAGTAACTCATGCAGAACACAGAGAAATCTAAACAGATGGAAGGTTTGTGTAACATATACCATATACTTAATAAAAGAAAACATGGAAAATTCCTATTTAAGTTTGGAGTCAAGAAGGGGTATCTATGGTTAACGTGGCTTAGATTTCAAAAGCCGTTTATTAATATTGAGAAAACAAATTATGTTAAATTATAACCATTAATATAAATATATTATAAATATTATAAACAATATAAATCAATTAAATTAAGGCACACACACACTTGTCCATGGCAAAAAACCCAAACCAAACAAAAATATTATAAATAAGTCAAAGAGGTAATTGAAATTGGAAAAAAAATTGCGGATCATATTTTTAAAAGGCTAATATATGAGTATATAAAGAGCTCTTATAAATCAAATAGTCCAACATGAACATTGATATGAAAAAGTCCCATAAAGTTATAAAAATGGCCCATAAAAATATTTCAGCCTCACTCATAATAAGAAAAGATGTAGTTAAACTTCAACAACATGTTCCTCCTTTGGCAAACATCCAAAAGTTTGACAACAGGCAGCATGGGCAAGAATGTGGTGAAATCGGAACTCCTATAAATTGTTGGTGAGTGTAACAAAGTTACATTTATGGACTGTATACAGTTACAACAAATGCAAACAGAAACTTTTACTTCCTTTTCAGCTTTTTTTTTTTTAAGATTTTATTTATTAATTTATTTGACAGAGAGAGAGATCACAAGTAGGCAGAGAGGCAGGAGGGGTGGGGGTGGGAAGCAGGCTCCCTGCTGAGCAGAGAGCCCTAGGCGGGCTTGATCCCAGGACCCTGAGACCATGACCTGAGCCCAAGGCAGTGGCTTAACCCACTGAGCCACCGCCCCTCCTTTTCAGTTTTTTTTTTTTTTAAGATTTTATTTATTTATTTGACAGAGGGAGATCACAAGTAGGCAGAGAGGCAGGCAGAGAGAGAGAGGAGGAAGCAGGCTCCCCGCCGAGCAGAGCAGAGAGCCCGACGACGTGGGGCTCGATCCCAGGACCCTGAGATCATTACCTGAGCCGAAGGCAGAGGCTTTAACCCACTGAGCCACCCAGGCGCCCCTCCTTTTCAGTTTTTAATGCATCTAATATCTTTCTGCATATTCATATATAATACTGCAGTTATGAGTATAATTATGAGACTTCATGGATTTTTTTAAATACCTGCTAGGTCTAATATCCTTTCATAGCTTTTCTTTTTCATAATTTTCCCATATATTCTTAGGTTTTTAATTTTGCCTTATGATCTTTTAAATCAGCTTGTGTAGTTCCAGAAAAGATGCTGTTAAGACTTTTATTGACATCATGAAATTTATAATTTAACTTAGTGGAAATTGATATATTTATGTTGATTTTCTTTTTCTATCCAAAATAATGATACATCTTTTTTCTTGTCTGAGTCTACCTGCCTGTCCTTCAGAAATGTTTTCAGATTTTTCTCAAGTAGGCTTCACATGTTTCTTGTTTTTTACTCCTGGCTTTTTAACTTTTTATTGCTCTTGAAAATGATTCCTTCTCTTTCATTATATTATTTGACTTGTATTTATGTGTATAAAGACTAATGATTTCTGTATTCTAATAGTTGTTCCTGCTCCCTTACTGAAGTTCTTTATTGTTTTATAGTAATTTACTAGTTGATTTGTTTGAGTTTTCAATTAGTCCTATCAAATGCAAATAGAGATTCTTTTTTTACTTCTTCCTTTCCAGTCCATATGTCATCTAATATTTCTCTCTTACCTAATATATTTTAATGTAAAGTTAACTATAAATGATGACCTTGGAAAGTCCATGTTATTTCTTAGTTTAGTGGGGCTGCTGCTAATGCTTTCCCATAGATGTTGTGATTATAACAAAATATAATATAAAAAAATCACATTACAGAAGTACTTATTAACTCCTGGGGGGCTATTTTTTTTTTTTTTTTTTTTTTTTTTTTAAATCTAAGGGTTGTTATTGCATTTGGTCAAATGTCTTTCAGCCTCTGTGGTAATGATTACACATGCCAGGCCTTCTTTAAACTAATCAGTGGCTCGAGGTTCCCAGACCAAGCAAATAAGGTGACAGATCCATTCAAGGACTGGTTTATCTCAGGCTCCCTCTACAGCAAAGGTTTTCCATTTGGGGGTCCCAGATTAATGTGTGCAGCTCTTCTCTTAGATCTTAGGCAGGCCTGTGCTTCGATTTCCTTCTCTTTTATTGAGGCCAAACAACCAGCATCCAGTCTTCTTAGATCAGAAGTTGCACCTGATCACTACTCCCTGTTTGAGTTTGATCCCCAATTTCTGCCTAGTAATTCTTTGCTAGATGGTTTAGGAGGGTTAACAACAACAACAACAAAAAAAATCCATCATTTTTCGTTTTGCATTTTTTCCCCTCGAATGATCTAGCTGCTATTGTTGGAAGTGAGAATCATTCTCCTGATCCATTCTCCACACTGCTCAGACCCCCCTTACTCTGATAGGAAGCTGCTTATGTCATGTATTCGCTTAAAGCAAATCTTTGGTTTCTTATTATCTTTAGAGAAAAAAAAAGATCCACATACTTTGTTAACACTATTCATAATTTACCCCACACCTGCCTGTCTGAATCCATTTTCTTTGATTTCTTTTTTAAGATTTTTATTTTTAAGTGATCTCTACACCCAAAGTGGGGCTCAAACTCACACGAGTTCAAAAGTCGCATGCTTTACCAAATGAGCCAGCCAGGCACCCCTGAATCCATTTAAATTTTGTCCCTCTTGTGCTATGAGTATCAGGCTTTTAAGATGTTCTCAGATCTGTGTCATCTCTGGGCTTCAGATATGCCATTTCTGTATCTGGACCAGAGAAGCTCTGCCCCTCTTGACGTGGCTACAGTACAGCCGCTCTTGAGGTAACCTCACCTAGCTCTTACACCATGAAGCTAGCTCCCCCTGCTATCCTATCACTCTAGACCTCTCCAGCAGAGCATTTATCCTACTTTATTGAAATTACGACTATGTCTTATCCTTGAAGTGAATGTTTCATGAGGATCATTGTTACTGCTCTGTGTCTGGTACACAGTACACATTCAGTAAATATTAGTTAAATTCATGAATGAATGGATGTCCAGGATGCTGTTCTCTAAAGTCTTGAATTAATCCAGCCATTTTTCACTTCTCTGCTGTTTTCATCTTAGTCCAAGCTACCATCCTCCCCCCTTTCACATTTCTGCTGGAACCTCCCAACTGGTCTTCTTGCTTCTGCTCTTGCTTCTCTGTAGTCTGTTCTCATGTGGCCACCAGAATGAGTCTGTGTAAATGCTCACCACATTATGCAGCTCCACAGCTTTTAAACCTATGGTTGCTTCTCTTTGTACTCAGAATAAAATCTACACGCCTATTATGGCCCTTTAGACCATATGTGATATGCCCATGCCTGTCCCTTTAAAATCACCTTGTATCACTTCACCTCACTGTGCTTTCCTACCATGACTCCCTTTTTGTTCCTCTAATACACCAGGTAAAATCCTCTTTCAGGGTCTTTGTTCTGGTTTTTCTTCCACCTGGAAGACTTCCCAGTTAGTGAACTGGTTTGCTTCCTCATTTCATTCAGGCTTCTGGTCTTCCCTTTGTCACCTTTTCTCCCTGCTTTATTTTTCTTGTAACATATATCTCCTGGCTTTATATGATCTTTGTGCATTTATTTTTTTTTTTGTCTCATTATAAAGTAATCCCCATGAGTTCAAGGACTTTGCTTTGTTCACTGTTGAGCACTGCCTTGTACCTAGAATGCAACCAGTAAATGTTGGTTGGATGAAGAAGTAGATGCATGCTTTCAATCACCCTGAGTTGGACTTGTCACACATCTCGCTTTACTCCTGTTCTAAGATGATACGGCTAGTGAATGTTCTTCTCATCTTTTAATATCCAATCCAGTAGTCTCTTCACCATGTCCACACCTAATTTCCAAGTGACATGTAATCACTGCCTTGCCTGATCCTCCGTATATAACTTAAATTGGATAATTAAATGTATATTGGAATGTGTAGTAGAAATAAAACGTGTGTATTAGGAATGAAATTTTAATCCAAATTTTTGATTTTTTAAATTTGTGTTTATAGACTTCATAAATACAGTGTAAATGCTAGTCAGCTATCTTGCTTTTGGTCAAAAGCTTTTGCAAAACTGTAGAACTGTGAATCTTTCAGAAGTGTGCATTATACAGTTTTAGAACAGAATTACATTTCACTGTGTTCAAATATATATTATATTGGAATTGGTTACCACAAATCACTAATGCATTTCAAAAATTTTAAGTGAAATATTTTGTAAAATGACCTCACTGGTCACCTATGAGAAGATGCGCCTTCAACATAAATTCGTATTTCAAAGTTATGTGCTTGTTTGTGTGGATCATGATAAATAATCTCCAAGTCACTCCATGAAACGAGTTGATGCTTCTCCTTAAAGCATTGGGTTTTCATTTAATATATTATTGATTTGGTACCATGGTTCATAGGCAATTGACTATTAATTGAAGCTGTTTGCTGACTCTGTAAATTTGTTTTTGTTTTTCCTAGTCATATACCTGTGCTGCCTACCTAAGTTTTTAGTGCTCTCACATTGGTTCTCATTCAGTCCTCCAGAGACTCATTACATTAGTGAATTAATTTACTATTCACTCCTTTTTACAGAATAGGAAACAAAAGCTAAGAGGGTAAGGAATTCTTGGAGTTTACATGCTTTGTGAAGGAGGGAGCCTTCACTCTTGGCCTGTATTTTATCCTTCCTCATCAGACAATTTTGTTCTGATTTCTGCTGCAGTGTATTTTTTTTTTTAAGATTTTATTTATTTATTTGACAAAAAGAGATCATAAGTAGGCAGAGAGAGAAAGGGAGGCAGGCTCCCTGCTGAGTAGAGAGCCCTATGCGGAGCTGGATCCCAGGACTCTGAGATCATGACTGGAGCCAAAGGCAGAGGCTTTAACCCACTGAGCCACCCAGGCGCCCCTGCAATGTATGTTTTTAAATTTTATTTTGCTAGTTGTATAAACTAATTTATAATTATACCAATTTCTAATTTATATAAACTATGTCTACATTAAGAAGATCTTTTTTTAATGCATAATTACTGATTTGATGTTTTAGATCTTAACATTTGCCTGTGACGCCTGCAAAAAAGTCATACTACATGTTCCCTCCCAACTAGATGCTGAGAAATTTGTTGGTAGAGGTAAGAAACTGCTAAAATGTAAAATAAATCTTATTTGGTATGATCTTGTAAAATTAGTGTCATTTTTAAAAGAATAGCTGCATTGGAATTAATAGTTATAACTAATATATTATCATTTGTAATACATGTAATGTCATTCCAATAGAAGGAATATTGTCCTTTACTGAAAAACATGATTATATGAAGTATATAAAAAGATTTAGTTTGAGCGATAAATAATTATTAATATTTCTTTTTTTTTTTTAAGATTTTATTTATTTATTTGACAGAGATAGATCACAGGTAGGCAGAGAGGCAGGCAGAGAGAGAGGAGGAAGCAGGCTCCCTGTGGAACAGAGAGCCCGATGTGGGGCTCGATCCCAGGACCCTGAGATCACAACCTGAGCCGAAGGCAGAGGCTTTAACCCACTGAGCCACCCAGGCGCCCCTAATATTTCTGCTACATGGGGGTGAAGGTATATGTTATTACATACTTCTATGAAATTGAGAAGTAGTATTGAATCTATTTCTTGAGTTTAAAGGTAGTTGTTTTTGGATTTTAATCATAAAACATTTTGGCATTTTCCTGATATATAATTCCACAAATGCTTCTTATCAACTATTACTTATTTTTTTTTGAAAGAGAGAGAGAAAGAGGGAGAGGGAGTAGGGTAAAGGGGCAGAGGGAGAGGGAGAGAGAGAATCTAAGGCAGACTCCGCTCAGCATGGGGCCTGACACCAGGCTCGATCCCACAACCCTGAGATCATGACCTGAGCTGAAATCAAAGCACACTAAACCACCTGAGCCACTCAGACACCCCATGTCAATTAATTTTTCTCATATAACTCAAATGTGCAAGGAAAGAGCAGACCAGTGAGAACCCAGAATATAATGACTCTAACAATAGATGCAAAAGGTTAAGAAATATTTTAATTTAATAACTGCTGATTAATGTTCTAGATTCTGTCTAAGTTTTCTCATGTGTTGCTCTATAGGTAACTTCAGTTAATAAAGAATAACTTCTTTTGGTATTGGTTTACCTGTTCAAACACTGGAACTCACATGCTTTTATTTTAGGACAAATGTCTCTTTAAAAAAAAAAAGAGTAAAGTAGGTATTAGAAGTGACGTATGTGTTTATGCACAATTTAATTAACCATGTAGTTTCATATACACTTTCAAAAAATACAACATTTACAAGTATCAGTGTAATTTTAAGTTTTTGGCTCCCCACCCCAACAAATGCATAGATTGCTGGTAGCACTATATATTGTTTCATTTTACTTTACAAATGATTGCTGTGTGTTTTTCCTACAGTTAACCTGAAGGAGTGCTTTCAATCTGCAAATCTAATTCATTCAAGTGATCCTGATTTCCAAATTTTAGAAGACGGTTCCATCTATGCAACAAATGCCATTCTTTTGTCATCTGAGGAGAGAAGTTTTACCATATTACTTTACAACACTGAGAACCATGAAGAAAGGAAGCTGCATGTTCTTTTACAGCATCAAACAAAGGTACACCAAACTATAAAGATGATGTATAGTGAGTTGTTTTCTGCAGGTGTAACATTACCAGGGAAGATGTGAAATCAGAGAGGATGTGGGATAGTTTAGCTTGATGAAGAATGGAAACCATCATGCAACATAACAGTGTTCAAATTGTGGAAAAAGGTCTAACCTCATCAGTTATTCTAGGTTGTCATTGCTTTTCATATGGGACAGGAACAGAGAACTTGGGAGGCTACAGCATGGGAACTTGAGATTGGACACAAAGAAGGATTTCTTAATCTTTCCTGTAGAATAGATTTCTAAAACAAATTTTGAAACTCTGCCTCTGGAGGTCTATATGTATCTTAGACAGCACAATTTGTAGTCTTAAAAAGTAGATGACTATTTTAGGTTGAGGTTCAGACCTCATGCCTTACTTTTGGGACTCTGACACCAAAGATCCAGATGATTTCTATTCAATCATCGGCCATTATTCACTGCAGTAGCTTGAGAATTGTCACCATTTTTCTCTCCTCATTCTGACACAGATCTCTCTTTTGGTCCGTGGCTCTTCTTAGCTGCTGGTGAGTGGAAGGTGCATATGCTAGATTTAGAGGGTCACTCACTTAATTTCTCTTCCTTGCATCTCTTGCCCTCCCATGGTTTTGCATGGCAATATGGCAACAGTAATGTTGATTTTGTTTTTGTTTTTTAATTTTGCTTCTAGGCTTCCAATTCCATCTCTCTTTCTTCCATGTTCATACCAAGTTATTTTCTCTAGAGGATTGATGTGATAATAGTTAGGACCGCTATTTCTTTGTTATCTTTTTGCAGTGTTGACATTTAGTTTGGTTTTCCACCATGGTCTTAAACCTTTCCAGTTAATCCTCCTAAGAGAGAGGTCAGAATTTCGGGGTTTGTCAATAAAGTAATCATTGACTTTATTATTTTTTTCCTGTGTTCTAAATTGAGGTATTAAAGAAGAGGCATTCTAAAGAAAAAGTTCTAAGACGTGCCAAGAGAAGATGGGCTCCTATTCCTTGTTCAATGCAGGAGAATTCCTTGGGTCCTTTCCCACTTTTTCTTCAACAGGTACAGTTTATTGTCCTTTCACTGTGGACTTTTATGGTTTCCATTTTTTTTTTTTAATTTGGACAATGAATATGCAGTTATTTAAAAATCAGTTCTGTCCAAATACATGTGTGAGTATATGTATTGTATGTTTGAATAAATGGGTATAAATACATATCTTTATGCCAGCATATACTTTTTTTGCAGTTTTAGTCATGCAAAATCCATATATGAAACTGTAAAACCCACCTAGCACTCTCAAACACATGGTTCCTTAATGAATTTTCATATTAGCACGCATGTCACTTGGACATAGCCTAGAAACCCCAAACATCTTCCGTAATAGAAGAAATTACCATGAAGGGCAAAAGACACAAACTTCCTTTCTATTGTTTATCCCCAAGTCCACTACTAAAATCATACTGGATCCTTTCTCTCTTTTTAACTTTTAGTAGCAACCTCAGCAAATCTTTCCTTCTTCCACTAGCCATTGCCATGGCCATTCAGTCCTTGACTTGGGTTTCTTTTCTCTCAGTTCTTGAAATTTGAGAGAGAACTCTTCTTTATATCCCACCGACAAATTTAATACAGCTGAGAGAAGAGCATATAGAAGTTGGGAAAGACATTATTTGAAAATAATTTTGCGTCATCCTGACATATAGTCAAGATATTACTAAAAGGATCAAAACAATTTGGGAAAAGATTTCAAGTACCAGAATATCACACTTGCCAGGATATTATGTTATTCGTATTCTCACTCCTTTCCACTCCCCCTTTCAGCTCAGCTTCAATAATAAAAAAGATGCTGACAAATAATAGAAACTAATTAAAGAAAGCATTTCCCATGGTTTTTGCCCTGTAGACAGTAACTTTAAACCTAGCAACTCAGATATTATGTATAATAAAAATTTAAGCTTAAAAAAATTGATGAAAGCATAGTTTTTCATACTCAGAATACTTTGTTTTCTCAGACAGTTAAAGTCTTAAATGTTTGGTCCACATAGGTAACATTTAGCCTTTAAAGTATTTCTCAGTTATTCTGGAAAACTAAGACACTACTACATTGTTTTCCTCATGCCTTGCTCTTGAAATTTCTTAATCATTAATCTTCCTTACTCTATTGCTGTTTTTTTATTCATACATGATAGTAAATTAAAGGGGTAATTGCTTATTACAACAAAATGGCAGTGTGATTGCATAAATATATAGAGATGAAAGTTATACTAAAATAAACATTTGTCTCTTAACATCTACTTTCTAGATTCAATCTGACACTGCACAAAACTACACTATATTCTATTCCATAAGAGGACCTGGGGTGGATCGAGAGCCTATGAATTTGTTTTATGTGGAGAGAGATACTGGAAACCTGTATTGTACTCGTCCTGTAGATCGTGAGGAGTATGAATCCTTTGAGGTAAAGTCTGAAGTTTATGTATCGTATTAGTCATTGTTAAGTTTGGCTGTTTCCTCTCCCATTCTGAATTCATTTATCTTTTTCTATTCTCTGAGCTTGTTGTCTATGCTGTGGCTACATCTGATAGCATAGACCTGGAGCAAAAAGAGTTTTATAGAATAAAGAGCATTAGATTCTTAGATTGGTCTTAGTATGATAGTTTAATTTTTTTAAAAAAGATTTTCTTTCTTTCTTTCTTTTTTCTTTCTTCCTTCCTTTCTTTCTTTCTTCTTTCTTTCTTTCTTTCTTTCTTTGTTTCTTTGTTTCTTTGTTTGTTTGTTTCTTTCTTTCTTTCTTTTCTCCCTGAGTGGGGAGAGAGGCAGAGGGGGAGAGAGAAGGAGAGAGAAAAAATCTCAAGCAGACTCTGTGCTGAGCACAGAGCCCCTAGAGGGCTTCATCTCAGGACCCTGACTGAGATCATGGCCTGAGCTAAAACCAAGAGTCTGATACTAACTGGTTGAACTACCCAGGTGTCCCTAGGATTGAATATTTAGGTTTGGAATTGCTATAAGAATGCCTTCTAAGTACCTGTGATGTTTTGCTTTCTCTGAGAGCAGTTATGAGAAAAATTGGAATTGAAATTCACATTATGAAATTAAAAGAAATATATTGCATTCCATGCACAGTTTACATCTGTGCATTTGTTCTATTTCTGACTTTCCTTTTTTTTTAAAGTAAAAAATTCTCTTGAAGAGAATTATCTAACTTTAACTACCAATATGCATGAAATCCTAATTAGGAGAATATAAGATAATATTCTAGTTAACTGCATCTGGGAGTTTGGAGTCCTAAGAATTCAAAGTTATTGAAGATTCAGAGCATGGTATTTAAAATCCATGCTCTGGAAACTTCCAAACAAAACAAAATAGTAGAGAAACGGAAAGATATTCTAGGCTCATGGGTTGGAAGAACAAATAACTGTTAAAATGCCCCTACTATGTGAAGCAATCTATAGATTTAATGCAATCCTGAACAAAATACCAGCAGCATTTTTCACAGAACTATAACAAAGAATCCAAAATTTGTATAGAACCACCAGAGACCCTAAATAGCCAAAGCAGTATTGAAAAACAAACTTCCAGATGAAGTTACATTACAAAGGTGTACTAATTAGGGTGCTTGGCTGGCTCATTTGCTGAAAAATGTGACTCTTGATCTCAAGGTTGTAAGTTCAAGCTGATATTGGGTGTAGAGATACTTAAAAAAAATTTTTTTTTTTTCAAAAATAAAAAAAGGACACCTGGCTGGCTCAGTCAGTTAAGCATCTGTCTTGGTCTCAGGTCATGATCTCAAGGGCCTGGAATAAGCCTCACATCTGCATCCAGCTCCCTGCTCAGCAGGGAGTCTGCTTTTCCCTCTGCCCCTCCCCCTGCTAGGGCTCCCTCTCCCTCTCTCTCAAATAAATAAATAAATAAATAAATAAATAAAATCTTTTTTAAAAAGATAAACAAAGTTGTACTAATCAAAACAGAATGGTACTCGCATAAAAATAGAGACCTATATTAATGGAATAGGATAGAAAACCCAGAAATAAACCCAGAATTGTTTGGTCAATAAATCTTCACCAAAGGAGAAAAGAATATACATCAGGAAAAAGACAGTCTCCTCAACAAACGGTGTTGGAAAAACTGGTCAGCTATATGCAAAAGAATGAGAAAAATGAAACTGGAATACTTTCTTATACCATACCCAAAAATAAACTTGAAATGGATTAAGTGTAAGACCTGAAACCATAAAAAGCCTAGAAGAGAGCACAGGTAATAATTTCTCTGGTACCAGCCATAGCAACTTCTTTTCTAAATGTCTCCTGAGGCAAGGGCAATAAAAGCAAAAATAAACTATTGGGACTACATCAAAGTAAATAGCTTCTACACAGTGAAGAAAGCCATAAAATTAAAAGATAACCTACTGAATGGGAGAAGATATTTGCAAATGACTCCTCCAATAAAGTGTTAGTATCCGAAATACATAAAGAACTTATAAATCTCAAGACCCTAAAACCAAATAATCCACTTAAAAATGGGCGAAAGACATGAACGGATATTTCTCCAAAGAAGATATACAGATGGCCAACAGAAACATGAAAAGATAATGTCGTTCATTATCAGGGAAATGCAAATCAAAACTACACGAGATATCACCTTACACCTGTCAGAATGGCTAGAATCAAAATACAAAAAACAACATATATTGTTGAGGATGTGAAGAAAATGAACCCTCTTGCATTGTTTTTCTGTTTTTCTATGAAAGATTTTATTTTATATAATTATTTGAGAGAGAGAGAGACAGAGAGCATTGGTGGGGGGAGGGAGAGAGAGAGATGGATTATCCGCTGAGTGGGGAGCTCAACATGGGCAGGGCTCCATGCTGTCTGGAAGTGGTGAATCACTACAGTACACCAGAAACTAATATAACACTATGTTAACAACTGGGATTAAAATAAAAAACTTAATAAAACAAAACAAAACAACCCAAAAAATAATCTTCAAGTCTGTTCTGGGAAAATAATAGTAAAAGCTGTTACACTCATCCACAACAGGACAACTCTAAAATTATCTCTGTTATTATATTAGATAAATGTAAAATCCTGTAGTACACCATGAGATTAACCACCTCCTGTGACATTAAGGTTATGTCGACATCCTCAAACATAACAAATGGTGCAGCTCACACTGCAGGGCTGAACAGTTTCCAAATTAAAGCCAAAGGAAGTTGGAACCATATTTTAACTTTGCTTTATTTCTTATTTGACTCTTCACAGCTAATTGCCTTTGCCACAACTCCAGATGGATATACTCCAGAGCTTCCCCTGCCCTTGTTAATAAGAATTGAGGATGAAAATGATAACTATCCAATTTTTACAGAAACAACTTACGTTTTTACAGTTTCTGAAAATTGCAGAGTTGGTGCGTACCTACCTTAACAATGTATGGCAGCTTAATGTTTTAATTCCTAAATTGAATTTTACTGTGGCCATTGGGAGGCAGCCTATTCTGCCGACAAGCAAGGGACTTGCCACTCAGGGTTGCTGTGGGTGGAATTTTGCTCTGCCTTTCACTAGCTGAGTGCTGTAACCCTGGGCAAGTTTCCTAGTCTTGACAAACCTTAGTTTCCTTATCTGTAAAATGGGTTTTTGATATGCGAGATTGTTGTGAAGATTAAATGATGCATCATACCTTTGAAAAGCCAAGCCTAGTGCCTGAAAACTAGACAAATTACTCAGTTACTTCCTATGTGAAATAAAATAAATAATTTTACGAGAACACACTCTAAAAAGAAAAAGGTTTTGAGCAGTTGAAGTCTTAGTCTTAAGGAGATGTACTGATATTCCATACTGATTAAATGATTGACAGTACTCTGAGCATTATCATAAAGGTCACTGAGAGTAATACAAAGGTTTCCTCAATCTTATGTCAATGGACCCCATCCGCTGGAAGTCGGAATGCAGTTTTTGAGTCTTCCAGAAAGATCTAACTAAACCAAGAGTTTTGGACACATTCTTGACAATTTGATCAATTTAAGGGCAGACTTACAAATAGAAAAAGGCTAAAGAGTAGTTAGAATTCTTTAGTCTAGAAATACAAAGGCAATGGATGGATGTTTTCAACATTTATCAAATTGTACAGTAAATGCAGTAAATACAGATGTGGTCAACAAATTCCCAAAGGTTAGAATGCTGGGATATTTTTTAAAATGATACTGCATATAGAAGTCTGCAAATGTATAAAAACTATTATTCTGCCATATAAGTAAATGGTCCAAAAGCTTTTTGAGGTAGATGAAAAGGAATGAAATAAAGGAGATGTTGATAATGTAAAAGTTTTGGAAATTAAAGAGGATTTCTCAATATGTAGGTTCTACCGTGGGACAGGTATGTGCGACGGACAAAGATGAACCTGACACGATGCACACGCGTCTCAAGTACTCCATCATCGAGCAGTTGCCAGCATACCCCACGCTCTTTTCCATGCATCCAACTACAGGCGTTATCACCACGTCCTCATCTCAGCTAGACAGAGAGGTGACCTAAATATTGACAGACAAAGCCTGATTATCACATCGCCATTGAATTGTACCTGTATATATGTTGTATAGCACCTATAGATGTGTTTGTGAAAAGCATATTGTGAATCTCATTTTATTTTATTTTTATTATTTTTAAAATATTTTATTTATTTATTTGTCACAGAGAGATATCACAAGTAGGCAGAGAGGCAGGCAGAGAGAGGGGGGGAAGCACACTCCCTCCTGAGCAGAGAGTCTGATGCAGGGCTCAATCCAGGACCCTGGGATCATGACCTGAGCTGAAGGCAGAGGCTTAACCCACTGAGCCACCCAGGCGCCCCATGAATCTCATTTTAGAAAAGTTATTCAGTATGCTGATGGAAGTCATTAACCTTGCAGTGTGCTAATTTTGAACCACTAATTTGTTCTCCCTTGAAGTGTACACTTTACAAAGTCAAGTTTCCTAATATTAATATTAACATTTTTACAGAATAAAAACAGGAAGTGTCAAATATGAAAAGTGGAACTTTTCCTCAAATTTTCTGGTCTCAGGACCTTTTACACTCTTAAGTATTATTCAAGATTCCACAGATTTTTTGTTTATATGGGTTATATTTATTGATATTTATTTCATTAGTATTTAAAGCTGACAAAAGTTTAAAATATTTATTTATTCACTCATTTAAAAATCATAAGTGTATTACATATTATCATAAATGACATTTTTATAAAAAACAATTACATTTTCTAAAACAGTAAACAATTTACTGAGAATGACATTATAATGCATTTTTCCAAGCCTCTTTAATACCTGACATAATATAAGACTGGTGGATTCTCATATCTCCTTCTGCATTCAGTTTGTTATAATATGTAGTTTTAGCTAAAGTATATAAAGAAAATCCAACATGATAGGAGGTTAGAAAAGAGAGGAATATTTTAATAGTGATTTTAGATCATTGTGGGTACTCAATTGATACTACACCAAAACTTGACAAGTTTTGTTTCATAAATGTGTTTTTTGCAGTGTACACTCTAAAGCTTTATGAAGGAGCTTTCATACTTTGTTATATTAAAATCCATTGGTCTGTCTTGTACTCTGGACAATTTATCTATGTATAATTTCTTAACATCCTGCGTTGACCAATTGGAAAAGCGTTTTTCACTGAATTATGTAAATTTTCCATAGATTGACACATTTTAGTAAGCAATATAGGGAAAATGTCACCTTCTTACCTCCATTGATATCACAGTGGTTGACAAAAGTTTTCTGGAAGTCTCATTTTTTTGAAACTCTAATATTTGACAATAAATAGTTGTTTTCCTTGAGTGATGGATTCACTTTATTAAGATATAATGTCTTCCAAATACACTAGTCTGAATAATGATAGATGTCTTTCATGTAAAAATGGGATTTTGTGCAATTAAGCTCCCCAAAACAATAGCTAGTTCAGTTCATAAATAATCACACAAGTACTTTACTTGAGAAGGACATCATATTATGTGATGTAGCAGAACTGCTTTATGCATATCTCCCATCTTCACTAGACTATGGGTTGAAATTTAATAAAATTTAGTAAAATTAATCATTTTTACTGCATCTACAAGGACATTTCTTTTTTTTTTAAGATATTATTTATTTGAGAGAGAGAGAGAGCATAAGAGGGAGAGGTCAGAGGGAGAAGCAGACTCCCCGCCGAGCAGGGAGTCTGATGTGGGACTAGATCCTGGGACTCCAGGATCATGATCTGAGCCGAAGGCAGTTGCTTAACCAACTGAGCACCCAGGAGCCTCTACACGGACATTTCTAAGTGAAGTTTTATTTTATTTTATTTTATTAAAATTGTATTTTATTTATAAATTCATTTGTTTTTACTGTATTTGCCAGTGAGGAATACAGTATCATTTGCAGAATAAATGAATGAATAAATTGCTGTTAAAGCTCCAGAAATTGCAGATTCTTCATGGAATTAGTGTGCTCAGGAGAAGCAGGTTATAGACCAAATCCTCTTATTAAGTCTTAAGTAGCTCCTTCTAATAAGTCAGTTGCGAACATTGGACTAGTGAAGGAGTCTTGGAGTGTTTTTACCCAAAAATGCACTGCAGATGCTTACTGATGCCAAGATTCTAGCTTTCATCTGTTCCTTTCAACCCCTTAAGCTCTTTAAACATCACAATTTTTTCTTCCATCTGAAGATATCGCAAGTTAATATTTAGGTCCCAAACTTAATTTCTTTCTTGTTTTATCAGCCAGTTGATTATTTTGAATAAATCTTAATTCACTGCCAACAAAACATGTATTCTCTCCTTGAAAGTACACTAGTATGAGTTTTTAAATATGGCCAGTATTTTTTAACTCTGCATATGTGATTGATTATGAGAGAAGAGTACATCAGGAAAATCGTGTGTAAAAAACATAGAGATAGAGAAATTTTAGTTTTATTTTTGGTAAGACATAAAGGACAAGAAAGCTTAAGAAGTGACAGAATTAGGAGAAGGGTAAACATTCTTGATAGAAGGGTAGGATGGTTTTTTACATATTATTTTGTCTTATGAAAAGAGGTGAGTTATATAGGAAAGGTATTAGTATCAATTTTATAGGAGAGAAAACCTAGCTAAAAAGACTTTTCCAACTGCCAGAGAGATTACATTTGTTATTTTCAGAGCTAGGAAAAGAACCCAAGGCTCCTAAAATTTGTCCAGAATGCATTATTATTAGAATTGCTTTTAATCCTTTCATGCCCCAATACTTAAGATAAATGAAATCATTATGAGGAGAAACACATTTTTAAAAAAAAACTGGCATTGAGCCTTCTACCATCCCCGATGAATGTAAAGCCCTAAGAACCAGATTACATTTCCCATAGAGGGAAAAAATATATATAGTTCCAGATCTTCTTATAAATGTAAATATTTAAAAGTTGCCTTTGTAATGGAAGGCTATTTTACTGTATTATTCAAGACTGGTTTAAGAGTCACTACTGTATATTTTTCAACTTAAGAATGTATTTTGGATAGGAGATAAAGATTTTGATTAACTGCTTGGCAATTTAAAATGTGCTATGGCTACATCTTCCCTTTCTGGTGAGTAAACTAAAACCAATTTTTCTACATTCTATATAGAGTAGCACTTTAAATTTGAGAAACTACTCTATTTTCATAAATTACTGGTGTGAGGAAACTATTCTTTTGCCAGTACATGAAAACTATGAAATTTAATAATGCATTTCTTAAATTTTTAATTCAAGAAAAATTCCAGAGTGTAAAGTAAGATTTCATTTACAATGTTGCTTCCTCTCAGTGCTTAAATTCTTTCTTTTCAGCTAATTGATAAATACCAGTTGAAAATAAAAGTACAAGACATGGGTGGTCAGTATTTCGGTTTGCAGACAACTTCAACTTGCATCATAAATATTGGAGATGCAAATGACAACTTGCCAACTTTTACCCGTACTTCTGTAAGTACATGATAGTAGGAAAAGAAAAATGTACAACCCAGTGTTAATTGCTAAACATGCTTAACTCCATCCATGCCTGCCCCATGATTTCAAATGCAGTATCCCCAATCCCATGACAGTAATTTGGATTTACGGCTTAAAAATCATGTATACGTAGTCCTTGGAAATTAGAACTGAGTCTATTTCCCACAGTGCTCTATTTGTGACAGTTACTAACTAACTAACGCTTTTTTGTTGTTTTTATTGTTTTAGTATGTGACGTCAGTGGAAGAAAATACAGTTGATGTGGAAATCTTACGTGTTACTGTGGAGGATAAGGACTTAATGAATACTGCTAATTGGAGAGCGAATTATACCATTTTAAAGGGCAATGAAAATGGGAATTTTAAAATAGTAACAGACCCCAAAACCAATGAAGGAGTTCTGTGTGTGGTTAAGGTAAGAATAAATTAGTAAATTTTTTTATTTGCAGCTTATAATGTCATAGATTAGCATTCTAGAGCTTAATGAAAAAAGAATTGTGGTAACTATAGGGATAAAATAGATACATAGGTAAATATAAATGCCATGTTCTCTGTATCTATAATGAGATGAGTATATTCAAATTGGGAGCACCTTTTATAAAGTCCTGGTATTTAAAATAATATTATGTGTGTGCATGTGTGTGTGACTTAATAGTATTTACTTTGTAACCAACACCTCTTAACAATTAAAAACCTGGCTTTGATGTCTATGGGACAATGCCAGACTTTCCTAGACCATTCTTTCTGTAGCTGGTTCAGGGAGCCTCCACTTAATGATTTTCCCAAATGGTGAGTTATTCCTGGTGAAACTGATAGGGACAGAATTTGTAGATGGGTTCATTTATATCTAGCATACATTACAACCTTAGCTTCCTTCTCGGTTGAGAATGGGAATCTTCAAGCATTCAGAGATCCAAATACTTACAAAACATCCTTCTACTATTATTCTTTTTTTTTTTTAAAAGATTTTATTTATTTATTTGACAGACAGAGATCACAAGTAGGCAGAGAGGCAGGCAGAGAGAGAGGAAGGGAAGCAGGCTCCCTGCTGAGCAGAGAGCCCGATGTGGGACTCCATCCCAGGATCCTGAGATCATGACCTGAGCCGAAGGCAGTGGCTTAACACACTGAGCCACCCAGGCGCCCCCCTTCTACTATTATTCTTCAACATCTCAGAAGACCTCCCTGCTAATTCAGGAGCCAGTTAGCACCTAAAGCCACCTGCTTTGGACACAGTCATCGTCTTATTTCTGCTGCATCATTAACTAGAAAATGATTCTATCTTGGGTCCATGCACTTTCTCTTTTGTACATATTCATAAGAAGCGTGAATCAAAAATGACAAATCCTTTTTCTTACAATGATGAAAATTAACCGCAGTTTGTGGTTTAATTTCTCTGTTTCAAAACAGCAAAAAAAAGGTCTTTTGGACCATATCTCTTTCCTCATCCAACCCCTGCCCTGATCCGTAGTATTCTAAGAAGGAATTTTATCTCTGTGAAGTCCAAGACCTGACAAAATCTCTGTCTTGGAGGAAATGACTTTACATATTCTCATTATAGCTACATATCAGGCAAGAAAAAATAAAAACCTTCCATTAAATTTGGTACTACCAGTTCTTTAAAAAAGTAACTGGGATGGAAGAGCTAAAAAAAAAGGAAAGTGTAATGTCCGTGAACTTTCTATTTTCTTCTCGGTTCTCTCTGAAAAACTTTTTATAAATTTGACCCACATTTTCTACCCCAAACAAGGTACAAATAATTTTCTTCATCTAAAGAATAGGGTAAACTGTCCCCAAATGAATGAAGTAGTAAATAACCATTGGTTAGGGTATGGAGTTCCTCAAGTAATCTCTCAAGTGTTAAACATTGAAACACTTTAATTAAATGCTTTTTTTTTTTTTTTTTAAGATTTTGTCTATTTGACAGAGAAAAATCACAAGTAGGCAGGGGGGAGGGGGGAAGCAAGCTCCCTGCCTAGCAGAGAGCCCGATGCAGGACTCCATCCCAGGACCCTGGGATCATGACCTGAGCTGAACCCACTGAGCCACCCAGGCGCCCCTAATTAAATGCTTCTTGAATTCATTATCAGGACCTCTGATATTACTCACAGTTGAGGAACAGTTTTTGTTTTGTTTTTCGGGTTCCACCCAAATACTGAATCGGTTGGATTCCCCTCCTCCAAACACCACCTGGTTTCTGGGTATTTATTTAATATTTTCCTGACTGTTCTCAACACTAGTTATGTATGCCAGTTAGCATGGCCAAATATTACCAGGAAGCCTTGATCTGATTTTCAGCACACTTGTGTTTTGCAGCCACTGAATTATGAAGAAAGAGAACAGGTGAATCTACAGATTGGGGTTGTTAATGAAGCTCCGTATTCTAAAGAGGCGAGTTCACAATCCATCATGAGCACGGCGACAGTTACTGTTAATGTAAAAAATCAGGACGAGGGCCCTGAGTGTAGCCCTTTGGTGCAAACCGTTCAAATTAAAGAAAATGTGCCAGTGGGAACAAAGAGCCGTGGATATAAAGCATATGACCCCGAAACAAGAAGTAGCAGTGGCATAAGGTATCCTGTTTTAATGAACTCCAAATTTACTTGTTTTGATGCCAGAATTATAATGTTGCCTACGATATGATTTGCTACTTTAATTCATCTTTATTAACAGGTATAAGAAATTAACTGATCCAAAAGGATGGGTCACTATTAATGAAAACGAAGGATCAATCACAGTTTTCAGAAACCTGGACAGAGAGGCGGAAAGTGTCCGAGGTGGCATATATAATATCACAATTCTTGCATCAGACAAAGGTAAGAACTACTTACCTTTCCCCCTACTTATATTCTCAGTTTTTAAACCAAAACATAGATTTGCAATTAGCTGCATATATACATATATATGTATATATATATTTATTTATTTGTGTTATATTAGTTACCATAAAATACATCACTAGTTTTTGATGCAGTGTTCCAGGATTCACTGTTATGCACCACATGCAGTGCTCCATGCAATCCATGCCCTCCTTAATACCCACCACCGGGCTCGGCCATCCCCGCACCTTTCTCCCCTCTAAAATCTCCAATTTGTTTCTCAGAGTCCACAGTCTCTCAGTTCATCTCCCCCTCCGATTTCTCCCAAGTCACTTTTCCTTCCCTTCCCCTAATGTCCTCCATGTTATTTCTATGCTCCACAAGTAAGTGAACCCATATGATAATGGACTTCCTCTGCTTGACTTATTTCACTCAGCATAATCTCCTCCAATCCCATCCATGTTGATGCAAAAGTTGGGTATTCCTCCTTTCTAGTGGCTGCATAATATTCCTTTATATATATGGACCATATCTTTATCCGTTCGTCTGTTGAAGAGCATCTCAGCTCCTTCCACAGTCTGGCTCTTGTGGACATAGCTGCATATATTCTCAAAATGTATTTCTCCCCAGAAGATATAGAATGGTTGAAAAGTTTGCTGTAATTTATTAACTCATGTTTGCTTTCTAATAACACCCTCAGTTTTATGTAATTGTAAAATAATTTAGTAATAGAAATACTGGAGAGGATAATTTTTTAAAAGTAAACAATTGAAATTGAGAAAGTTACTCTAGTAAAATTAGCTTCAGTTTATCTAGTCGTGTCTTTTAAAATGTTCACTTTGGCAGGAGAATTCGTTGCAACAGAGAACATGCTCGTTGCCTGATAGTGCATTCCTAGAAAACTGTTCTGTCTTTTTACAGGAAACTCTCAGTATACTTAGGGATTAAATTCTGACTAAGGAACGTTATTTAAAAATAATTATAATCATGATTAATGGTATATTATAAAATTAGAAAGACAAACACTGTGAATCCATAAAACCATATGAAAGATAAAATATTCTGTGAGTCCTACAAAATGGAGAGGAATATGACCACAGTGGTTATGTATGAGATGTATTTGGTGCATGACATACATTTGACTTCAGTGCCTCCATAAACTAAGTATGCTAACTACAGCAAACATATGTTATTACACTATAGCTTACAACATTAGAGTTTAGAAGCAATTTTGGAAGATGTTTTAGGTATTTCGGTTCTATCTAAATGAATGAGAAATGGTTCCTATCCATTGATTGAATCAGTAAGGTTGTAGTTATTATTAATTTAACTTTGATTAATTAAAGACTTTCCTTTAAGGCCTCAGGTTCCTTTGTCCCTTAGTCAGGACATTCTTTTTGGTCAAAGCCAGGTGAAAAAGAAGAATAACATGAAAATCAAATCTGTTCTGTTTACATTTTTAACAGGGCTTGGCAAATGGTTTGTTGATAGATCAGATAAATTTATTGTCCAGAATTAAGAGATTTGGGATATAATTTTATTCTACATTCTCCTTTGTTGCAGAGGAGATAAAATAATTGAGAGGTCAAATATTTGTATGGCGCTTAGATGAGCTAATCATCCTTGCGGAATAGAATAAATGCATCATGGGGCCCCTTCCCATTCATTTCTGTTGAAGAGAGTAGGGACTGAATGTTACCATTTATTTTATGAACTCAGATCATACAAAGGGGTTTTTTGTTTGTTTGCTTCTTTGCTTTTTCTGTTTTTATCTTTTTCTAAAATCTGTGCTGACTACTTTCCTTTGGACCCTACCAGCTGCTTCCTGATGAAAGATGGTGTCTTGTGAGCACAGACATTACATCCATTCTCACTTTCCATCCTCCTGCTTCTCTATGGCACTTGCTTCCTCTTTCTGAAACCCTCTTGCAAGGCATCTGTGTATAAATATTTTCACACTTTCCTCTCTGGTCCATATGCTTTCTGGTACCACCTTCTGCTGTCCTGAATACAGCTGTTTCTTCAACTTTGGGTTCAATTTCTCTCTTCTTCTCAGTGTCTTCTCAGATCAAACTCTCTTGGTAGTGTCACTCAGGTGTGTCCTCTATATAGCTCAGTTTTAGATTTTTTAAAAAAAAGATGTTATTTATTTACTAGAGAGATGGAGAGAGAGCACAAGTAGGTAGAGCAGCCGGCAGAGGGAGAGGGAGAAGCAGGCTCTCTGCCAAGCAGAAAGCCCGATGCGGGGCTCAATCCCAGGACCCTGGGATAATGATCGGAGCTGAAGTCAGCGGCTTAACCCACTGAGCCACCTTGGTGCCCCTTAGGTTTTTATCTTTGTTGGATTATTCCAGCTTTGAGGAGGAGTGTGCTTTCAAAACTTTTGAAACATTGAACAGGAGTGTGCCATGTTTAAAACTCATGAAACCAAGGGTAGTTCACTTTCCATGACTTCATATTTGGAATTAGTACTTACTCATATAGAACCATATAGAACCGTGTTAATATTAGAAGGTGAGCATTGCATGCCTACATTCCAATGAATTAGAACATTATTTATTTAGTCAACATGAAAAACAGAGCTGTGAAACACTGTAAATTAGATGTCTAAGATCTTCGGTTTAAATATTGTACACTGATACAAATCACAATGCCTCAAAAAATAGAGTGTATTGTACAACTCTAAATGTTTAATGGAAGTGAGGTTCAGACATTTAACACAGTAGTGGAGGAGCAAACATTGTAGAGGTCAATTTTTTTTTAATTTTTTTAAATTTATTTATCAGAGAGAGAGGGGGAGAGAGTGAGCACAGGCAGACAGAATGGCAGGCAGAGGCAGAGGGAGAAGCAGGCTCCCTGCTGAGCAAGGAGCCCAATGTGGGACTCGATCCCAGGACTCTGGGATCATAACCTGAGCCGAAGGCAGCTGCTTAACCAACTGAGCCACCCAGGCGTCCCTGTAGAGGTCAATTTTTAAAGACAATGCAGTCAATCAGGTTCAGCCAGGAAGCCATGTGCTTTCAACTCTGTGTGTGGATCCAATGTCAAGAAATGTTCAAGACATTCCTCAGTCCCAGTTTTCAGAGAGAGCTAGAACACAGTACATAGAGAGAGAAGAGATTTTTGAGAGGTGAAATTATTCTGCCCTCTGGAAAGTATAACAGGTAGATAAAATACAGATCTCCCTGCTTCCTTTGTCTCCCTTTCCGTTCTCTTTTTTTAAGTTGTCCAAAGTGAGAGATTGTTGCATTATTTCCTGTATCTTATTCCTTCTCTCCTGGTTCCCTTTTCTTCTTGCTGGTGCACATTCCTTACTAGTTCTTCCAAAGTGGTTGTCTAGGGGACAAACCCTACCCATTTTATTCTGAAAAATATTTCAATGTCATTCTCCTGCTTGATTTGATCATTTGACTTGATGTACAGTTTTGAGGTAGGTCCTTCTTTCCCTCAGCACTGTGAGGGGTCATACTCCATTATCTATTGGCATCTCATGTTGCTGAGGCAAATTTTATCTACTGTCAATCTCATTATTGTCCATTTGTAGGTAATAAGTCTAGGCAACTTTTTTGGCTCACTGGGTTGCATTTTATAGTTTTAATACAGTGTTTATGGTGTGAGTTTATTTTTATTTATGTAGCACTGCCATCAGAATATATTTTAAAAAAATCCTTGCTTCTCTTTAATTCTGGGATATTTTCAGCAATTATCTCTTTAAATAGTGCTTCCCTGCCATTCTATTTATTCTCTTGTAGAATCCCTATTAAAGGAATGTTGTTGTTTTAGTTCTACTGGAATTTAAGCTATAATTTCATTGCTCTTGAAACAGTTACCCCCTTTTCTTTAAATGTCTTTGAAGATACTAAATATACATGTTTCAAAGATGTCTTGCATAGAGTGAATTAATCCTCCGTTGAGTGTTTTTTTTTGGTTTTCCTTTTAGCATCGCTCTTGCGCATTCTGGAATTTTGATTTGCAAGCTTATATTACATGGGAGGTATCCAGTTTGCTTTCTCCTTTTGGTTTCTTCCTCTCCACTTTACCCCATAGCAGTCTTGTAGTTGCTGCCACTTTGTCCTTCTCTTTTCTTTTTTTTAAGATTTTATTTATTTATTTGACAGACAGAGATCACAAGTAGGCAGAGAGGTAGGCAGAGAGAGAGAGGGGGAAGCAGGCTCCCTGCTGAGCACAGAGCCCAATGCAGGGTTCGATCCCAGGACCCTGAGATCATGACCTGAGCTGAAGGCAGAGGCTTTAACCCACTGAGCCACCCAGGTGTCCCTGTCCTTTTCTGGGGCCCGCCTTTCAGGTCTCCTTGTCCTTGATGACACTGCAGGTATCACAGGGCCTGTCGCCTTGGTCCAGGTAATGACCCCAGGGCTGCGCCTGGTCTTCCAGCTTTTCCAGGTTGGCAGCTTCATGTAAGACACGGCCCCAGACAGCAGGTGGCATAGGTGGGTTTATCCTCTTGTCCATCATTGATGTCCCAAGGCCTCCTGATGAAGCAGAAAGAAGTGATCTAGAGGCAGATATCCTGATTTGTGTTCAGCTTCAGACTAAACAACTGTGTTACTGATTTGGGGCCTGGACCCACATCTCCTTCATCTTTGAATCCCCTAGATTTTCCAGTACGGTGCCCTGTACGAAGTAGTTATTTAGTAAATTTTTATTAGACATAGAGATTGATGTTTTCCTTAGGCTGTAGCCATGGGGATTAGTTTGGTTTACAAGTGATTTTTTACTTCTGGAGTCTTTTTACCTTCAAACGTTTCTAGGTACTGTTTTGTTCTCATCTTCCAAATGCATATCTTCTCCCTTTTGGTTCCCCTGCTCCAAAACGTTATGCACTTTCTATATGCATATGAAATTCCGGGCTCCTGAGGTTGGCTTTTGGGGACCCTTAGCTCTTCTCTGTGGTGTCAGTTCCAGCCAGTCTGCCTTCCCCCCTCATTCTGTCTAGAACATGGTTGTACACACTGTGCCTTCCCACCTTCTCAAATATCCCTGTGCTTGTAACTATACCAGAAGCGCCCTCGGTCATATTTTCTTCTTTAAAAAAAAGTCAGTCAAGGGGCGCCTGGGTGGCTCAGTGGGTTAAAGCCTCTGCCTTCGGCTCAGGTCATGATCCCAGGGTTCTGGGATCGAGCCCCGCACCAGGCTCTCTGCTCAGCAGGGAACCTGCTTCCCCCTCTCTCTGCCTGCCTCTCTGTCTACTTGTGATTTCTGTCAAATAATTAAATAAAATCTTTAAAAAATAAAAATAAAACTATTTTTTTCGATGTACAAGTTCCCTAATAAAAACTCAGAACATTAAAAAATTCATATTTTTGTATCCAATTTTCTAGATGGGAGAACCTGTACTGGAACACTGGGAATTATACTTGAAGATGTGAACGATAATGGCCCCGTGATACCCAAACGGACAGTAGTAATCTGCAAACCCGTCCTGGCATCTGCGGATATCGTTGCCGTTGATCCCGACGAGCCTGCGAACGGCCCGCCCTTTGACTTCAGTTTGGACAGCGATGCTGATTCAGACATAGAAAGAAAGTGGAGATTGAGAAAAATTAACGGTACGTGAATGCCGTTAATACCAGTTTAGTTCTTAGTCTGTACTTCTGACTTTAGCCATGAGAGGATCTATGGTGACAGGAATGACAAAAATGAAGAGGCCCTCTCTCAGCTCTTAACTCCTCAGAGGGTTCCTCGTTTCCTAACTGAACTACGCAGGGGCCCTGAAGTCTTGGTCGCCCAGCACTTCAGCTTTCACGACTCGAGATCTGCTATAACCTGAGGGGCTTTTCTTTTTTTCTTTTTTTTTTTTTTAGGGGCTTTTCTTTTGAAGTGTTCTTGAATGTGAATTCCAACCCCATGCTTCCAAGGAATATTCCTCCATTTTCTTTTATGACAAATTAGAACACAAAGTTGTAACCCAACGGAAGGGGAACAGGAAGGGAAAAGGAAAACAAGGATGTGTAGAAGCTGTGGTGACAAGTTAAGGCCCTGTGCCCCGAATCCTGCTCTGTGAACTGACAGCATTTTCAGTCTTTTTAATAATATTCCTGTGTGTGTGTGTGTGTGTGTGTGTGTAAGGTTATCAACTGTTCTTTCTTGGGAAGAACTAACCTTACTTTTAGATTTTCTCCATTCTACTGATTTGATGTCATAACATCATTTCCTTTTAGATCGTGTGAAAGGAGGTAGTAATTTTTTTTAAAGATGTTTATTTATGTATTTATTTGACAGAGAGACAGCCAATGAGAGAGGGAACACAAGTAGGGGGAGTCGGAGAGGGAGAAGCAGGCCTCCCGCTGAGGCAGGAAGCCCGATGCGGGCTCAATCCCAGGACCCTGGGATAATGACCTGAGCTGAAGGCAGCCACTTAATGGGCTGAGCCACCCAGGCACCCTAGTATTTCTGTTTAATATTCCTGCTTTGTACAGTAAAACATTGGAAGGCTTATGTCAGTCAAAATTTTGTTGCTTTTAAGTTCTACTCATTTGTGAAATAACCCCAAAGTCTGGGAAACACCAAGTTAGGAACATATTCCAATGAGTCTTTGAAGTCAAATAGACTAGGTTAAATGCTGGCTCCACTGATTATTAGTAATGTATGTATGACCATGCTACTTATTCTCTTTGGGCCTTAATTTACTTATACGTAAAATGGGATTATTTGGGGAGTAAACAAGATAATGAAAGCATCAGACCATGGCACGTTATACATTGTAAATTTTGGTTTTGTTAGTCTTCTTATTTTTAACACAGAGACTCACCAAGTTAACCATGCTTTCTTCTAAAATGGACTTATCCACTGATTCCTTTACCCAAATACCCAAATTTATATTTAGAGCTTCAAACACCCTAATAATAAATGGGACAGTTAAATGGAGAAGGTTTCTTCTTAAGAATGGGCATGTGGCATCAACATTCAGAATAGGTATATATTTTGGATCTATACCCAAGACTGAATTGGATATTGACCTGGATATTCTCTACCCCCAAAAAATACATCAGAACTATAAAGTGTACAGTTGGCCCCAGGGTCCTAGAGGATTGTGAGACACTACAGCATCAAGACAACTCACACATACCAGTGTGTTCAAGGTCAGCCATGTTCCAAGCTGATTGTGACAGTGAGTCACAACTTTATATCTGTTTGGCACAATATATGAGAACAGAATAAAGGGAAACATCCAGAATTTCAGATTACTGTTCTCTGAAAAACCATGTATATAAGAAAATTGCACTGAATGGTGATATTAAAAATTTTTGAAGATATGAGTGCTTTAACACCTCTTGTGATAAGAAGGGTTTGTTTATGAACAGAAAAATATATTATTATAAAAGCCAAAGGATGTTTATGTAAGAGGCAGCAGAGAGAAACTTGGATATGCAGTATGTTTACCGTTGCTGTAGATGAGAACTCATCAGTCCATTTACATTCTCAGTCCTGTAGCCTTTGTGCCTTCCCATCAAGAAGGCCTATTTGTCAGGAAATATGGCAAATATCCTAACGCTAGAAGAAATTAGTGACATTCTCTATCACTCAGTTTTATTTTCTTTCAGATACGGCCGCTCGTCTTTTCTTTCAGGAGGACCTTCCATTTGGAACATATCAAGTACCTGTCAGAGTCACAGACAGACATGGTGTGTCGCTCATTACTCCACTAACTGTTAAGTTATGTGACTGTGTTACTGAAAATGACTGCACGCTTCGCACAGACCCGAGGATCGGCCACGGAGAAGTGAGACTCGGAAAGTGGGCCATCCTCGCCATATTGTTGGGCATAGCCTTGCTCTTTTGTAAGTCCCTTTACCAACTTGAATAACAGCCTTTGCGATAACTTTAAAGACACAGGCTTAGAATCAGCACTGCTACCTGTAGCTGTTCATTTGTATATAGTTCTAGTTCTACTTAACACAACATACTGAATTTATTTATTGAAAGCACTGTTCTCGTGCTATTGCATCACAGACATAAAATTCAGTGCAGTGAGCATGTCTTTGTGGCATACCAGCTTAGAGCAGACTTTCTCCACAAGCCACCATATTTATATTTTCTGGAAAGCTGACTTTGTGTGAGTCATCCTAAATTCATAACTCCATATTGTTTTATGATCAACTGAAGTAACTTCTCTCATCCTCCAGGTATTCTGTTTACCTTAGTCTGTGGGGGTACTGGGGCAGCTAAGCAGCCCAAAGTATTTCCTGATGATTTAGCCCAGCAGAACCTCATTGTGTCAAACACGGAAGCTCCAGGAGATGACAAAATAGTAAGTAGTTTGTTCTTTTTAAAATAAGTACAAAGGACAAATTGGCCTAACCAACTATAATTATCTTTTCTGAGAAAAGTTCTTTTGAAATCAGGTAACTGACAATATATAAAATTTCATCCGTCCTATGGACTAGATAAATGATGTTGATTCTCTTGATGATACGTGGCCTTTCAATGTGGGCATATAGTATTACTTAAGAGTTACAATTCTTTAGCATCTCATTATTATTTCTACTTAAAATGTTTCATGACTTCAACTTTAGGTCCAGTCTTTTTTATATATTGAAACTGCTGGTTGTGTTGTAAAAATATTTCATTTAATTATTCACAGATCATCAGCATAATTATTTTAATTTTTTTTTCTGGCAACAGCAATAAAATGACTACGAGCTTTGATCAGTGTGGGAAGAACTTTAATGGAGTCTTTCTGGTTCTAATATGGGTTAGAAAGAAGCCCGAGGTCAAACATGAAATGACAATGCTAGCAAGTGACTACAGAGCTCCAACTTTGATTTCTAGCCTAGTACATAGATGAGGGACTTATAAATTTTCTATGGAAAGCATAATGATGATAAGAACAGGAAAGATTTAGAAAACAAAAGTCGTTGACATCTAGGAAGGTATTGGAAAAAAATAAAACTTAAGAGTTTCCCACAAAAACACAGCATAGAAAGTTAGTGCCCAGAGCTGCTTTGTTCTTATTTTCCCTGCTGATTAATTTTTCTTTATTGAGATTACAGGATTTATTATTGCAACTAAGATTTTTATGGCAACTCCTTTTTCTGTATTTTTGTTTTAGTTGAGGGGAACGACATTAGACACCATAAAAATACTGATCGCCGTTTCTGTTTCTTGTTCTAGTCTAGTCTAGTTCCTCTAGGTGAAGGAGTGAATTTAAACCAAGCAGGGTAAATTCACATGAGATGTTGATGCCGGGATCCTGATTTTGAGCTTTGAGATTTTGGAAGGATTTAAGGAATGAGCTTGTGCAGTATTCTAAGAAGTTATTTATTTATTCATTTATTTATTTATTTATTTATTTAACAGAGATCACAAGCAGGCAGAGAGGCAGGCAGAGAGAGAAGAAGAAGCAGGTTCCCTGCTGAGCAGAGAGCCTGATGTGGGGCTCAATCCCAGGACCCTGGGATCATGACCTGAGCCGAAGGCAGAAGCTTTAACCCACTGAGCCACCCAGGCGCCCCAGTATTCTTTTTTTTTTTTTAAGATTTTATTTATTTATTTGACAGAGAGAGATCACAAGTAGGCAGAGAGGCAGGCAGAGAGAGAGGAGGAAGCTGACTCCCTGCTGAGCAGAGAGCCCGATGTGGGACTCGATCCAAGGACCCTGAGATCATGACCCGAGCGGAAGGCAGCGGCTTAACCCACTGAGCCACCCAGGCGCCCCCACGCCCCAGTATTCTAAGAAGTTTTTAAGAAGGAATATACAGTTAGCTTTCTGATTTGTCTCAAGGTGTAGACCAGTTGACATCTGCAATTTGCAGATGCCCTGGACGCCGTACTCAGAATTGTCAAGACAGATTTAGTTCTTGCCCTCAGGGAGCTTACCTTCTAACACAAAAATGTAGAGCATTATCTGCATGTTCGCTTCTGTATGCAAATTGTTTGCCTTTCAGTGTTCCACCAATGGTTTCACAACGCATACTGCGGGCAGTTCGGCTCAGGGAATTTGTGGTACCATGGGATCAGGAGTGAAAAATGGAGGGCAGGAGACCATTGAAATGGTGAAAGGCGGACACCAGACCATGGATTCGTGCCGGGGAACTGGGCACCATCACACCCTGGATTCCTGCCGGGGAGGACCGGTGGAGGTGGACAACTGCCGATATACCTACTCCGAGTGGCATAATTATACTCAGCCTCGTCTTGGTGAAGTGAGTTTCCCCGGTGTCCTACAAATTTATTTTAATTTCCTTTCAGTTTTCTAAATTATTTCAATTTAGTAGCCTGACCCTTATTTTCAGTTAATTATTAATCTATTAATTGTAAAGTTGTTTTTCCTAATTTTGATTTAGTAATGCTCAGTATTAAGTGGAAATTTACTTTTCCTCTCAGTTGGTTTCATTTTTCATTCTTACAGAAATACTGTTAGATCTAATACTTTATTAGATATGAAATGTCCTATTTATTTGGTATAAGAACAACAGAAAAGAATTGTTATCCCAGTTTATGTGTTTTTTTTTTAAATATAGAGCTTATCTGTACAATATTTAAATTATTTTTTTCTATGATTTTGTGTTAATATTTCCCATGTGACAAATCGTTATCTTAGAAAACAAAAGCGTGGGACAAGGCAATTATAGCTTTATGGTCCCTAAGCCTATCTGGAAAGATCTGAGCCCACCTAAATTTGGGTTCAGTTTAATGGGTGCATCTCACTTATGAGATGATTTTGAAAGGGAAACTAATGATCACCTAACCTGAACCCTCGTATACTTGCTGCCACATATGTGAGTTTTTAGAGACATGCTGTAGAGTGAATTTATAGATGATTTATGATATAGACCAATCATGTGCATTTTTTATATGTAGGAATCCATTAGAGGACACACTCTGATTAAAAATTAAACAATGAAAGGTAAATCAAAGCCATTATTTTTATGTTAGTAAGTTTTGGTGTTTAAAATAATAATAATAAAATATATTGTGTTTCTCCCCTGGCAGAAGGTGCAACTGTGTAATCAGGATGAGAAGCATGGACATGCTCAAGACTATGTCCTTACGTATAACTACGAAGGCAAAGGATCGGTGGCTGGTTCTATAGGTTGTTGCAGTGAACGACAAGAAGAGGATGGGCTTGAGTTTTTGGATCATTTGGAACCCAAGTTTAGGACACTAGCAGAAGCATGCATAAAGAGATGAGTGTGTTCTGATACATCTGCAAAAGCCAGTCGCTTTATCTCCCTCCCACCCGTGCTATTTTCATTACAGCCCATGTTTTTTAAAAAATTGGATATGCTGTTTCAGGTTTTCCCCTCTTTATTTCAGTGGTATCTCTTTAAACATATGCATATTTACAGAAAAAAAGCTGTAAATACATATACAAATCTCCCAAGTTTTGCATAGTTATTAATTAGTTGTCTTCTACCCAAGGAGACATACAGATAGAAAAATTAAAGAAGTCAGTGTTATTGTTTACATTTGGGTATAATGACAATAGCCAATTTATTGTGCAATCGAATGTAATGAGTTCAAATGTGTGTCATACACTACTTAAAGGATAATCTAATAGAAAATTGTAGAGAACTCGCTTTCACATTAATTAGTTGTTTGTACAGTGCTTGAAAAGTGCTATTCTCCTAAACATTGTAAAGTGTGTATATTGCATCCTTGATAATGTTTTATTTTTAGAACAACCTTTCTTTCTAATTCAAAGGGAGCGTCCCAGCCAGGCATTGACTGGTAATACAACTCCATTTTGGTAGAGTTTAGTTTCTGTTTTACTCTATATAAAATCCTGTGCTGAATCTACGTTTCTCTGTTAATCTATCTTGACAGCAAAGTTTAAGTTTAAAAACTGCTTTAAGGATGTGTTTTTACTTCTGCAGGGTTTTGGTCCTTGGTCTCTCTGTGTTTCTTTCTCTCTCTCCCTCTCATTCTCTCTCTTTCTTTTCTCTTTATTTTTTAAATTTCTACTTGGGTTGGAGAATCTAAATATTTTTAAAAGCCACTTTTCTTCTAAAGTGAGTGATTCTGTTTGTGTTTTATGTAAGTGTTCTAGACTCTGTTTTTCTTGAAATCAGTGTGATGCCGATGTTACTGTTTCAAGTATCTTTGTCGTTGCTTTGTTATTTCCTCAACAAAGGAACTTTAACTTTGTCCTTGAAACTACAAGTAAGTCATGCTTTTATTAGATGCAACACCTGTTGCATGTTAAAATTAGAATGTGGATAATTAGTATATAATAGCGTGTTTACAGTTCCTATCTTCAATGCAAGGATTTAGTTTTTAAATGCAAAATAATGACGGTTTTTGAAATAAGCTTTGAGGTACTGGGATCGTGAAAGCTCTCCAGGAGTAAGTATTTTATAACTTTTTAGATGAAATGGCTAGTCATATCTACGTGTTTAAGAAGTTGCTGTTGTTGTTGTTGTTTTCATATTTTAAAATTAAAGTTTTTAACAAATGTAGAGTGGGCCAAACTATGTATATTTTGAAACAATAAGACAAAATTAAACTGAACAGCCTACCAAATTCCAGGCCAGTTTTCACAGCTGATTTCAATGAATTTTCTATGTGTACTAACTACATGAACATTTTAAGTGTATTTTTGATAGTAACAATTGTTAATAATGTGCCTATCTTAAATTCACAAGTCTGGCTTATAACAATTACTTTTAAAGTTTAACACTAGGTAGTTATTCCATAGTCAATTTTATCATTTTAATAGTTTTATTATTGTTCAGTCAAAAATACTGTTTCTCAAAGTTATTTTAAATAAATCCTGTCTACAATGTTGTGTATTGCTACTTATGAGAAAGTAAATCAAGTAGTTTCAAAATATTAGTGTAAGTTTGTTAATCATGTGCCCGATATGACCTCATAAGATTATATTTGTCTTACTTTGAGCAGTGAGTCTATTCTTTAGAATTGTGTTCTATGTTTTTCAGAATTTTTGTTTGATGTGGAGAGATCATTGGTCCATTGTCATCACTACATGTACATAATTTTGCTATTCTAAAGGTTGTCATGCTATGGGATATTGTTTAAGTTACATGGTTTCTCTGTGTCCGTGTTTTGGTTTGTTTTTTTAAATTTCATCATAAAATGGGGGATAATAGTATAACTCCTTTCCTAGGGCGACTATAAGACATTTGAATAAAAAATAGTTTTTAAGCATGAAATTCATATAGAGTTGTCCACCTAAAAGGCACTCTCCTATAATACTAAATGATTTAATTTTTTATTTTATTTTTTTAAAAAGATTTTATTTATTTATTTGAAAGAGAGAGACCCAGGGGAAGAGGGAACATAAGCAGGGGGAGTGGGAGAGGGAGAAGCAGGCCCCTACCGAGCAGGGAGCCTGATGCTGGACTCGATCCCAGGATGCTAGGATCCAGACCTGAGCTGAAGGCAGATGCTTAACCGACTGAGCCACCCAGGTGCCCCACTAAATGATTTAAAATACGACACATGTACAACCCAATTCATACTAACAATGATCAATTAAGAAAATAGAATAATTGAAAGCTTTTTTTTTCTTTACTTTAGAATGTCTGTCAGTTGAGAATATGTCTCTTCATAATGATTACCTGATGACTGAGTCTTGTCTATCCAATGGTTCAGAACAAATATTGCAAAGATTTCTGAAGTATCTACAAAGGATTGCCTAATCTGAAATACTGTGAAACTATTTAGTTCCAGTTGGATGGAAAGCAGAACATCTACGAAAAATGGGCACTAATTCTAAAGCACTATGAAAGTTATATATGCTTAAGATTCTTCCTGCCATGCCCTTCCTAGGCTTCTCTCCTAGCTGGAAAGGTTGCTTTTCTCAGAGACAAGCAATTGCTTGCCTGGGGAATTTAAGACAGTTGGCCTTCTTCAGGGTAACCCTGAAAATTCAAAGACTCCAGAGAGTGCCTTGATGCAAATCCCACCACCACCCTTACTAACTGTGGGATTTGAGAAGTCACTTAAACTTTGAGTCTAGTTTTCTCCTCTATATGACCTTTATTTGCAAGGATTTTAAGAGTCCATTTCATAGTTTTGTTGTCAGAGTTAAAAGAGTTAATTCGTTAAAAGAATTGGCACAGAAGGATCACTCAATATACATTAGCTGCTGTTATTATCATAAGAGAAGGGAATGCCTTAGTTGGGATAATCATAGCTTTGGTCTCAAGTCTCATTGTACCTTACAGCTGACATCTTGCCATGATGTTCCCATTCATCTTTCCCAAAAGCCTAACGGCCTTTTACCTGTGACGGTCTTTTTGGGAACTAGATGGCTCATAAGTGTTTCCAAGTCTCTCCTTCTTGGTATTCAGAAGCTCCATCTTATCCATAAACCACAAATCAGTGTGATAAATCTTGAGACTTAAATGAAAAACATATACAATTTCTAGTCACCAGATATTTTCTCCTTGAGAGATTTCCCTAAGAAATGGATGGAGCTACTTCAATGAGGGAAGTACTGTTAGTTCATTGCATACAGTCATCTAATGCCTTCCCAGTAAAGCCATGTAAGGCCTTCCTCATAAAGACTGTGCTGGTATGAGAAGGTACATGATGAATTAGCTATTCTCCCCACCCGCACACTCTACTGCAAGACAAGATATGATATAGTTTTGAGCCGACGTTGAAATGGTCCAATGCCTGGAATGGTCCCATACCTGGAAAATGCATCACATGATACCTGGCATGTGGTAAATACACAATACAGTTAAAAAAAAATTCCAGATGATGCAAAAGAACTTTATTACTCTAGTGAGTGAAGTTGTGTTTCCACTACTCCCAAGCTAAGTGTCCGTGAACATGAGGACCCCACCTGTTGTCCTCCATTCCTCTTCATTTGTTCCTCCCACCAGTATCCCAGCTCAACTCGGCATCACTCAGCTCCAACAGTGGTTATGCCTCCAATCTCTTCCCTCTTCCATCCTTCTCCCTGCTGTCAAAGAACAAATAGCATCATGGCATACTCCTGCCTAAGGGCCTGCAATTTTAGAGGATAAATTTGAAATGCATATCACATTCTAATACCAGTTCTCCTGTAAACCACCCCCTCCACCAACACACACACCATTCTCTTATCTTGTGCCTTGCTCCTAACTGGGCCTCCTTGTGCAGTATCTCTACTCATTATCCATTTCTTTCTTACAAAAATATAACTTTTTAAAAAGATTGAGTTCAAAAACCATCTCCCTCTAGCCATATGACATTTATGTGCCTAGAGCACATGGCTATAAATTTTCACTAAGAGGTTATAGAGGTGTGTATGCATTCGTACATGCATGGGTGTGTGTGTGTGCGTGCATGGATGCGTGTGTGTGTGTGTGTGTGTGTGTTATTATATGGAAAAGTTACCGAAGATGAAGGTGTTCCCATTTGTATGCACATTGAACTCTGGCCATCAGTGCATTCTGATGAGCCAAATTATATTGACCAGGTCACAAAGGGAAAACAAAAGGAAGATTACAAATTAAGTTATTTGATTCCTAGCAAGCTACGTAACTTTCCCTTGACATAAATTTTCTATTAGAGATGTGATGTATTTTAGATTCTGCATTGAATTCTTTTTTCAGTGCTGGGGCACTGAATACCTAGAACATCAAACATTCGCATTTACTACTTAGAAAGTGAGGTGATGAGGTTTTGGAATCCCTGTAGTGATGAGAGTGGCAGATCCCATGTCTACATTGTGGTTCAGTTTAGCTCATTCCTTCCTACCTACCTACCTCCAACAATTGTCTGACCTTCTCAGAACTAGCTACACCATGCTGAAACATAGTCCTCAAAGGTTCTTGTCATCTTCACCACTGTGTGCCCAGCATATAGAACAGTAGATTTTCCATAGGTTTGTTGAAATCTTTTTTGCGACCATCTTCTCATCATCAGCATGTTCTAACACTAGTGAAAATAAAATTTTGCTAAAGGGCAAACTACCTTCCCGTCCCTGAGGAAAAGCAACTAAGACACACTTATATCTTAGAAATTCAAGAAATGATTCTTACGGGTTTGCCAAATCCAAGTTAATTATTTATAAATTTTGAGAGTCAAGCCTTGACTCAAAAAGTATCTTGAGAAACCAGAAGCAAGAAAAGTGCAGATCTCAGAGCTTCCTCTGACTTAGAGTGGAACATCACTCTGTAACAGGACACCATGGTGCTCAAGAGCATGGCCAGGAGGAAGTTGAGAGTGGAAAGAAAAAGACAATTGTAGTTTTGAACCTTGGGAGACTGTGACTCTACCACACTGTGAGCTGGTAATGTGGCCTGAAAATAATACGGAAGACAGAGATGTCTGTTCTGCTGTTTTAAGGAACAGACCCACCCAGTGAATGGTGGTCAAAGTTAGTAAATAACCAGTCAGCTATGTTTCTGGGTTTTTGGCTTTCGGGAAACATCCATATGCCTTCTTTTATTTCCTCTGACCTGGATCTGGCTTTCAGTCTGAGAACTGAAATCTTAGAAAGTGAGATCTATTTTTCCTTCCCAGGTGGGTCCTCTGTCCTCACCTTCCCCTGTCCCTTACTATCGCAATAGCTATAGAACAGTGTAAGTCACTTCTGCTTCACTTTTTTTTTTTAAATAGAGCAGATAAATGCATCATCCAGCTGCATTTTTAAATTAAACACACAGCATAGAGTCCTCATGTAAAACCAAAGAAATAGTGTTGACAAGACAAGAAATGAAAACTAGTGCTTGGCATATAACTAGTATACTAAGTAGAACACTGTGAGCTTATTTTATTAAAAAAGACGCGGATCTTATTTTATAGAGGAGTATTGCTGTGTCATGGCTTTGGGACGTACTCTTTACTTTCAAACCTGTTGGGTATGTTTTAAATTCTAGGTACATATGAGACTAAGGAGAAGAGTCTCACTGGTGGCCCTCTGTGGGTAGTGACGGTGCAAAGGAAAAGTCAGGGGCTATTTTGTGCCACTGTAGCTCCTTTGTGACAGTACCCTCATGCCCCAGCAGGAAATCTGGACATTGCTAAGAGTAGTAGAGTTTCTACTAGCTGCCTCTTTTTGTTGTTGTTATATTAGGATGCAGGAGAGAATACAGTGCAGAATATTGTTTCATTGCAGTTGACAAAAATTAGAACAAATTTCCTGAAATATTTGCACTATTTTTTAGAGTGTGGTTCACAGACCATCTGCATCCAATCACCTGTCGTGTTTGTCCAAATAAACTCCCCCGTGGAATCAGAATCATAAGGACGACAGGGAGGAAGGATGGCAGCCTTCACTTTTCAATAAGCTTCCCAGGCCACTTGTCCATCCTCTAAAGGTTGAGAACTATTGATAGGGACTTACTGACTGGGTCTATGTGATGGCTTGGAGGTTTACGACACTCAGGTATTTTCAGTTTTCTTCTTCATATAAGATGCATTAAATGCTAGAATTGTACCAAAGAGTTGAAACACACAATTAGTAAAATTCTGTACTTTCAGTAAATGAACGATTTCAGAATGTACTCTACTCCATCCTTCCTACTCACCACGTGGAGGTGAACCAGAGGTATAATCTTAAGATATGATTGTGGGATCACGACAGTAAACAATCAATAAAAATTAACTGATTTTGCTACATAAATGTGGCTAGCCAATAAGATGCATCCAAATTATATGGCGTATATTCAAAAAATAAATTGGGATTGTCAAATCTCCAGAGACGAATAGGAGCAGAGAGGCCAAGAGTAAGAGCATCTGGTGACTCTGTCCATGAAGTGACAGCTGTTTGGCCATACTCTGCTGATGTGTGGAAGCCGTATCAGGTAGGGTGACAGGTAATGTTCGTAGGGTGACCATCATGGCCAGGATGTTCAGAGGGACCTATGAAACAGGAAAAGGATATGCAGGAAGAGTCAAGAGTTTTCAATTTAAGGTGTGTTTCCATGGAGAGAGGGCCAGTTGGAAAACTTCTAGGAATCAAAAACATGAGGGGAACGCATAGGGAATGAGATGCTCAGTAAGCCGGAGGTGGAGGACAGGGGATGGTTGTCAACATACTAGCTTCAGTGCAAAATTACCAGTCAAATCCAATAAAAGGAATTTATCTTAAAGAAGTAAGATAATGGTACAGGGGCCTGGGTGGCTCAGTGGGTTAGGGCCTCTGCCTTCGGCTCAGGTCATGGTCCCAGGGTTCTGGAATTGAGCCCCGCATCAGAGTCTCTGCTCTGCAGGGAACCTGCTTCCTCCTCTCTCTCTGCCTGCCTCTCTGCCTAGTTGTGATTTCTCTCTGTCAAATAAATAAAATATTAAAAAAAAAAGATAATGGTACAAAGATCCCATATACATGCAAGAATGTTTGTCTCAGTGGCATTAAATATGTGGATAATTGGAACTAAATCAAATGTTCCATAACAGGAAAGTAAATGATTTATAATGTGTTATTGTGATACAGTGTACAACAATTGAGGGTAATGTATAAAATGAGCATAGGTACTGACTTGTAGTCAGGAAGACATGAATGCAAGTTGTAGTTTTGTTCTCACTAACTAGGTAAACTTGGAAAGTCACAGAAGCCTCAGATTCCCTACATACAAAATGGGGATAAATGAAGAAATAGGAATAAATGAAGAAATCGATATATAGTTCTATCTTAGTGTTTCACTCCTGAATTTATCAATAAATGGTAGCTACTGATATTTTTATGGTAATGATGATAAGGGAATGTCATGAAATCATTTTATTTTGAAGGCTAATTAAATAAGAAGGGCATAAAATATAGTGTTAACAAAAAAGTAGAATAATCCTACAGTTCTGTATAATCCCAAATTCATTTAAATATCCGAATGTATGTAATATACTAAATATTGAACAATAATCTCAGGGTGATGGGAATATTTCTTCATTATATAGTTCAGTGTTTCCATTTTTACAATGAATATTATTATTTATAAAATCAGGGGAAATTAATGGAATGAAATTTAGAGCAAAAAAAAAAAAAGCTCATAAGCTTTAGGATTAAGATTTGCTGACCTGTGTAGAAAAACCGTAAATCTAAGCCTTACTATGTCAAGCCTACAATGAACATCTATCTTATACTCATACAAAATGACTGAATTGAAGCAAAAAAAAAAAAAAAAAACATCATCTTACATTATTGTAACTATGTTTTAATGTTTTCTTTTACAAAGTTTTAATAAACATCAGTTAAATCCCTTTTTTTGCATAACACATACAGAAATCATATAAAGATCATTTTAAAAAACCTTCTACATAATAAAATATTTCTACAGCTCTATATGATTCTTTGCACATGAGGTTTCAGAAAATAAACTATAGAAAAAAGAAGAATTTGGATAGTTTCCTAGAAATCAGAACAAAGTTTAACTTGCAGATACAGTTTTGTTTTTGACAGTTATAGTTGAACATACCATTTCTTGCAAGAATAATAATAATTTAAACCCTGCCAAAACATTTTAGTTTTAAGCAGAAAAGAAAAAAAAAACAAACCAGCAGTACTACTTTCAACCATTTTGATTTTGATTAACTCGTTCTTTTATCTCTGTAAAATTTATCGAAAAGAAAGGAATAGGAGTTTAAAATTCTGGGGTTTTATCTCAACCTTCTTATTTTCAGGTAAGTCACAGAACTCCTTCTTTGGGTATCTGTCTTTCCTCAGTAAAATCGGGAGTTGTACGAGATTCAGCAGAGAATCACTTTCAGTTATAATTTTCTATTGATTCTATTTTATTTAATTAATTTATTTATTTTTTAAAGATTTTATTTATTGATTTGACAGACAGAGAACACAAGGAGGCAGAGAGGCAGGCAGAGAGAGAGAGAGGAAGCCTGCTTCCTGCTGAGCAGAGAGCTGATGCCTGACTGGATTCCAGGAGCCTGGGATCATGACCTGAGCTAAAGGCAGAGGCTTTATTTAACCCACTGAGCCACCCAGGCGCCCCTACTGATTCTATTTTAATTGAAAATGAGCGAAATGTTAATCTAGCTTCAGTAAAACTTTGATTGTCAAACTTTTTCCAAGCCAAAGAGATTGTATTTCGAATGTCTGTGGTATGTGGGTTATATGCCAGGGGCAGGGCAAGGGGGCTTGGATTAGTTTGTTTTTAGCTCCATACCCACCTGAATCTGGTAAGTGGCTTGAGAACATGTCTCTAGTGGGCAAAGGCACAGATCTCTGTCTTAAATCTGGGACTTTTGATCCTTTGTCTCATTTGTCTTCACCTGAACTGAATTCTTCAGGAATAAAGTGGCCAGTAATATTTCTGTAATATTTTTGGCAATTTCTAGTCTCTTGTAATATAGCCAAAGTTCTTTTCTTGAGTCTTAGCATTTGCATAGGAAATTTAAAATGGCAATATCCTATCATTTGTTATTTAGGCTTTTTACCATGTTTCCTTCAAAGAAGTCTAAGACTTGTAAAGTTGACTGCTTAAAAAGGAGGAAGTGAATGGCCTCCCAGCAGATCTCCTGATGTAATCCAGGGTTCCCTGTGCTGATGGATGATACTGGAGAAAAGGGTGGCCCACATTCAAATGTCATCCTATTTGAAATAGGACAGAGTTCCATATAAATGCCATTTACATTCGAGGATGTTCAGTGTTGCAATATAGCATCTAAATAACGCTCTGAAGTTTCTGAAAAAGCGTATTTGAAAATGAGATTCATTTTGTTCACTTAATGGTTCTCTTAACATGCTAGTACAATGCTAAGATGATATTTAACACTATAGATGAATTTTCATATTTTCTTTTATTGCACAATGAGAGCTATGTAACTCCAAAACTAAAAGTATGATACTTTGCCTAAATATCCAGGAAGTTATAAGCAAAATCCAGAACTCAAGGGTAGTAATTGACCCACTTCAGTTGCTTTACTGATACCTGATTTTTAAAAATCTGCTTTATATAATTTAATTTTTTAAATAAAGATTTTTAAAAATCCACTTTATGTAATATAATTGGATTAAATTTCTTTTTCAAAAGTGGGTGGGATTAACTTGAATTAAATAACCAAAATGTTTATCAACTCTCTTTTATTCTGATAATGTAAACCAGCAAAGAGAGAAGAAAACACTAAAATTCTTTGACCTGGGTGCGCGAAAGTTTTTATATTTTATTTTATTTTTTTATTTATTTTATTTTATTTATTTGACAGACAGAGACCACAAGTAGGCAGAGAGGCAAGCAGAGAGGGAGGAAGAAGTAGGCTCCCTGCTGTGCAGAGAGCCCAATGCGGGGCTCGATTCCAGGACCCCAGGATCACAACCCGAGCCAAAGGCAGAGGCTTCAACCCACTGAGCCACCCAGGCGCCCCAAAAGCTTTTTTTTTTTTTTTTAAATATTTTATTTATTTATTTGACAGACAGAGATCACAAGTAGGCAGAGAGGCAGGCAGAGAAAGAGGAGGAAGCAGGCTCCCCGCTGATCAGAGAGCCGGATGCGGGGCTTGATCCCAGGCCCCTGGGATCATGACCTGAGCTGAAGGCAGAGGCTTTAACCCACTGAGCCACCCAGGTGCCCCGCCCCCAAAGCTTTTATATTTTAAATAAAACAAGTCATTATTCTAATTACTAGTAAGATAAATGAAAGATGTCAAACACAAAAGCAAAGATATCTGCCACCCTTTGGTTGACTTAAGAGTATCCCTGGTGACTTCTAGCCAACAAAATGAGGCAGAGGTGTAAGAATATCACTTCTGATACTGGATTACAAAACAACCGTGGCATCCGCTTTGGTCACCTTATACCTTGCTGGTTTTGATGGAAGCCAGGTACCCGTGTTGTGGGCTGCCCTGGAGAAGATCATGTGGCAAGGAACTGATATCTCTGGCTTACTGTCATCAAGGAAAGCCTGTCAAAAGTCGCAGAAGTGAACTAAGACACAGATCCTGTGGAACCTTGAGATGGATGCAACCTCAGCTAAACACCTTACTATACAGTCTTTTATAAGAGCTCCTGAACCAGA
Source organism: Mustela nivalis (assembly GCF_964662115.1). Lineage (NCBI taxonomy): Eukaryota > Metazoa > Chordata > Mammalia > Carnivora > Mustelidae > Mustela > Mustela nivalis. The sequence goes on from NC_139033.1 coordinate 59,529,335, forward strand.
GACGGCTAAGCCACACTTATGTCTACCAAAACTGTGAGATAACCCGTTCTTGTTTTAAAACACTAAATTGAGGAATAACGCAGAAGTGACGTCCAACAGATAAAAAGAGGTGCATTGATAGATAACAATGTGTGATGGCAATACAGTGTGTGATCCCATTTGTGTGAAATTACAAGGAAGTCAAAACTACTCTGTGACTGAAAGCAGAACAGTGATTGCCCCCATGTGAGGATGAGTATTGACTTGGGTGAAAGAAAAGTTCTATATCTTGATTTGAATCATGGTTAACACCAGTATATTACATATATATTTGTCAAAAGTTACTGAAATGTCCATTTGAGGTCTATGAATTTTATTCTATGTAAATTACACCTTAATAGAGAAAAATAAAAGGGTCCAGGAACATCATTGCTTGATCAGCTGGGGGAGGTAAATTAGGACCTACTCAGGTGGTATAGATCAATCACATGGTTGGAGCAAATCGATAACAAAAAATCTTTTAAAACTTTTTATATTTTTACAAGTTGGAAAAGCCAGAGATTATAAAATGACAAGACAATGATGTCAAATACATTAACAAACAATTTAAAACTTTACTTAGACTCTCTAAACAAATTGGGGTTAGAGTACCCAGGTCAGGCTGACATGTATTTTTGGTTTGTTTACTTTTCTTTATTTTTTAAATAATCTCTATGTCCAACATAGTGTTCAACCTCATGACCCTGAGATCAAGAGTCGTATGCTCTTCTGACTGAGCCCGCCAGGCACCCCTTGAATTCTTGTTATTGTTGAAGTGATTTTCTTCATTTTACTATATTATGTCGTTGCCAAAATAGTCTTTTTTGTCTCAATAGTGGCAAAGTACAAAGATTTTTGTGAACTAAAGAACATTGCCCCCATTTGTTCAAAAGTAAAAGAGGGATTAAGGGGAGAAGTGAACTAGAGGCCTTTGGACAGACTTGGGAGAAAAAGACCTAGCATATTCCTGGCCAATTGCCATAATACAGTATGTCTTTCTGTGAACAGATGAATTTGGAAAACCGTCATGGGAAAGCCTAGAAGAGCAAAGCTCAGACCCCCTTCTTCTCAGGGAACCATTTATATGTTATCACAAGGGAACATGACAGAAAATAAGATGTCCTTTGTCTTCCATTATGTCATAAAAACTCGTGTGTGCCTATCACTTCCCAGTATCTCCGGTGAGAGCAAACATGACTCTTAGGGTACCAAGGGAGAAAGGAAAAGTTGAGATTGGGCAAAACTGTTCTCAATTATTTTGGAAATATTATAGAAAGGCAGGTCACCATAAAAGAGAACCGATGTCAAGGCCACATCCATACAGCTTGTTCCATCCCAGCTTCTTCTTGTCTACCCATCCTGGATGAGAGGAGTGTGGCAGACAGCGGTATCTCGTCTCTGCCTAGACCTGTGGAACAATACCGCAGTTGAGATCAGATAACTCATCATTAGATGGTTGAGAAGCTGTTCCTGATCATATCTGATTGCTCCTTACTGTTCTCTTGAAGAGGAAATAAAGAAGTTCTTATGGATGCCTCTGAGTTTAGAATCATTTATTCTGACATTTATAAAAAAAATATGTTTATTACTTTGGGGGCCTGGCAAGGAGATTTAGATCTAAGATTCTCATTTTAAAAGTAAAGTATTACAGTTAAGAGTAGACCTTCCTCTGACCACTGTCTGAGCAGAACTTGGAATCTCGGGGAAATAACCAGTTTTATTGAACATGTTGAGAACTCTGCGAAGTTAGTAAAAAATGGAGGAGGAGTTCTAGTTGGCTCAGCCGGAAGATCATTTTACTGTTGATCTCAGGAGTTGGGAGTTTGAGGCCCAATGCTGAGCTTACTTGCTTAAATAAATAAATAAATAAATAATAATAAAACAACAACAAAGTAGAAGATGACAAAGAAATAGGTTTCTTGGTACATGCCCATATGCCTATTAGAATATTACTAGCCCTTCAGTTTTTGCATTTTGCTTTTGTAATGGGTAGGACCCTTTGCCTTAGGGTTGTTTAGAAGAGTAAGAATCTGGCATAAACTTACATAGGTACGCATAGGTTACCAGTTTGGAATGTGAGTAGCTTATAACATTGAAAGACAAACATAAATAAGACGCTTGAAAACTGCGCAAGAACCAATTTTTATGGTGGCATCAGTTAAATAATTTAGTAAACACTAAATAGCTCATTGGTAGAAAACCTCATCTAAAGACAGAAGGGCTTGGGAAACTGGGCAGGTTGAAAAGAAAAGACAAATCAAGAAAAATAAATCTTAAGCATAAATAATGACTAGATAATTGATAATACACTGAATTAATAGCATAAATGAATAATAGTTGAATTAAATAATTTACTGCCCATAGGAAACTGGTGGGAAAGGCTCTTCCTGAGCTAGCATTTCGGCCGGGGGATACACTGCTTCCCCAAGCTGGTGTTGAGAGACTGTCCTAAACGTGTGGGAGATAAGAAGGCTCATGGGGCAGTGAATCAGAGAATGATGTGGAGATGAATGACACATGGGATCTGGAAGTCAGCCTACTCACACCTGTAAACCTTCCTGCTTGAGCAATGCCCTCTGAACAGACAGAGGCACACAATGAGCTCCTGGGGACATGAGAATGTTCAGGAGAAACTACAACCTCACCCACTGGGTGGAGATTTCCACGCTGAAGAAGACTGAAGTGAAGAATTACGGGGATGATTCCACAATGAGAGGGACTTAAAACTTCACCCTGAGTCAGGGTTTTGGCCACTTCCTGGTGGAAGTTATCACCCATACAATGGTGGTTTGTTTTTTGTGTGGAAATCATCATTCCTTCTGGTACAGTGAGAAGTCACTGGGAGACCACTTACTGCCTTAAAAAGATCTGTTTGTAGAAGATATTTGTAAGGGAGTCTGAAGATTTTAGTGGAAGAGGTAAAACTGTTAAAATAGTTCTTGATATATTAATTAGTAAAGACAAACTAAAAGGAGCTTTTCTGAGCCTGGCACATTCTAACTGGCTAGACCATTGTCACGGTGTTATTTATATTGGATAATTCTTTTTTTTTTTTTAAAGATTTTATTTATTTATTTGACAGATGGAGACCACAAGCAGGCAGAGAGGCAGGCAGAGAGAGAGGAGGAAGCAGGCTCCCCACTGAGCAGAGAGCCTGATGCGGGGCTCGATCCCAGGACCCTGAGATCATGATCCGAGCCGAAAGCAGCGGCTTAACCCACTGAGCCACCCAGGCGCCCCTATATTGGATAATTCTGAATTTGAGGAATGTACATGTCTGAATTTTGTATGACTGTTGCCAAGAGTAGAGGAAAAAGCCACACCTCTGCTCTTCCTCCTCTCTGCTTCCACCCCCCTACTCTAACTTCGTCCTCCTCCTCCTTCTGCTTCTCTTCTCTTTCCTCCTCTTCCCCCTTCTTCTCCTTCTCCTCCTCTCTCCCTTCTCCTCCTCTCTTCCTCCTCCTCCTCCCCCCTCATCTCCTCCCTTCTTTCTTTCTTCCACCATCCCCCCTTCTTCTTCTTCGTCTCCTTCTCCCATCCTCCTCCTCCCCCTCCTCCACCTCCCCTCCCACCTTCCCCTCCTCCCCTCACCCTCCTCCCCCCCCTCGCCTTTCTCCACCTCCCACTCCTCCACCTCACCCTCTTCCCCTCTCCCTCCTCCTCCTCCCCCCCTCCTCCTTTTTTTTCTCCTCCTCCTCTTCTTCTCCTCCTCTCCCCCCATATCCTCGTCCTTCTTCTATCTTCTATTTCTTTCTGCTCCACCTCCCCCCCTCCTCCTCCTTCTTCTTCTTTGTCTTCTCCTCCCCATCCTCCTCCTCCTCCTTCTCCTCTTCCTCCTCCTCCTTCTATTTCTTTCTGCTCCACCTTCCCCCTTCTCCTCCTCCTCCCCATCCTCCTCCTTCTCCTCTTCCTCCTCCTCCTTCTTCCTCCACCTCTTCTTCAGTATTATAGTTTTTTCTTGACTTCAATTGCCTATTTATCCCCAAGTCTCCAGCAGTCTTTTCAAAGGACCAAAAAGTCAAGGCTGCTCTCAGTGGTGTTCTGGGAAATTAGCTGAGGGCCTCTAGTCACACTTTGGAAAGGTGATACAGGAAAAGCAGCATCTTCTCCTGGAACCTGAGTGGCAGAAGCAGAGATGGTTACTCCTGGAGGAAAATTACTGCTTGGTTCCCAAGTATGAGGAAGGAGTCTTTCTGAAAGAGCAAGTGGGTAGATTAAGGAGCGGTAATTTCCAAAAATAAAGTCTGCAAGTTCTCCTGGCATTTGAGCACACACATGTACAGTGTTCCTCACTGCTGGTCCAACAAATAATTTGTCCCAGTACTGCATATTACCATGACCATTTATTCAAAGCAGTATTCTCAAGTTACTATATCATGGCAGAACCGATTTTATGTCTCAAGAAGGATTATTCAAGATGAATCTTTTACTTGGTTTTAGTTTAAGGTTCTTTTCACAAATTTCTCTTTCCATATTAGCAGGTTTACTCCAAACATCATACAGTTGCCCTGGCTGTATTTTATAGGCGTGTTTGGGGAGACCCACACTTGCCATGCCACCACCCACATAAGCCACAGAGGCAAGTAACTGTGTGAGATCAGCACCTGTTGGCATTGAGTTGTGCAAAGCAGGTTTCTCAGTGGGTCTGGGGTTAGCTCCTGCCTCTTAAGGTCATTACCCCATCTATGGCCAGAGGTTCCTCCTAAGTACAGACAACTCTTCTTAGTAAACTTAGGTTTGCTTTCTTCTGAAAATTTTATTTTATTATTTTTATTTTTTTATGAATTTTTAAAAATTTTATTTATTTGACAGACAGAGATCACAAGCAGGCAGAGAGGCAGGCAGAGAGAAAGGAGGGGAAGCAGGCTTCCCGCTGAGCAGAGAGCCCGATGTGGGGCTCGATCCCAGGACCCTGAGATCATGACCTGAGCCGAAGGCAGAAGCTTAACCCACTGAGCCGCCCAGGCACCCCTTCTGAAAATTTTAGAACTTACTTGGGTTGCTGAAGTTTTGCACTTCAATCTAAAATCACTTCCCATTTTGACCCTTTATTATTTTTGCTCTTACCCTTCAAACTAAGAAATAACAAGGGAATACAATATGTTTCTTTTCCATTTTTGTACATTATCCTACTAGGAGTGACTTCCAACTGCTTCGGCAGTTTGGGAAATAGGGTATTAAAATAAAGACATTTCAGAATAACTCTTTATGCTTTACAATGTCTCATGATGATATAAAGTTAACTTTATAGAAGGATTCAGTTCTCACTGTACTCAAACTGAGGCTCATATTTTAAACAGATTTTCAACAAACTCATTTCATATTATAATTTACATAAGAAAAATGAAAGCAATTTTAATTTATCCTCAAGTCACATTTATAATTTTAACTGCCTATGATGATTATTCTAAACTATAAAAATGCATTTCTCATTCGAATTTAGTCTAATCTACTTATGATGGGCAAGCACATGCTGTAGCAAAAGAGGGCATAACAACTCAGTGACTAAAACTACACCCAGTTATTCAGTATTCTTATTGCACTGAAGATTTGCAATATAAATGGAATATAAATATTCCATTCCATAATATAAAGCCAATATGCTTTCTTACAGGATTTCTGGAATAGGTTCCTATACCTTTTATTTTGTAGAAGCTAAAAATGGAAGCTTAGAGTAATTGTTCCAGAGTCACTAGGCTTAGCAATCTCCTCAGTCACACAGCACAGCTGAAACAACCAAATAGAGCTATCTTATGGTTTTAGGCATTTGGATGACATTAATGAACAGGTCGGACTCACGCAGATGAAACTGAAATCATTGAAAAGTAGGGCCACTTAGAATAGAGAAAAACATTTCAAAGACTTTTATTCCCTAAGTATGAAGGGAAAGCTGTGTGAAGACATAAACAGGTTGCGAATGAAGCTAATGAGTTTGCTAACTCACCAAAAGTGACGATTGCCTAACTGTAGTTAGTAACCATTTCTACAAATTGAGTAGAAGGTTCTTTGCCTGTTCCAGGACGAAATTCAACAACTCAGCGTAGTTTGCTATAAGTCTACCTTTCTTACCTAACTCCCAGGCATAGAACTTCAGAGCGCCAGGGGTTCTGAAAAATTCCCTTTCTGTTTCCCCGTGAAGGAAACTGTTACCAGGTTCTCTAATGCTTCAGCACAGCGTTTGCCTTTTTGTCTGGAACAGGCTCTGCCCTCTCCTTTTCTCTGTTGGTTTTTTTTTTTTTTTTTTTTCTCTCCTCTGTTGGTTCTTATTTCAAGCATTAGTTCTTAGTTCTGGAGGCTAAGGGTCCAAAAGTAAGGTGTTGGTCTATTTGATTTCTGGTGAGAACTCTCCTTCTGGTTTGTAGACAGCCACCCTCTCACTGTGTCCACACATGGAACAGAGAGAGAGAGAGAGAGCGAGCAATAGAGAAAGAAAGAGACAGAGCTAGAGAAGGGGAGCTCTTCTCATAAGGATACTAATTTCATCAGATCAGGAGCCTCCCGTCATAACCTTGTTAATGTTAATTACTTCCTTAAAGGCCCTACCTCCAAATACAGCCATATGGAGGTTAGCTCAACATACGAAATTTGAAAGCACACTGTTCCATGGGATCATCTATGTTACAGGAAAGCCATGATTCATTTGTGTTTCTAAAGGCAGGCTGGGGCCAGAGGTATCCTCGAGAGACTTTCCCTGAGGTCTTCGGTGGGGTGAAAATGATTGAAGTGGAGAGAAGTTTGGAGACCTTTCTCTGAGACTGGGAAGCTCTTTCATACAGAGGCCTCTAGAGGTAAGACAGGATGTTCTTTCGTTCATTCTTTCTTTTTTTTTTTTAAAGATTTTATTTATCTATTTGACAGAGATCACAAGTAGGCAGAGAGGCAGGCAAGAAGAGAGGGAGAAGCAGGCTCCTTGCTGAGCAGAGAGCCCCAGTTGCAGGGCTCAATTCCAGGACCCTGGGATGATGACTCAAGCTGAAGACAGAAGCTTAACCCTCTGAACCACCCAGGTACCCCTAAGACAGGATTTCTGATGGGTGCCTTGAATGCCTGAGAGATGGGACTGGATGCTGAGCTTACTGTCCAAATTTTAAGAGCCTGTGAGTTTTAGGCAAGCCCCAGACTTCAGTCAAGCAGCCTGCTGGGATGACCAGGGCAGGATGAATGAAGGCCCTGGCACCTTTCCTGATTAATCTGGAGTATCTGAGGAATCTGACCTTGGAACTTATACATGAACTTTGAGGAGCAACAACACAGCCAAGGAGTTCCTTCTCAATCTGCCAAGTGGGGGATTTGAGGACACAAAATTTCATCTAGAGAGAAATGATGACAGAAATGAAAGCATTACGTGTTGTTGTAAGTGACCTCTCTATTAAAACATTTACCATGTCGGGCGGTAATGCTTGCCTTTATTCCCTTCTAGACTTTGGGCTACTTGGGGCAGGAACTAGGTTTTGTACCTTCTCTTTCCTCTAGCCCCTCACTCAATGCCCCAGGAAACTGAGCCTTGATAGACGTTTGTTGAGTCATATTGGATTGCAAGCCTCCTTTTAGAGTAAAGGGTTTTGTGTGATAGATTTTCCTTTTAGGGCAAACTGAAAAATGGCACTTTAGTACAATTGCCGTGTAATTACTAAATCAACAATTCACATATAAGAAGAAATTCTGAGAGGGTTCATATAAGATCACCAAATTGACAGTAAAGACAGCTCTAAATGTAATCATTCATATTTTAGGGATTTAAAAATGGCCAGATATCAGAATTTCTTCCACTTGGTTTTAATTTCTGGTATACCAAATACCAGCTTATTCGTGTCTCTTGGGATAATTCTCCCTCTGTCCTTTATTTTACCGCGTTAGTCAAATTTGGAAAGAATATATACATGTTGTATTAACCAAGAGACTCAGCCCAGCATTTGATCAGAAGCTAGAGGGAGGCTCCCCTGATCCAATCACAAAGGTGTTCTGAAGGTGTTCCTGGCACCCCAGAGCGCCCGTGTTGGGACAGGGATACCTGCCGGCGGACTTGGTTCCTGCCGCGGGAATGCGCAAGCCGAGCGGGATAGGGGTCCGCCCCGGGACAATCCGGGAGGCCTGCGCGGGGCGGACCTGGGCGGGGCGGGAGCGCCGCGGGGCAGACGAGGGGCGTGGGAAAGCGGGCCGAGGGTGGGGCTGGGACCGCTTTCTCGCCAGCCAGCACTCGGCGCTGGCCCCCGGGGAGCGGAGGGGCAGGCTAGGGCAGCTCCCCAGCTCCCCGCGTGATAAAACTTGAGAAATAACCAGGAGGGGCGGCCCGGCGTCTCCTGGGTCCAATCCCGTCTCTGGAGCGAACGCGCTCCCGGGCAGGCGAGCCTGACGGAGGCCTAGGAGACTTAAAGAGGAGTGGCAGCGAGGCACGCCCGCACCGCGCGCCGCCGGACCTCCGTGCGCTCTCACCTCCGGCCTCCTGCCCGGCGCCCGGGTTCCCCCATCCCGCCCTGCGCCGCGATGGCCACCGCGCAGCCTCGGATCCCCCCGCGCGGAGCCCTCGGCAGGCTGCTGCTGAGCCTCGCGGTGAGTGGGAGCCTGGGCGGGAGCCGGGCCACGGCAGGGCTGGACCCGCTCTGGTCCCGCGGGGAAAGCGGAACCGGGGCGAAGCGGACAGAGAGCAGACGGCCGCGGCTCGTCTCAGTCCTCCCTGGCAGGACGAGCCAAATTTGGGCCCGGACGGGGGAGAGCAGAAAACGAGCCTTGGAGGGACGACTCGGGCTGAGTTTTGTGTTTGGGACTTCACGTCCAACGGTTTGAATTGCGAGTGGCGCGCCGGCGTGGCTGCGCTCTCCTCTGGTCCTTCGCGGGCGCCTAGGGCTCGCCCTCTTCCCCTGGCTCCCCGGGCTAGGGATGACGATCGGGGCACGTCTGGGTGGAGAGGGACGAACTGTACTGGGTCAGGTATTTCAGGATCAATGAGTGAGTAAAAGACGTTGAGATGAGGTTCAAGAGGCTGCTCCACCCTAGGGTCGCCTGGGATGGCGACGTTAGTGAGCGGAGGGGCTGGAATGGTGCCCTCGGTCCCCGCGTGGAATTAACTCTAAACACCGGCTTCCAGATTGTTACAAGCCTACCTTTCTAACCTAATTCCCAACTTCTGCTAAAGGCTATTCAGAGCTCACCCACGAGTCTCCCGGCCCTGGGCAAAGCGTGCCTGAGGCACGAGGGCGTGAGAAGGCTGGATCCGGACTAGGATTGGGCGGGGGAGAGGGGCTGTTGGGGTGCAGCGGAGAGGCTAGAGTCGGGGTGGGTGGAGGGGTGGGGTAGGCGTGGGTTTCAGTGGTACTTTGTGTCTCTCCGGGAAGGACTGCGCAAGCCCGGAGCCCAGGGTCTTCTGTGTCCTGGAAACCCGCAACTCAGAACGAGATTCACCTGGAGAGGAAATTAGGGATAATTCTCCGAGAATATGAGAGACATACAGCGAAAAATCCGGAACTCCGAAGGCGCGATTACGCTTCAGACCGGACCAGGGTTGCGCTCCGGAAGGGCGGTGGAGAGGAACCGCAGACCCACTTCCCCGCATTCAGGGATGGTCGTGGGGTCCCGCACAGGGAGGACCTGCCTAACTCGGGAGTAGGTCAGCTCTGGCTACAAGGATTCCTCTGCCCCCAAGCAGGGCGAGTGGATGGATCAAAAAGCCTTGTCTTCTCTTTGAATCAGCAAGTTATAAATTTGGGTTGGTACTTATGATCTAAGAAATGTTTATGGACAATGACTTGTATAAATGAGGGCGTTGAATTGCAAGGCAGCTGTTCCAACAAAAGGAGCTGATGAAATGACTCTTTACAAATGGGAACTGGCCTTAAAGTGTGCTCTTTTGTGATAAATTTGGAAGAATTTCCAATTTTTATGTTTAAAAGCATGAATTGAGTGTTTTCTCTGGGAAAGGGATTGGAGAATGAGGAGAAGAAACTGCAGAGGTACTGTGCTAGCAAGATCTCTCCTGTATTCCCTGGAGGGGAGGGTGTGGAATTCAAGCAACTGTCATGGTGACAGGAATGGCGGTGCAGGTGTTGGGGTGTGGCAAGGCAAGAAAGCGCGTGTCTGTCCAAATGGAGATAGCGTCAGCTCTAGTATTAGACATACTCGTTTAGGATTATTTTAAAAAACAATTTCCTTAAGTTTAGACTGAATAGGATTATCTGGAGACTCGAATACTGGAGAGTGTACATAGTATAATCTCTTTAATCCAAAACCCCCAGTGCACAAGTACCTTCCGTTTCTGCCCTAATGGGTAAAGGAAGACCTCTGTTGACCATCCACCGTATTTCCCTTTGACTCACAGGACCCAGTATAGTGTTAATGGTGTAACACTTTAGAGACAGTTTTCATTTTATAGATACTTTAATGGATCTCTCAAAAACAATTTCTTGTTTGAAGTGAGAGCTCTTCAAAGCAAGTCTTTAACACAAAACTGGTAGTTGTAACAGGTTAGCCTTCCCACTCAGCTGTCCCATAAGCAAAAGCATCTTCCCATTTACACCCTTCTCCTGCATCTGCTTCCCTTTCAGAGCTCTCTGTTCTCAGTACATTCTAAACTACTGTCACAAAATTAATTCCCAGTAGCCCCCCCCCCCCCCAAAGAAAACAGCAGAGAAGCCAGGCCGGAAGTAGAAAGTAAACACATCAGACCACCCCATTGTTGTTGAAAGTACTGAATGTCTCTTAAAACACTTCCCTGAATGCAACTAAAATTGAGAACGAATTTGCAATTGGTCAGTTGCTCATCTGTCCTACCACATTGCAAAGAATAGTACCTTTCAAAGATATGTTTAATATTGTTCAGCATACCCAAACCACTTTGGGAATTGTCATCCAGTATATTTTAAAGAGTATGTTCTTGAGCACAGTGAATCTTCAGTTTTGCTAAAAGGACTCTTCAGAAGGAATTTAAATAGTGTTTTCCTTTCTAGCTTAACATACTGTTTTCCTTTGGAGTATCAGAATCCTGTCTGCACCTGTGCTGACAAATGGGCATTCTATCTTTCCAGATTTTATTGCATTAATTAACAATAATGTGACTCCTTTAGCAGACTTGTTGTTGTTGTTGTTCTTGATGACATTTGAGATATGAATCTTTTTAAAATAAGAGTACAATAATTTCTATTAATTTTTGCATTAGTGACAAAAAGGCTAAGGCAAACAAAAGAAGTAACTATTTTATTTATTTATTTATTTATTTGACAGACAGAGATCACAAGTAGGCAGAGAGGCAGGCGCGGGGGGAGGGGGCGCGGTGGGGGTGAGGGTGGGGGGGGAGAAGCAGGCTCCCTGCTGAGCAGAAGCCCCATGTGGGGCTAAGATCCCAGGACCCTGGGATCATGACCTGAGCGGAAGGCAGAGGCTTTAACCCACTGAGCCACACAGGCTCCCCAACTAGTTTATTTTAAAACCACCACCCTGAGAAAGTCAAAATTTTGATATCTATTTGATGGGTGCATTATCAGCTAGCTTTCTAAAAGGAGATTGTTGATGTTCATTTTGAGATACAGCTAGATCCTGAAACACCTTCTGAATCACTAAATATATGTGAGCCTATGCACATTTTTGTGTCCTGTTGTAATCCCCTTGGTAGTTAGCATTCCATACATGGAATCTATGGTCTCCTGCGGTTAATCATGCTTTCCATTTAACTAGAATTCCTGTCTTACAAAGAGTTTGGTTAGAAAGAAACTTATTTGCATGATCCAAGGAGTGAGAGTACAGAGAGCTCAATATTTGATTACCTATGAGCTGGTAAGAGTCTGAAAGGTAATATTTCCATTTTGCGGGAGGCAAGTGTCTATAGGAAAAATTACAGTTTTAAAATTTCAAAACTATTATGCTCAGCGAAGTTGATCCTGTTTATTTTTCAAACTTTGCATGAATTTCCATTGTTTAGCTTCTTTTCCCTTTTGTTGAAAAAGTGTCATTTTAAAAAGCTTACTGGTGTATTCACAGTAAAACTGTACACAGGAGAAAAGTAAAACAATTTCAGATAACCCTTCTCATTTTCATTCTCCTTTTGGCATTGGATTTTCTTATCAGGATTTAATTATTTGTGTGATAAGCTTTCTATCACACAATAAAATTTGAATAATACTATAAAATGAAACAGGGTAAATTTTTCTCAGATCACATGGACAATACTTTATGTTATAATTTTTTAAAACTCAATTTGTTACATTTTCATTGAAAGTTCTGTAGCTCCAGGCTTTATAAGTCAGATATTTAAAGCTGACCTGGAGTATTTTCCATTAAAAGACAGTCTTTAAAAAAAAAAAAAAAGTCCATCTTTTATACTTCAAATAGACAACCCATAATTCATTGATCTTAAAATTATTTTTGGATGTTGCTTGTTTTATTGGGCATTCTTCCATACAAAAGTTATTTTAAAAATACCTTTAAAGGTCATTAATTTGCCATTACTAATCAAATGGTGGCTTTACATTTTTATTTTATTTTCCGTAATATAGCCAATCTCCACAAATAGTTATAGTGTCAAGAAGCATGACATAACTGAAAATCTATATATGAATATGATCCTTTTCAAAAATTACATTAGTGAATTAATTGTACATTCTTTCTAATGATGTACTATATAGCACAGAATATGAATGAGCTACTACTGTAAGCTCAGCATGTATAAATTTCACAAACATCATTTCAGTGAAGAAATCAAGTAGCAGACAATTAGCATATGACTGCATATATGTAAAAGCTAAATAAACCTGTATCTTTTTTAAGGACACATATACATGAGATAAAATTAAGCAGAAGTGGGAAAATAAATGGTTAACACAAAAATTATCCATTATTTTTAGTTGTGGGTTGTGGGAACAAAGAAAATACACCTGCGAAGAGGTATATAGAAACTTTGAAAATAGTAACATTCTATTTCTTAATTTAGAAGGTTCATTTTACTTAGTGTTCATTTTACTATTTTTTAAAACATATGTACTGTGTATATATATACAGTACATATGTTTTAAAACGTGTGTGTGTGTGTATGACCTTTTGTATTTATGTCTTACAAAGGATGTTAAAAGAAAAAAGCAATAGAGATGATCAACAAAACCAAAGCTATTCTTTGAAAGTATACATAAACCCTGCTATGGTTGAGCAAGGAAGAAATAGAGAAACCACAGATAAAGCAATATTAAGACTAAAAGGAGACATAGTCATAGAGAAGACAGATCTTTTAGATAAATAAATAATAATATTAATGTATTACTTCAATTAATTTGAAAACAGAATGAGCAATTTCCTACAAAATACAATTTACCAACTAGCTTAAGGAGGTATGCAAAACCTAAATAGACTTAAAACCATTAAAATATTGAGTTAAAAGTTAAATGTCTTGACCCACAGACACCTTCATATCCATCAAGCCCAGGACTGTGATAGGTAAATTCTTTCATGATTATATGGAACATATAATCTCTCCTGTATATAAATTGTTTCAAAGAACCAAAAAAGTGGAATAGTTAACTAATTTAACTAATTTTATAAGGATTTTATGATATTGAAGAGTTGTAACCTGATTTCACTTATGGACATATATTTGAAGTACCAAAATAAATAGCAGCAAACCAAACCAATAATATATTTAAAAGTTATCATGTCCATGTAATATTTATCTCAGGAATGGAAAGATGGTTTTCTATTATCAAATCTATTATTGTTTTGTTTGTTTGTTTTTAGAGAGAGAGGGTGAGAGAGCGTGCGCGCGCGAGCGTGGGTACATGTGCATGCATGAGCCGGGGTTGGGGGGAGAAGGCAAAGAGAGGCAGAGAGAATCCTAAGCAGTCTTCACACCCAGCACAGAGCCCAATGCAGCTTGATGGCACGACCCTGAGATCATGACATGAGCAGAAATGAAGAGTTGGTCACTTAACTGCCGGGGCTACCAGGTGCCCTAGAAAACCATTATTGTATTTTTAACGTAGTAATGTATTTAGAGAGAAAAACTATATGTTTCAAAATAAGTGGGAAATTACATTTATTGTTATAAAATATTTTTAGTAGATTAGGAATGTAAGGGAATGAATTTTTTTTTTTTAACTGAACCATACCAAAAAATCAATGAATGAAGAAAGACAGGAAGAAAGAAAGAATGGAAAAGAAGAGAAGACAGGGAAGGAAGGGAGAGAGGGACAGAAAGAAGGAGGGAGGAAAAAACTAACTCTTAATGAATGGTGAAGTGGTAAAAGCATTATCTTTAAAGTTAGAAACAAATCCATAGTGGTCACTATAACTACTTTGTCCAATTCAGCATTCTACTGGAGGTCTTAATAAGCACCTATCAGATAAAATATGTAATAGCAATAATGAAAGAGGTTAAGGATTTGAAGAAAGAATCTGACTGCCATGTTGCTAGCTATAAGATTAGCTACATGTGAGATCCTAAACTATCTTCACAAACTACTGGAACTAGTAAAAGTAAACAAGTTTCCCAGATAAAAAATGTAGAAAGATTTTTTATGGAATTGGTTAGCTGGTCATAAGAATTTTTTGAGGGTAGGAAACTTACAAAGCAAACCTAATTTAAAGGAAGATAATAGGGATTGGGGTCACCATAACAAATACTTCTATCTGTAATAAGCTATAGTAATTAAAACTATATAGTTTTGATACAGAGATAAACACATATGCTGATGAAATAATGCAGAGGGCCCAGAAATAGATTCTGTTATTGGGGTCCATACAGAGGTTGTATGCAGCTTTATCGTTTTTAGTTAAGGGAAGAGTCGCTCAGTGATGGTTCCCTATAGTTGTCTATCCATATAGAAAAGGGTAAGATTAGATATCTACAGTAACTCACACACAAAATACATTCTTGATGAGTAAAAGATTAAAACATTGAAAGTAACTTTAAAATTTTTATAAGAAAATACCAGATAATACATTTATGACAGGGTAGAGGGGCAGATATTAATAAACAAAAGTATAAGCTAGAAGAAATGTTTAATGAAATTGACTACTTAAAAAAACTAAAGGAGGGGCGCCTGGGTGGCTCAGTTGGTTGAGTGTCCAACTTTTGATTTTGGCTCAGATCATGATCTCGTGGGCTGTGAGATGAAGCCCTGAATTGGGCTCCATACTCAGTGCGGGTGGTTCAAGATTCTCTTCTTCTACCTCCTTTGTGCTCTCTCAAATAAATAAATACATAAAATACATGGGGGGTAAAGGGGGTAGAAGAAGAATAAATGAAACAAGATGGTATTGGGAGGGAGACAAACCATAAGTGACTTAATCTCACAAAACAAACTGAGGGTTGCTGGGGGGAGGGGGTTTGGGAGAAGGGGGTGGGATTATGGACATTGGGGAGGGTATGTGCTATGGTGAGTGCTGTGAAGTGTGTAAATCTGGCGATTGACAGACCTGTATCCCTGGGGATAAAAATACATTATATGTTTATAAAAAATTTTTAAAAAAAGGAAACTAAAGGAGATGCTTAATAAATTTGACTACTTTAAAACTGAACCACTGTTTATTAGAAGGATACTATTAAAAGAGTAAAAAAAAAACCTACATAAGCTTACAAGCAAAATATATTTAAAAAAAAAGACAATACATGAAATGATTAGATGAAATGAATGGATGATTTACAGAAGGTAAATGGAAAATTAACACAAGAAACGGTACTCTGTCTTGCTAGATTAAGGAAATGCACATTAAAGTGACAGTTATAGAATTGGCAAAAATTAGAAAAGCCAAATATAATTAATCGTAGTAGAGGATTTGAGAAACAGAGGGATCTAATATTCTGGGGACAATATAAATTGATGTTAGTACTTTGGACAGTAACTTGGGAATTGAAGTAATATATTTCTGTCCTAATACTCTGCAACTGAAAAGCTGTTTATGACAGTGTCATTTGTAATAGAGAAAATGGAAACAAGAATAAGGTCTGTCTCTCATAGGGGAATGAGCAAAAATAAACTGTGGCAAAGTTATAGAAAAATCTTAAATATATTCTTGAGTGAAAAATGCAAGTTGCAAAAGTATACATAAAGACACTTAATTGTACACAGTGTCAGCTCCTATTTTATAGGTGCATACATATATAATAAGAGCACAAAAACCAACAGAGAGAAAACTCTTCCTTTAAGAAGAGAAATGGATGGCTGCATAGTATTCCATTGTGTATATATACCACATCTTCTTTATCCATTCATCTGTTGATGGACATCTAGGTTCTTTCCATAGTTTGGCTATTGTGGACATTGCTGCTATAAACATTCGGGTGCATGTGCCCCTTCAGATCACTACATTTATATCTTTAGGGTAAATACCCAGTAGTGCAATTGCTGGGTCATAGGGCAGTTCTATCTTCAACATTTTGAGGAACCTCCATGCTGTTTTCCAGAGTGGTTGCACCAGCTTGCATTCCCACCAACAGTGTAGGGTGCTGTGGGGTGTGTGGACCTGGTGATTCACGGACCTGTACCCCTGGGGATAAAAATAGAAGTTTATAAAAAATAAAAAATTAAAAAAAAAATGAAAATATCTAAAAAAAAAAAAAAGAAATGGAAATGGAGTAGAACATAGCCATATGTGAAATTTTAATTTAAAAAAATGAAGCAATGGGGCAACTGGCTGGCTCAGTTGGACGAACATGAAACTTTTGATCTTGGGGTCATGAGTTTGAGCCCCATGTTGGAGGTATTGTTAACTATAAGCACTATACAGTAGATCTCTAGGATTTATTTTTCTTATCTGAAACTTTTTCTTTATACTGTATTAATGTGACTTTTTTTTACTTCTAGGTCTTCAGCTTTGCTTGTGAAGGCTG
Organism: Mustela nivalis; assembly: GCF_964662115.1. Lineage (NCBI taxonomy): Eukaryota > Metazoa > Chordata > Mammalia > Carnivora > Mustelidae > Mustela > Mustela nivalis. The sequence goes on from NC_139033.1 coordinate 59,546,157, forward strand.
CAAAAAGGTGACACTTAATATACCTTCCAAACTAGAGGCAGACAAAATAGTGGGCAGAGGTGAGAAATTTCAAAACAAATGTTTTTAAAACAAATTCAGTTTATTTATGCTGAAAAGAGCATTTTATCGAAACATTGCCTTTCGGAATTAGCCTTAATCTATTTATACATAGATATGATCCAAGATAGTTTTAAATATATATTCTATTCTTTATAACTCCATTGAATTCTGTGGTTAATTCCCATGCAAATGTTCCAAATCCCCATTTTGGTAGTCATTCTTGCTTTAACAGTTTAAAGATTACATAAAGGGTTACACGTAGGGGGCACTTGGGTGGCTCAGTCAGCTCAGTGTCTGACTCTTGATTTCTGCTCAGGTCATGATCTCAGAGTCCTGAGATCCAGCCCCACATTGGTCTCTGGGCTGGGTATGGAGTCGGCTTGGGATTCCCTCTTTCCCTCTCCCACTACCCCTCCCTCCACTCTCCAGTGCGTGCTCTCTCTCTCTCTCTCTCTAAGTAAATAAATAAAATATTAAAAAAAAAAAAGTTACAAGTGGAATGTAACACTTTCATTACCCTAGTATTCTAAGCATTAGAGAAGTATAGATAAGTGCTGAGAAAATCAGAACAGGTGTTTTTTTGTTTGTTTGTTTGTTTGTTTTGTTTTTTTTTAATCAGTGCTAGAGCTGGATTGCGGAACATCACAAGATGAGCCATTCCATCCAAACTGTACTTAATGAGCCATTTTTACATGTAGAAACTGGGGGACTTTATAAACTTTCCCAGCAGCTGGGAAGTTCTGCCCAGGTGTTCTTTTCATGTGGTCTAGAAAGTATGAGAGGAAAGCATCATGTTGGTTTTGTTTTGTTTTGTTTAGAGAGATATAACTTGTCCCAGACATGCCAAATTTACTTTTTCAGCGAAGTGTCTCATATCTGGTTAAGTGCCTCATTTAATTTGTATTAAACAATCGTCACTTTAATTCCTACGGGAAGGAAGAAAAAAGAGGATGTAAAGGAGAGGGAGTGTTCCTTTGAGAATAGACAAGAAGTTATCCTTATGCTAAAAATGTCAAGGTGAGAGAAATATGTTCATTGAAGATGTTCATTTCTTTTTAAATCAATGTTTCCATCTGTGACGGATGGGATTAAAGTGACAAGACTTTACATGGGTAGCAGTAATCCTTTGAGAGGCACATTCATTTAAGGGCACATTCATATATCCGTTTGGTTGTTGTTAAAACTGACAGTTGAAGAATGAGATGAATTGGATACTTTTGATATAAGTTTCAAAACACTACTGTTGATGTTTATATCTCATTACTTCTTACTCCCAAGAGGAAAACTCCCAGGGAGAGAAGACCCACATGCAGAGCTTCAGTGAGGAACCCTGGAAAGCTGAGACTAGGAACACAGAGAGAACCATGGGCATAGGGGGAGCTGGTGGGAGGTGGGAGGCGGGTAATGGGAGTGCCAGTGGGAAGATTTCAAAGAGAGACATTCCTTACTTGACTATTTGCCAAATTCATACCCCCTGTTGCTCTTTGGGCTCAGGTGTATAACTTCTGGCTGAATCTTAAAAGACTCACACTATAGTGTTCAGGGGAAAACCTTCCTGTTTGTTTATTCAGCTGTGTGTGGGGGCTTGGATATTGGCTTTGTCATGATTGCAGCATACACACACACACACACACACACACACACACACACACACGCCTCGTTAATAGGAAGATCATTTGCATAACCCTCTAGAAATATATAAAGGTCTAAAAACACCTTACTTGATACATGTATACAATCAAAAATTATTTTTTAACTGAAGGACTGTTTTCATTTTTTAATACATGTAAAGAATCTAAAATATTTGGTAAATGCAAAATGATTGGTTTATTTGATTCTACTTCTTGATTTTGAAGAAGGTGTATACTTTGTTTTAATACTTCTCTTTTCTTTTTGCATGTGTTTCTACTCTGCAACTTGGAAACTTTTGCTGGCAGTTAATCTGAAAGAGTGCCTCAGGTCTGCCGACCTTATCCAGTCCAGTGACCCTGATTTCAGAGTTCTAGATGATGGGTCAGTATACACAGCCAGCACTGTGGTGATGTCTGATGAGAAAAGATCATTCACCATATGGCTTTCTGACACCAAGACACAGACACAGAAAGAGATTAAGGTGCTCCTGGAACATCAGAAGAAGGTACTCAAAATACATTGATATGTTCAGGCATGTTTTTCATTTAAATCTAATTAAAAATTGCAAAGGGGGGGGCGCCTAGGTGACTCAGTCAGTCAAGTGTCTGCCTTAGATGGCTCAGGTCATGATCCCAGGGTCCTTGGATCAAGCCCCTCCCAAGGCCCTTTGCTCAGTGGGGAGCCTGCTTCTCCCTCTTCCTCTTCCCCAGCTTGTGTTCTCTGTCAAATAAACACATAAAATCTTAAAAAAATATATAAAAAATTTAAAAATCGCAAAGAGGACAAAAGATAAATTAGTTTTTTATCTTTTGCTTTTCCTTCCCCTTCAGTTTGCTCTTCCTCCCTCCCCCCACTCTGTCTCTTACGCTTCTCCCCCACCAACAGTGGCTAACCATTGGCTTTGGATTTTGCTTTGTTAAACCTAAATGGCATCTCCTCCAGGGAGGCTTCTTCTACCTCTAAAGTCCAACTAACTGCTTTTGTGTGTCCCTGTCAGTTTGGCTACCCCTCTTTTATAAGCATTTGGAATGCTTTTTATTTGTGCAAACAACTTATCTGTAGTTGCTTGAGGGCACGAGTTGATCCCTTTTGTGCTTATAGCCTTGATAATAACTTAACCCAGAGTCCATAGGTGTATGTTAAATTAATGTTACAACAGGGTTTCCAGTGAATAAGAGGCAGATTTCAAAAGTGGCAGTGATTCGATGTTAAAATAGGATGGGAATCCTGCAGTGTGTGTAAGTATGAATAAAAGGATACGTGGCGTTGTACTGGCTGTCATTCGCTGCATTTCTAGATTCTACATCGTGAGAAATGCCATTGTGAAGATCATCACAAAAATGATTAAAGGTTTAGACTGGATTACAATGAATCAGTGTTAAGTGAATTAATGAGAAAGTTAATTTAAATGACTATTTAGCACATTAATACATGTTCAGTAAAATTATTTCTTAATAAATTATCAGGAAATAAAATAGCTTTTTTGCACCACCATGCAATGAGATGGAAATCACTCAAAAGTTCAGTGGAATTTTTGTGATAGTGGAAATGTTCTATAATCTGCACGGTCTGATATGGCAGCCAAATATTAATGGCTAATGAGTTCTTGGCATGTGGCTAGTGTGACTGAAGGATAGCATTTTTAATTTTATTTAATTACAATCAATTTAAATTTAAATAGTCACATATAGTTAGAGCTACCATATTGGGGAGGGCAGATGAGGGTGTTAAGGCAATGAAGAATGTATGTTTTCTTGCTCTGGTTCTCCTGAGTGACTGAGGTTTTAGCAGAAAAGAACACTGTCTTCAGTATTATAAAGAGGTCACATTGGCTTTCTCTATGTGGGGGTAAAAAGAAGAAAAACTAAGAGTGCAGTGATGATTTTCCTAACCTGAAAGTATGGTCAGTATTAGAAGGGTATAGAAAATGAAATTCTTCAGTTTATGAAAACTTTAAACTTTGGATGTGTTCTTTCTTCCCCATCTAATGCAAAAAAGACCGTATTATCTGTCATTTAGCTTCAGCTTGGAGAGCTGTGAACTGAGCCTCTTGGGCAAAGTGAGGTTGATGGACTGTCCACTCCTTTGCAACAAAGTCAGCTGTGATACTTTTATTTATTTAATTTTCTTTCTCTAAATTCAGGTACTGAGGAAAAGAGATGCTAAAGAAGCTGTTCTCAGGCGTTCCAAGAGGAGATGGGCCCCTATTCCCTGCTCCATGCAAGAGAATTCACTGGGCCCGTTCCCTTTGTTTCTTCAACAAGTAGGTTTTACATTCTTTCTGATTGGGAGTGTTTTAATTCCCAGAGTCTGCTTTGTTCAGGTTTTGTAAACTCTTGAGAGATTTAAAAGGAAACATATTTGATTGAAGATATTCATGAAGTGTAATCAAAGTAAGTAAAATGAGAAAATCACTAAAAAACTAATAATATGAAAAAGACTACAGCCATTAAAGGATGCTTATGAGCTTATTCGTTCAAAAGCCACTGGCTGTTGAGCCCCTGCTATGTCCCACGAAGGCACTGCTCTAAGTACGACCCTAGAAATAAATTTAGCCAAATCCTGGCTCTAGATTATGAGCCTAGTAAGAAAGGCAGAGAAAGAATAGGCACACAATTATGATACCGGGTGATGAGTGCTGTGGCCGAGACGGTTTGGGTGATCTGAGAATTCATGGGATCCGTACCACGTCCTGGTCTGAAATGTGAAAATCAAGAAGCTGCTTAGGGAATCGTCTTTTAGGACCTAGGACCTAAAGAATGGTAAAGCGTTGTACAGGTAAGTAGTTATGGAAGAAGAGGGAGGAACAGAGGGTGAAGGTGAGCTCCTTAGTGGCTCCCAGGTAGCTCAGTCCTCCTGGTTATGATGGGGCTGGAGCAGGGAGATAAGGTTGAGAAGAGGCAGGTAGAGATCAAACCATGAGGGACTATGTGTGTACTATTAGGGAATTTAACTTTTTCCATCAAAAGAAGAAGTTTTTAACCAGGTCAGGTTTACTTTTCATAAAGATCTAGATGGGACGTATACAGTGAAAGGAGTTGCTGCAGTTGGGCTAGGGCCCAGTGATTGCCTTTTCCTATTACTGTGCTTGATGTTTCATTCTGACTGTGTGACCTGTCTCCTCCCTTCTAGGGTCCTCCATGCTCCGGTGCTAGACCTTGTTTCTTATTTTCAAATGTTGTACTTGAAACACTCAGGAGGCATATTAAGAAATGGTTTCTGATTACCAGTTATACTGATCACAGCTAATATTAACCTCTGCATCGCTAAGCCAGTCGCTACCTCTTGGTCCTCTTTTCCTTGACCTGTGTCCCTTTGACATAGCTTACCCTTTCCTCCTCCTCCAAATACTCTCTTCACTGGGCTTCTAGGACACCACTCACCTAGTTTCCCACTTACCTCACTGGTCATTCTTTTCTTACTGAGTTCTGCTGGTTTTTCCTCATTCCTATGCCCACCCTTTCAAAACTTTGGAGAGCTCTAGGCTCAGCCTGTGAACCTTGTCTCTTGTTTATTTGTATTCATTCTTTTGCTAATCTCATCCAGTCTTAGAGCTTTAAGTACTACTCTCTATTGGAGACTTAAGGCCTTATATTTCTGGGACAGACTGCCTAATTGACATTTCCACTTGGAAGCTTAATGGACATTTCATACTTAACATAGGCAGGGAAAAAAAGGTAGGGTATTCTCCTAAAAACACCCCCCATCTCAGTTAATGGCACCTCCATTCTTTCAGTTGTTGGGGTATTAGAGTCTCTTGGGTTTTGGTTGTAGAGAACATACTTCTCTCTCAGCAATTAACAGATAGGGATTTATTACACCATATAAGCAGTTGACAGAGTTGTTGGGAGTACTGAAGAAAGGAAATTTAGATTGAACTTTCAGGAATGAATCCCTAAGCTACCTTGCTGAATCCACAACCAGGGCACATGCTGTTTTCTCCATGATGGGACAGTCACTAATTCAGGAACTTATGCCACTAAGTGGCATAAGCATGACAGAGATTTATTTATTTTTTGTGAAAGTGTGATCTGGTAAAGAGATTCTAATCGGAAAAATCACCAAAGACTAGACTTCTTTCTTTTTTAGCTTGAACTCTACAGGTTCACGATGGCTCCTAATTGCGTCCAAATGGGGGAGCACATCCCTTCACTTTCTAGAGTACAGTTTAGGGCTTGCATATGTTATTTCTGCTCATATCCCATTGACCTGATCTTTTCATGTGGCCATAGCTAATTGTAAGTGAGCCCAAGAAATGGATCTCTTTTGGGCAGTCTTGCACTCAGCTATAAATTCCAACACAAAGGAACATGGGCAGGATAGATATTAGGGGATATCCGCACCCTCTGACATAGTGTCATCTTCACACCACACATCCAACCTGTAGGCAAATCCTACCGGCCGTACCTGCAAATTAGACCCAGGATCTATGCATTTCTCACCAGCTCTACTGTTATCATGAATTCTTGCCGTAACTAAATGGTCTTCCTGCTTTGTTGCTTACCCACCATGTTTAGTCTTAACAAAACACCAAGTATTACCTTTTTAAAGTATAAATTACATATATTACGCTTGTCTAAATTTTCCAGTAGCTTCCCACCTGACTCCAAGGAAAAGTCAACACCGTTGGAATCACTTACGTGGTGTGGTCTCATGTCCTACTTCTTGCCCACTACCTTTCTCTGCTCCAAGCACTGTGGCCTCTTTACTGTTCCTTGAACACTTTGGGCACAGCCCTAACCCGGTCCCTTTGTGCTTTGTGTTTCCTCTGCCAGGAAGAATTGTCCCTGTTTATTCTCATATGTCATTCTTTTAATTTTTGCCAGTTCTCCTCCCTAAGAAGCATTCAAATTAACATTCCTTTCACCAGTATATCAGTCTCTGATGGCCTGGCTCCTGCTAAAAATGGGCATTATTGTTCTTTTCCATTTGCCAAATCTCTCGATGGGAAATTATTGTTTATTGTTTTAAATTACATTTTCTTTGGTGACTTTTTATGTTGGACATGATTTTCATTAAATCTGAGGTTTAAAAAAGTCTTTTGCCAAATGCTCCTTACTGTTTTGTGTGCTGATGAAGTGATCAATGTGATTACTATTTTATTAAAGTCTCTTTAAAATAAAAATGATAGAAATGCATAAACTACATTTAAAAAATAACATTTTAACAGATTTTTAATTAAAAATTTTTACAAATATTTTTTTCCTCTTAGGTTCAATCCGACGCAGCACAGAACTATACCATCTTCTACTCAATAAGTGGGCGTGGAGTTGATCAGGAACCTTTAAATTTGTTTTTCATAGAAAAAGACACCGGAAATTTGTATTGTACCCGGCCTGTGGATCGTGAAGAATATGATATTTTTGATGTAGGAGTTTTGTTGATATATGTGATTTTAAATGATTAAACTACGTTTCTTCTTATACTCCATGTACTCTTTCCTGTCTTCTTGCATTCTTTCCTTAGAGTCAAAGAAAATAGGTTGTGGAATATTTTGGAATATTTGCTCTGCTCTTTATTTTAATTCTGGTAGGTAAAAGTGAAGCAAAGAGGTTAGTTGTATTTGGATATAAATTCCAGTATATTTTCAAGAGTTGGTTTTGTTTATGAAATACTTTCTCTAGTCATACATTTTCCTCTCTCCAGGACATGGCCACCATTGATTGGAAGGGTCTTCGTCCCTCTTCTGTTTTGTTTTATTTATTTATTTAATTTTTTTTTTTTCCATTCTTCCTTCTGCATATGTGATTCTCTGATCATGTCTGAGAACTAGATAAGAAAGCAAAAGTGGGAGACCAAACCCAATCAAGGTCAATAAGCCAGGCTGCTGTTATGAGTGAGCTTACAGTCAATGGGGAATAGCTCAGACGATTTTCAGTGTAATATGGTCAGTTCTGTGGGGTCATGTGGTCCTCACTGTGGTGAAGGAGGGGATGTTTCTCCATGAGAAAGAGGGATTCTTTTCCTAGAGAAGGAACGGATGCTGGTAAGCAGACATAACTGATGTTTACCACATGGCATTGCTTTTGGTTAGAAAATTTTCAACTTGGTGGTGTAATCACACTCTGAGTAGCAATACTCTATGTTGGCTGATTTAAATAAAAAAAAAGAAATACATTCTATTCGCCATTATATTGTTCTTTGATTAATTGGCAGTGCAGAAACTGGTAAATGTGTTCTGTTAAAAAAAAATCTCTTACAAATATGTGATCTATTAGGCAAAACAATAAAAGGTCTTGTTAGTTGCAAGATTGAGAATCATGGCTTTCTTTAGGTAATATACTAGGGATCGTTCCCACTGCCTGAGTTTCATTGTTCTCCCCAATATAACGTTCTGATTATGGAGAGAATAAGAACTATACTCTGAGTCTAATGGATAGAGTTGTCTCTGACTTGACTGTACTTTGGAGTTTTATTTCAAGTGCATTTTTAACCAAATACTGAATTCCTCTTACAGCACTTAAAAGTGTTCTCCTATTTGATGCTTTGATGATTAAAAAAGAATTGAAGAGAATTTTTTAAGTCATTAATTACTGAAAAGATTTGCAGAGAAGGTAGCAGATAAAGCATAGTGTTCTCTCTTGCTAGAGTCAAGTATTAATGGACTATTGGCTTTGCTTTTTCCTGTTTTCCAGTTGATTGCCTATGCCTCGACTGCGGATGGGTATTCAGCAGACTTACCTCTTCCACTGCCCATCAGAGTGGAGGATGAAAATGACAACCACCCTATTTTCACAGAAGCTGTTTATAATTTTGAAGTTCCAGAAAGTAGCAGAGTTGGTAAGATAATTTTTTTTAATTGAACTTTTCTGTATGTGCTTTCTTTTGCCATTTATATTTTTTTCTCCTAGGAAATGTATGTTCATTTCCTTTGCTCTTACTTTCCTTGGTGTTTATCTTGCTCTTAAATGTTTTTTAAATCTAGTTAAAAATGCTTTTTACATAGTAAGGATACTAACCTATTGTCACCTTGCCAATATTTTCCCAGTGTATTGTTGCTTTTCAATTCTGTTTAAAGCTGCTTTTTTGAGGTAAAGAAGTTCAGGATTTCTATTTAGTTAAATCTGTCCTTCCTTAGACCCATAAAGGCCTATTTCTTTCGTACTTTATGGTAAGGAAATTTTATTTTTTTACTTACATTTTTTATTTAAATGCAATTAATTAACATACAATGTATTATTAGTTTCAGAGGTAGAGGTCAGTGATTCATCAGTCTTATGTAATACCTGGTGCTCATTATATCACGTGCCCTCCTGATTGTCCACCACCCAGTTTCCCATTTCCTCAACTCCTCCCCTCCAGCAACCCTCAGTTTGTTTCCTAAGATTAACAGTCTTATGGTTTCTCTCTCTCTCTCTCTCTGATTTCATCTTGTTTTATTCTTTCCTCTTTGCACTATGATCTTCTGTTTCGTTTCTTAAGTTCCACGTATGAGTGAGATAATATGATAATTGTCCATCTTGGGTTGACTTATTTTGCTTAGGAAAATACCCTCTATTCCCAGCTACGTCATTGCAAATGGCAAGATTTCATTTTTTTGGTGGCTGAGTTATATATATATATATATATATATATATTCTTTATCCATTCGTCTATTGATGGACATCTGGACTCTTTCCATAGTTTGGCAATTGTGGACATTGCTGCTATAAACATTGGGGTGCAGGTACCCCTTTGAATCACTACATTTATATCTTTGGGATAAATAACTAGTAGTGCCATTGCTGGATTATAGGGCAGCTCTATTTTCAACATTTAAAAAAAAAATTATTTATTTATTTGAGAGAGAGCATGAGCGGGGGAGAAGGGACGACTCCCCAGTGAGCAGGGAGCCCAGTGTGGGACTTGATTCCAGGACCCTGGGATCATGACTTGAGAGCCGAGGACAGACATTTAACCGACTAAGCCACTGAGGTGCCCCTATTTTCAGCTTTTTGAGGGACTTCCATAATGTTCTCCAGAGTGGCTAACCAGCTTGCATTCTTACCAGTGGTGTGAGAGGGTTTCCCTTTCTCTGCATCCTTGCCATTATGTCATTTCTTGACTTGTAAATGTTAGCCGTTCTAACCAGTGTGAGGTGGTATCTCATTGTGGTTTTAATTTGTATTTCCCTGTTGCTGAGTGATGTTGGACACTTTTTCATATGTCTGTTAGCCATTTGGATGTCTTCTTTGCAGAAATGTCTGTTCATGCCTTCTACCCATTTCTTTATTGGATTATTTGTTCTTTGGGTGTTGAGTTTGATAAGTTCTTTATAGATTTTTGGATACTAGCCTTTTATCTGATAAGACATTTGCAAATATCTTCTCCCATTCTGTCTTTTATCTTTTGGTTTTATTGACTGTTTCCTTTGTTGTACAAAAGCTTTTTATCTTGATGAAGTCCCAATAGTTCATTTTTGCCCTTGTTTCCCTTGCATAAGGGAACTTTTAAAAGTAAAATGTATTATATTAAATATTTTTGTCTACATTTTTTGAGACGTTGGGTTTTTTTTTACCCAAGACCAGATTATCTTGGGATGATACAGAACCAGTATCCACTTCCCAGAAAATATGAATCCTATCATATCCAAACAGAGTGTAACCTACAGGGTAGTACAGGAATCTCGTGTTGTCAATACGATACCAATTAATTATAAAAACAGATAATAGTTATTTAAGCTTTGAATTATATTTAGTTTATATACCTTATTTCACTTTGTCATTTTGTGGGCTTATCATTATTCTCACCTCCAAGACAAGACATACAGAATAAAGTCACAATAAAATTAAAATTAGTATCAATATTTTTATTAGGTTTTATTTAGGAAGGTATTAAATAACACCTACTGAAAACACAATTTTTTAAAGCTCTTATTTATATTATCTCCTTTTTTAAAACTACTACTATACTACTTCCAATTTAGAATGAATACGGGATAACTTTAGAGACAGTTACATCACGTGTTCTAAACACTTGTTCAGACACATGGAAAACCAAAGTATTCAGGCTAGTTGGCCCTTCAAATGTGGCATTATGATGTCTTCTGAGATTCACAATATGGAAATAACCATTCACAATAAAGTTGAAAGAATGTGGACTCATTCATAAAGGATGACTTTGCTAACTTGCCTATTAAGTTTCAAGTAGTTACTTAGATCTTCACTAGATTTTTATATCTGCTATTCCTCTTTATATTTTACTTTGATAATTTGATGTCATAGATGTTAATCTCTTTATTACTCATATAGTACAATTAAAAATAAAAAAATAAAAATTGTTGGTTTGGAGTTTAAAAAACCTAGTTTTCGATTTGGGGTCTGTTATTAACTCACTGTGGGAAATGGTGGAAGTCCCTTTGAGCTCTCTGAGCTGTAAAAGGAGTTAATTACATTAGATGACATATAATATTTTTAGCTTCACAGTGACAATGACCTTGGTACTATTTTCTTTTTTTTTGTAAAGAGAGATTATTGGTTGCCAAGTCTTTCTCGAGGATTCTGTTCTCTATGATAGTGACAGATAAGAATCAAGGACAAATTCTTTGATGTCTTGATTCATCTAAGGCACTTGAAGCCTTTCACATGAGAAGGTTTGAGGCAGTTTGGGCTGTGATACTCTGAACTATTAGGTGTTCCTTGACTTTGTCTTAACTCACACACAGAGGTTTGGACGAAGGGTGCTCAACTTATATTTAAGTATAGCACTCATGAAGAAGACTTTTGAAGTCAATATTTTAGGAAGATTTTTCTGTGTAAGTAATGCAGTTCTTACCCAGAGAATTAAAATAGTGTTTGTGTCCTGTCAGTAAAATTTCAAGAAGAACATATTCTGCCTTACAAAGATTAGAAACTTTTTCTATGCAAACATGGATAAACAGCATTTTTTTTCTTATCATAAGATGATTACTTCATGTCCTTGTATGGATCTGCTGCAAAAATCTTGTCATTATTTATAAATAGGTAATTGGATATTCTCTACTATTTTTATATGTATGTATATATATATATTTATTTATACATACACACACATATATGCAAATTTTAAGGACGTATAGTGAAAAATTATTTAAAACTAATATTTCCTTACATTAATTAGTTTTTATTTCAACAAATCGTATATGTGTGTGATATGTATATATGTGACTGTACCTGTCTATGTATTTTTCCCCAGGTCAGTCTTACATACAGGGCTATAGGCAAAGTGGATCTATGTATTATATTTTCATGGGCACTGGAACACTGTCCTTAGCACTATACAATACCACCTCTTTGTATGCTTTGATAGCTGTAATCCTTTACCAGAACAATTTTCTTACGTTCCGTACAGATGACAAGTATTAAGGGTTCCAACTGAAGAAGCAGTTGACTTAAATTCCTCCTGAAGGGTGAATAGTACGAAATCCCTTCCTGAGGATTAAGTGGGGCTGAGGGCAATGAGGTGTTGATGCTTAGTGGGTGAGAAAGAACGAGACATGTCAGAGACCAGTAAAAAACATCAGAGAATAGCGATTAGACTGTGAAAGGTCAGCTTGGCCATTTATACAATTATATGCCAAGTCAGTCTTGATTTATCTATTAATCAGAAATTAAATTTAAAAATTTGATTTACGTAGGAAATCAAATGGTTTCTCTCTCCAGCTAGATTTGTTCTTGAAGTGTGTGGAAATATGTGTTGAAATTCTTCTTTTTTAAAAAGATTTTATTTGAGAGAGAGAGAGCAGGAGTGGGGCGGGGGACAGTGGGAGAGGGAGAAGCAGGCTCCCCACTGAGCCGGGAGCCTGATGCAGGGCTCGATCCCAAGACCCTGGGATCATGACCTGAGCAGAATGCAGACGCCTAAAGACTGAGCCACCCAGGTGCCCCATTTTGAAAATATTCTTGATTGCCATTTAAATAAGTTTTTAATAATTTACTGTCAAACATTTTTAACAGTGAACAGAGTAAAAGTGCACTTTGATTCCCAGCATCATAGGGGTTTACATTATAAACCTGAAGCCCTCTTCACTGGTGCTCTCTAAAGATGGAATAGCTCAGATAAGAAATGCACTTAAAATTAGATTGCCACTATCATTGTTAAAATTTGAAAAATATAAGGACTCCTAAATATGTTTTGTAGTTCTTGAAATTAAAGGCTCTTTTTTTTTCCCTTTTTAACATGTAGGTACTACAGTGGGAGTGGTTTGTGCCACAGACAGAGATGAACCAGACACGATGCATACACGCCTGAAGTATAGCATTTTGGAGCAGAGCCCGAGGTCCCCAGGGATCTTCGCCGTGCATCCCAGCACAGGTGTCATCACCATAACCTCGCATTATCTGGACCGAGAGGTAGCTTTCCACTCCGTGGAACATCATTTTACTGGGGCTCGAGATTCCTACCCCATTTACTGCAGTTGGCTCTCCCATGGTCCTAGGTGTTTCTAGACATCAGAATTCCTGGTCTTGTTATGTGTATTTTTGTTTTTGTTTTTTTAAAATATTACTTCTATTTTCTTAGGTAAGAGAAGCCATAGGATTATTGCAGATCAATTGTTGCTTAGTAGGAGTAGGAACAACATATATTTCTTATGAAAGTTGCTATTGTTAACTACTACTCTATTCCTGTATGTGACTAGTTGGTTCCAGCTCAGTAAAGGCTTCAGTGCTCATGTAGGACAATTAATTTTGCTTGTTGCATGAGTTTAGATCATAGACTGACCTCTGTCCAGTTATTGTTGATGGGTGCTTCTTAAGAGGAATGAATTAGTTGATATTAAGTTGATGGATTATTAGGAAACCTGTCACACTGGTTGGATAATAGTACTGGCATGTTGTCAGGTAGGGAGCACTTTAAGTTCAAATTCTTTATGCCTAATTCTATGTGGTCTATAATTTCCTTGCTTGACTGGATAGGTGTTCCATCCAATCTATAGAGGACAAATGTGACAGTCATAGTGATTCTCCTGAATCAAATTACTGCTCTGAATCATCTGATTTTTGTTATTGTTACTCTGTCTATATTGTCAGCCTATGTTTAACTCAAAGCCCTGAATTATTGACTGAGGCAGATAAATCGATTTCATGTGCACTAAAGAGCTTGATTACCACACCTCCGTGGTTCCCACTATAACCTGATTAACACAAATAGAGAGCTCAGTATGACATGGAGAGATAATGTACAGAAGAAATCAGTGTAATTTGATGCCAAAGAAAAAAGGGAGGGGATGGTGAGAACCCATGAAAAGAAATCAAAAGTAGTATAAAGGTTCTGTTGGTTATTATTTTTATTTTTGTTTGTGGTCCGGACATTCTATGTGAGAAAGCACAGGATGGTAATAACAAATGGGCAAGTTTGAAGGGTCAATATGCATGTGTTTTTGTGTATGTGGGATAGGTAGTCTATGTAATAAGCAAGCAAATACAAGCATCTTCCCTCATTTTTTGCAGGTGGAGAAATGAGGCTTAGAAAAATTAAATAATTTGAGGGTACACAGCTTGTGAGGTACACATCTGTGGTCAAACCCAGGTCCGTTTTCCTGATCAAAAAAAAAGGCCAACTGGATTTTTCGGGGAGCAGCCTCAAAGTGTGTTGTGAGAACAACACAGAAAATGAAGAAATGAACAAGGGAGTTTATAAAAACAAGCAAAAACCCCAGTGCATTTAGAGGAAGAAAAAGCAGGGTATCAGACATTGGGGCCTAAAGGAGGAGCATTTCAGGGTGAGAATGTTGGTTTCCAGTGTGGAAGGGGGATAAGCAAAATGAACACCGGAGGAAGAGAGAGCAGGAAATTGAAAATGAGTAAAGTCAAAAAGTGAAAACAAAACAAAAAAAGGAGTGGTTACTGGATAGTAAGAGAGAAGGGAAAGGCAACAGAAGTAATTGTGTCGTAAAGGAGTGAGTTCGTTTCATCATCACCACACCAGTTGCAAAAACTCTCTTCACTGAAGTCCATGGTGACTTCCTAATGGCGATGTCCACCCATTGCCTGGAGCCCCTGTCTATTGTTGGCACCTAATAGAACTCTTCTCTTTCCTGGTTCTTTTTCCGTGATCTTTCCATTTTAGTACGTATAGCTTAGTGTTCTTACTTACTCTATTCTTGAAATGCTGCTGCTGTTCCTACTATCCTCAGTTCTTCCCTTTCCCTCTCCTAGATAGTCTGATTCCTGCTACAATTTCAATGACCATCTACATATTATTGGCCCCCCGATTGGTATTTCGGCTGTGAGCTTTCCATATATGGCTGTGAGCTTTCCTGTAGGTATGGGGCCATACATCCAAGTGCCTTCTGAACCTGTCTCCTTACATTTCCTGTAGGTGCATAAAATTCAGTATGTGCCAAACACAGCTCATTCCTTTTGGCCCTCCTTGCTAACTTTGCTAGTGTTCACCGCAGTAGAGAATGGGCTCTCCAGCATTTGCTACGTGAGAGTTGATGATACACGCCCTCTGCCTGTCTCAGTAGGATGGCTGAACATCATACTCAACTTTCTCTCTTCTCTTATGTTTTATACGGAACCTACCATTACATCCTACTGAATGCTAACTCCCAAGGATCTTGCCTGTCACTCTTTCTCTCTGTCTTCGCAACTACTACCTCAGATTTGGATCAGCTGTCTTAGATAATTTCTTTGGTTTTCAGCTCAGTTTACCACAAATGATACTAAATCTTGAAGAAGCTTCTTTCTAAAATTCAGATGTTCTTATTTTGTGCTCCCCCTAGGAGTCCCACAAAACTTTTCCTAATTATCTTGCTACTTAAGTGAAAATCTAAATTCTTAGTATGGCTTTTTGTAACTTAAGCCATATTTACCTTTTCAGCTTCTCCCTGTCTTCTAATTTCTTAAAGTGTACACAAATACAGAACCCAATAAAAGCATGGATAGGCACAGAGAGAAGGGTGTACACTTGAGGTTTCATTAGTAAGTCAAAGCATATGTTTTCAAAACTAATTAAATACTTGCTTTGTTTTCAGACTGTAGAAAAGTACTCACTGATAATGAAAGTACAAGACATGGATGGTCAGTTTTTTGGACTGATGAGTACATCAACTTGTATGATCACAGTAAAAGATTCAAACGACAATGCACCGACTTTCAAACAAAATACCGTAAGTATATAAATTCAGAATATGCCTCCAGTTGTCAACTGTCATTTTTTATTGAATATGAATTAACAAAATATAGATCATGCTTTGATGTATGTTTGTTTTTTATGAATAAAATTAAAGTTTAAATAGCTGACATATAATTCTCTTTTATTTATTCGTAGCAGTATTTATATTACCTCCTTCTAATAAGAGCAGGTAACGTTCATCTTCATTTATCATGTTCTTTCATTTCAAGGATAATCCTTAATGAAAACAACAGTCCTTGTAATTCATGGCTTTAAATAAACTAGATAAAAACTATAAGAACCAGTATTCTTAGAGTGGGAGAAATATTTTACTTCCTTTGTAGAGTTCTTTTTATTAAGTAAGTTTTTAATGAATTTTCTTCTGTTTCAGTACGAAGCATCAGTAGAGGAAAATGCTTACAATGTGGAGATATTACGAATACCAGTAGAAGATAAGGACTTAATTAACACTGCCAATTGGAGAGCCAATTTTACCATTTTGAAGGGCAATGAAAATGGACATTTCAAAATCAGCACAGACAAAGAAACTAACGAAGGCGTTTTGTATGTTGTAAAGGTACAGTAATAATGAATAATTGACAACTTCAATCTAATTCATTCAACTAATGGTTTAATCAACGAAAGAGTTTCAGATCAAAGACTCCAGAAGTTGGAATAGAGCTTAGTCTGTTTAGTCCATCTAATGCTGTCTTTCTTCTATAATTTTATTGCCAGTCATTCATTAGTCACCAAGCTTATGCTTGGACATTCTCAATTCTAAGGATCTCCATATCTCCATTGGCAGCTGATTCCATATTTGGAAAGCTTTGATTCTCAGAAGTCCTTACTTCTACTGTGCCCAAATTATTCTCTTTGTATCCCCTGGTTCTGTCTCTAATGGTCTGGGTTCCATCTCTCTTAGAAGAAATAGAATTCTTTTGAAAAGATTGCTTTGTTCTTTTGAAACTTATCTTCTCTCTGGTAAATGTTCCTGATTCCTTTATTCTTTGCATGATACAATTTAGAAACCCATATTCTTTTTATTCTCTCTCTCTCTGGCATATGCCTGGTTGTATCTGATCCTTTATAGGTAGTACTGAGGGTGAAATAGTGTTGTATCAGACAGCACTGAAGGAATTTGCTCTTTATTTTATATATAGTATTTTTGGTTGCATTGTTTTATTCTAGGCTCCAGGTTATGAGGGCAGAAAAGGCCCTATTTGGGAAGGATGGTTGGTTTTAAATTCATACCCAAAACAAAAAAGAAAATTGCCATATAGGCAGGTAAAGGAGTCATCCATTAATCAAAGGCTGCTTTCCTGCCAACAACAGTAATGGTGGAGACTTGGATACATAAATATCTATTTATAATTATTTCCTTTGTAAAAATTTCCAGAGATTATGGAATAAGCCTCAGCAAGTTCTACCCAGATATGAATAGTCAAATATATTTGTTCCAAATTACTCTCAACATCAAATCTCTATATATTTCAGTTTTCTCTAATGTGATCTGCTCAAGTTGAGGACTGAAACCGACTACTTAAGAAAAACAAAACTTTACAGCCGATAGTCGTAGGAAAGAAAGTAAGCAGATGGTACTGATTGTTTTTCCTCCTTATTGGTCCACCTCCATCCAGTCTTCATTTGGACTCTCCAGAAGGCAGCACCCAAGACAAGGAACCCAGTGGAGGGAAATATTTAGAAAGTGGATCCCAGGAAGCCAGAGTAAAAATGGAAAAGAAAGACAGGAAAGAATGAAAAGTCAATCAAGTCTGCATTATTGACGTAGTCACCTTGGATGTTCGGTCCTGTAACGAACCATGAAAATGTACTTCAGAATTATCTCCTGAAAATGTGGTACCTGGGGCTTATCCATCAACTGCCTTTGTTGATATCCATGTCCCTCACCGGTTGAAGGTTGCCTCCAGGGAACCTCAGCTCTCCTGCACTTCTGAGCTTCCCTGGGCCTCATAGGGGGAGAGAACCCTGGCTTTGGCGCGAACTTTGAATCTGAAGAGCTGAATCTTTGAGTGCTTGAGCATACATGGGGGCATGTCCACCACAGCTGCAGCTGAAGTTGGGTAGGCTGAGGGTCTGTGGTGTATCATTGTAAAAAGAGCCGCCATGCGTCAATTTCCAAAGTTGTACACAACTACATAGTGCAGACGTTTGTCTCAAAATTGATGATTGGCAACAGATGTTCCATAAAAGATTTCTCCTGGACACCTCGTCTATGCACCCCTCACTCCCAGCTTGACTTCTTTCTAGAAATAAGTCAAAGAAATAGTTTAAGATCTGAGATGAATAGATTATGCAGTAGTTCACGTTAAAGACCCAAGCTCGGACCTTTTAGAGTTCTCCGAATCTGCTGCTTGATTAGAAGGCTGCTCTTCTGTTCTCTCTCATTTAAGTCCATTACTAAAGACCCATTTTTGCTATTTTTTGTTTTAAAGATTTTATTAATTTATTTGACAGAGAGGGAGAGATCACAAGCAGGCAGAGAGGCAGGCAGAGAAAGAGGAAGGGAAGCAGACTCCCCACTGAGCAGAGAGCCCAATGTGGGGCTTGATCCCAGGATCCTGAGATCATGACCTGAGCCAAAAGCAAAGGCTTAATCCATTGAGCCACCCAGGTGCCCCATTTTTGTTACTTTTTAAGTCTCAGGGATTTTATCTTGTTTCAGAAGGCAAAATTTAAGTAACACTAGAATTAAATTTTTATTGAGAGTTTTTTTGACCAATACAAAATGAATTTTAGTATACTTTCTCAAAAGAATGTATTCTTAAAAAAATTCATAATTATGTTAACACGTTCTATTTTGTTTTCCATATTCAGAGTGCATTTTTTTCCCTCAAGGAGTGTTGATCACAGAGACATTAAGAAAAATGTTTCCAAATATTTTCAGAAATTATAGCCTGTATCCTAAAATATTTCTCACTCTGTGTGACTAATAAACATCTGTTTTATTTCTGGTGAACAGCTTTTGGGTACCATCTCGAGATTCCCCAGGAGGGAGAGCAATTAGACGGTCATACTTTATTTTTTTGTCTCTGGTTCAGTTTAAGTTAATTTCACATATGAAGAATAAAGAAAATCCCCCCAATAAAATTTTTATGCATTTATTCCCATTATCTTTAAATATAAGGTAGTCACATTTATATTCTATAATTACATCCTAGTTCTTATATTTAGGAAATGCTTTTAGACATTTAAAAGCAGTTTTCAAGTACTGTTCACCTTTCATGTCTGTCACAGGGAATGAGGCTAAGCGCCATAGGTAGATTATAGCTGGTTGTCATATCCCTTTTAAGACAAGATATTATTATTACCCTTTTTCTCACAATTAAAAAAAGATACTTACAGTTTTTTTTCGCACAATTTCTGTTAAGTTTTTTTTTTTAAAGATTTTATTTATTTATTTAACAGACAGAGATCACAAGCGGTGGGGGGCGGGTAGAGAGAGAGAGAGAGAGAAGCAGGCTCCCCACTGAGCAGAGAGCCTGATATGGGGCTCCATCCCAGGAGCCTGAGATCATGACCTGAGCTGAAGGGAGAGGCTTAACCCACTGAGACATCCAGCCCCCCGCCCCCACCACTTCTGTTAATTTTTTATGGCAGTATTAGGCTTGGCTTATGATAATAATTTATTTCGCTTCTTTTCCCAAATTCTGAAATTGTAAACAAAACAAAAATACTAGATTCAAAAGATTTATTTTTAACCTTTGAAATGATGGTTGTTCAAAGGTTATTTCAAACCTTTGAAATGTGGTTGTTCCTCTCATTCTTCCCCATTTCTAGATGAGGAGGCTGAGTCACAAGAAGTGACTTGCGCCCTTTTCCTACAGGTGGGAGGTGATGGAGCCAGTAAATTCAGATGCTCTTGATGCAGAATCTTCCTCAGAACCACTGGGGACCCCTGGGTCATGTTCCCTTTGCTCTCTTCTTTTCCATACTGGGGTTATTTGGCTTGACAAAACAATGATTTTAGTCACACATGGGGTCGTTTTTTGGAACTTGAATTAATTTCTACTTCTGTGAGTTTACTTTTTTTAAATTATCTCCTTCCTCTGACATTATTAGATCCTTGATAATTTTACCTTCTCTCTTTCTTTGAGCCATTCATAATAATCTCTAACATTTTGGACAATAAAATTTGCATTTTCCGTGGTATATTTCCCTTTCCATATTTTATGTAAACCCTTAGAAAACTTGAATTCCTTACACAGTTCCTTTGGTGGCCACAGTGGTCTTTAAAGATGTTTTATTCCTTTCTGTGCTAAAGATTTGTGTTTGTGTACTCAAGTTGTATCTTTAAGTGCTTTCTAACTTTGATGAGGCATCTTCTATTTTAAAATCAAACACTGGGAGCATCTGGGTGGCTCAGAAGGTTAAGTATCTGCCTTCAGCTCAGGTCATGATTCCAGAGTCCCTGGAAGGGAATCAAGCCCCAGAGTGGTGGGGAGGCTGCTTCTCCCTCTCCCTCGGTTCCTCCCTGCTTCTTGTGCTCACTCACATGTGTGCTCTCTCTCTCTCAAACAAATAAAGTTTTTTTTTTTAAGTTTAAAATCAAACATTCTGAAATCTATCATTCTCTCATGTAGGCTACTTATACAATGATGGCGAGGAATGAACTTTATTCATCCCTTTAAACCAAAAAGAATTAAATAATCAGTAAGTTAAGTTAAACCAAAGATTGCTCAAATATACTTCTTTTATCTGAACAAAGCTTCCAAACATTGCCTTGTTAGTTGGTGTCTCCCATTATTGAATTATATTAACTGTTAACAAAACATAATATCACTTTCTTCTTTCAGTTGCCTGTATGACAGCCTGAGAGTTTCTCATAACCTATAGTGGAAAGCACTCACTGTGGGCTTATAGTGTTGAATGTTATTCTTATCACAGTTGTGCAGGAGACAAAACTTAGTCTCAGAGAGATTAAGAAACTTAGCTGAAATGGCACAGCTAGGGTGTAATAGGACAAGATTTGAACCTGGGTCTCTTTGATTGCAAGTACCTGCTCTTAAGCACTAGGTTAAATTGCTTTGTGTAGCTATGTGATTTTGGAAAGTCAGCCTCTGTATTATCTATAAAACATAAAAAAAAAAAAAAATTACTTCTCTCTTCCTCCCTAGTAGCTATTCCATTATAACAATGAAAATGAAAACACTTGGTTAACTGTATTATTATTCTGTTTTTAGAAGTCTTACATGTTCGTGGGCCTAGTGTTACAATTTTCCATATTGGATACCTTTTCTGAAACTGTAGAGCATGAGTTGATGCAGTCTTGAGCTCAAGCCTGGGTAATCTTTCCATCCCAGCATTTCCTTTCTAACAAGTAGTGCACGTGGGCTTGAGTGAAGAAGGTATTATTCTCGGCCATTCTCAACGTGGAGGTTCCACGACAGAGCAGTACTTCATATTCTAGGGAGCCATTAATATCTCAGTGCAGATATAGGATATTTTTGAGCTTTTTAAAAAAAAATTGGTTAACACATAAAGCTAACTGGTAGTGGAAGAGAATTGCTGTTTTTTCATTAATCACTGATTTCATCCCACCAGATTTCCAATCTTGCAGAGTTTTAAGCCTCGAAAGCAATATCCAGTGTAAGCCTCAAAAAATTACATAAAGCACTTCTAAGGCTTTAGCAAGGGGTCCTGGCTGGAATAACTACACCTCCTCAGAGCAGCAGCTGTTTTGTGAATTTCTATGCAAGTTTCACTGCCAGCAGATGCTCTTATTTCTCTGCATGATCATACCGACACATGTCATTTGTGAGATAGTGTTCATTAGTAATAGATAAACATATTAATTCTTTTTCCACTCTTGACTCTCCATTTTCTGGAATGTTCATAAAAAATAAAAAAGAGTTTCACATACATTTCATGGATTCTAAGATTTAGAAATTTCCTTGACTGCCTAGTGGACTTATCAGTATCTCAGCTTGATAATAGTAGGTATGGGGAACGGTTTAAAATAAAAATTTGACTCTTCCGTTTTGATCTTTCAATGGTCAGCCGATGATGGTTTTAATAAGTAGAAAGAGAAAGAAAAAAAATGCTTTAAGTTTGCAAAACAATGTGAAATAGTGTTTTTACGGGCTTTGCTTGATTTGCTGTCTAAAATTTAATTTTAATCAACAGATTCATTAACTATTTTTAGAGGCTGATAAACCAGTTAAGCAGTATCGTATAGCAGAGGGATTATAGTGCGGTGGTTAAGGAGAGGAACATAGGCAATAGGAAGCAGTAAGTCAAGCAAAATTGCATTCTCCTGGAGTTAGATGCCCCTTACACTGGTCCTTCGGTGCTCTAAAGCAGGGCCGTAAAAACACTTTTTTGTTTTGTTTTGTTTTGTTTTCCCATTATCTCCAGGTTCAGAATAATTTTCCTTTGTAAGAATAAACTATAGAAGTATTTCAGCAATTATTTTTCTGTAACTCCATAAGACCATCTGCAGAAACTTCCAGACCACTCTTGCTAAAGGCTTTGTGAAGAATCACCTCTCTCTTTAGAAAAGGGTAAAAGTCAATATTGATTGAATGGGAACATAGAATTTATGTGGCACTGTTCATATTTACAGAAGGTCACTTGTTATTTGAAGTAATGTATGTATTTTACACTGATGCTGATATCCATGTGCTTTTTTAAAAAGCCACTGAATTATGAAGAAAGCCACCAAGTGATACTGGAAATTGGAGTAAACAATGAAGCTCCGTTTACTAGAGATGTTGCACTCAGAATGGCAACCATGAACCGAGCCCTTGTCACAGTTCACGTGAGGGATCAGGATGAGGGGCCTGAATGCAGCCCTGCAGCCCAATATGTACGGATTAAAGAGAACTCAGCAGTGGGGTCAAAGGTCAATGGCTATAAGGCGTATGACCCTGAAACTAACAGTGGTAGCCGCTTAAGGTACAAAGAATTCTATAACTATGTAGGAATAATGTATTTGTAATAATTAAGATAGTAACTTACTTTAATATGTTTTATATTCCTGAAGACTTTTTATTTTATATTAATAGGTACAAAAAATTGCATGATCCTAAAGGATGGATCACCGTTGATGAGATTTCAGGGTCAATCATGACCTCCAAAATCCTGGACCGGGAGGCCATGACTCCCGGAAATGACGTGTATAACATTACAGTTCTGGCAATAGACCAAGGTAAGGAAAAAAAAAGTTTTCTTTTCTTTTTTTTTTTTTAAAGTTTTAATATGATATTTTAGAAAGGAATTGGAGAATATATTGCAGTTCTTCTTTTGCAGACTATTTTTGATAAATATTTGGAGTTGTTAGAAATTACTTTGAAGGCTATTCTTATTTCTCTTAATTATCTAACAAGGGTGAACCTTGTAATGTAAACCAGGTCTTACTTATCTTTGTATCCTCAGCATGGTGGCATCTCAATTGTTTATAGATCCATGTTGAAGTGCAAAGATGACACTCAAGTCTAGGCTTAGGTGAAATGGCCTCACTAGACTCTTCTGTATCTCTTTAAATAGAATCTTTGAGAAACTCAACTGATTATTAGGTCAAAGTGATCCTTTCCTTGAATGCTGTTCCTTAAAACAACCCAGAGGTTCTTAACCCCAGCTTCATATTAGAATATTAGAATAACTCATAATTAGAATGATACTCTAATTCAGTTATAATAATAATAATAATAATAATAATAATAATAATTAACTTTGGGTCCTTAAAAAAATCATTTTGTAGACATGACTTAGACACACTGAATCAGATTCCTGAGTTAGGGAACCCAAACATCAGATATTTTTAAAAAAATCTCTCTAAGTGGCTTAAATATGTATCAGGATTAGAATAACTTTCTGTAACCTTTTAATGTTCATTCACATCCGTACCAGAAGGAAGCCGCCCCAAAACACAGAGTTTGCAATTCACACACTGATTTTTAGTGTTTGGTAATAATCCTGGCATAAGGGTTATTGGCAGTTGTGGCTGATATTATCAATGGCGGTTCTCATTTTAGATGATCTGTAGGTTTCATTTATCCTTCTACATTCTTATTTCCCATTTTCTGTAATCATCAGCTTATTTAAGAAAACATATATCATATATAGAGTGTCGTTAATTCATTTTATTGGGAAACTGTAGAAGAAGGCAAAAAGCAACACTGAACCTTTTCTCTTTCTTCCCAGATGGTAGATCATGTACCGGAACACTCGCGGTTAACATTGAAGATATGAATGATAACCCACCAGAAATACTTCAGAGTTACGTAACAGTTTGCAAACCAAAGATGAAGTACACCGACATTTCGGCTGTCGATCCTGACGAACCTATCCATGGTGCTCCATTTTATTTCAGCTTGGCGAACACTTCTCCAGAAATGAACAGAATGTGGACCCTCACCAGAGTTAATGGTATTTATTTACTTGTTTACCTTTAATTATTTATTTGAGAGAGAGGGGGAGGGGAGTGTGTGTGGGCATGTGAACAAGCGGGTGGAGAGCAGAGGGGCAGAATCTTCAAGCAGACCCATGAGATCATGACCTGAGCGAAAACCAAGTGTCAGACACTTAACTGGCTGAGCCACTCAGGCGCCCCAAAAATATTTAATAAAAAGTAATGATTTATATGCTATAAAATAAGTGGATTTCCTTGTTTACTGTAATATTCTCATTAATATATTTGAGGAGACTAAATCTTTTACAAATATTATAGGGGGTCTGTGTTATATATTGCATATAAAGTGAAAGAAATAATAATTTTTATGAAGGCAAAATTTATGTTTATAACAGACAAAAAACTTTATTAAAATATTGCAGCTTATCATTAAGAAAGTTTTTTTCGTGGTTTTTTTTTGTTTGTCTTTTTGTTTTTGTTTTGTTTTTTTTTTTTTTTTGAGAGAGGGTGGGTGGGGGAAGGATAGAGGGAGAGAGAGAATCAGGCAGACCTCAATCTCATGAACCTGAGATCACGACCCAAGCCAAAGTCAAGTGAGATGCTTAGCCAACTGAGTCACCCAGATGTCCCTGGCGTATTTTTAAAGTGACAACAGTGAGCAGCGAGGTGAGGTGGAATAGAGACGGGCAGTTTAAATTTTTGGGGGGCGCCTGGATGGCTCAGTGGGTTAAAGCTTCTGCCTTCAGCTCAGATCATGGTCTCAGGGTTTTGGGACTGAACCCTGCATTGGACTCTCTGCTCAGCGGGGAGCCTACTTCCTCCTCTCTCTCTCTCTCTCTGCCTGCCTCTCTGCCCACTTGTGATCTCTGTCTGTCAAATAAATAAATAAAATCTTAAAAAAAAATAAATTTTAGTGTAAGTGAACTCTAGAAAGGAGGATACTGGGTGTAGGAGGCAAGCACTCTCTAGTATTCTGGAAGGAAACGTGTTGGGATATGGACAGAGGCATGACGTCATGACGTTGGAGCCCCAGAACAGCCTCCTGTGATGGTGCTTTCTGGGGGGGGGGGCAGTATTCTATATTTCAGCCACCCTTCACTGCTGTTTTGTTACTGAGTCATGCTCTTTCATGCAAGTGGACTTTTGGTGTAGGCTGTCCCTTCTGCCTAGACTACCCCTTTGCATGTCATAGTTCAGTAGTAACTCATGATACCTGGGGAGCATCTCCCATCCACCATGCCCTGTTCCGACCCTGCAGATATGTGCAGAGATTAACAAGACAGACATGGCCCCAGCTCAGATGCTCAGAGCTATGAAGTCTTTCTTGAAGCAGAAGTAGCATCATGACCTTTTCTACCTTTATGATAGCTCCTTTCATGCTGTATTATCATCTGTTTACCTTTCTCCTCCAATACATGAGTCTCTCAGGATGTTTATGATTCATCTGTACATTTCCAGCATGTAACCCAGTGCTTAGTAGATACCAACAGCTTAAGGACTGTTTGTCTAATCGATAACAGGTTAATACATATGCACAAAAGAAGGAAAATGCTGGGGATTTAGTAAATCAGTGTTGTTAGTGTTTCGGTTTTATCAAAAATGCCAAAAGACCGAGTGGGAGGATGGATGGAATCTGGTCGTGAAGGGCCTGAGTTTTGTACACACAGCAGATGTGCACTGGGAAGTTTGCCAGGAAGGAGTGCTGTGCCCAGATTTATGTCTTAACAAGTTGGCGTTGGTGGCGCGACGGTATGAAGAGGGCAGAGCGGAGTGGCAAGGACGTCACAGGCTGCTGCATTAGTACGAATAAACGAGACGTGACTCCAGCGGAGCTTGCGGTCTTGAGGGAGGAGAGGAATTTGAAGGACTTTACTCTAGCCGCACCAGGATCTGGGAGGGTTCCACCTAAACCTTAGTAGTAATTCACATGCCTTTGGGGAGCTTTACATCTGAGGTGCAGCCAGAAATTTTTGCAGTTTTTATCAGCTGTAACAGTGCATTTAAGAAAGGTTTAGAAGTTACAGGGCGCCTGGGTGGCTCAGTGGGTTAAGCCTCTGCCTTCGGCTCAGGTCATGATCCCAGGGTCCTGGGATCCAGCCCCGCATCGGGCTCTCTGCTCAGCAGGGAGCCTGCTTCCCTTCCTCTCTCTGCCTGCCTCTCTGCCTACTTGTGATCTCTCTCTGTCAAATAAATAAATAAAAATCTTTAAAAAAAATAAAAATTAAAAAAAAGAAAAGAAAGAAAGGTTTCGAAGTTACAGATGGCTTCCAGAATGGGCATTGTGCACCTGAGTCATTTCACTTACTGCAAAACTTGGAAGGTTGTAATTGGCAATTGAAAGTGCACAGAGCTCTTGGTCAGTTGATAATGAAGTCATTAAAATAGGTATCAAGGCTATTGGGGATATAGCATAGTTGATAAAAATGTATTGTTATGAATCAGATACATCCGTTTTTATGTAAAGCTTATTTCTGGCCTGGGTGACATTAATTAGCTTTCTGGTATTGAGACCACTTCTAGAGGGAAGGCTTTTTTTTTTTTTTAAAGATTTTATTTATTTATTTGAAAGAGAGAGAGAGACCACAAGTAGGCTGAGAGGCAGGCAGAGAAACAGGGGGAACCAATGCAGGGCTTGATCCCAGGACCCTGAGATCATGATCTGAGCTGAAGGCAGAGACCCAACTCACTGAGCCACCCCTAGAGCGAAGACATTTTAACAGTGTTTATTGTACTTTGAAAAGTTACCTTATGTGCAAAGATAATGGACAGTTACCAGAAAGTAAATGAATAAGAGAATGTCAACTTAAGACAGACTTTTTGCATTAATTCTTTATGAGTACCATAAACTGGTACCATAGAAAAATGCTTGAGGTGTCTGTCAAGGGTCCATCTACCATCACTGGTTTGTAAATAAGAGAAAGACAAGGGAATATTAAATATTGCTGAAATGCTACTGGATCACTCCAAGGTCAAATTAAATCTCTCAGCCTCTCTTGTAAAAAGTTACAGTGAGCATACATGGTAATATTAGTGCTGAGAAAGGTTGAAGGTAGTTCTCCATTTTAACTCATTTTCGTGTGGCAGGTGGTCCCTTAAGAATCCTATGTGTAGAAACAAGTGCGGCAAAACAAATGCTAAGGGAGAAATAAATGTCCATTAAAGAACTAATTCTTTCATTTTCTTTCAGATACAGCTGCCCGTCTTTCGTATCAGAAAAATGCTGAATTTCAGGAATATAGTGTTCCTATTACTGTAAAAGACAGAGAAGGTCAATCTACAACAAAAACTGTGAGAGTTAATCTGTGTGATTGTACTCATCCAAGCCAATGCCTGGCCGCTCGCAGGAGTGCAGAAGTCATACTCGGAAAATGGGCGATCCTGGCGATCCTGCTGGGTATAGCATTATTATTTTGTAAGTCCTTTTACTGACTTAAAGTTAAAATGTATCATAAATACCTGAGTGCAAGAAAAGGCCTCTAAAAAGTAATCTTGTCCAACTATCCATCAGGAATGGGCAATTTACCAGTTGCTTTTGTGTTATTATCTGAGTTCTGATGGAATATTTCCAGGGAGAAGGAGCAAGATCCTTTTTGAGATACGATTTCATACTTGCACAGAGCTGTTTAAAATTCCTTAGACTGTACCAAATCTGTCAACACATAGTTTTCATTTTTGGTCCCGATACTACCCCTTTAGGGCTAAATAAAACAATCTAAAACTTCTGCCATATAAAAGTCCATGACAGGCTACTGGGATCTCTTCTCGTCCTTTAGCCACGGCCTTATGGGAATGACTCGGATCATGGCATCATCTCTTTTTGGGGGTGTATCTTGCTAGTTTTGATTTTTTTTTAACCTCCTCCTTGCTGGTTGTTTAGCTCCCAATGACATCATATTTTCCCCTCCTTTCTTCCACCCACTCCTCCAGCCTGAGTTCATGGTTGTTCCTTTGTTCTGTGATAGGACTAGAGGTTAAGAGCAAGACTCTGGAGCCAAACTATCTGGGTCTGTGACCAGCTGTATCATTTGCAAGCCATGTGACCTGGGGCGAGTTACTTACCGTGCTTCAGTTTGCTCATCTGCAAAAGGGGGATATTTGGAGTAGCCTGCTTTATGGGGCAGTACTGAGCCGTAGTTGAGTTAATGCATGTAAAGAGCTTAGAATAGTACAGTGTTCAGTATTTTCAGCAGCTCCACAAAATACATATCTACTGAAGACCTACAATATGCCAGACACCTGTCTAGGTGCTTGGGGGTCATCCGTGAACAAAACAGACAAAACCAAAAACAAACACTGTGCTTTGTGACAGCAAGCTAATAAAGAAGCAAAATGCTGTAGAGGAAAAATTGAGCAAAATAATTAGGAACTGTAGTCCCGCGGAGTGTATGTGGTGATTGTGGGAGATAATGGTGAGTGACGGCAGTTTTCGATGGGTGATTTGGTTGAGGCTGACGAGATTATCTTTTCTTCTTTCTTTCTTTCTTTTTTTTTTTTTAATATTTTAAAAAATATTTTGTTTATTTATTTGACAGACAGCGATCACAAGTAGGCAGAGAGGCAGGCAGAGAGAGAGAAGAGAAAGCAGGCTCCCCACTGAGCAGAGATTCCTGATGCGGGGCTCTATCCCAGGACCCCGGGATCATGACCTGAGCTGAAAGCAGAAGCTTTAACCCGCTGAGCCACCCAGGCGTTCCCCGCCCTTTTTTTTTGTCTGAAAATGTTCCTTTTCTAGTTAAAAAATATATATATATATTTGTTTATTTATTTTTAATTATGCTAAGTTAGCCAACATACAAGGTTATCTTTGATGATTTTTGGAAAGGTGAGAGTCAGCCAAGTACAGTACCTGGGGGAAAAGTTTTCAGTCAAGGGGAAAGTCAGCTTAAAGGACCTTAGGTAAGAGGGTGCCTGGAGAAGTCAAGGCATGGCAGGGACACCCGTGTGGCTGGAGTGGAGTGCATTGAGAGAGTGGGATTGGACATGGAACCAGAAAGGTAACAAGGGGCCACATAGAGTGGGCGGGCGTTGGCACTCTTTTTCTATAAAGGGCGAGAGTTAGTATGTATTTTACATTTTGCAGGCCATGTGGTTTCACTTAGAACCAATGAAATCTGCCCTTCTAGTAGGAAAGCCACCATAGAACATTTTTCAGTGATGGGCATGACTGGGTTCCAATAGAACTTTATTTATGGACGCTAACATTTGAATTTCATATAATTTTCACATGCAATAAACTTCTTTTAATTTTTAAAAATTATTTAGAAACCATAGCTCATGGGCCATACAAAAACAATGCAGTGGACTGGATTTGGGGCTGCAGTTTGGTCACCCTTGATTAGAGGGGCTTGTAGAACATAGTAAGAATTGTCATTATTACAGCTAATTTTATTATCACATATTTCAACCTCCCGCAGGTATGATGTAGAATGAAAATTCTGAATACAGAATTTTCAAATACAAAATAGTTTTATTTAACACAAAATACAGAATAGTTTTATTTAAGGTACTTGGAGATAAATCTGTTCTGTTGAGAAAAGTCTGTCGTGTTTTCATATAGGTAAACCATTCTTTTGGGAATCAGTAAATCTCCTTAAAGTCTCTGTCTTAAATAAACATCATTGAATTTTTTGAAAATGTATTACTTAACTCAAAATTGTATATACTTTAACATCATAGAGACAATTCAAACTCTTAAAAGGAGCTATAATCAAAATATGCATATAATTAATTCCAATTTTAAAGTCTAAGCTAAATCATGGCCTATTAATTTAGGAAAGCCAAGGTAACTCAAGGTACCGTGCTTGGTGGCCTTGTGTTCCTCCCATGTACCTGAGGTAATAAAAAACAAAAGATGAGTATTTTATTCTATATATGTTAAACTTTTTTTTTTTTTTTTTTTTTAATGCAGCTGTATTGCTAACTTTGGTATGTGGAGTTGTTGGTGCAAAAAAAAAAAAAGGTTTTCCTGAAGATTTAGCACAGCAAAACTTGATTATATCAAACACAGAAGCACCTGGAGATGATAAGGTGGTAAGTAATTTTTTAAAATGACTGTTTATCTGAGTATCTCCCATGATTTCTTTTACTGATTCTCATGAAGTCATTTTGTAATTTAGGAGTTAAAATTTGTATTTTTAGTTTGGTCAGCTTTCATAGGCAGAAGTATTTTATCTGTCAATATTCAAATATTTATGTAGGTGGCATTTATTGAACTTTTAAAATCAGATGTGTTGTTTTAATTATCATTCTTCCACTCTCTAGTGTTATGATATGAAACTTTCTCTTTGATGTTGTGAAATTATTATAATAGCAGTGTGTCAGCCGCTCTCTTCAGTGTACATTTCCAGATACTACTTGTTTATCTGACTCTTTGACCACTTATCATAGGAAAAAAAAAAACCTTATTAAAAGTTTTCAAGATAAACTATGAACATATCAAAGAGATACATATATTTTTAGAAAGTGTGGGGGAGGACAGATGAGTCAGTCAGAAGAGAGTTTCCACTCTCTTTCCTTATGTGTTTCTTGAGACCGCTGAGGTGTGTTAGTACTGGGCTTCTTGTTTTGGGGGATGTGTATTTAAAAAGTTCTTACAGGTCATGTTCTTCCCTCAAAATGATTTCAAAGTATTTATGAGAAATTGGATCTACTTTTATGGGAAAAATAAGTAGGAACATGCCAGTATGCCATTAGCACCAATGTGATAGTCACTGTTGTTCAAAGATACTTACGGTACGTAAACTTACGGTACGTAAGTGCGTTCCTGATGTCTGGATGAACTGGAAAGGCTTAGTGAAAGAGGTACACATTCCCCGCTACTTTAAAGAATAAGAAGGGTGAGAGAGTGGAGAGATGGTGGGACTAGCTAAGGAGGTGGAAAACAGCCTTAAGGACAAAAAAGGAGATGGCAAAATTTGGAGATTATTCCACAAATAGTAAAAAAATTGATTTGAAATGGAAGAAATGATGTTTCACAATAGAAGCTTGACATTAAGTCAGGCTTTTGTGGGGAGAGGGTGTAAGAGAGGAGTAGGACATGGGACCCTCGTATGCCATATTAAGGATTTGGGATTTATTCTCTTGGTCAGGAAGAGCCAATGAAGGCTTTTCTGCATAGAAGGGCATAAAGGGAGCAGCGTGATGCTGAGTGAGTAGGGTGGTCAGTGAAAGAGGAAGATGTAGGGGACAGGGAAGATAAAGGATTAGAATCTCAGTGGTTGAAGCAGTGGGTAACTCTGATAATAGTCATTGGAAATAGGGATAATAAATATTTCAAATGCATAAATGATAAGCTTGTTAGCTTTTGAGTAACAAAATAAAAATGAAGTCAAAGTGACAGAGGCCATAACTAAGGACAATGACTTTATATCAAGCCTTTTCTGTATCTTGGTGTGAAGGGATCTAGAAAGAATTCTTTTTTTTTTAAATTTAATTTTATTTTTTCAGTGTTCCAAGATTCATTGTTTATGCACCTCACGCAATGCTCCATGCAAGACATGCCCTCCTTAATACTCACCACCAGGCTCACCTAGCCCCCCACCCCTATCCCCTCCAAAACCCTCAGTTTGTTTCTCAGAGTCCACAGTCTCTCAGTTCATCTCTCCCTCCAATTTAGCCCAATTCACTTTTCCTTTCCTTCTGCTAATGTCCTCCATGTTATTCCTTATGTTCCACAAGTAACTAAAACCATATGATAATTAACTTTCTCTGCTTGACTTATTTCACTCAGCATAATCTCCTCCAGTCCCGTTCATGTTGATACAAAAGTTGGGTATTCATTCTTTCTGGTGGCTGCGTAATATTCCACTGTATATATGTACCAACTTTTCTTTATCCGTTCATCTGTTGAAGAGCATCTTGGTTCTTTCCACAGTTTGGTGATTGAAGGCATCTTTTGTATTGACTTTATCTCTTTAACCACTTCCCACCATCAGGGAGAATCATTGCCCACCTCTGCCTCATAGGCCTACATATGGAACCCTGTAATTATTTCTCCATTCAGAAAACACATTTAGTCCCTTAACAGTCCTTGACTCATAGTAAGTTCTTATTTTATATCGAAGGAAATTACTGAGATGTTCATAATATTTGTTCTTGGCTATTTGATGCCAGAGCTGTAGCATTAATGGGCCTCTCCACCATAATGTACTCATCTGTATTGTTACCTGTTCTCTGTTAGGAACACTTATCAAAAGGACTCAGAATTATCAGTTTAATTTTAGGTATATTTTTATAAAAGGTAAGAACATTTCTTAGTGGATGTGTAAGCTCATTTTAGTACAATGAGTCCAGGTGATGATGACTTTGATTCTGGAGCTAAATTTAAGTCAGAGACATTTAGGTGGGGTTCGGAGCCGGTTGAAAAGTCAGGACCAGAGAAGTTAAATCTGCAAATCATTGACATGGAAAAGGAGTCGTTGATACCTTGTGAGAATGAGCTTTGGGCAAACACGTGGAGATGGTCAGGAAGGAACAGAGAATAGAAGAATGTGAAACAGGGCACTGTGGGCTGAGTCTTGGTTTTGGTTAAGCTTCAATTTTCTTCGTATTAGCTTGCATGACCTCTGAAAATGTGTTTATAATGATAAAAATTATACCATCAACGATATTTGATAATGAGAGTTTTTTATTTTGTTTTTTAATGAAATTTCACTGTAGCAGCAACCTAAGCAAAAAATATAGGGTAGCAGTGCCACCAAATGGCTGCTTCTCAGTTCTCTTTTCTGGTATAATTTTCCCAGGCAGTGAGATACCATGTATGACATTTATAGATACGTTTCAGATTCTGAAATATCCAAAACTCCAAATCATCTGAACTTGAAAATCTTCTGGTTTAGTTAGAGACTCTGCATATTAAATAGAAGAAAAACAAGTTGGTAACAAGATGGCACAATGGAGCCTGATTCTAATGGAGGTCTCGCCTGACAGTCGCAGTTCATAATTAGAACTGACACGCTTGAGTTTACTGCTCTAACTTAACGTCTCACCGGCAGCCTAGAGTTCCATATGAGGTTCCCGCATTAAGTCGATGCTTAGTCAAATCTTTTTTTATCTTCAAACACTCCCTCAACTGTCCTCCTCTAGTTCCTTGCTTATCTCTTTTTCTTTGAAACTGGGCTTGAGAGATTTATACTTGATTTCTCTATGATATTACTTTCTGTTTATTCAGCACTTCTTGGAAATTCTTTTGACAAAGATCACCAATGGCCACTTTTTTAGCATGAACCTCATCGGTGGATTATTGTATTCGAACTGGTTCTTAAACCACTTTGATGTTTTCTCCTTCCCATAATCCTCTCTGTGTGGCTTCAGAGTTGTGCCTCTTGGATTCCTCTATGCTCCAGAAGCTATTTCGTATCATTTCTGTCCTCTGATTCCCTTAACCACCCTGTAAAACGTGTTTTGTTTTGTTTTGTTTTCCTTGTGGTTCTATTCTTAGCCTTCTTTTTGTTTAGTCTACCATTTTCTCTGGGTGTTAGAGTTGATTCCCGTGGCTTCAGCTACCTCCTGTGTGGTGGTGACGTCTGAAATTATGGCTCCAGCTCGACTCCCCAACCTGAACTCCAGCCCCACGTATGCATATACTCATTTTGGACATCCATGGGTTTCTCAAATATACCATGTCCAAAATGGAACTGTTCACCCTCCTCTCACCCACAAGTGTGTCCTTCATTCCTGCTTAAGTGAATTATACCATTTGTCTACTTGCACAAGCAGAGCACGGAGGAATAATTCCTGACTCTTCCCTTTGCTGTTTCATCCATCTGACCATCAGTAAACTTTGTATGGAGTCCAACCACTTTGAATCATCATTGCTTCTCCTATGGCCAACGTTTTTTTTTTTTTTTTTTTTAATTAAATTTTTTATTTTTTATAAACATATTTTTATCCCCAGGGGTACAGGTCTGTGAATCACCAGGTTTACACACTTCACAGCACTCACCAAAGCACATACCCTCCCCAATGTCCATAATCCCACCCCGTTCTCCCAAACCCCCTCCCCCCAGCAACCCTCAGTTTGTTTTGTGAGATTAAGAGTCACTTATGGTTTGTCTCCCTCCCAATCCCATCTTGTTTCATTTATTCTTCTCCTACCCACTTAAGCCCCCATGTCGCATCACCACTTCCTCATATCAGGGAGATCATATGATAGTTGTCTTTCTCTGCTTGACTTATTTCGCTAAGCATGATACGCTCTAGTTCCATCCATGTTGTCGCAAATGGCAAGATTTCATTTCTTTTGATGGCTGCATAGTATTCCATTGTGTATATATACCACATCTTCTTGATCCATTCATCTGTTGATGGACATCTACGTTCTTTCCATAGTTTGGCTATTGTGGACATTGCTGCTATAAACATTCGGGTGCACGTGCCCCCTTTTGGATCACTACGTTTGTATCTTTAGGGTAAATACCCAATAGTATGGCCAACGTTTTTATCATGTTTCACCTAGAACGATCAGTGACTTCTCTGATATCCATGACACTCAACTTGTCTTCTCATTTGTCTTTTACATTTTTGCTTAGAATGGTTTTTAAAAAATACATCTCTTTCCTGTTATTAAAACCCTTCTTGGAGTCCCCATCCTCTTCTTGATTGTTCAAATTTTTTAGCATGGCATATGGATCTTCATGTTCTCTGGCCTTTTGTAACCCCCTCCCCGCTACTCCCTCTCTCACTTTGAACTCTTTGTGGGAGCCATTCTCAGCAGGTTGAAAGTTTAGGACCCTTTGTGTGTAAACCTTCCTGCAGATAGTGCTTTCTTCTTCACATTTTTCAAGTAGGAGTCCCTCAGTACAGTGTTTTCTAGTCTGTTCCACTTACTCTGTCTGGGCTTGGATTTTAATGCTTTTTCCTATAGCATTCTATATTCACCTATGTATACATTCTTAGAGTAATTACCTATTTTTCTGCCTCATTGGAATAAGAGCTTCTTGGAGCCACTGAGGGATAATGTCCCTCTTTGCATCTCTACACTGGGCAGAGAATTTGAAAATTTAAGTGTCCGTGAATGAATGGATGAATCAATGAAAGGTTAAATAAACGTTCTCTCTCCCTTGTCTTCTTATGACTTTACTTGGAGTCTGTTTCCTTTCAATACAAATGGTCTTTTTAAAATTTTATTTCAGTGTTCTGGCAATGGCTTTATGACCCAGACAGTCAACAGCTCTGGCCAAGGCTTTTGCGGTACCATGGGATCAGGAGTGAAAAACGGAGGCCAGGAGACCATTGAAATGGTGAAAGGTGGACACCAGACCCTGGATTCGTGCCGGGGCACTGGGCACCATCACACCCTGGATTCCTGCCGGGGAGGACCGGTGGAGGTGGACAACTGCCGATATACCTACTCCGAGTGGCATAATTTCACTCAGCCCCGTCTTGGTGAAGTGAGTTTCCCTGAGTGTTTTGCCTCTGCATTTAAATGCCCAAGTGTAGAACAATAGGAAATTGCAGTTAACACGGACTTTCAGGAGCTGCTTTTCCATATTTTTCAATGTATCCTTTCTTTTTCATTCTCTGGTCATTCCCTGCACTCCCCCCAACCCCCACTCCATGCCCTTTGATTTTGTTACATTCTTTAACATAAAAGGTTTTATTCCATCTGTCCTATTTCTTTTAGTTTCTAAAATCTTGTGAGAACTCGAAGTTTTTAAAAACATAACCCTATTAAAGTTACACACCATTTTTAGATGTCGTTTACCTCATCAACTAGTTTAATGTAGAAGAATGTGAAAAAACATCTCATTCCCTACAGTCACAAAACTCCCCAATCCCATCCGCGTGTCTCTCTGAAAACAAAACATCTGTACACAATTCTAGAGTGAACATTCCCTAATAGGAGCTACAGGAACTCTGCATAATGTAAGAAGTACCATTCAAATCCAAAGTGTTTTTATTCAGGGCAAAGCAAGGATAATCAAAGAAAAGAGGGATTAAATCATGGATTTTGGATTTTCAGTCCGGGCAGCATGTCAGAAGCCCCTGGGGAGCTTTGAAATTATGCTAATACCTGTGCTCTACCTGGAAGGATTTGGATATAACTGGTTTGGCTTATTATTCTTATTATTACTTTTAAATCCCCTCAGGTGATTCACATGTTCCACCTGGGTAGAGAAGCACTGGATTCAGTATTCTATCTGGGACTAAGTTGTCTGTTTATCAGTGTGTACGGGTACTGTTGTAACCCCTCTTCAGTGGACCAGAAGCCCTCATCCTTTAATGGGACTGCAGATAGACACCAGTCCGTGACACGGCTGCAGCCGATCACATGTCCAGAGCGTATTTTGTTTCCCCATCAAATTAAAGTATTCATCTTTGTTCTGTTTCTAGACAGTCAGCATGCATGTATGATCAGGTTGGAAAGGAGTGGAGCTTAAGAGGCATTCTTAGGGGTGTGTACTAATGTGTGCCTCGGGTAATGGAGTCTGAGGCTGAAATGATCCCGAAGAAAGACACCTGGTAACATAAGTCAAAGAAGGACGCCATGGGTCGGAGAGGGAATGGGACCCCCGGGGAGGAGGGAGGAGGCACAGGAGTTCCGACGGGCTGGCAGCCAGGCCGGTAACAGACGGTGAGGCTGGATGCTCAGATGGGGCTGAATTTTGGGCGTTCCATTCCAAAGGCCTGGTTTCTGCAATGAGGGTGATGGTGATTATTTTTAATTTCGCTAAAATGCTGGGTGCATCTCTATTTTGTCACATTTTGGCTCTCTTGGAAACTTGATTCTGAAGCCAATGTGGTAATTCTTGCTTACTTTATAACTGTATGTTATCGTGGTTTCAGTTCATGTTTATTGGATATTTACTACTTGCTTGGAAAAAATAAGAGCATATTTGGTGCATTATTTTTTCATCATTATCGTGAGATAGTCACTGTGTATATTCCCATTTTAGACATAAGAAGAGTTAGAAGTGAGACTTGAAGATGCTTAGTAACCTGCCCAAAGTCATAGACATTGTTGGTAAAGCCAGAGCTTTGACTCAAAATCAGGACTATTTGAATATTCAGTATCAAATTCTTAACCTCCATACATACTGTCACCATTTTGTGGACTAGCCTGACCTCTAGATATAAACTTTAGGGTTAAGCATTTAATGATAATTTAAATGTGCTTAAATATGACATTGGTATATATATATATGTATACATATATATATATATATATACATATATATATAATTTTTTATTTTGTATGGATTACTAGAAATGTAAGATATACTGACTTTGTGGTACGGTTATGCTATCGACCAATCATGTGCATTTTTTGTATGTAGGACTCCATTAGAGGACACACTGGTTAAAAATTAAACCTAAAAGGTAAATAAAAAATAAATTTTATGTTTGTATGTGTAAGAGTGTTTAAAACAATAATAGAATCCTTTTTTTTTATTTTACAGAAATTGCATCTGTGTAACCAGAATGAAGATCACGTGCCATCTCAAGATTACGTCCTTACATACAACTACGAAGGAAGAGGATCTCCAGCTGGTTCTGTAGGTTGCTGCAGCGAAAAACAGGAAGAAGATGGCCTTGACTTTTTAAATAATTTGGGAGCCAAATTTACTACATTAGCAGAGACGTGCACAAAGGGATAATGTTAAAGTGTTACAATTAGACATGTATTTGCCAGATATCCTGGAGGTTTCCAAAAGGAAAGAGATATTGTAATGTTCAATTTCAATTTCTAATACATATATGGATATATATTAGACTTTTAATTTCTAATATATATAAAGCTAGAAATATATAGATATTTTTAATATAGCTATACATTAGAAAAACTATGTAATTTTTCTAAATTTTGAATTGTACTATTTACCAATTTGTATTTTTATAACAATTTGTTGCTTCTGTTTTCCAAGGAGTTTGAAATGTTAAAGTGCATTTTGTCTTCTTTACTGCCAGGTAAAGAGACAGCTAGAAAATCTTATATGGTATCATTGGAATTAAGGTCTATAAAGAACCTGCAGTGAATGTGTTGAGTTAGTATTAGTCCAATGATAGCTAAGCAGTACTTGATTGGATATAGAATAGCTATTTGGACTAGAAATTCTGTTCTTGTTCCAGATTTAAATTTAAGTGGAATAGGATTATATCAAACATTGTGTTAAATTATATTGCATTTTTTAGTTCTTCAAAAAATCAGTACCACTGAGCTGGTAGCTCCAAAGACTACTAGAATTTCATTTTCCTTCTAGTTAGCATTTAGATCACGAAGAGCAGTTCTATCCACTTGATTGCCCTAATAAGCTCTTAAAAAATACATAGCTATGGTGTTAAACTACACCAGGGAAGTGTAGACCAAAAAATTGTGTTGTTTTTTTGCTTTTGAATGTGTGCTTTATGGTTTGCAAAAGGATTATTATGAGGAATATATCTGAGTTTCCTTATTTTCAAGAAATAACTATATTCACTATACAGAGAATTATTGTCAGCATTTTAATGAAAAATGCCAAAGATCTATTGAGATTGTAATCACAGGTCTTGACATCTTCTTCCCTGAGATTCAGGACTACTATTGATAACTTGTAGTAATGAAAATTATGCTGAGGAAAGAGTTACTTTTCTTGTTTTTAATATTGTACTTGCATATTTTTATTTGCAGGTTTAGCACATATTGAATTTTATTTTCTCTCAATAGCAATTATTTGCAATTACAATATGTTATCCTTAGGTGGATTGTGTCATGCCCCATATTCTGAAGAAACAGACCCCATCAGAGTTCGGAGATGAGTGCATTTCTATTCACTACCATTTTCACACAAATTCCTCCTTATTAATGTAGATAAATATTTTAAAATACTGTAAAGAATCAAAAGAACCCCTTGGTGCAATTTAATATCTTCCATAATGTTGCTTAAAGTATAATGGGTCTCAAATTTGTTCAGCGATACGGTCCTTGGAAGAACTTGCAAAATATCCCAAAGCAATGGTGTTTAAACTTAAAATAATTAATACCTAATTTTATGATGAATCTAATATCACATTATTATATACTCACTTCAAGCGTTAGCTTAAAAATAGACAAGAAATATGAAGCATCACCAATTGAAGAAAATTTTGGAAGATAAGACAAAATTACTTAAAAATTTTGCAGCTTTTTGGGACTTACCCCTCCACCAAGCCCCCGAAACTCTTTATTTGACTTTGAGTCAGAATTTGTGACCTAGCCCATGTAGTGGCAAAGTTCAGTATGAATATAGGCTTACCTGACTTTCTCTTTCTCTATACAGAGACAGAGAGGGAGAAGAGACAGACAGTGGTATCTCCCACTTTTCAAAATTTTGTGTTTCACGAAAGACCTGCATTAATACCTGTTTTTACTAACTTAAAGATGTCTGAAGAAAATTTTTGCTTATGTGAAAAAAGATAAAAAGTGAAAATAGCATTTACCAGTTGTCCTGCAGTGAGCCCTTACAGAGGCAACACTTCCCCCCCACCCAGGGCAGCGGGACCCCACCAACCCCCACCTTCCCAACTGTCCTCTGCTTCTCCACATCCAGCTGACAGAGCTCTGAATTGGTGCCTGTGAGGATCTATGTTTTATTTCCATTTATTTTGTGTATCCCTCAGTAAGATATGTCTTAAGGTACCAGAAAAGCCAAAGGGAAGTTAATTTTGGGGTCTGGAAACACACAGAAATTTTCCATGTAAATGAATGGTAATTGCTTCTTTGCTTCATGCCATTTCAGCTTCCAGAAATTTTCATAGGAATGCTATAAGGGTAAACACACACACACACACACACACACACACACACACACAATGTAAATATATACTTATATAAAACTATTACTCAATGCCATGTATAAAATAAAATGAAAACCAAAGGGGAAGATGGTAACATAAGGTTGGGTATGTCCAAAATGGGAGTCCAGGGTTTTAGAAAGAGAGAGCCTCTCATACTTAGGTCTTCTGTGCTGCAGAGCTGTGCACATCAGGAAATAGTTCATGTACATTCATGTAATTTTTTTAAAACTGTAGACAGCTAATTAAACATCACTGGTTTCAGTCGAAAGGAGAGAGGAAACTAGGTGGAACAGTAGCTATGCTTCGCAGATTGACTCTGCAAGCACAAATTAGGAGCAAACTGGGAAGGCTGTTACAGCTAGGGCTGCCTGACTCCCGGTGGCAGGGTTCCAGAGATGAAATGCTTTTCTTGGAGCTAACACTGAAATCTTCTTAAAACCCAATTCTGGTAAAAAGGATTCTATCACCATTTTCTTTTTCTCTCCTATCTACTGACATTTTAAAAATTTAGAGCTGGATAACCATATTCTGTTGGACAGATTTGAGGGGATAAAAGAAGCTGGCATGGGAGCACAAATCTTGCTGAAGGGACTGAGTGGGAGCATGACCATCCTAAGGCCCATCGTCACATGCTGGGTTCTAATTTGAGCCTGGAAATGATAAAATACCACTTCCCCATTCACTGCCTGGTTTCCACTGGCATTGGTGTGATTCAAAGAAATCCAGCTCTCTTATCAGTCCCCTTTAATCTCTCTCCCAATATTGTCGATAACACTTAGGTGGCCAAATGCTCCAGGCTGTCAATCACCTTTTAATATGAACTAGTTTTTATGCGATTGCCTTCTTACAGGGATTTTTTTCATGTAACAGAAGAAATAGAAATTTTGAATACAGTAAAGAAAAAGACCGAGAAGTCATTTGGAAACACGGGGGACTTAGGGAGAATGCAGGCCCAATGGGTATTTGGACAGTTAGCAACATGAAAATCCAGGCAAGGAGAGAAGCCAACAAAGGGACAGGAGTGGTAGTAAATATTATTTGCTACTTAAATTTTCCTAGGCCAGGCCCTCCCTTTTTCTTCTTTTTAGGCCAGTGGAGGCTCCCATTTGATTTGGGTGAACTATCACCTCCCCTTTCTTCCTGCCTCACCTTATTTGGAGTGTGGAATCAAGGGAAGAGCTGACTGCGTGGTGTGTCCACAGGCATTTACAGGATGGGCCTGAACTGGCTGTGTGGAACAAACACGGCATTCATGGGGAATGCTTGCTCCCTTACGGAGCCCTCCGGGCATTGAGATAGAAGGTTCAATTAGGTGTGTGTCTGCATTATTTACTTGGTGCCACATTTCCCATTTTCTAATTTTTCTCTGAAATGTAGATTTTGAGACTTAGGCCTTTCAAAGGGTACTTTTCCTTTTAAAGTCTTCTTATGTTTAATGTAAACATTTATAACGTGGTATTCATCTTTCCTTATATGTATGAGGGGGAAATTATGCTATTTCAATGTGAAAATTGCTCTCATTTTTTTCCAGTAAATATTCTTGAATTTTTAATGTAAATGTACAGATTGTTTTTTCATATTTTTATAAGGAAGCAGTGAACTCTCTAAAATGCAGTGAGGTTGGGGTTGCAGCATTTTTAACAAAACTTTAAGTCTGCTATTAAAAGAAGTTACTTCGCTTTTACAGAAACAAGGCAGGTTAAAATAAGCAACAATTGGATGTGTAAAGTAATAGTTGCAGATACAGGTTGTAATAAAACTGTTAACTTGTCATCGTGTCTTTACTATATTTAGAGATTAAATGGTTCCAAGATGATGATGTTATAAAATTGTGCTTAAGGCTGGCATGAAAATAGATCCTTGATAATGTCTTCATTGTATTCCTGGAGAATTTTTTATTTTATTTTATTTTATCTTTAAAATATTTTATTTATTTATTTGACAGAGACACAGCAAGAGAGGGAACATAAGCGGGGGGAAGGGAGAGGGAGAAGCAGTCTTTCTACTGAGCAGGGAGACTAATGCGGGTTTGATCCCAGGATCCTGAGATCATGGCTTGAGCTGAAGGCAGACACTTAACCAACTGAGCCATCCAGGCACCCCTCCTGGGGAATATTTTAGAGAATCGGTCATTACCAGGCTGTCAAGATCATACATATTAAACTGTTTGGGGGGAAATCATAGTTTGGGGGCACATCTTTACAAATGATATCCAGATAGATATCATCAGTATCTAATGGATATTAATATTAATATTAATGGATATCTAATGGATAGATATCATAGTATCTTTCCATCTATCAGACTGTCATTGGGTAAGAAGTATTGGAAGGTAGTGGTAACTGTATAGTGTTCCAGAAATAAAATACTATTATAGCATTCTGTAGTCAGTGTAGTCAAGTGGAAACATTATGAGTTCAAGAAAAAAAAAAAAGCAAGAGATATTCCAATCTTTGTTCTGTCACTTACAGAATATGTGACCTTCAAGCTTTGTTCACAACTAAATTATGGTGCTGTTTATTTCATGGCGAATTTTTCCCCGTGTGTATGTGTGTGTGTGTGTGTGTGCGCGCGTGCGTGCTTTCCCACAAAGGTAAAGCTGACCATTTCAAAAATGTGCAAGTTGTATCAAAAGTTTAAATTATAGTGTAACTGGACAATACTTTCAATTTCAGGAAATTTTATTGTTATTATTATTTTTATTTCTAAATATTTGTCTTTAAAAATGTTCATTGAATTTTTGTTTCTGATAT
Organism: Mustela nivalis; assembly: GCF_964662115.1. Taxonomy (NCBI): domain Eukaryota; kingdom Metazoa; phylum Chordata; class Mammalia; order Carnivora; family Mustelidae; genus Mustela; species Mustela nivalis. Next base: position 59,588,802 of record NC_139033.1, read on the forward strand.
CAAAACATTCAGTGAATTCCAAGCATACAGCAGAATTGACTCAGTGAAATACTGATTCACAGAGGTTGAGAAGGGACATGTCTGTTCTAGAGTTAGACTGTTCATGTGTGAATCCTCGCTCTGCCACTCACTATCTCTGTAGCATTAGAGATGCTACTTATTCCCTTTCTTAGTCTGAGTTTTCTCATCTTTAAAAGCAAAATGACAATACCAAACTCAAGGGGTTGCTGACATGACTATATGAGTTACTATGTTTATAGCATGTAGAACACTGCCTGTGATAGGGAAAGATATATAAAGGTCAGGTATATAGGCAATAAAATTATGTAGTTGCATATACTATAATATCTAATCTTTTTTTAGGGAAGAATGTATATATATATATATATACACATATATATATATACACATATATATATATATGAATATATATATATATTCTGAACAGATTCTTTACTGACAGTGGAATTATGGTGGATTTGTATTTTGTGTTCGTTTTCTACAACAAACATATTTAATTCTTTTTAAAGGGTTAATCCTAGCTCTACAGTTTCTTTAAGGCTTTTGTATTAGGATTAGAATTGGCTATAAGGACAGAAAATAAAATGGCAGTGACTTAAACAGGATCCAGATTAAGTTAGCAGGTCTCACTATTCTGATAGCTTATTTTTATTCCATCCATTTGAGCCTTAGAACTTTTGTTTTCCCTTTACTTATTTTTCCCTTTAATTATGATAAAATTCACATAACATGAAGTTCACCTATTTAAACAATTTTAACGATTTGATTTTTAAGTGCTCTCCACACCCAACGTGGGGATCGAGTCAGATGCTGCACCCACCCAGTCAGCCAGGTGTTCACCTGGAGCCATTTCATTTTATTTTTAAAGATTTTATTTATTTATTTGACATACAGAGATCACAAGTAGGCAGAGAGGCAGGCAGAGAGAGAGGAAGGGAAGCAGACTCCCTGCTGAGCAGAGAGCCTGATGCGGGGCTCCATTTCAGGACCCTGGGATCATGACCTGAGCTGAAGGCAGAGGCTTTAACTCACTGAGCCACCCAGGCACTCCACTCCTAGAGCCATTTTAAAGTGCACAATTCGGTGGCATTCATTCAGAACATTGTACAACCGGAACATTTCCATCCTTCAGTTTCCAAAAAGAAAACCCTTGAAGCTGCTTACTCCCATTTTCCCATTCCCTCTGCTCCTGGCAACCACTGATCAGCAAGCAGAATGGTGGTTGGCTGGGGTCGAGTGGGGGTGGGGAGGAACCAGAGGGTTGCTGTACAATGTGGATAGTTTGTCATGCAAGATGAAAACATAACAATGTGCTTATAGTTAACAGTACTATACTGTGCACTTAAACCTTTGTTGACGGTAGGTCTCAGGTTTCCTGCGATTCACCACATTGCAACAATGATAAAAGAAATACTTCCCTTCAAGATAAACTGGTTTTGCAGTATTCTATGGGCGCGGTAAGTTCCATGAGTCCTCGAGGTAGAAGAGACTTGGTGTTCTGCCGGTGCCTCCCAGCTCCCAGGGTCCATGGTGCATTTTCAGCTATCTGTATGAGAGTGGAGGACACACTGTTCAGTCACACCTGCCTCGCCCATGCTTGAGCACAAACAGGAAAAGAAAAAGACACTTGGGCAGCACAAACACGTGGGCTGTGCCCCAGAAGCCTGATGTTCCATTTGACTTCAAGAGCAGAAGGATCTTTGGGAGCCAATTTGGAAAAAAACAAACGCTGGCAGAAATACCTGCGACCTTTCTCTTCTATAATTGTTCTCTGTCTCCTGTGTACGATGCAACCGCAGTGGGAGGTAGATCTGCACTGTGGATATGAGCCCGTAGTTTACAGTTGGGGAAGCTAATAGATGTAATATGACTCCTGAATATTTGTTACTAAGTTCCCACAAAATTTGCAGATTTTATTTTTTTCTTTTCAAAGTACATGAAGGGAATTATATGCTGTGTGACATTACTGTACTGACATTTCATTTATTAAAAGATTTACATTCAAATTTTAGTAGGTTTACTTCCTGATAGAAGTAAATTGGAGTCTGTGGAGTTATGTTACTGTTTACAGAGTTCTGCTGAGACTGGCATTCTGGCTCGCAGACTGTGCAAGTTGCCCTGATGTGATGTGACAGGTTCCAAGCTAAAGGGCAATTTCACAGAAATTCCTAGTTTCAATTTCGAATTGAAATTTGTTTTCTTTTCTTAATATGGATCATCACAGACAGGTTAAAGCAAATACATAATTATATAAGATTACTTGGGGAGAGGCAAGAAAATGGCTCAAGTATATGAGGCATGAGAAGAGGAAAAAAAGAAAAAAGTGATGTAATTTTATTGGACTCAAACCAGGTTAGTCACATTTCTGTTCTGTGATTCTGACTTGGTGAAGCTGGGCGCATCTGACCCACCAGGACAATGTGTCTCTGAGTGAAACAGCAATGCCCTTTCCAGTCCAATGCTCAAACTGTATTCTTTACAGGGGGTGCTCACTCCCCCATACCCTCTTGATTCAGAAAGATCATGTATCATTTCAAAGGAATTCTGTTATATATGTGTTTACTTAGGCTACAAATAATATCCATGATTACAAATTCAGATGTAGAAAATGTCAGTATTTTTTCATGATTTGTCTTTTGTCTTCCTCTCCACCCCATTCAGAGGAATGGGGCAGAAATGAAATAAAATGTAAATTTTATCAGTCAGATTAAAATTAGGGTTCTCCCTCACTCTTCTATTATGTCTGAGCTCCAAGGAGTTTATGCTAATTCCAGCAATTGGGGATCAAAGTGCCAGGTCTCTGTTCCTGAGATCTTGAGAGCCAAGGTGTCTCCCATTTGTTTTCACTGTATTTGCCAAATCTTGAAAAACTTGTGTGCTCTTCTAGCTCATCTTTCTGAACAGATTTGCTAAGTGATCTAAGAATTTGAATCAATTCAAATCATTGAAATAAATTATCTCAGACAGCCAATTATTCTAATTTCCTATCTCCAATCTACACACCAACACACATACCAAATATGTAACAATAGAGTAAGACTATTATCTTGATAGATGAGACTAAGAAAACATAAGAACAATGCTCTAAAGAGAACAACAACAAGAACAAAAAAAAACCCCAAAAAACCCATGGGTATACACAAACGAAACAGAACTTCCAAATTTGAATAGAATTTCTGTTGTTCTAAATAGGTACAAAAACTGTTGGACCTGGCATGCGAAAAATATTGAATTTGTCAAGTAACCTGGAGAAGCTTTTTAATCTCTCTGTGCTTAAGTTTATTGTCTAAAGCTAGGTTCTTCAGTAAGTGAGTCAGTCAGTCATTGGCAATTACTTCTTGGTCATCTACCACATGCTAAGTGTAATTCTAGGTGCTAAAGATATAGCAGTGGGGGCTCCTGGGTGGCTCAGTCAGTTAAGCACCCAACTCAATTTCGGTTCAGGTCATGATCTCAGGGTTTTAAGATCAAGACTGGTGTTGGGCTCCTCGCTGTGTGTGGAGCCTGCTACGAAGACTTTGCCTCCCTCTGCCCCTCCCATCTCTCTCTCTTAAAAATAAATAGATATAAAAAATCAGGACACAGAAGTGAATAAAATAGCCGAAGTCTGATTCTCACAACAATTGCATTCCAAGAAGGGAGGGAAGACAGAAAATGAACAAATGCACAAATATGTGTAAAATGTCATACTGTAATAAACGATAGAGAAATAAGACAGAATAAGAGAGAATTATGGGAGATTTTTATTTTATTAAGAGTGGCTGCAGAAAGTCCTTATGGGAGGGTGGAATTTGAGCAAAAAACCTGTAGGAAGAGAGTAAGCACATCATGCTGCTATGAGGGCAGGGGAAGGGAGAGAACATTTTGGGGAAAAGAAAGAGCTAACACAAAAGCCCTGAGGTAGGACTTTGCTTGGTATATCCCATAAAGCTCGTGCAGCTGACCTGGAGAGGAAGGGAAGAAGAGTGAGAGGAGGTGGGGTGGGGAGGCCGGCGGGGAGCCCCGTCCTTCAGGGTTCTGTGGCTATGAGAGTGGTTTTGGATCTTCATTGAATAAGGTTAGCCTATTGGAGGGAATGAGTTCTAACGATGACTATGCCATAACGAGAAATGAGTTAGCATGTATAAAAAGTTTTCTTCTTCCTCTTCTCTCTCTTCTTCCTCTTCTTCTTCACTACAGAATCCTCTTTCATAAGTTTTGTTTTCCACCTCAGTTTCTTTTTCTTCATTTCTTCTCCTCTTCCTGCTCCATCTCCTCCTCCTTGTCACCCCCGCTCCCACCCCTCCACTTGATGTCTTCTATTTACTGCCTCCCAGAATCAGAACTGAGTTCATCCCAGCTTTGCTACTTGGCAGATCCCTTCATTTGCACATCTCAGGGGAGGCGTCTGTGTGAGTGACTTTGGACTATCACAGAGAAGACATAAATACTCATGAACTAGCAAGTCTTTTTGAGAACCTAAACTGCTAACATCAGCATTTGGCCTCTTGTTCTTCTGACAATGGGAATCTGACTTTTCTGACATGTCTTTACAGTTTGAGCCTGGTCTGTTCAGATCCCGTGTTTGCCTTCTGGCCGATTTACATTCCTTTGAGGTTTTGTCTCCACCCCAAGTCAATCTGTTCTGGTTATAGTGCTTGAAAAAAAATCCCTTTTAAACAGAGCCTGCTTGTCCTTCCTAATCTTACATCATGGCTTGGCCTTCTATATTCTACTGTCTAGATTTCTATTCATCTATATGCCAGCAGCTCTGTAATTTTATGTGCTGGTAAGAAAGGTAAAAGATGTAAATAGTCCTGCTCCAAGGAGCCTACTAAATAAATACCCAGAATGATCTTGATGATTAAGCAGATTTTAATCTGCAAAGATCTCAAGGAAATAAAATGGCAATATATCTAAATTTATTATTAATTAAAATTCATCTCCATTCTGTGTACTGATGTTTAGTTTATATAAAAAGAGATGACATTTGTCAAACTGTTTTACTAGAGAACTTTTCCCTTTGGGATTATTTATGTGTCTAAATAATATGTTTCTGATATTTTAGGAAGGCATAAATGTGGCTAGTGTATGATACAATGATTATTAATGCATTTTATCTATTATTAATTATATCACCTGTACCCAAACTCATAGTTAATATGGTCTTATTTTCTTTTTTTTTTTCCTTCTCCTTTCTCTCTTTAAAACCAAATGCTTTATTTCATATGCCATAAAAGTTCAGTGTAATTCATGTGTGGTGCATAGATATTTATAAGTGCTTTCTTCCTGCTGCTGCTGCTGCTTATTCCAAACATGAATCAAATAAATGTATTTGAGATGGTTTCTATGAGAAAATTAATTTATTTTTCATACCTTGACAACATTAGGTGAAAATCCCAGTTTTGGGTTATGGGCTATTTTCGAAAATTATATTTTAAAATTAATGAAGTTAAGAATTCAGCATAGAGACCAAAATAAGTGGCTTTTTTCCCTGCTCTTTTACTTTCCCCCTAAAATAATACTAAACATGCAGATATTGCCCACACTCATGCCTCTGTTGGTGAGAAGACTTCTCCCCCTCGAAAATCAAGGCATGTTCAGAATTCCCGTATTTTGAGGAGTCAATAGGAATTCCACCCTCCCCCAAGGAGAGTTATGTATTTTACTAATTTCACTACGAACCTTGAGACCGAGATAATGGGCAATGGTACCAAATACAGTACTTTATTCTTTATTCAATGATGTTTTAACTGGCAGGTTTCTTTCTATTCCTTAATAACAATACTGCACAGCAAGTTGGCATAATTTCTGGACTTTGAAATTTCTCAGAAGAATTTTGTAAAGTAGTTTTTTGGAAGAGACATACAATTCATACATTTTTTGTCAGAGATTTCACGCTGAATAAAGTTGAGAATCCACCAGTGGGATTCAATCAGAGAAGAGAAGAGAGTTCCCATACCAGTACCCACCTTCCTGGACTGCTCTGAAGATTAACCTGCCCGTACACGCACTATGCTTAGCCCGGTGCCAGGCCTTGAGTGAGCATTCAGGAGAAGTGAGCATTTGTTTGGTTATTCGGTATTAGCAGACCTAAAGTCAGAATTGGGTTTAAATTCCCAGCTTCATCACTTACTAGAAGCTCTCATCTGTGGTACTGTGGAGGCCCTCACAGTGAGCTGAGTGTCCTTAATGCCTGGACTCTACAAAAAAATACATTGAGGGTCATAAACTAGCAGGTTCCACTTAGAAGCTTGACCTTCATTGCTATTTGGCATCTTATCCCTAAGCGTCCAAGCTAAACAAACAAAAAAATATCTATTTGAATGATTCATCACCTGAATGGCTTGGCACAAGGATTAAGATATACTATGTGTCAAATAATAATGTTATGCTCTACATCATACCCTATGGTGATCCTTGATCAAATTCCTTCTATTAACCTAAGATATCCCTGCCCCTCTCAATGCATTTCATGATGCTTTTCCTTTCTGGGAAGAGTAAATTACATTAGCGTTAAATAAAACGTAACTTATTAAATCAGCTAGTTGAGGAGGCTCCTGGGAAGGAGAGGGCACAATTGTATCCTCAGTGAAGATCCTCTTCCTCTTTTCATCTTCTTGCAATTATGGCTCATCTGTGCCATGCCTTCTATAATCATGCATTCTTTGATTCTATCTGTAAACCAGCCTAGGTCCTCAATGGTAACTACTTACCCCAGATTCCATACAATATTTGAGAACAAATTCTGAAGCTTTTGTAGTTTAGCATGAGCTCTCACTTTTTTTCTTTTCCTTTTCTTTCTTCCTTCTTCCCCTCCCCCCTTCCTCTTTCTTCCTTCCTTCCTTCCTTCCTTCCTTCCTTCCTTCCTTCCTTCCTTCCTTCCTTTCTAGGTCTCACTTCCAAAGAATGTGTTTTTATGGGTACCTTCTGAAGTTTCCCCCCACTCACTTTTCAACTCCCTGCTTCTTTATTTCTCAGAAGGTTTCTATTTGATTGCACTGGTCCCAATTCACCAATTCACTGATTTTACTAGTCCTTGTATTATTTTGTTGTCTGAGAATTATTTTTGTATGATCATTTTCTACTGTTATGTAGAAATTACCACAAATTTAGTGGCTTACAACCACACATTTGTTATCTTGATTCCTTGGGGCAGGAGCTGAGCCCAGCCTAGCTAGGTCCTGTGCTCAGGTCTCATGAGATTGTAATCAAGATATTAGCTGGCCTGTGGGCTCATCTGGAGGTTTGCTATGGAAGAACCGCTTCCAAGCTCTTTCAGGTTGTTGGAAGAATTCATTTCCTTATAGCTGTAGAATTGAGGGCCTCCACTTTTGACTGGCTATTGTCTTTATAGGTTGTCCTCAGGACCTTCAGGCCATGCAAATGCTCAAAGCCACTCCATGTCCTTGCCTGGTGGGCTTTCTCAACACAGGTGCTTGCTTGTCTACCTCCAGTCCAAGCCAGAGACTTACATAGAGCAACCCAATCATGGCAGTGATGCCCCATGGTCTTTGCCATATTCCATTGGCTATATGCAAACCACAAGTCTAATCTGCATGCAGAGATGGAGGAGTGACACAAAGCCACGGGCACCAGCAAATCATAGGGGATCACTTACGTCTGTCACCGCATCTTGTCACACACATATGTGTCTCCTGGTCTCACTGAAAATGAAGCTTCAAGATTTTATATCTATGTTTTGTTTTTAATGTTTCTTACTGCTGTCTTATGAATTCCGAGAGAAAAGGTAGAAAAACACTGACAGATCTCTCTGTTTAGGGAGGTGGGTGGGGAATGGGTTAGATGGGTGATAGGCACTAGGGAGAGCCTATGTTATGATGAGATCTGTGTGTTATAGGTAAGTGATGAATCACTAAATTCTACTCCTGAAACCAATATTACATAGATGTCAACTACCTGGAATTTAAATAAAAATGTGAAAAAATAAAGTCAAAATAAAGATGCATTTACACTATTAAAGAAAAAGATCTCTATGTTTATACTGAATGCCCATTGATAGAAATTTTAATGATTTATTAAGAGATACAGAGTTCTGGATATATAACATTTACATCTCTGTCATAAACATGTGGCATTTTCTCTTGTAGCTGTTCTGTCTAGATGCAACTGATTATAATTTGCATCTGTAATGTTTAAGATGATTGGGAAGAGGAAGGGAAAGAAGAAAACTAACATTATTGAGTACATGTTGGATAGTTAGAATTTAATTCTGACATGTTGCTATGTTTATTTTATAGATCAGGAAACCAAGGTCAGAGATTAAAGAACTGGCCTAGAGCCATAGAAATTGTTGTGGGAGAGCATGGGGCTGAAGTAGCTCAAGTTCATACCTCAATCTATCTCCCTAGGATGCTCCTTAGTTTCTATGTTTTTTGTTCCTAAGTGGTTATGGTGCTGAGAGTTCTATAGAAAACTTCTCAGATCGGTGCAGTCAACATTTCATTATTTGAAATTGTTAAAAAATGAGATATTCTAGTGCTTCTCAGAATTGAAAAGGAAGTACATTCTGAGGTTGCCACAGTAGCTAGAGTTTTTGTGTGTGTCATTTAGGTCCATATGGATAATTAAGTTGTTCAAATATTGTATTTTCTTTCTTTGTCCACCCATTTTATCACACTTCTGTACTGAGGGAGGTTAAAACCTCTTACTATTAATACGGATTTGTCTTTTTCATGTCTCTGACAATTTCATACAAATTTGGAATTTTTACATCTTCCTCTTGAATTGGTCATTTGGCCATTATACAATTTTTCTTTTTATCTCTTGTAATATTTTTTGCCTTCAATTCTAATTTGTGTAGCTACACCAGCTTTCTTTTGCTAAGTGTATGGCATTTCTCTTTCTCTTTCCTCTATTTTCATCACATCTGTGCCTTTACTTATTTATTGTATATTTTTAAAAGATTTTATTTATTTATTTGTTGAAAACAGAGAAAGAGAGAGAGAGAGAGGGAGTACAAAAGGGGAAGCGGCAGGCAGAGGGAGAAAGAGACTCCCTGCCCAGCAAGGAGCCCCACGCAGAACTTGATTCCAGATCTCTGGGACCATGACCTGAGCAGAAGGCAAAAGGTTAACCAACTGAGCCACACAGGTGTCCCTATTTATTTATTTTATTTTTTAATTTATTCATTTGAGAGAAAAAGAGTGAACAAGGGAGAGCATGAGAATAGGGAGGGTCAGAGGGAGAGGCAGAAGCAGACTCCCCACTGAGCAGGGAGACCAACAAAGAGCTTGATTCCAGCACCCTGAGGTCAGGACTTGAGGCAAAGGCAGATGCTCAACCGACTGAGTCATCCAAATGCCCTCAGATTTGATTTGATTTGATTTGATTTTGAGAGAGAGTGGGAGGGGCAGAGGGAGAGACACAGAATTCCAAGCAGGCTTCATGTTGAGAATTCAACACGGGCTGGATCTCACAACCCTGAGATCATGAGCTCAACCTAAATCAAGAGTCACTTAATGGACTGAGCCAATCAGGCAACCCTAATTCAATTTTTAAAAAATTATTTCATTATATCGTTACTAAAGTTCTCTCTCTCTCTCTCTATATATATATATATATATATTTAGATAGCTTTTTGATATGAAATTCACTATCATACAGTTCACGCATTTGTAATGTGCAATTAATTGAATGGTTTTTACTATAGCCAAAGTTGTATAACCACCATCATTAATTTAAATACATTTTTGTCAACCTTCAAAGAAATCCCATACCCATTAGTTATAATTCTCCAGTGTCTCCAGCCTAATGCACTAACCAACCAGCCCACAGATTTGCCTATTCTGCACATTTTATTTCAATGGAATCATACAATATGTGATCCTTTGTGACTGTCTTCTTCAACTTAGTGTAAGATTTTTAAGGTTTATCAAAATGGTGGCAAGTTACTTTAGTCTTTTTATGGTTGAAAACAATCCACTGTCTGTATATACACATTTTGTTCTTTTATTCATCAGTTGATGGACATTATGATTGTTTCCATTTTTTTTCTTTTTTTTTAGTTTTTATGGATAATGCTTTCATGAATATGCATGTACAAATTTTTGTGTGGATATGTTTTCATTTCTCTTGGGTATATAGCTAGGAGTGAAATTACTGAATCACATGGTAATTCTATGTTTAAATTTCTAAGAAACAGTTAAAATGTTTTCCAAAGCAGCTGTACCATTTTACATTCCCACAAATGTTGGGCGAGTGTTGTAATTTCTCCACATCCTTAGCAATGTTTATTATCTGTCCTATTGTAGCCATTTCAGAGGATGTGAAGTCATATCTCATTGTGGTTTTTATTTCTTTAAAAATTTTAGGCTTCTATCAATAAGTATCTTGGCCATTTGTGTATCTTCTTTGGACACTTATCTACTCACAGCCTTTGTCTGTTTTTAAACTAGGTTATTTTCCTTTTTATTATTGAGTTCTAAGTGTTCTTTATATATTCTGCAGTCAAATGCTCTACTACTGAGCTATACCCCTCTAAGTGTTCTTTACATATTCTGGATATACATCTGTTACCAGAAATATAGGGCTCCTGAGTGGCTCAGTTGGTTAAGTGTCTGCCTTTGGCTTAGGTCATGATCCCGGGGTCCTGGGATCCAGTCCCGCATCAGGCAAGGGAGCCTGTTTCCCCCCTTCCTGCACTCCCCTGCCTGTGTTCTTTATTCTCTCTCTCTGTCAAGTAAATAAATAAAATCTTTAAAAAAAAAGAAATGTAATTTGAAAGTATTTTGTTTCATGTTTTTCAGATACCCTTTTTACTTTCTTGATACAGTTCTTTGTGGGTTTTTTTTGTTTGTTTGTTTTTAAAGATTTTTAAAATGTAATCTCCGCATGCAAGGTGGGGCTCGAATTCACAAGCCCAAGATCAAGGCTCAGATTCTCTACTGACTGAGCCAGCCAGGAGCTCCTGATGGTGTTTTTTAAAGTACAAATATTTTTCGTTTTAAGAAGTCCAATTTATCAGGGTGCATTGGTGGCTCCGTTGATTGGGCGACTGCCTTCTGCTCAGGTCATGATTCTGGAGTCCTGGGATCAAATCCCACATCAGGCTCCCAGCTTCTCCCTCTGTCCCTCCCTCCTCTCATGCTCTCTCTCACATTCTCCATCTTTCAAATAAATACATAAAATCTTGGGGGGGGGCAAGTCCAATTTAACTGTTTTTTTTTTTTTTTCTGTTATAGCTTATAGTTATGGTGTTATATTTAAGCAATTGTTGCCACATCTGAAGTCACAAAGGTTTTTTTTTCTATATTTTTTCTAAGCATTTTACAGTTTTATCTCTATATTTAGGTTTTTGATCCCGGAGAGTTGATTTTTATATCTAGTATAAGGTACAGATCCTGCTTCTTTCTTTTAGATGTGACAATCCAATTGTCTCATCACCATTTGCTGGAAAGACCATTCTTGCCCTTATTGAATGGTTTTGGAGTCTTATCTTAAATTTAGGTTGACTCTAGAAAAATATATGGGTTTATATCTGGGCTCTTCATCTTATTTCATTGATTTTTATATTCTGACACTACTAGCACACTTCTTGATTACTGTTGCTTTGTAGTAAGCTTTGAAATCAGAAAGTGTGATCCTTTCACTTTGTTCTTTTTAAGATTGGTTTGGTTAGGGGCGCCTGGGTGGCTCAGTAGGGTAAAGCCTCTGCCTTCTGCTCCGGTCATGATCCCAGGGTCCTGGGATGGAGTCCTGCATCAGGCTTCCTGCTCAGTGGGGAGCCTGCTTCCTCCCTCTCTCTCTGCCTGCCTCTCTACCTATTTGTGATCTCTTTCTGTCAAATAAATAAATAAAATCTTAAAAAAAAAAAAAAGATTGGTTTGGTTAATCTGGGGCTCTTCAGTTTTCGTATAAATTTTAGTGTCATCTTACGAAGTTCCACAAAAAAAACCCAGCTGGGATTCTGATGAGAATTGTATTGAATCTGCAGATCTAGGATTTATTACCATTTTAACAGTATTGTGTCTTCTGATCCACAAAGGTGAATTTTTATTTATGATGATCTTTAATTGCTTTCAGCAATAATTTTTCAGTTTTTAGACTACAAGTTCTATAATTTTGTTATATTTATTCCTAGTAGTCTTTTTTTTTTTTAAATGTTACTGTGAATGGAGTTGTCTCCTTTTTTTTTTTTAAGGTTTTATTTATTTATTTGACACAGAGAGATCAGAAGTAGGCAGAGAGGCAGGCAGAGAAAGAGGGGAAAGCAGGCTCCCCGCTGAGCAGAGAGCCTGATGCAGGGCTCGATCCCAAGACCCTGAGATCATGACCTGAGCTGAAGGCAGACCTTTAACCTATTGAGCCACCCAGGCACCCCAATGGAATTGTCTTCTTAAAGTAATTTTGGAATGAAGATATCATTACAATTTTTTCCGATCTTTTATTTGATAGGCATCAGGTCAGAGAATATTTGAGGGCTCATTGAGAAGGTAAGTGGAAGGTGGTAATCCCAACATTTTGGCATCACTTTTTCCCATGAGAAGCTTATCAACTTGAAAATAATGTATACTTAAGACTGTCTTAAATTCTTTGTTTGTGCTAAATCTGATGTCTGGGCTTCCCCAGAGGCAGTTTCTCTTGATTTATTTTGTTTCTTTGAATGAACATTTCCTGTTTATTTGTCTGCCTCATGATTTTTTGTTGAAAATTGAGCATTTGATTTTTATACTATGACAACTTTGGAAATCAGATATTTCCCTTCTCCAGGGTTTGCTGGATTTAAAAAAAGCTGTAATAGTATTTGTTCTGAGACTTTCCCAAACTTTGCAACAAGTATTCCTTGTCATGTATGCTCATGGAAACCTCTGTTCCTTTAGCTCTTATTCAGAATATGTTTTGACAGAGGTTTCCTTGAATGTTAGGAGCTGAAACTGATACACAAAAACACACGATCAAAGGAAGGAAGGAAGGACGGAAGGAGAGGAAGAAGGAAGGAAGGGAGAGAGAAAGAGTTATCTTTCTCAGTCTTTACAGAGTAGTCTGTGTGGTTTGGGGTGGGGGTCAGGGGATGTCTTTCCTGGTATAGCTAGGTTTGCTCCAAGTCTAGGAATCACCCACAGTGAAGGTTTAAGGTTTTCTTAGGACTTTTTGAGTATGCATCTTGCCTAAGCATGCATGTGACTTCCTAAAATCCTCTGTATAAGCAGTCTTTTTTTTTTTTTTTAAAGATTTTATTTATTTATTTGAGAGAAAGAGAGCACAGCAGAGGAAGAGGGAGAAGCAGTCTCACCACTGAGGAAGGTCTCCCCACTCAGGGAGTCTCCCCACTCAGGAAGCTCAACGTGGGGCTCCATTCCAAGACACTGGGATCATGACTTGAGCCAAAGGCGGCACTTAACTGGCTGAGCCACCCAGGCACCACTAAGCGGTTGGTTTGGGATGTCCAGATTTCCCAGTCTCACCGCTAGATTTTCCTCCAGGCCTTAGATGGTCTGTTATAGGTCTCTGTCCATAATCTTTTATTCCAAGTGCCGTAGGTCAGTAGTCACTTTGTAGCTTTGATGAGGAATATTTGCTACATTTTCATGCTTACATTTTAACTTATGGAAGACAGAGGCTAACAAGTCAGTTGTACAGATATCCCTCAGCCTTATTAGACAGACATACAGAATTATGTCCAAGGATTAGGGCAACTGGGAACTGGGTTGTTGCTGCTGCCCAAGATCAGGGAAGAACTAGGATGAGGGAAAATAAAAATACAAAACTTTCCTGCCATTTTGGAGTTGGTTTTCTCTTGACTGGGTCTTTGCTACGTAGCAATGTTTTGTTTCCAGAGCTCTTACAAAGTTGGTTTAGATAGCTTCTGGTTGTTTTGTCAAAATCTTATGGGGGAAGGAGTGTTAGGACCATCCTAATCTGCCATTTTGCTGATGTTGGGTTCTGTAAGGGTTTTTAGCCACCCAAATAATTCCAATTTTTTTCCATGTTTCTCTCTACTTTCTGGCATTTCATATGTGAAAGATGAGCTAGGGGATAAAAACAAAATCAAAGGATGCATTGTTTACTGTGTAAAAGAATAGCTTTATTCCCCATTATGCCACAAGTAAGATACTAAGTCCTAATAATTCAGGTTCAATGATAACATTTGCCCATAGAAGTTATTTATTAAAATGTTTTCTGATTTGGATAACATTTATGTAAAACATCTTATGACACTGTATTTGATTTTCCTGTATAGTTGGTAAATATCTTTATATTTCAAATGCTTTAATACAAACTTCAAATATTGCTTATATTTTATTTCAAGTCATAAAATTATTTGCTTTCAATTAAAAGCAGGGATAACTATTTCTCTCTCTTTTTCTTTTTTAAAGATTTTATTTATTTATTTGAGAGAGAGAGAGAGAGTTTACAAGCAGGCAGAGTGGCAGGCAGAGGGAAGGGGGGAAGCACGTTCCCGACTGAGCAGAGAGCCTGATGGGGAGTTCTACCTGGGGATCTACGTGGGGTTGGATCCTAGACCCTGGGATCATGACATGAGCTGATGGCACATGCCTAACCGACTGAGCCACCCAGGCTCACATAGAGACCATATTTTAAGCTATCCAGTGTAATGTGGGAGTTTTCTTTGCAACAAAGATTTTTAATCTCTGTGAGAGAGTAGTGAAGAGAGTAAGAATGTTCAGACTAAGAAGAATAGCCATCCTAAGAGGGCACAGATATTTTTCTGATGCCTAGAAGTAGTGGGATATCACATGTGGCACAGTTGAAGGGTGTTTGATGAAGAAAATAAATATATACAAGGCGATAAAGATGGCATTTGAGTATGTGCCTAAGAGCTTCAGAAGAAACTAATAGGCCGTTACCAAGAGAAATAGTAGACAAACATCCTAAACTGTTACTCTGAAAACCAAAAGCAGTGTGAGAAATTTATTAAACATGCTAGTATAGACAGAAGTAAAAACAAAATAGCTAAGATCTTTATCTAAAAGAATAGACTCGATGCCAGAGTTTAGAGAAAGTAAGGGAAAACTAGAACTCTGGAAATGAAAGCATTCAAGGGGACAGCATTCATGCTGAGGGCTTAGGTTATTTTATACCACAGTAGAATCTAGTAGAATTAAGGAGGTCTTTACTGAGGCCCAATGGAAAAGAAATTTTCATGAAGAGAGGCAAAGCTATAATTAAAAAAATGAAATCAGGCAGGCCAACCAGATAACTTAAAACCATGAGTTTGGATTCATGTGTTGATGTGGTTATGTACTCCAAATAGCAATGCATGCAAAACCACAGTTAAAAAAAAAGTGGGAAGAAGATGCAGCTGTCATAAAATAAAAGTACAGAAAAAAATCTAGAATCCACTGGCAAGGTAAAAGGTAATGCTGGTTAACACAAAGAAATGGAAATTAATCTAGTCAACAAATCAGGTCAGGGTATGTACTCTGGACTCTTAACCGCATAATACTGATTGCCTGTGAATGCTTCTTCATAATTGCCTGTGAATGCTTCATAAGGATTCGATCTGTATCTTTCTATGAGACCAATGAACTCTTCTCCAGATGATAGGGGTTTTCTTTTGTTTTTTGTAAGTTTGCTAAAAGCAAATGTAACAATTGCAACCACCTTTAACTGATGCAAAATGTGATGGTTTAAAAACTCTCAACCTAAAGCACTTTGGTTATAGACAAAACACTGTGTACAGTAAGGGGACATGGACCTCAGTTCATTGCATTTTATACTCCTCTTTCTAATTATTTACTATGTAGACACTGATGATCTAGCATTTGCTCCTAGACAACAAGCAAGAAAGGGAGCCCAGAAGCTGATACAATGATAGCAAAGAGACCTGTGGCTATCGTCTTTCACCTGATGGTGCCAAGAATTCCTCTGAGTCAGATTCAAAGGTCTGACAAGCTGTCAGATTGACCCAGAACCGCTCAAAGCCACTTTTCCCTCTGCCTTCTGGTATACCGTCCTGTAGTGTACAAGCTAAAAAAATAAAAGTTACATTTCTCAGACTGAGTTGCATTTCGGGCTTTGGTGCAGTTTAGGTTCTCATCCATTGGATGCTTTTGCATAGGAGCTAGAAGGTAGAAGGCAGGCAGCCTGGTTTCTGTTTCTTCCATGAAAATAAGTCTTTTAGAGACAACTTTTTCCCCTCTGACAACTTCCTGATGATTGATGTTTCTTGACTGTGGATTTGTCCTGATTGTGGTAATTTCATGACTGTGGCAGTGGCCCAGCGCCAGACACTGTAGGAGCAGCTGCCCCCCTCCCCTGGCGCCTTTGTTTGTCAGGGTGGCTCTGTGTTATTTCCTACATGTTCAACCTGTTCGGTTCAGTTCAATTCAATTCAGTCTGTTTCCTCAAGCTTCACCAATCCATAAGCACTTCCTTCCCTTCTATCTTTGGCTAAACCTAGCTTTACTGTATTGTTTTCTCTAAATCCTGACCCATACAGCACCCTCTTCATCGATGAGTCCAATAATCTACCATGATCACTGACTAAATCATGTGTGATTAGATACAAGCCAGGACCTTAGTTAGATAAGACTAAAGTTAGATACTGGCTGGGACCTTAGGTGGCTCTGGAAATTCTGAAGCCGGCTGCTGACTTGGATACATTGGCAGATATCACTAAAGTGCCTGGATTTCATGTTATCCAATGTATTTTCCAATCACTGAGACACTTCCTTACTCTTCCTTTGGAATGAGACTAAAGACATTTTATCAGGCCTCAAAGACATGGTGGATGTGTCATTCCAGTTAGAAGGGCACACTCCAGTCTCTTGTGTGTATGTATGTATGTAGTAAAAAGTTAGATGAGGTCTTCAGGATGACCACAAACTTCATCAAGAAGCTTCCTCCCATCTGTGGTAGGAGGAGTTCTAGAATGGTTCCCAATAGCATCCATATTCCAGTCTTTGCACCCTCAGGTATGATGCTAGCTTAGCTATAGTCATCACAAGGTGGGCATGAGCTGGACATAGTGACTTGGTTTGAACCAATAGAGGACAACAAAGTTGGTGAGATGTTAATCCCGTAATTTGGTTACAAAATACTCTAGCTTTTATCTTGCTTGAAGATGCTATTGCCTTCTTGTGCTTTTTGTACTTTTTGATGAGGCAAACCTCCATGTTGAGGATGCCCTACCCAGAAAGGCACCAAATCCTCATAGCCCATAAGGAACCTATATCCTGCCTACAACCCTGTGAGTTTGGGGGGCATATCTCTGCCCACCTGAGCCCTGTGATGATTATAACCAACCTGGCACCATGACTGCCACATGTGAGAAACTTGAAAGCATACGGATGTATCCTTTTAAGCCACTGAGTTTTGGAATAATTTGTTATTCACCAAAAGATTTTTTTTTTTTTTACTTACTTTTATTTAGTTGTACTGAGTTTTTAGGTTGCACATTGAAAAAGCACCTAACATTTTGGTTGGCACATGGGGATTCTGAGAGCTTCTGAAAATCTTAGTTTAGAATTCCAGAGATCCACAGCAGATGGGGGGAAAAATCAATGAAATGAAAAGATAACCTACAGAAGGGGAAAAAATATTTACAAACTATATCCGGTGAGAGGTTAATCCCCTAAATACAAGAGAACTCGTGCAACTCAATAACAAGAACAACAACATTCCTCCCCCTCCCCCCACCAATAACCTGATAGAAAAATGGGCAAAGGACTTGAAGAGCTACTTCTCTAAAGAAGTCATACAAATAGCTAATAGGTGTATGGAAAAAAATGCTCAATGTCATTAATCATCAGGGAAATGCAAACCGAAATCACAGTGAATATTACTTCGTATTTCCCAGGATGACTATTATCACAAAAGCAAGTAACAATAAGCTGGGATGTGGAGAAATCAGAACCCCTCTGCACTGTTAGTAAGAATGCAAAATGGTGCAGCCACTATGGAAAACAGTGTGGAGGTTCCTCAGTCAACTAAAAATAGAGCCATTCTATGGTCTAGCAGTTCCACTTCCGGGTATTTATTAAAAAGTGAAATCAGGATCCCTAAGAGATATTAACAGACCCATGTTTATTGCAACACTATTCACAATAGCCAAGTCATGGAAAGAAACCAAGATTCCATTAACAGATGGATAAAGACAATATACTATATACATTCACTGAAATATTCATTACTTGGCCTTAAAAAAGAAGGAAATTCTACAACATGCAATAACAATGAATGAACAATGAGGACATTATATTAAGTGAAATAAGCCAGTCTTAGAAAGACAAATATTGTGTAATTCTTATATGAGATGACTAAAATAGTCAAATTTAGAGAAACAAAGAGTATAATGGTGGTGGCCAAAGGCTGGGGAAGCGAGAAATGAGAGGTTGCTGTTTAGTGGGTGTAGTGTTTCAGGCATATGAAAATGTTCTAGAGATCTCTTGTACAACTCTGACCCTATAATCAACAATACTTTACTGTACATTTAAAGTTTTAAGCAGGTAGATCTTGTGTTGAGGGTTCTTACTGCAATAAAATAAAATTTAAAAAATTCCAAAGATTAAAGTTTTTGAAACAAATGGGGCACTTTTATCATTTTAGCCAACTTTTTTAAATTCGTAACTCTGTTGAGTAAGGGTGGATTAAAAATAATCACTTCAAAAACAACCATCTCTCTCTGTCTTTCATTCTCTTTCTCACTGCTTCATAGGCCAAGCATCTTAAACTTCAGTCAGTGGTCATAGTACCATGGTTTCCTATCATAATTTTATTACATATCTAACTTTTTTCCTTTCTTACTTGTTAATTGATACTTATCTTTCCCCAGGGACTTCTGAACTTCTTTCCAGGTGAACAAGCCATGACCCCCCCCCCCACTTCCCACCCCAACTTCTTCCTACACTCTGGATGTAGTGAAGAAGACATTTAATGTATCCTCGAAGAGAGGGTGACTCTTTAGGGCAGGATGAACCCATCCAGAGTGTGTCAGCATCATTTTTAGTGACCCCACTCTCAGCCTTAGAAGCTGACCTCAACCCTCTGTGGTGTATGGACTGAGACTCTCAGGCGCTGGGTTTTGAACAGTGTGAGTGGCGGGGTCACACAATTATATCCAGAGCCCTCAATAGTCAGCCGTGCTGTTGCCATGTAAATGCAAGGGTCACATTGCTTGTCCCAAGAAAACTTGCACTTCATGTCCAACAGCTGAGTGGGATGAACAGCCTGCCAGTGTCTTAAGGCTACACCGCAATTTTATCTCAAGGTGATTTTGCTCCATGATGTTCTCAGCACCTAAATCTCCAAACAGATTTCTGGACACCCGGTGTGGTGGGTATGTGGTTGCAAATGAACTCTCATTTCTGTACTTTTGGGGTTGGGCTGGGTAGTTTAGTTTACTTAGTCTGGGGAACATGGCAAATAGATGCCATTGAAGTATAACCAAGCCCCAATTTTTGTAACACAAAGAGACATAACAAAGTTAACACAATTCACTGGAAGAAATACATATACTGAAAGCGTTGACTGCTCAGGAATGGTGACGTCATAATTGCTGAGGAATGGTGATGTCCGTATATTACTAATTGATGCTCCTTTTTACACTGAGCCCGTTGAATATGTGTTTTGGTCTACTTAGAATTCTCATTCCATTATCGGTCAGATCCCCTCTAGTCAAGCTAAATTCTATTGATTATTCAAGAATCGTTGTAAATTTTAGAGTCTTCCAAACCTTTCATAAGGGATTAGATATACCTGTTATTGCTTATGCCAGCTGTGTACCTGGAGGATATTTATCTACTATTCCCTTCCCTACCACCATCATCACCATCACTACGTAGCCTCTACCTCTAGGTGTTGCTGGGATAGGAGAATGAGTCGAAGAAGCAATGGTTTGTACTTCCTTTTACCTAAACAAATGACCAAAAGATGCCTTGTTCATGAATGTGATCTGGCTTACAAAGGGGAAAGCTCCCAATAGATGAAGTTTCAAAATGTCTTCTGTGTCAATATGTAGTTAAAAGATGGTCATCAAAGGGTATATATGGTCCCATAATGGACTTAACATATTACTTGCTTATCTTACACAATAGAAGGCCCTGGGACATAGCTAAAAAACAAACAAACAAACAAAAAACAAAACAAAACAAAACAAAAACCCCCAGAACTGCCTCTGTTCTATGGTACAGAGGAAATATTGCCTGTGCTGTGTATAACTGAGGGGTTGTTTTAAGAAAATATCTCTTTTTCTTATTGTGAGTTCAGGCTCTCTCGCCCTGAGTTTGTATATGCGTATGCTTGTGTGCTGGAAGTCTCCGTTGGGTTCATCGCTGGCTGGCTGGATGCCCAGAAGAACAGAGTACCCCTGAAGACCTCCCTGGTGGACCGTCTCCAAAAGGCACTGGCTTTAGGGGCGGACATCTACTCTTAACAGTTTGGGGAGTCTTGTTGGAGAATGACATTTTCTGGTTGGATGTCTATGGGGGCTTAGAGGTGACCCACTCCTGAAGGTAGAGTGTGGGATTTTCGTACAGACAAGACCGGTTCATATAAGGGTTTGCAAAGTCAGGAGTTATCTGAGAAGAATATGAAGCTGAGGACAGGATGGCACTTTTAGGAATTTGGGTCCAACCCCAGGGACGTCTGTTCTGAGACCTGCACCTCTTGGTACTTACCATTTTTGATGATGGTCATGATTGTGGTTAATGTACAGTTTTTCTTGTATGTTGGAAGTCTTTCTATTTATTCTTAAATATTTAGTTCTCTCTTGTGAATGCTTACAGTGTTTTGTCTTGGTATTTTGAGACACCAAGGAGGAAACCAGGGAAGGAAGGTGGGCTGTCCCACATGGACTAAGTCCTGTGGTTGACTGTGGTGAATGATACATGTTGGGACCAGCAGGGAAGAGAGGCAGAGAAATAGCTGCTGGTACACAAATGAATGGACATGTGAAAACCCCTTCTCCCCCAGGACACTGAGGAAGGGGGCTCAGAAGGGATGCAACTGATTCTTTTCATTTATTTTTATTTTTATATTTATTTATTTATTTATTTATTTTTAGATGCAACTGACTCTTCGGTAAATTCTAATTAAGTACTCTCCACGTCTTATCATCTCTCAATGTTTGTTTTCTCCTACAGAGGCCCATGAAGCAGAGATTTGGTATATCCCTTTATTATTTATTTCTGCTCACGAGCATGTAGTAAGGCACGAAGTAGGAATTTAAAAAGTATTTGTTAAACGAATGAAACTATAACTATTTTTAAGGCTTAAATTAGACATTCCATCACTTGGGGGGACTGAATCCAAGTTTAATTTGTATTATTTGCCATTAGCTGATGTGTTACGACTATTACTTCTTCTGAAAGGCAATGCGACAATCATTAACTTGACATTATCGGTAAATGGTAAATTAAATGCATATAAGTAAAATATGTATGACCAGGCAGATCAAAACCAGCTTAACACCCAATCCCCTCAAAACAGTAAACTTCTTTGCACTTAGACACACTCAGGATATTTAGAAATTTGATCAATGAAATAACGAAATAGAAGATTTCTGAAATAAAATTCTCATAGCAATTAAACAGAATCATAAATTAATTTGAGTTCAATAATGATCTACTCTAAAATTCTGTTTCTGGACAGAATCACTGTGAAACACCTTTGAGTTTAATGTCCAGTTTAGTCCAAACTGTGATTTAAGAAATGGCCACTAGATGGCAACATATATTGATAAGTTATTTTTCAAGGTTAGGTCCAAGTTGTCATTACATGGTGCACAATTTGCAGGTAAAAATTATTTTATTTTTTAAATTTTATTTTAGATAAACTGAATCACACATTATTCAAGACATATGAGAAATATCCAAAATAGGGTTAAAATTGTTGTCTTGGGAATTTTGGAATTTGAAGAAATTTTCCCCAAGGTTAAATATTTTGGGTTAACAACTGAGTGGATTGGATAATCAGTATTTGTGACGTTAAATGCCAGTTTTGAATGTGAGAGATATTATGGATCTTGAAGTGTAATCTTAATTTTTTAATTTATATGTTTTAAATCAGCATTTATTAGTACATGACAATAACAGTAATTAAAAGCTGGATTTATTAAAGATTAACTAGTTCTTTGTAGGGCTTTTCAGAGATTTAATAGTTAATACGTATTCCTTTTCTCAAAAGGAAAAGCGTGTAGAATTCCTCAAGTGGAACATCTTTTATGGAGCATTTCCTTACAGAACAGTGTTTTCCAACATCGGAAGGAAAATGGAATCCGAAGTAAGGATTTCTAAACATCACAGTATCATTAGAAGTGATCGTAGACATGTGAAGAAATAAGAAATATATGTAAAGTAACAAAATACAGAATGTAGTGGTACTAAATCTAAACTAATTTTTGAAAATATTGCAACTTCTAAACTTAAAAAAAAAAATTAAAATTCTTTGGCTAGTTCATCTGCCTTGAAGATAAATTATATCCTGTTCTGCAAGAAGATAATGGGAATATTAAAAATCTCGCGTTAATGAGCCCAAAGAACTTAATATAATCAGAATGGATTTTTGTACATTTGAGTTTCTTTTTTATGAGGGAAGAAAATGGCACCAGAGACAGGAAACTGGGTATTGATTTCTAAAAGTGCAAACCGTAAGACTGTCGTGGACTGATGTTTTACATTTCTTGAAGCGCTAAAACTTCTCACTGCAAATTCGTGTTCACAGTGATAATGCCGTGACCCTACAAGACCCTACAGCATAAAAGACAGATGCTGTTATGTTTTCTACTGGACTCAGTTGAGAAGTTACTTGGTGAGGTGTCATTGCAACCACACAAGGATGGACTAAATATCACACACATTTTCCCCACGAGTGAATTTGTTACTAGTTCCATGTGTTAGTCACCAAAAGGATTCACGTCTGATTAATAACCTCTAGTGGATGATTTTCAATTAAGCGATCAGTTCTGATTTATCGTCCTATGCTGCCATCCGGTGGTTACTTGAGAAATGAATAAAGTGGGGAGATGTTTAAAAAAAAGGTCTGAACTATTTGCTTCTGTGGCGTTAATAGAAATAAGGGACTCGAGCCGACCTGTGCCAGTTTCCCCGGAAAGAATGATATTCAGTGGCGTTCCTTCATTTATTTTCTCTAGCTTTCACCCCTATGAGATAGGATGAGTTTAAAATAGCTGCTGCATAATGTATGAAGGAGAAAAATCCTGAGAGGACTTAACAGTGCGGAGAAATAATTGTCTTATTCTTAAATATTTCCATGGGGGGCGGGGGAGAGGGAGAACATCTATTTTCACCTTAATTTTCTTTTGATCAGGAGAACTCATTCTATTCTGAACAGTTTGTCTAAACCAGGTTTTGAAAAATATCCATCATATCCATATGGTAATGAAAAAGCTAAAGCCGATCAGCAGAGAGCCGGGCTGATTTATTCAGGAACGCGACTACTTCAGGTTTTATCTTTTTTTATCTTAATGAAACATGGTGCCATTATGCAAGTGGTCTTGCTATTACCTGCAAAATAATCTACACTGTGATGGAATGGAAGTCTCTTTGAGCCAATTCAATGTAGAAATGCTTTCATTTATTCACAGCAGATAATGAATTATCTTCTAAAAGAAGGATAGCTTTTGATCACCTCTTTTTAATTTAAAACAAATTACTTGCTCTTTCCTAGTTGTAGCTCATGAAAAAATAACTTAGTGAACATTATATTAAGGATTAATCTTAATGATATTAATTCTTATGATTGTATTGTCAAACCAATTAAAGCCATTTGTCTATACTAACTGAGAATTTTTCTGTTAATGTTTCTATTTTACATAAATAGATACAATGAGTTGTAGTGTGTAGATCAAAGTCATAGAAGAAAACAGAAGTGAAAGAAAATTGGAAATCTAAACTATTGATTCAGCTTTATGTTTAATTATTCATTCATATGGCCCTTGATACTGCATTTCAGAAAATATTAAATATTTAGTTTTCATACTTTTATGTTGTAATATTAACAAACCATGGCATTGCCTAATCAAAAAAAGAGTCATAATGCTAACTTGCTAAAGTTTATTTCATTTCATTTCTGCCTTCTAGTCATCTACTAAATAAGGACATTAGTTGTCAGATATTATTGTTGAAAATATAGTTGGGTAGAACATTACCATCTTTGTAATGCATGTAGTGTTTAGAAAACACAATAAAATGTAATCACCTTACCAATGGTGAGAACATAGTTACATCATCACTGTAAATTGACTTTATTTCCTTCTGTAGGGGAAAAACTATATGCATAACAAATCAATATAAAATGAAAAAGGTAAACAACAGCCTGCTAAATAAATGACATAAAGCAATTCTCCATCAAAGCCTCTGTAATTACTTTGTGCAACAGGCTGCCCTTAATACAACAATTAATTAATTTTTCCAAATGAATTATGCAAGCCAATATTTTTTCTTCATTAATGTTTTGTTGAAGTCATTAAGTTTCATTAATGAATAACAAAGAAGCAATTGGGTCTTTATTCTAACGGATATGTATTAATGTGCTTAACTTGAACTAAATGTGTTTCTGGTATGTAATCAAATTTGAATCAATCAAGTCAATTTACCAGTCAAATGTCCTTTTGGAGCCCCAGCTGCTTCATGTGGATGGCTCTTCACAAAGAACATGCTGAAAGTGACCCAAAAGGCTCCATGGTTCTGCCAAATATCTCATCAATTCCTAATTACAGTCCATTTGATTTTCTAAAGGAGAATTTTGATTCTAATTATGATGAATGTGAATAAAAGCTTAAAATGAATCATTGTAAAATTATGACTGTTTGTCAAGATACCAGTTCCCTTTCCAAAGAAGAGAACAGATAAATTCATCCTAATCTTAGTTCTGTGAGAGTATGAAAAGACAGGTTTACTATTACCTTTTCACAAGACATGTGACTGAAGAGCAGCGAAGCTCATCTTGTGTTTATACCATGGCTATGTATATGAAATAAAAAAAGTATTGATTACTCAACTATCGGATGTATGACATTGTGACCTATTATCTCACTACTTGAACAAAGCCTGGCCATACCCTGATATAATCTGCGGAACATCTGAACAAGAACACGTTTCTCAAGATACCTGCATCTGTCTATGAGCCTGTCTTTTTTTAAAAACCAGTTGTTAGTAATAACTGAAGTAGCTTTTGGTATTTTAAAAATAAATCAAGCAAACTATATAAAAAATTTCAGCAAGATTTAAAAAAAATTAATAATAATAATTATTATTATTTTTGGCGTGGCAGGTGTATTCATTCTAAAATTTCCTTTGGCAAGATTATTGTAAAATCACCTTTACAAAGAAAAATAAAGTGGGAAGAATTACTCTATTTGGTATTAAGCCTTATCTTTCAACTATAGTAATAAAGACAATGTGGTATTGATAGAAGAATAGGCATGTAGATCAGTGGATCAGAAAAGAACACCAGAGATACATCCACACAAATAGACCCAGCTGATTTTTGACAAAGGTATGAAATCAATTCAACGAAGGAAAAATAGCCTTTGGACAAATGCTGTCTGAAAATTGTATATGCGTGGGAAAAACATGAACAAAAACAAAAAGCAACAAAAAGAACCTTGACCTAAAATGCAGAACTTATACAAAGATTAACTGAAAATAAATCATAAAGAGTTAAATGTAACACATAAAAATATATAACTTTCATAAAACCATAGGAGAAAATCTTTGGGATCTAGCACTTACTAAAGAATTCTAAAAGCACAACTGAAATTGATAAACTGGTACTCATTAATATGTGAACTTTTTCCTCTGTGAAAGCCCATGGGGAGTGGATGAGAGGACTAACTATGACTGGGAGAAAGCATTTCCAAATCTCATCTCCAAAAAAGAACTAGTATTTTGAGTATATAAAGAGTACCTGCAATGCAACAGTATAAAACCAAATAACGTAATCAGAAAATGAGCAAAATGTAATAGATATATTAACAAAGAAGATAATACAGATGACAAATAAGAATATGAAAGATGTTCAATATCACCATACCTCAAGTAATGCAAATTAAAACCACAAGATATCACTACACACCTGTCAGAATGGTTAAAATAAAAAGTGAAAATAGTTTGGTGGTTTCTAATAAAACCAAACATGCAATGCCCATATGACTCAGCAACTGTACTCCTGAGCATTTATTCCAGAGAAAATGAAAAATTGTACAAGGGTTCTCTCTGTATCATTTCTTATAACTACCTATGGATCTACAATCATCTTATTAAAAATCTCAGTAATAAAAAAAGAAAACCAGAAGAAGTAACTAGGAATAAATGGAACCATATGGTTGAGTTTCATGTATTTTATTAGGTAGTCAAGACACAGGTTAACATCAATGAACACAACAAATTATAATTAAGATACATATTTCTCACAATTCCAGACTCCAAATTATATTATAAAGCTGTAGGGATCTAAAAAGTATGGTACTGGCATAAAAATAGACACAGAGATCAATGGAGCAGAATAGAAAACCCAGAAACAAGCTCACAGTTATATAGTCAATTAATCTTTTTTTTTTTTAGAAGATTTTATTTATTTATTTGACAGACAGAGATCACAAGTAAGCAGAGAGGCAGGCAGAGAGAGAGAGAGGAGGAAGCAGGCTCCCTGCTGAGCAGAGAGCCCGATTCGGGACTCGATCCTGTGACCCCGAGATCATGACCTGAGCCGAAGGCAGCAGCTTAACCCACTGAGCCACCCCGGCGCCCCTAGTCAATTAATCTTTGACAGAGCAGGAAAGACTATCCAATGGGAAAAAGACATAGTCTCTTCAACAAGTGGTGTTGGAAAAACTGGTCAGCTACATGCAAAAGAATGAAATTGGAATATTTTCTTTTTTTTTTTTTTTTAAAGATTTTATTTATTTGACAGACAGAGATCACAAGTAGGCAGAAAGGCAGGTAGAGAAAGGGAGGAGCAGGCTCCTCGCTGAGCAGAGAGCCCTATGCGGGGCTCGATCTCAGGATGCTGGGATCATGACCTGAGCTGAAGGCACAGGCTTTAACCCACTGAGCCACCCAGGTGCCCCTATTTTCTTATACAATACACAAAAATAAATTTAAAATGGGTTAAGATCTAAATGTGAGATCTGAAACCATCAAAGTCCTGGAAGAGAGCACAGGCAGTGAGGCCTCTGACAGGCTGTGGCAACATTTTTTCTCAGTATGTCTTCTGAAGCAAGGACAATAAAAGCAAAAATAAACTATTGGAACTACAACAAAATAAAAATCTTTTGCACAGGGGCGCCTAGGTGGCTCAGTGGGTTAAAGGCTCTGCCTTCGGCTCAGGTCATGATCCCAGGGTCCTGGGATCAAGCCCCGAATCCGGCTCTCTGCTCAGCGGGGAGCCTGCTTCCTCCTCCCTCTCTTTCTGCCTGCCTCTCTGCCTACTTGTGACCTCTATCTGTCAAATAAAAATAAAAAAAAAATAACAAAAAAAGCTTCTGCACAGTGAAGGAAACAATAAAACTAAAAGACAACTTACTGAGTGGAAGAAGGTATTTGCAAATGATTTAGCTGATAAAGGGTTAGTAACCAAAATATATAAAGAACTTTTGAAACTCAACAACTATAAAATAAATAATCCCATTAAAATATAGGCAGAAGACTTGAACAGACATATAAAGAAGAAAATATACAGATGAACAATAGACACATGAAAAGATGCTCATCGTTGCTCATCATCAGGGAAATGCAAATAAAAACCACAATGAGATGTCAGCTCAGACTTGTCAGAATGACTAAAGTCAAAATACAAGAAACAAGTGTTGGTGAGAGTGTGGAGAAAAAGGAATTCTCTTCCACTATTGGTGGGAATGCAAAGTGGTACAACCACTGTGGAAAACAGTATGAAAGAACCTAAAAAAGTTAAAAACAGAACTACCCTACAATCCAGTAATGTGCTGCTGGGTATTCACCCCCAAAATACAAAAACACTAATTCAAAGGGATACATGCATCCCTGTGTTTATAGTAACATTATTTACAATAACCAAATTATGGAAGCAGCCCATGTCGATAATAGATGAATGGATAAGAAAGAGCGAGATATATAAAATGGAATATTATTTAGCCATAAAAATGAAATCTTGCCCTTTCCAACAACATGGATAGAGCTAGAATGTATCATGCTAAATGAAAAGAATCAGAGAAAGACATATACCATACTATAATGTCACTCATATATGGAATTTAAGAAGTAAAACAAGTGAACAAGGGAAAAAATAGAGAGAGAGAAAGAGAGACAAGACAAAAAACAGGTTCTTAACTATTGGAAACAAACTGATGGTTACCAGAGGGGAGGTGGGTCAGGGGGATGGAGGAAACAGGTGATGAGGATTGAGGAATGCACATCCTATGAGCACTGGGTGAGGTATGGAAGTGCTGAGTCACTTACTGTACACTTGAAACCAATATAACACTGTTAACTATACTGGAATTAAAATATAAAAGACACATCTCTAGGTAAGTAGATCATTTAATATTAGTTCCAATATCTATACTTTAAGTAACTGCTGAAAGCATTCCTTACATGTAACTAAAGAATATATTTCTATGCTCACCCCCTTTGAAACTTCACCTTTTACCTGATTCTGCATTGCCATGAATTCTCATGTGCTTTCCTGATGATCTACTTTTTAACTTTTTATTTTTGTACACTCTGGTTCAATCTTTCCCTTTTATCAAGGCTAGTAAATCTATTGTTTGTTGTAATTACTCCAAATTCAGGATTAAAAATCACCATTGACAATATTTCTAGAGTTCATGCTAGGTAAGGAATTAATGTATACAAGTCCTAGAGATGGAATTCTACTCTAGGACTCATTCTTTAGAAAAGTTAACTTCTTGTTGGGTGTTCTTGGAGCTGTATGTGATCATCTCATCTTCTACCCTTTCTCATTTAATTTTTTCCTTTCTTCTTTCTCCTTTTTCTCCAATTATTAATTTCTGATTTTACAACAAAGAATGGTGGATTTTACAAAGCAAGATAACTCTAAAATTAAATAAGCAAGAAAACGAAACAGAAAATCCTTATAGTTATATATTTGATTGGCTACTGCTGGGGTATTATGATGAATCATTTCATTCCTATTCATCTGGGTAACACACAACGAACCCTCCAAAGAATTGTTGATATGATTTTAACTGCATGGAAATGTGTTCGGTCAAATTTCTGTGTTCTCTGTTTATGGTTGTCAGTTGGCGAATAATATTATCAAGTGATTAATTAGTTAGATGGATAGATGCCACACATCAAGTTAGTGATATGTTTTGAAAAATGATAGGTTTAAATAAAACAAGGATACATAAATGTATGAATAATGATATCTATTAGACAAATAGCTTGATAAATAGCCAAAACCCGTCTTTGGAAGGAAAGAACCTGAAACTATTAAGGTAGAAGGAATAGGGTGAGCGGGAGGTTCCACACAAAAGAAAAATCTGACTCATTAGGATATTGTTCAAGCAACAATTTAATGCTAGCATCTCTATTCTAAGAAGCCAGGAATAGACCTTGTGAAATAACAGGGTGTGGCGCCATTACAGAACCACCTAGCACACACACCATATTCGGTCTTTTTGGGGAAAAAAAACAACAACACAAGTTCTTAATCGTGTAGCTTACCTATCTCGACTTTGTTGTCATAACTTTTCTTTTGATATGCTTTGCCTTCGGTACTAGGGGTACTAGGAGCCTGGTTCTCCATTCCTCTTACTCAGAGCCGAAGGTGTTGGATTTACAGCAGTTCTTCAGTCCACAGAGGTAACTGCAACAGCAGTGATAGTTCTCATTTTTCTGGGCTCTTCAGAAAGAAAGAAATGTTAAGATTTCTCACCAATACAACTTTCCATTTTCTAGTTTATATCCTTGTAATGAAGCCTTGTAAGTTTTTAATTATAGGCTCTCACACAAAAGCCGATAGTGCATCAAAATCAACATTACACTTCTGAAAGAGCAATGAGTGCTTTGAGGTCCATTTAGAAAAGCCTGAGCAGTTCAAGTTTGGTTGTGTTTATGTTATGGCATTTATAATGACAAGCAATCTGGATGAAAAGTAAAAGTTCTGTGAATCAACCAGATGTGTCCAAGTATCTAAATTTTCAGCATCAAAAGACTGAGTGAATTTTTATCTTAGGATAATTAGCTTCTTGTTTGACTGTAAGATTGGGCGATTATTACACTGCCAAGGCATGAGGTACTCATGACATTTAACCATCAGCCCTTGATTGTAAAGAATTAGCAGAGGGCAGTGTGTAGGAGTGGGGCTTTGGGAGTTAAACAGGACCTGGTTTGAATTTGACCTCTCCCACTTGTAAGCTGGATACTCTTGAGAAAATTAAGAAACTTTTCTGTCTTCATCTATAATATAAATATTTTAATCATGTCTGTCTTTTAGAGTTGAAATGAGGATTATATACACTGTCTAACAGAAAGTACTAAGTCAGTATTAGGTATTGTTGTTGCCTGCATGTTTTATTTTCCCCATAGATTAATATCTCTAATGTCAGGAACTGGTTTAATATCTTCCACAGTGCCTAACATACAGGAAATCCTCAACAAGTTTTCAGTAAATACACTGTGACAAAATTTCATTATGTTACATAATATCCTCCTTTTAATATAGCTTAAATTTTTAAGTTCTACTTTTTTTTTTTTTAAAGATTTTATTTTTTTATTTGACAGAGAGAAACACAGTTTGAGAGAGAACACAAGTGGGGAGAGTGGGAGAGGGAGAAGCAGACTCCCTACTAAGCAGGAAACCCAATGCGAGGCTCGATCCCAGGATCCCAGGATGCTGAGATCATGACGCAGCCAAAGGCAGACGCTCAACAATTGAGTCACACAGGTGCCCCTCTATATTCTGATAGTGTCCATCAAATGATTCGTGGTGTCTCCTTTGAGTAGGGAAGTCTCAACAGATTCTGTTCTTAGGAGACGTTTAGTTGAGAAAATTAGGAATTTCTTACTACCAAAGTTCAATGGATTGTCAAAATAGTTCATTTTACTCTGTTATTATAATAAAAGTCTTCTCACTGTAGATGAGGACAGTGAAATTATAAATTGCTGAGAGTTGTGTTTCAACATTTTTTTAAGAGAGTAGCTCTCAGGTGAGGTGTTTTTGCCACACACACACAAAACACACATCTACACAAAAAACAGAAGTACATGAAAACAAAGGGGACACAAGGCTACTCTGAAAGGAGTTGGATATATCTATATCTATATCTATATCTATATCTATATCTATATCTATATCTATATCTATATCTATATCTATCTATCTAGATTGTGGTGGTGGTATCATGGATGTTTGCCTGTGTCCAAACTCATCAAATTGTACAGATTGAATATGTATAGTTCTTTGCATATCTTTCAGACCTCAATAAAGCTGTTAACAAAAGAGCAGACGCAGAGACAAAAACAACCATGACCCATTTGGTAAACTGCAAATCATTCAGCTGACTGTGATACAGAAGAACACAGGGAAGGATAGTTCATGGTGGGAGATGGCTTTGGATGAGTAAGCAGGGGACAGATGACGGAGGGCCATGAGTGTCTTGCTTTAGTGTATATGCTTAACATGGAGTCAGCATAAGTTACTGAAAAGCTCTAAACTCAGATTTTAAGAAATATCATTCTATCAGGAAGAAGGAAAGTTGGAAAGACTGAAGACTGAGGCATCAGTTAGAGGACACTCATCATAATCTAGTTGAAGCTGCTCATGGCCTCAACGAGGGATTCTCAAGGTTGGTTACCGAGTAAAACAGCCGGAGGAGTTTTTCAAAATTATTGATTCCAGAATTACTGATTCGTGATTCAAAATTACAGTTCTGCTATAGATTAATGAGGTCAGAATCTCCAGGAGTAGAACCTGGCATGGGTATTAAAAAAATATATATCTCCAAATGATTGTAACATGCACCTCATTTTCATAACTCATGGCCTGGATTATGACAACAGCAGCAGAAGTGGAGAGAAAGAGTTGAATCAGAGCGTGTCCAAGGCATGAATTATAGAACAATGTCCCTTAAACTTTATTGTATGGAGAATAAACAGAGAATATTGGAAAAACAAAAAACAAAAAAACAGATTCCTATTTAGGTCTGGGGTGAGGGTTGAGATTCTGCATTTTCTGGCAAAATTTCAGATGGTGTCAAAGCTTTTAGTATATATCTATAGATATATACTAAATATATATATATGCACATATATGTGCATATATATATAATCTTGCTCAATATATATATATATATAATATATATATTAGGGGAGAGAGAAAAATCTAAATCAAGAATGGTTTCTTAATTCTGACTAGGATCACTAGGACAGTCTGGTAATAAAAATTGGAAGAAAGGCGTAAATTCATTTTTTTTAACATATTGAGTGTAAAGTGTCTGAAAACAACACGAGAGAACACGCAGATTCTAGATCCTAGCTTTGAAGTTTGGGCAGGTGAAAAAGCAGTGTGTGTCATCAGCCTTTTGAGAGTAGTTGAAACCGTAGGGATTGGTGAAAATGCCTGGGTAAATGTGGTATGTAAGGTGTAGCCAAAGACAGAATTCTGACAACAGTAAGAACAGAACACCAAGGTACAGGTTAACTTAGGAAAGCATAGTAAGATTTTCCTAGAAGCTAGAAGAGGATTATCAACAAGATAGCCGCATCACAAAGGCCAAGGAAAGAGGAATTGAAGAGGAATTTAACCTGCTTAAGTCTCTGTAAGGTTATTGAGTGAGATCCATGGGATTTACCAATAAAAAGCTCACTTTCGGTCTTGCCAAAAGTGGCTTCAGCATCCCAGTGGGTGGACGAGTGAATTGGAAGTCAAGAAGCAGGACAAGATTTCTGAGATGCTGGCTGTTCTGTGAAAGGAAGAGGAAGAGGTAAATGGGTAGAGGATGTTGCAGGGTCCAGAGAGGGAATTTTTTCTTTTTTTAATCGCCTTGTTTGCACATTAATTTTGACCATCTCTTTCTAAGTTAATTATTCCCTTGAACATATGACAAGGTATGTTTTTTAATTATTTCTGGCTTGACCCATTATTTTAGTTTATATGCCGCTGCTAGTTTAAGTCCCAAAATACCTCCCTGAAGTTTTTCTGTTAATCACTCTGGTTTAATTCTGAGTATAAATTGCTCAACAAAGGCTCATGGGTTCTAACATGGACAGTCTTCCTATATCCCTGGTTGCCAGCTTTCCTGGCTATTCTCCGTGCCCTACTCCCAGGCAAGTCTCCCACACGTCATCAGGTCTCTGTACCTTCTTTTTCCCTATGGTCCCTAAGCCAGTACTTTGGGTACCCAAGGCTGTTCTTTTTACCTAGAGTCCTATAATCTGACACTACGGGGTGGGTTTTTATCCTTGAATACACATTACAATCACCTCCAGAAATACAGATGCTTGGGCCTCACCTTGGGTGATTTCCATCAGAATCTTGGAGGTGCACCCCAGTCCTAGCACGTGATTCCTACACACAGATGGGGTTGAGAAAAGCTGCTTTATAGACGTCAGTGTCCGTTTCTTCCCCACATTCTGTTGGAGAAACTTCTGTTTCTTCTGCAAAATTTGAAGACCGCCAAAATACCTGTTTCCACAGGGTAACAGGTTTCCTCATGAATATGCAGAAGAACATATCCATCTTGGGAAGGTTATTCTTATAATGCCACAAAAACTTAACTGAAAGAGGAGAGATTGATCATAGGCAGAAAGTTCAGGAGAACGATACTCTCTGGAAAGGATGTGTGAATTAAGATAGAAGATGGAAATGGAGGAAGGATCTAGAAACATCATCTGAAGATCTAAGAGACTGAAAAGAAGGTTGGGAAGATTGGAATCAAACTGGAAGAGCGATATGAAATTGTACCTCGGATGGGGCCCCGAGGGACAGAGGAGTATATGGGACTCTATTTATGATAAAGGGAGAAGGCACATGAAGCTTGGGGTCACAGGTGGCTTTAAGGAAAGCTGTCTCTACTTGGAACATGAAATTACACCTGATGGACAGACAAGGATAACCTTGCTTTTATCAAGAACTAAAAAAATCGCCTATCCAAGGTGGAGCTAAAACATGTTAGTATGGAAAAAACAGTTTGCTAACCCCTTATAATTGGGCTCTGTTCTAGTAATTTGCCAACAACAGCTTCTCACTTCAGAGTATCAACAACTCATATTAATTTTGTGTTTGATATATAGAGGGTTTAGGTGAAGTTATACTTAAAATCCTATTTCTGTCTGTGCCTGTGACCATTGACTAACTTGAAGAGGTTTTTGGGTTTTTTTTTTTTCCCTACCATGGGAATAGATGACCCATTAGTTGCTAAACGATCACTGCAATTTAGATACTGGCATTCATAACGTTATTTAGTAAGTCCAAATGACCATTTAAAACCACCAAATTTAAATGGCCTTTCATGTATGAACAATTGCTGAGTTCTCAGCAATATAAAAGCCAAAAAAGTTTAATCAACCAGACAAAAAGCCAACTCAAGCAGAATGAATTGAGTGTAGTTTTGTGTATATTGCAATCAGTTTTAGTAGTTTTCAGCCTTTAAAAATGATTGAAATTAAGAATTAGAAAGTGTTTAAATTCATTTTAAGTTCCCTTTATAGAATCTTACCATATATTAAGGATGGATGTTATTAGCCCCTACAATCAGTCCACATTTATCACAGTAATTATGAACTTGTTGTTATGCTTACTGTTGCTTTAATTTGATTATAAATGCCAAAACAGTTTTAATGAAATATTTCTTTTTTGGTAAAGACACCTTCAGTATGAGGTAGCTATATTGAAGCTTCATAATTTGTTGCAATCATATGGAATCATTATAAACTGAAAAGTTAATACTCAAAAAAGGAATGACTATTAAATATAAGGTATTAGAATTTATTGGATAGGCACTTTTAATTTATATTGACATAAAATGATTTAGCTTAGAAATGAATACTTATTAGTTTGGAGAGAAGATTTTCCTTTTTAGGCATTTTCTTTGACTCTAGAAAAATATTTCCTTGTTTGTGAAGGAAACAATGTATGCCATGACCTATGTTTCTCCTCATTGGGTCCACTCATTGACATCAACCGGTTGGTTCTCTGGAACTGCGTTGTGTGGCTTGAATGTCACATGTAGCTAGTGAGTCCTGAAGGTGAAGGTGTGGCCAACCTAAATCAAAAAGTGCTGATCCAGTTTTTAGAGAGTTCTTATGACATGAGATCTTACTGATATTGTGATATTGATCATATATTGCAATAATAATATGTGGATATATTGGTATGAATAAAGTGTAGGTAGCAGTCAGCATAGCAGGACCCTGAGGCTCATTGTAAGGAATTTGGATTTTTTTCCTGTTTAACAAGAAGACATTGACAGGTTTTGAGATGATAGTAAAATGATTGGTTTTTGGAAAGATCATTTGGCTTCTGTGGAAAGAATGGAATGAGGGGGTATGAGATGGGTGTAGAAAACTGGAATTTTTGCATTAGTCCAAGTGGCTTAGGTAAAATGCCAAGGGGAGATGGATGGAACTTACAGCTTTATTTTGAAGGAAGAATAAAATGAACTGATGATAGAAGCCATATTCTGGAAAGTGCTTATAAAAGGACACACCGAGGAAAAGACTCTGTTTGGCATGCAATGTCCAGATTTGCTGTCTTTATTGACCTAACCTATTACCAATCTCTTAAAATTCAATGTCTGGGTATACAGTTCTGTAAAATATCAGAAACTCACTTAGCTGGGTTTCCTTAAACAAGAAATCTCTCAAAAGAGCTGGTATTCCACATCTCTTCTGCATTAGGTCATCACAAAAACTCTCTGACCCTCCGTATATAGTAAACTGTATTTTATGGGAGTGAGGGTGATTTTGTGTGCTGTGCTATTAATCTTTATGAGCCTAATGATCACCAAAAATTCAACAAGAAGGTAAAACTAATTATCTGAAGATGTGGGGGCAGAGAATCTGTGCCTTCTGTGACTTATATATTCTGTCTACTTGGAGTCTTTGAATTGAGTGTGCGTCCTACTCAGTAGTATGCTTAAAAAAATGAACACAACACAGACATTTTTACTTCGAATGGCTTAGTCACTATTTAACATTCCATCTTCATATACTGTCTACATTGTTAAATTGCCTGAAACTGCAGAGCAGTCAAGCAGTACACAAATTAAGCCACAAAGTAATCGGATTTCAATCACTAAATATTCACAGCTCAATTAAGTTATTTACTGAGATGTTTGTCTTAGCTGTTGAAATCTTTGCATATTTATAGGTACTTCACACTAACCTTTTAAAAATATCCTGATGTGAAAATAAAAAGCCACATTTGTTTTATAAGGTAGGTTGAAGTTACTGCTCCAGGTATTTAAAAATGAATAAAAAGTCAATTACCTTCAAGTTTTCCAAGAGTATGATTTGGTATCTATAATAGAAAGCTGACTACAAATTGCCTGATTATGCTTTTGTTTCTGAAAAAGAATATTTAAAAAAAAATGTGAACCAAGTTACAATTCAATCTTCTGTTCTTCCCTCCATCTTGCCATATTATAGATGGATCATATTTTCCAGATTCAGCACTTCTATCTTTGCTTCATATTTAGCCATAAAATCCTGAGAGTGGCTCTGGATAACTTGGTTCGATTCTGTTTTGATGTTTCATTTCCTTCCTACCAACGAGGGGACAATAACAGTTACCTAAGTCAAGGTGGTTCCAGGATTCCTCTGACAAGTTAAAAAATAGTGAACATACATAGTATATATTCAGAGTGCATGATTACAGTGGCTAAGATTTGGAGCAGGGCCTTGTTAAGAATTAGTACTATTTAAAGTGCTTTACAAATACCTCCTTTATTCTTTTCAAAAACTCTATTTTTCTTTTTTTTTAATTTTTAAAGAATTTATTTATTTATTTGACAGAGAGAGATCACAGGTAGGCAGAGAGGCAGGCAGAGAGAGAGGGGGAAGCAGGCTCCCCACTGAGCAGAGAGCCAGATGTGGGGCTTGATCCCAGGACCCTGAGAACATGACCTGGGCCAAAGGTAGAGGCTTTAACCCACTGAGCCAACCAGGCACCCTTCAAAAACTCTATTTTCAAAACCCATCTTACAGAGGAGAAATATTTAGGCTTGAGGATGTTAATTGCCAAGCCTGGTCCTACGTGACAGGTGCAGCTGATTCTAAGAAGGTCCGTATAAATTCAAAGCCTACGCTCTCAAACATTACAGTTTATTAATTCTCTTAAGCCAAATGATACAACCCACTGTATTAGTTTCCTATTGCAACTGTAACAAATCACTACAAATTTTGCGGGTTAAAACAACACACATTTATTACCTTGTAGTTTGGAGGTCAGAAGTCTGAAATGGGGCCTGGGGGATTACAATCAATGGTTGAATTCCTGCTGGAGGCTGAATAAGAGGATCCATCCCTCACCTTTCCCAGCTTCTAGAGGCTGCCTGCATTCCTCTCTGTGCCCCTCCTCAGACCTGACCCTCTTGTCTCCATCTTATAAGGACCTCATGACATTCCAGGGAAAAACCCCTCATTTATTCACACCTGCAAAGTCTCCTTTGCTGTGTCAAGTAATATATTCTCAGGTTCTGAGAAGCAGAATATAGCAGCTTGCGGGGGGCATTATTTTGCTTATCACATTTATATTGAAATAATAAATGTATTTTAGAACATATCTTGGAAAATGGCTCCTATCTTTACGTATGACAGTGAAGTACCTATTTCACGGGGTGGTACCATTCAAGCGGCATCTTTGATGATGAAAGCTGGAGTAAATCTGATCATCGAAACCTTTTGGTAAAATCTGTAAGGTTGCAAATGGACCCTTGATAATGTAAAAAGGTACCAGCAAGGATCCCATTAGGGAATAAATCCTTTAATCCGAGCATTGTATGCTTGGGGCAACACCCTATCAGTTAATGTCCATCTGGCTTGGAGAGGTTGCTTTATAGTTGTATGTGATAATTACATCTCTCATTGTGACATTTTCTGTACAAACTCCTCTTGGTGTATAGACTATTGACTTTATGAATAAATTACAGTTTTTCAGAAAAAATTATTTAAGATAAAAGGGTAAAAGAGAATTGAATATTTTCCAACCATTTCTTAGAATTAGAAATATTTAGAATAGGGGCACCTGGGTGGCTCAGTCAGTTAAGCATCTGCCTTCGGCTCAGGTCAGGATCCTGGAGTTCTGGGATAGAGCCCCCCACTGGGCTACCTTGCTCAGCGGGGAGTCTGCTTCTCCCTCTGCCCCTCCCCCCACTCGTGCTCACACGCTCTCTGTCGCTCTCCCTCTCAAATAAATAAATAAAATCCTTTTTTTAAAAAAGAACAATTTTAGAATGTGAAGAAGACATTTAGGGTATTGGAAGATATTCATAAGTTTGAAAAAATCATTAACTCAGGAGATTTTTAGAAAGGATTTTATCTATTTGACAGACAGAGACAGAGAGAGAGAAAGCGAGAGAGCATGCGTGTGCAGGAATGGGGGGAGGAGCAGAGGGAGAGGGAGAAGCAGATTCCTCACTGAGCCACCCAGGAACCTCAAAAGTTTTTGTTTTACCTAAAAATAAATAGGATATATCCAATATTACTGCTAAAAAATGATACGTATTAACTTTTCCATGAATGGTACAAAGGGAAAAAATGATCATTGTTGGCATTAGTCTTTCAAATCTTAATTTCATGATGGAAGTTCCTGTCCTATCCTCCAAAGTGTCAATATTAGTAAAAACCTTTTGGTTATATTCTTAGAGGCTAATCCCTGTTTCTTTTGTTTTTCTTCCCCTTCCTTCCTCCCTTTGTCCTTCCTCCCTTTGGTTCACAGAGCCTCTTCCTGTGACATATATACCTGAAAATTAAAGTGTAAGAGGATGTGGTTGGAATCTCTATGTGCACCTGCTTAAGTTTAATATAACATTAAACTTTCTCCTAAAATTAAGTGTGGGAGAATTTTTTTCTCCTACTCCCCCTGTAGCTGGTGCCTGGTGGTTGCCCAATTCCAATTCTGGGTCCCAAACTTCCTAGGTTAAGAAAACTAAGGGAGGAGAGAGCTCCCCTCAACCCATTGCAATTCAAAACAAAGAAAGATGCAGACATTTTCAGCATATTGTGGGAAAGAAACGCCACCAGGCAGAGGGTTCTGAGGTCCTTTTCAGGACCAGAGAAAGTAAAACTGCTGAAAAGAAATACTTGGGCCTTTGCTTTGAGGCTGAGGAAAGGAGGAGCCTAGGAGGGAGAGAGAGAGAGATGGAGAGAAAGGGTTTAGGAATCTCAGAGGGGAGAGACAGCATGCTGAGGAGGGCGTAGGCAGGAAACTCAGGCTGCTCACCAGTCAGGGGGCCAGTGGATGAGCTGCAAATCCCTGTCTAAGGAGCACTGTGTGCTTTGCCATTTCTGACTGGGGCCTAGAGATGGGAGCTTTCCTGAAATTCTTTTGAGACCTACCTCATCTGTGCTACTGAGAAGCAAAATTAAGGTTTTATTATTGTTATTACTGTTTTCGGTTTTTCTTTATAGGAAATAAATGTGTTGCCCTGACTTTCTGATGTTAAGTGCATAGTAACTAGGGGTTACACAAGCATTCAACTTATGAGAAATTATATTTCAAAGGAAAAAGGCTTTCTTTGTTGGTGAAGGGCTTGGAACATGATTTGACCTGTCAGTGTAAACAAAAACACTATTGTTGTATATTCTTCTTTGAGGCTGACAGTCCTGATTCCTTCCTATAGCATGAGCAAGGGGGGAGCTGATACACCGATGCTGGTTTTCTGCATTCAAAACTATTTTCTAAACTGCTGAATCATCTTGCTATGCTATTAGCCTTATTCTCTCTGAGATAAGATATTAAAAAAGTCTTACTTTCTTTTCAGGGGAAATGAAAGTTCTTAATGGGAGCTTAGAGCATTTTAGAATTCAGGGCAGTGTGTGTGTGTGTGTGTGTGTATGTGTGGTGTGTTTTTAAACTTTCAATAAAGTGATAACACAATCTGTTATAATTATTTTCAACTCCCAAATTTTATGCTTCACTGTAATGAGACATATTCCTTCATCGGAACAGAGCCTTCACAGTATTTATTCACTTGCATGTTCGCCTTATCATTAGACTAACAACTCATGAAGAACAAGGACTAAGATTTTAATTCTGTTACATAGGAGAAACTCAAAAAATGTCCCTTGATTAAAAATTAAAAATCTTTCGGGAACTGGAACTCAGAAGGCAAGTTCACAGGCAGAGTCTGGTATGGGTTGAATCGTGCACCCTCCCAGAAACG
Source organism: Mustela nivalis (assembly GCF_964662115.1). Lineage (NCBI taxonomy): Eukaryota > Metazoa > Chordata > Mammalia > Carnivora > Mustelidae > Mustela > Mustela nivalis. Next base: position 59,629,075 of record NC_139033.1, read on the forward strand.
TTTGTTGAAGTCCTAAGTCCCAGTATCTCAGATGTGACCCTTATTTAGAAAGAGGGTTAAAACGGATGTAATTGGTTAAGTTTAGATGATGTCATATTGGAATACGATGAGTCCCAATTCTAGTATGACTGGTCTCTTTGGAAGAAGACAGCTGTGGGGAGACAAAGACACCCAAGAAGAAGGCCATGTAATGACCAGGGATGCACCTGCAGGCCAAAGAATGTCAAAGGTGGCCAGCAAGCCTAGATGCTAGGAAGAAGCATGGCAGGACTCCTGCATAGGTTTCAGAGGGGGTCCCAATGCCTTGATTTTCGACTTCTAGCATCCAGAACTGTGAGTCAATAAATTTCTAGTGTTTTAAGTCATCCAGTTTGTATTACTTTGTTATAACAGCCCTGGGAAATTAATATAGACCCTCTTTGTGAAATATTTCTTAATTATAAGTCTGACAGGGTCTTAAGGAATGTTCCCTTTTATGATGATAAAGTAGTATATTTTAGAGATGGGATGTAACAAGCTCATCTAGGCCAGTTTGGTTGTTTATGTACTGTATTTCCTTCTGCTGATATCAGTAGCCTTTAATTATTAGAGGTAGCTGATGGTTGTAGGCTCCCACACAACCTCAGTATGTGGTCTATATTAAAGCAAAGCAAGTGGCAAAAAAAATGCTGCATATATAAAAGCATATATGAGAGGGCAGGGCAGGCCCCATAACTATCATTCCTGTCATTCTTTTAAGCTCTAGCTCTGAGTCTTTGGGCTTCAGTCACCTAAGACTGTACCCAGGATCCCTGAGGTTCAGACCCTTCTGTACATTTTTGAGCAAAAAGCTGAACAGAGCCCTAAAATGCAAACATCACAGCCTACTGGGTGTGTTAGATTCTATACCAGATTCATGCCAGGACTGAAGGTCTTATGATGTGTTTCTCGTCAACCCACCTTTTGCAATCCCTCTACCAATTAAAGATTTTAAAATCCTTTCTTCCAACTCATACTCTTTAAGTGCTTATGACAAAATAAAGATTCTTAAAGCTTTTGTAGAAGCTGCTTCTGCAATGAGAACTCCTGATAAGAGTGTTTAAAATGCTAACTAACCACTTTAGAGTATGAAATCCTGATTAAAATATTGTGCATTTTATCAAGTTGCCCTAGGCTGAACTGTTACACCAACCATCACAGTAATTACACTCAAGTGTTTTAAAAATAAATGTTATAGTATATGAGAGTTAATGATTTCATTTATTCTATAAATATTTATTGAGCATTTACTATGTGTCAGACACTATGCTAGAACCTGGAAATACCAAGACACATAAGATATGTTCCTTGCCCTAAGGTTGTTCAAAGTCTAGTGCTGAGGAATATGCATGTTCAATAGGCAATTACTTGTGTTCCTGTGGGAGTTGGGTAGGTAATGCAAAGCTTCATATGGTGCATGTAATAACTCAGATAGGTGTCTTTACAGTATCTATATACAAATGCATTCCCAGGATCATATATTGGGAATCTCTTTAAATCTTCTAAATTCCTTTGCAAGAAATGATTGGACTCCATGGTTTTCGATATTTAATTGCTGACAGTTTTAAACTTCACCTCTTGATTTTCTTCTCTACATCCATGCACGTGAAGAAAGTCGGGATTCTTCCTCCTTTGTCACTGATTGAAAATGCAAAGCACATTAGCTCTTGCCCGTGTGTGGGATCCCTTAGCCAGGTTTCAACTACTCAGCACAGTAAAAACTCCAAACCAGGCTACCTTTCTTGCTCTCTCAAGCAAGGTCAGACTAGCTTAGGAGACCTGCCTGCTCTCCCTAAGAGCCTCATTATATAAAAACAGAGAGTAGAATGGTGGTCGTCAGGGGTTAGGGAGATGTTAGTGAAAGGGTGTAATCTTCTACTTATAAGATGAAGCATTTCTGGGGACCTAATGTACAGTATGGTGGTTATAGTTAACAATACTGCATGATATGCTTGAAAGTTGCTTAAGAAGAAAGTCTTTAATTGCTCACCACACACACACACACACACACACACACACTGGTAGTTGTGCCAAGTGATGGAGGTATTAACTAACCATATTGTGGTGTCATTTTTCAATATATAAGTGTATCAAATCAGTGTGTTGGATATCTTAAACTTATACAGTGTTATAGGTTAATTATATCTCAATAAAGCAGGAAAAAATAAACACACATATATAACAAACAAAGACAATATATGCAAAATTACCAGAGTCCTGATTTCCATAATTGGTCATGGGATCATAGTTGATATCTGTAGCATCTACTTTCAACTACCCATTCCATGGTTCCTTTGCCCACAGCGAGAACCCCAGCTGCTCTTAGTTTCTTATTTGGTGGAGTGATCCAATCTTCTTTCCAAAATGATCTAAATTCTTAATCATTCTGCCTTTTCCTGGTGCTTGTAGTTTTCCATTCTATTCCATGACAGCAAGAACATGCAATGTCATCTACACAGCTGCAGTGAACTGAATTCTGACAACCATATGAGCTGGGAAGAGGATCTCGAGTCTCAGCTGATATTGTAGACCTGGTCAATACTTTGATTTCAGTCTAGTGACACCCTGAGCAGAGGATGCAGATAACTGGTACCCAGATCTCTGACCTACAGAAACTGTGAGATAAATTTGTGTTGTTTGAAGCCAGAAACAAAATAATCAAAATCCCCACACACATAAAAAGAAAAGTTTTTTGGCTGGGTTTGACCTAATCATGGAGGGCCCTTTGAGGAAATAATTTGAGGTCACAGAAAGGGGAAGCAATAATAGCTCTTCTCCTGTTGACCTGAACAAATAATTTGCGGTATGTATGTAGAAAGGATTCTTGGCAGGAAACTACCAGAAGCTTCTAGAAGTTAAAGGCCTCTGTTGTACAACCATAAGAACTGAGATTAGTGGATTTGGGAGATGAATACAGCTTTCAATGGGGTCCCAAGTCTGGTGACATCTGGAGCAGAGGACTCAGGTAAGTCATGCCTGATCCATGGAAAGTGACATACTGTAGGTGTACTGTTGTTTACCCACCAAGTTTGTGGTTCTTACACAGCATAGAAAATTAGATACATATGTTTATGTGAGCATCTTGGTATTTTAGAAAGATTCCTTGATAGTGAGGTGAAAAATAATTCAGAGGGATATGTATTAGTTTCCTACACTGCCTTAACAAATAACCATAAAATTAGTGGCTTGAAACAACACCATTTTACTATCTTACACTTCTATAGGCCAGAAGGCGGACATAGGACTCAACACTGGGCTAAAATCAAAGCGTCAGCATGTTACATTTCCTTCTGGAAGCTCTAGAGAAGAATGTGTTTCCTTGACTTCTTCAGCTTCTGAAGACAAGCTGCATTCCTTGGTTTCTGGCCCCTTTCTCCATCTTTAAAAACAGTAACATTGCATCTCTCTGACTCTTCTTTGTCATTACATCTTTGACACATCCTGGAAATGTCCCATTTTTAAGGACTTGTGTGGTTTGATTGGGCATACCTTGAAAACCTAAGATGATCTCTCATCCCAAGGCCTTTGACCTTAATCACATCTGCAAAGTCCCTTTGCCAAAAAATGTAACACATCCATAGGTTACAGAGACTAGGTCTTGCAGAATCACTGTTCTGCCTACCATGACACATAGTTAGAGGCAGGGACTTGAGTTTGGAAATTAATACAGAATCTTGGTAAGAAATGATGACAACCCAAAGGAAGTTGTAGTGGCCAAGAAAGAACAGCTTAAAGAAATGCTAGCAAGTAGAAGACTAGACCAGACTTGTACATGGAGAGTGAAGGAAAAAGGAGACATAGAAGAATTGAATAGTTAATAACTAGGTGAGAGGCAGCATAATTTATTGAAATAGGCTCTCATGATGAGAAGATGATAGAGGTAGAATATGAAAACGAGATCAGTGTTTAATAGGCTGAATTTAAGTTTTTGTAGGACATTGAATTATAAATGGGCAGCAGATGTACCTTCAAAAATAATCACCCTAGACATCTGCTGGTCAAGAAAAGGAAAGTAGAGCATGTGAGCTAATTAAAATGTCCTAGAAGACAGAAAGGTGAAAGTGACCAGCAAAAATGAGAGTCAAAGTCGTAATGTGAGATTGTAGGTGAAGGTTGGAAAGAGACATCAGCTGGGGAGAGAACTCTGGGAATGATTCAATGTACAGACGATAAAGAAAAGAGAAGCCAGCCAAGAGGACTGGACTGGAATAGAAAAAAAAAAAAAATAAGAGGAGAAATAGCAGAGAGCACAGACAGTGAAACAGATCTTCTAAGGAAGGATGAAGGGACAATACTGCAAAGGGATCAGGTCAGATAAATCACCATCAGACTTTACACTCAGAAAGGTTTACCTGTTTCAGTGGAGGTAACGATAGTGGCTGCAGGCCAGAAGGTGGGTTAAGAGAAGGGGTTTTGCTTGAGCCATAGAGGTTTCTGTCTCCTTTTCTTAAAAAGTTTTAAATAACTTTGGTAATCATAATGAAAATCAGAGTTTTTGTTTTGTTTTGCCTTTTTTTTTGTTTTTGTTTTGTTTTAATTCAATTTTTTCAGTGTTCCAAGATTCATTGTTCATGCACCACACCCAGTGCTCCATGCAAGACCTACCCTCCCCAATACCCACCACCAGGCTCACCCATCCCTCCACCACCCTCCCGTCTAAAGCCCCGTTTGGTTTTCAGAGTCCACAGTCTCTCATGGTTTGTCTCCTGCTCCGATTTTCCCTAATTCACGTTTCCTTTCCTTCTCCTAATGTCCTCCACGATATTCCTTATGTTCCACAAGTAGAGTTTTTGTCACTGTCTTACCTATATATGGACATACACTTCTGGTTTTTCACATTGGCATTCAAAGTAAGTGATGGGAATGTTAACAGAAGGGTAAATACATAGTAGTAGTACTCAAAAGGGAAAAATATTGAGCCAATTTTCGGCATCCTTATTAATATGGCCAAGATGGGTGTTTTAAGTGTAAAAATTTAATTCAGATTTGCATAAGTGGGAGTTGCAATTATTTTCTTACACAAAGGAATTCTTACTTTGAAAAAATAACTTCTAATTACATTCAGTTTAATTTGAATGTAAATGTGTTCCTGGCATTAGGACCCTGCTGAAGCTAACACCTGCTGTCTCAAAAGGCTAATCATTTGAAGTTGTTGCAGCTTGAAACAATCCCTTTTCATACCTCCTGTTTCTGAAATGACCATTTTGAAGCTCTCATGTTTGAAATTCTAGTTTTTTTGAAAAATTAAAAAAAAAAAAGATTTTTAAAGAAGAGAAGGCACCAACAGAATGGCAAAAGAGAAAAAAAAAAAGAGCACATTGAAATATGTTAGTTTTAAAAGTGAAAAAAATTTCTTGGTCTTCTGCTAAATGCTAATGAGACATAGCCCTAGGCCCATGGGGAAGATAAATCAGGTTTAACATTCTCCCTAGTTACTAAGAAGGCTATTAAATCTGAAAACACATTTTAGTCCCACATAAGTAAAGCCTTTTAAGAAAAGGTTGACTCTACAGTTTGTGAATCAACAGCCCTGGCATTGTTCGATTAAGAGCTGTTGATTCCTTCTGAAGCCTGGTTTAAGTCCCAGGAGTCAGCTGATTAACAATGAGTGTGGTTTTGTTGAGCTGTCTAAGGAGGATGACATCAGGTTTCCAGCCAGAATTTTTCTGATTCTAAAACTCTCTTTTCTTAGAAAGGGTGGGTCTTAATATTCAGCTACAAAATAATATACCAATATTGCTTGTTCTCAGGTTGTGACAATTTTGACTTTACCCCTCTGAGAAGTTTTCCATTAGGTAGTAATTTTCTTCTTTTGGTATTAAATCCACATTATTATGGTATTTGTTAATTACATAGAATTTGTTATGTGTCAGGCATTGTTCCAAATGTTTTACATATATTCATTTATTTGCTAGTTATGTAAAATGACAGTGTTCTTGGACAGAAATATGTCTTCTTTTAGAGACAAGTAAATTTCCACGTATAAATCAGAACAGCTTAATTATTATCTTTTCAGTTAATGTATAATTGCTGACTTCCTATATTATGCTCTTGGAGTTAGCAGGGGATTGAGAGATAATACAGTGAAAGGCACTGAATAAAGGTAAGATAATAAATGGGTTAACATTAGATTAATTTCATTTAATTATGTTCATTAATATAAATTATTGTTGCCCTAAGGATTTTTTTTTCATGTCAAAAAAGAAAAAGCATTTTGACATTCAGTTGACTGACAGCCGTTTCTCCTTGTGCTGATACTTCTAGATGGATTTGGATGATCCTAAATGATTTTTCACCTTTGGGCAGGGCTTATCTAGCTTTTTAAATAAGGGCCACTACCTTAGAGATTAATCGGTTTCCAAATCTGATTAGTAAGAATCTTATTATCTCAAAATTCATTTAGTATTTTATCAATTAAAACAGGGTACAATTGCTATGGCATAAAATTAACAAATTCTTCAGTCCATGCGATGTAAGCCACTGATTTCTTCCTTCTTCGTTGTTTGTATAATACCATCTAGAATTTTTAAAAAAACATAAATGCAAATAAGAATGAGAAATACCATTAGAAGTCAGATGTAGATTCAATTCCCAGCCCCTTTCCACTGTTTCTTTGCCAGCTGCAAATGAAGAAGGCCACTTGAATGAGAACATGAAGAGGCTATTCAGAGTTTGCTATAGCAAAGGAATCTGCTACTGTCACTTGCGTTTGTCAGAGACTCAAATGCAGGTGAGACATGGGGGAATGGGAAGGCTTTAGGCACATCTGACTGGAGAAGACAAGGTAGAGAGAAGCTGGCTGTCAATGGCCAAATTATGACTGATGTGAGCTGGTTGTTACATAGGCTGTGGCTCCGAATTCTATTGTCATATATGGTCTGGCCACTGTCCCTTTGTAGCTTCAGTCTCTCACTGGAATCTGAGGGTCGGGGCAACAAAGATTCATTTGTATCTATCCCAAGTCTAGACCTGGAGGGATTCTAGGGGTCTATGAAGACCCCTTAAAATGGAAACGATACATTAGATGCAAGACATAAAGAGAAAATCTAAAGAAACAAATAAAATAATGTTTAACTAAGTGTCCACAAAATGTAACACTATGCCATCTTCATAATTTGAAAATGGTTTGTGGGCTAGTTTTTTTTTCAATTGACAACAGTTGCAGAGAAATAATAGTCAGTTATAATTAAGTGGTGGGGCCATAGGCAAATAATTTTAAAAGCAAATTCAAGATACTCCTTCCAAAACTTTGAAAACAAATCTAATGTGATTCACGGGGGTATGAGATGGATTTGATACGATGTGGGGTGAGGTCTCTCACTGCCAGAGTGCCCTGCGCCTGTGGGAGGAAACCACCAGCTCCAGCTCTTGGCCTCCGTGAGATCCTAAAATGGCGGTTCAGTTGACAAGAAGGATAATGGTGAAGGTGCACTTTCACGTTGCCCAGACTCATTCACTTAACTCTAGTTAAACTAAAAATTCTGCTATCATTCAAGCATCATTATAATTTAGATTGTGGAGGAGGAGCCTTCTGGGATGCTTTGGATGCATCAGAGTGGCAAAGACATATTGTGCAGTTAATTAACCTCACAGAAAGATGAAAGAAAACTACCCAGCAGCACAAACTTGACTTATGTTTATTTTTGTATTTGTGCTTTTGTCCTCATTTGGTTTTCTTCTCCCCAGCCCACTGCCATATGCTGCTGGGACTCAGCTGTAATTATCTTACCCACAGACGAAACACAAAGTGAAATAAAGCAAACAGAAACTTCACCATCACAATTCCGGACCCTGCTCTACAGAAAGTGTCTGCAAGTTAGCATGAGACAAAACAAGTTCTTTTATGTGGACCAAGAATATTGAAAGCATTTTTTGTGCAAACTTATAGGTATGGCCACAACCAACCCATGACTCAGACGTCTGACCCTGTATTGACACCCACAGATTTAAAAAAAATTCTACCTACCACAGCTGCACATTAGAAATAGCTGGGGTACTTAAAATAAATTCGGCCCCCAGCTCCACCACATTCAAATAAATCAGATTTTTTTTTAAATTTAAAGATTTGATTTATTTAATAGAGACAGCGTACATGCACACAACCAGGACAGGAGCAGGGAGAGAGGAGGACACGGACTCGCCGCTGAGCAGGGATCCTGATGGGAGGTTCTGTGCTCGGACTCCAGGCTCATGACATGAGCCAAAGGCAGATGCTTAACCAACTGATCCACCCAGGTGCCCCTAAAGCAGAAATTCTGAGGTAGGACTCAGGCATTGGTATTTTTGCACCACTGTTTTCCACCTTACCTCTGCTACATTTGGCTGGTGATTCAACCTGACTGAAAGCAAATGAATCAGGCTCTCCCTATGTCTGAGATCACAGTATAGCTATGTGTATTCTCGATGTGTCTTCTCATTTGGGATAGTTTTTGCTGATGAGTAATTAATTAGTAGCCGTTCTCTTGTGGAATAGTTAGTAAAGATAAACTATCCAGTTGATTTCCAAATCTAAGCAACTCAGAGCTGCAGATGTGAAGCATTATGAAGTGAAATTTCAGAGCCTTTTTTTCTCTTTTATATTGCTATGAGAGACTCCTAGAAGTTGAATTTAATTATTCTAACTAAAGAGATAGATTGGCCAAACAGAGGAAATTCTTTCATATTTTCAGAAAAGTGACCAATGCGGTGTTTTTGCAGATCTACTCTGCTTAAAGTAAGCCAGTAAGGTTACTCAGCAAATAGATTAGAAGGTGGTAATTTAAAACTATGCAAAGATCTGATTTGGAAACCAATTCCCAGGAAGTCCATTTTTTCTTAAGTTTAGATGACAAATAATAATGCATGTTTAATGCTTCCCTTATCACTTAGTTATTTCATAGCCAGAGAAACTTTACTAAAATTTCTTGCTTGATAAACAGAGTAATTTATTACACTTCGGTTAAATACGGTCAGTGACTTTTACAAAGAAAGGAAAGGCCCACCTGAAAGAAAATTGTAGGGCAAAACTTTATGCTACCTCCCTAAAGAAAATACACAGAGGACAAGTAAGCATATGGAAATAATCTCTACCTCCTATGTCGTCAGGGGGGTACATATTAAAGCAACAAAGAGACACAGGTAAGAGAATGGCCTAAGAGAATGGCCAAGGTCTAAAACTCTGTCAACACCAAATATTGGTGAAAATGTGAGCAGCAGGAACTGGCACCCATGGCCACTGGGAATGCAATACAGTGCAACCCTTTTGGAAGGAAGTTTGATGGTTTCTCACAAAACTAAACACTCTTACCATATGATCTAACAATTGTGCTCCTTTATATTGACTCAAAGAAGTGGAAAACTTAGGTCTATAAAAAAATCTGCACAAGGATATTTTTAGCAATTTTATTCATAATTCCCAATACTTGGAAGCAACCAGGGTGTCCTTCAGTAGGTGAAGGAATAAGGAGACTGGTACATTTCGATAATGGGATACCATACAATGTTAAAAAGAAATGCACTATCAAGCTATGCGAATATATGGAGTAATCTTAGAGGCATATTCCTAAGTGAAAGAAACCAATCTGAAAAGGCTACAGACCATGTGATTCCAACTATATGATATTCTGGAAAAGGCGAAACTACAGAGATGATGAATAGGTTAGTGGTTGCTAGGGACGGGAGAGGGAAGGGCTGACTAGAACGAGCACAGGTGATTTTTAGAGCAGTGAAAATACTCTGTAGGATATTATAATGATGGATATACGTCATTGTACACTTGTCCAAACTCATAAAATGTACAGCACCATGAATGAACCCTCAGGTAAACTACGGACTTTGGGTTCTTACAATATGTTGAGTTAGGCTCATTTTAACAAATGTGCCTTTATGGTGAGAGATATTGATAATGAAGGAATCTCTGCATACATAGGGTCTGGGAGTATATGGGAAACCTTGCACTTTTTTCTCAAGTTTCAAGTGAGCCTAAGATTTCTCTACAAAAATAAAGTCTTTAAAAAACTTAGGCTAATTGTGGAATAGACAAGAAGGCTGCCATCTTCTGGCAATTCTTCAAGTTTTTTTTTTTTTTTTTTAATCAGAAAAGTTGAATCCATTTTAATGTGTCTAAAATCTCAACAAATGCAAACAATTTTACTAGTTTGAAAAATGGGCTTATTCCACTGTTGGCTGTAACATTGTTAGCAGCAGTCAAATTTTAAAAAGATGAGACCTTAAAACGCAGGGCTAAAGCCTTCTTTTAAATTACGTCTTGGGAAAATTCTACCTCCTATCTCTGAGATTACAATTTAAAGCAGTGAAAGAATGTATCTAATTTGTAAAAGTTCAATTCACATATACTTGCTTAGGAGCATGGAAGTTCTCTGAAAGTAACGTATGCCTTAACGTATGCCTATAGACCTGGGCTAAAATCTTGTGCTTGCTAAAGCTGAAAGGGGCTATCTGCTTTTCAGGATAGAAAAGAAAGTTATAGGCAAGAACTTTTTTTCCACTTAGACAGTGCATACTGCCCCCACCCCACCTTTTTTTCTTTTTTTGCCTGAGGGACATTGACTTCATCAAGGTATACATTTGATCAAAACCTCTACTATGAGAGCCTTTGTTCTAAGCTAAAGTTTTCTTTCTTTCTCTTCCTTTCTTTCTTTCTTTCTTTCTTTCTTTCTTTCTTTCTTTCTTTCTTTCTTTCTTTCTAGAAAATGTCCAAAGAGTCTATATCTCAAAGACAAAAATAAAGTTGCTAAACTATTTCGGGTTATATGTCAGCTTGGGCTATGAACTAAAAATAAAATAATGATGAGTATCATGACTTCTCTGAAAGAATAAAGATGAAAACTAAAAGCAGAATGAAAACTGGGTGGGCATTAATGTCATAAAAGGGACATAAAGCATTGAGTAGTCCGAAACACAGAAGGCAAGTGCTTTGCAATCTTGAAGAAAGCAGTTGAGTTGCAGGAAGGGTCTGCTGCATGGGATGGGGTTTGACAATGAACCTGACTTTCATAGACAGGACGGGCTACATAATTTACAGAATCCACTGCAAAATGAAAATGTGGGGCCTCCTGTTAAGGCATTATTACAATTCTAAGCTGGTGACAGGAGAGCACAAAATGAAGTGCAAAGTTGTCTTATGTGTGAGTCACAAGTGGCAGGTTGGTGGAGCCCGCTTTGCTCACCAAACTCTGCATAAAGAGTTTTGGTTGAATTGGAGAGTTTTGGTCACAGAATAAGAAAAATTATTGGGGAACAAATATCTGATTTTGCTTACCCTTGAAGCTGGAGGGTTTTTGCAGAATAAGCTTTTTTTTTTTTTAAGGTTTTATTTATTTGACAGAGAGAGATCAAAAGTAGGCAGAGTGGCAGGCAGAGAGAGAGGGAAGCAGACTCCCTGCTGAGCAGGGAGCCCAATGTGGGACTTGATCCCAGGACCCTGAGATCATGACCTGAACTGAAGGCAGAGGCTTAACCCACTGAGCCATCCAAGCACCCCGCAGAATAAGCTTTTAACAGTCTGTCTCCTGGGTTGTAGATAACTATTGAGAGTTTGGTGGTGTAAGGCAAGCACAGAAGGCAAGGCTCAGTGGATGAAGCTGATGGGATGGATCGCAATGGATAAAAGACTGAACATGGAGGGGCGCCTGGGTGGCTCAGTGGGTTAAAGCCTCGGCCTTCAGCTCAGGTCATAATCTCAGGATCCTGGGATTGAGTCCCCTGTCGGGCTCTCTGCTCAGCAGGGAGCCTGCTTCCTCCTCACTCTTTCTCTGCCTGCCTCTCTGCCTACTTGTGATCTCTGTCTGTCAAATAAATAAATAAAATCTTAAAAAAAAAAAAAAAGACTGAAGACAGAATAGATAAAAATGAGGCTATTGAAATCATCTAGGAATAAGGTGAGAGAGATTTGGACCTGTACCCTGTCAGAGAAAGCAAAAGTTATACATATGATTTGGAGGAAATGGGGCCGTTCTACATTGCTGTTGAGAACATGAAGTGATGCAGCGGCCTTTCCACCATATTGAACACCGAGTTACCACATGACGCAGCAAGCCCTCTCCCAGGGGTAGGCCCAAGAGAAATGAGACATCTGTTTACACCAAATCCTGTATACGAATGCTCACAGCAGCATTATTCATAAAAGCCAGAAAGTGGCAACACCCCAAATGTCCATAAATCATTGAATGACCAAGCAAAATGCTATCTATCCATACAATGGCACATCCTTCCATACCAAGAGAAATGAAGACCTCATGCTGATGTGCAGACAGACTTTGGGAACATCATAAGTGACAGAAACCAGACGCAAAAGACAGTGATCCCATTTGTATGAAATGTCCAGAATAAGCAAATGCATAGAGCTAGAAGGTAAATTAGTGTTTCCCAGGAGCCAGGAGGAGCAGGGAATGGGGAGTGACTGCCAATGGCTACAGGGTTTCTATTTGTGGTGATCTACTTGTGAAATGAGATAGTGGTGAAGACTGCACAATTCTGAATATACTAAATTGAATATATTCAGCCGAATTGTTGGCTTTAAAGGGTGACTTCTGTAGTATGTGAATCATATCTCAATAAAGCTGTTATAAAAAAGGTAATACATAAGTCAGAAATGACCAAATTGTTTATGTTAAAAATGTAGAATGGATTACACATCCATTATACCTCGACAAAACTGTTAAAACAAACAAACAAAAACACCTTAAAAAGGTAATGCCTATATAGAGGATGAAAAACAAAAACAATTGAGTCTTGAAATATGAAATATTATTAACTATTTATAAATACAAAGATTTCTATGTGGATATTGAGAGAATTTAGAATGATACAAAACTGAGATTAATACTTAAGAGATTCTTTTTTTTTCTCACTATAAACTTGTTTTATTTGATAATGTGAAAACCTGAGAGAAAGGGCTTAATCACTGAGTGGGTTCTAGTCTAAATGATAAGGAATAAACTTGACACAGGTTGCTATGTGAACAGAGGAAAAGTCACTGTTAGCAGACATAGGAGAAGTTCTTTTAAAATTTTAGATTATTTAAGGCAAAAAGCTTCTCTCTCTTGTTCATTGCTGCACATTCAGTAGCTATGGCAAGGGTAGGCCGTCCAGTCCACTGCTTCTTGTTCTATGGCCCACGACAACAAATCAAAAGAAAAATACCAATTTGTGATACTTTAAAATTGTATGAAATATAAATAAAAATTTCAGCATCTTGAAGTACAGTCATGTTCACATTGTAGTTTTGGGACTACAAGGGCAGACTTGAGTAGTCATGATAGAGACATAGAGTCTGGTAAAGCTGGAAATACTGATTATCTGGATTTTATAGGAAGTTCATTGGTCCCTGATCTAGAAGAAAGTCAGCATGTAGTAGGTATTCAAAGATTATTTGTTGAATGAAGGGCTGAAAGGGAAGAGAGAGGGGCTGTGAAAGGGTAACACATTTTCACTGGTGATACAATTAGCTTGAAGTTCCAGGAGATCGCGGATCGGCAAATATCTATCAGCCACTAGGAGAAGGACGGGGATGGGATAGAGGCATTGAATTGGGGGTTATTTCCTTACACTGGAAGTTGCACTATCACTAAGAGGAATCACTTCAAGGAGAAAGAGTAGATAAATGGAGAAATAGAATGCAGGAAGCACCCTCTTTTATGGACTGGCAGGAGAAAGAAAAGACAGAGAAGAGGTAGAAAAGGATCTGTTAGGAAGGGGAGAATGCTTGACAAAAATAGTCACGCAGAAGACAGAGGTTTCAGGAGGGTTAGTTTGGCTTAGTGTCAACGCTGTGATGATAAAGTTGTTGGTTACCTGGAGAATACAGTTGTATTATGGAGGTGGAGGCAGCCTTGGATGCTTGGATGAAAATGGCAGCCAAATGGTATTACTAAACATGATATTGGCTAAAGCACTGAGGATTTTAAAAAACCCTTTTCAAATAGTTATTATATAGGAAGCTCTGAAAAGGAAATCATGCTGTGTTCAATCTCTCAAGATATTTTGATCACCCAAGCACAAAGACACACAGGATAGCGAAGCATCATTAAAAATAAATTATTAAATTAATTCCTTCATAACTCAGGCCAAGAAAGCCAACCTGAAGCACATGTTTCTTTAGAGCTCAGAATGTCAGAATAAATGTTTATGCCTTATGCATTCTTGAAAGGAGAAAGATAAATACTTTAGTTTAAACAATAGACATTTCTGCCATTTAGTCTTTGCTATTATTTTATCATTTACAATAAATGGTTCAATAAAAATAAAATTTTTGTCATCATGTTGTGGTTTTCTTCTGATGTTCAGCAAGCACTGTGTTGCATACAAGTCATTTAGCTTTCCCCTAAGGTCTATTGGCATTAGGTAGAGATTCTGATTGATAACTGTTTATATGCAGCACTAAACCTTCTTGTGTTTTGTTTATTTCTAGTAAATGAAAGCAAGTCCCTCTAGACCTTGAGGCAAAATTTAAATCAGTATTTTACCTCATGCTGTAGTATCTTGCCTCTCAACTGATCTCATCCTGACACAGCAAATGCTCCTTTTCTATAGCAGCCAAAGTGATCAGGCAAGTTTAATTGCTTCAAAGTAATGCAATCGAATTTATACTTTTTTGGTTAATTTCCAGTTCTAGCAAAGCCTGGCAGTCAGAGCACTTGCTATCTTCAAGTCACTCTCACCCAAGTGCTTATATCCGGTCCTTTAGTTTTGTTCTTTAAAGTACGCAAGTATCAGCAAGTTCTGTTACAGGGTCACCAAAGAAAAGATGTAAAAATGAATCTTCTTTAAAGGCTCTTTCATTTATTTTGGTTATATTCTATTTTATCTTTTTCATTTCAGACCCATTAGGGGCAGTAGAACACAGCTCAGAAAACTGGATTATAAATACAGGGTTTCTTTTTCATAAAACTGCTTAGTTCAACAATAATTTGTCTGCAAGATGAATATTTTAGACATGTTTCAATAGAAATCAATAAATGCCTCAAATATAATAAATGTAGGAAGGAAAATAGTATTTATCAAAAGAATGCTTATAAAACAGAAGGTAAAGGATTTATACTGGCTTATTAGTAATGTAAGATAACTTGCTTTTAATATTTGTATGTTGAATTTCATTTTCATTTTATCCATTGCTCCCTCTTTTGAACTACATTGAGCTCTCAGTGTTAGTTTGGTGTGATACTATTATTTGATTTTTTTTTTTTTAAGATTTTATTTATTTGTCAGAGGGGTAAAAGGAGAAAGCACAAGCAGGGAGAGGGGCAGGCAGAGGGAGAGGGAGAAGCAGACTCCCCTTTGAGCAAGGAGCAGAAGCTGGACTTGATCCCAGGCCCTGGGATCATGACCTGAGCTGAAGGCAGATGCTTAACCAAGTGAGCCACTCAGGCATCTCTTGATTTCTATGTACTTGATTTGACTGAGAATGTACTTGGTTTGCTGGGTCCACACTGAGACTTGCCAGGGTACAGCTCCTGAAAGCTGAAATGGCAGGAATCTGAAGAACAAGATGCCAAAAGGGAATTTGCTTTCTTTTGCCATTTTCCTGGATCTGAGCTTTTCTTCTACCCATATCATTGGTAGAGGTTCTCTTCCTTCAATAGCTACTTGGGAAAATGGAAGTAAAAGGTACTTTGAGTTAGAGGTGTGGCTAAAACTACCCCTTGAGTTAGAGGTGTGGCTAAAACTACCCCTTGAGTGTTAGAACTATAAGCAGTTTTCTATCTTAAAAGCAAAGCTTTGAATACACTTCAGTGAAAGTCCAGGTTTTTGTTTGTTTGTTTTGTTTTGTTTGTTTTTTTTTTTTTTTTGTAATGGGCAGACCAAAGCAATGGACTGTTTTCTTAAACAATTCTATTTAAGAAGTCCATAAACAGAGTGTATTAAAGGGTTAACCCAACTGGTCTAGTTGTCTAAACTGTACACTCGGAATGTCTTCAAGACTGCATCTTAACTAGCTCCTGGGGGATAACCTTAGAGTCCTCAGGAACATTCAGCCCAATAAGAGTATTTCTCTATACTTGGCACCTGGGGTCATACCAGGTAGTTTGTGCTAATAATGTGATTTACCCTGAACTGGTTTTCTTTGTTTGGGGTCATAGACTGTGCTGTATCAGTTTGACCTCTGGGGGCGCTAGAGACTGAAAAGCTGAAGTCAGTAACGCAGGGGCTCCACATCTCAGTGGCCAGGCCCCCAGTGAAGACCCTGAACAATAAGGCTTTATGAGCTTCCCTGGTTGGCAAGACTTTGAATGTCTTGTCACACATGGTACTGGGAGAATTGAGTTTTGTTTCTGTGACTCTGCTGATAGAGGATTACAGAAAGCTTGGATCTGGCTTCTCCTGGACTTCACCTCATGTGCGTTTTAATTTTGTTGATATTTATTTATTTACTTATTTATTTAGTTTAGATTTTATTTATTTGAGAGAAAGTGAGAAGGAGAGAGATTACTGAGGAAGAGGAAGAAGCTGAGCAGGGAGCCCTGAGGTGGAACTTGATCCTAGGACCCCGAAGATCATGACCTGAGCTGAAGATAGATGCTTAACTAATTGAGCCTCCCAGGCACCCCAGTTTGCTGATTTCAATCTGAATTCTTTTGTGCAATAAACTGCAATCTTGAGTGAAATAGCTTTTCTGAGTTCTGTGAATCTTAGCCTGTCATCAAACCTGAAGGTGGTCTTGGGGTCCTGGGGTCTCTACCACAAACAGATACTGCGATATGTGAGAAGTTGGGACTCTAAGAAGTTAAATTACCTTAGGTAACAATGTATAATATTTTTGTGTTGTAAGCAGAATTGCATCGCTGTATTATGTTTCCTCTTGAGAAAAGTATCTTTTTCAAAATAGATTTTAATTATAGTGTGATTGCAAATTGTTGCTTGTTTTTTGGAGACACATATATTTTTGTTTGAGATGCAGCTTGGAATTGCCTGGAAGTGAGAGACTTACAAACTGCAGGAAGGATACTAGTTTTGTGCTTTATGTTATTTTAAGGAAGAAACCCCCATCTCTCTGTATTTGTGAAGCTCTAGCTGGATTGTAGTGTTGAGGACATACATAGTCATTAAAATTCGATAACCTGAATACTGAGAAATGTAAAAGAGGACAGAGTTGTGCTTTCTTTTGATAACTTGGAAGAAATATGATAAAGTATAATCCTCTGCTACTGCACTCCTCGTACAATTATTAGGCTGTTTTAATTGCATATTATTATTTGGCAAGGGCCATAGATTAAAGTCAATGTAGATGGAGAAGAATCTGTTAAAGTATGGCTTCATTCCAATTTCAATCATGATGGAAAGAAGCAAGTCTTATGACAGTAGATAAGCCTTGGGGCCACTGGTTTTCCTTTCCTAAGCCTGGACTCCAGAGAGTGTGGTTGTGCTTAGAACCATCCTGGATGTGGGGAAAACAAGTCCTCCCTTCTGTCACGGGAAAACAAGTTTGGAGCAAGGAAGGGGGAGAACCTGCCTGAGGTAGGAAGGCAGGTGTGTGGCCATCCCGTGAGGAGCAAACATTTTCAACTCTGGGAGCAATGTTGCTAAGAGCCAGTTGTGAGATATTCTGAGGGTATTTTTCTTTGCTGCCATCCTCAAGTGCTTTGTAGAATATTTTAAATGATATCAGGCTGATTTTCTTTGTGCTGTGGGACATTAAAGAACTCTGCCAGATCTTTTCTGTTTGCCCCTCCATATCTATTTTCTGTTCTTCCTTTCTCTTGTGTGCTCCAGGGAGCAGACCTGCGGACAGCTGCCAACACTTGCTTACTGGCTTCCATTGGGCAACAGCCATGAGAGACAATATTAGGGGACCAGAGGTTGGAAAGAAATTAAGCCCAAGATTTTCATTACCCTGGCTCCTTCTCTGCTTGGGTGTAGCATCTTGGCCACATCTTTCAGCCAAAGGCCATGCCTCTTTTTAGAGCCTTTCAGAACTAATTTTCTCCAGGTTCAGGTAATTATTTCCTCCCTCCCATTGTTCTTGTCCACCGAAGGATTTCAACAATTCCTAGTGTTGCTAGTCCTAGTATGAATTATTCCCTGTTGATTTCCCATGACCTTGCCCATAACTTGTGATAGTCAATTACCTTCTTGGAGTGTGCTGTGTCCTGCCAGGACCCTGAATGGGTCAGGAACAACCTGTGTAATCTCAAGTATTCTATGAAAAGAGCTATAAATACACTGAGACAATATCTGAATTATAATTTCTGCCCAGAACACCTCCCTTAAATATTCCTATCTTCTTAGGATTAGTTTAGTAATCTTTCCAGACTCAGGCTGGGCACCTCTTTCTCTAAAAAGCCGTCTCTTATACTTTCCCTCATTTTCTGTCAACCTTTCTTTTCCTATCAATGAGTTTTGTTTTGAAGATTTTTTCTATATTTACTTTATCATTACTGTATTGTAATTCTCTGCTTATTTGCTTGTTTTTATTTTATTTTAAAATTTTACTTATTTATTAGACAGAGATCACAAGTAAGCAGAGAGGCAGGCAGAGAGAGAGGAAGAAGCAGGCTCCCTGCTGAGCAGAGAGCCTGATGTGGAGCTTGATCCCAGGACCCTGGGAACATGACTGGAGCTGAAGACAGAGGCTTTAACCCACTGAGCCACCCAGGCACCCCTACCTGTTTTTAATAAATAGGCTGTAAGCTCTTGGAGTACTATGCCTTCATATCACTTAACTGCTTGAACTTTGGAGAGTTTTTCTTTTGACGCTATTCATTCCTCCTTTTGTTAATAAGGTAGAGTACCAGTTTGAAGAATTGGAAGTGACTTAAACTGTAATCTTAAGTCAATATTTTGTTTTTTTTTTTTCAGAAGGCTTTTCAATCTTGAGGTTTAACTGGCATTACTGATTCTCTTGTTTTTCTGTATGATACAAAGTCTCTATCATATGGATAATATTAAGCAATATAGAAATTATCGAATACTCTTCCTGATACAAATGATTGCTAATGTTATACCTGAGATATCTTGTTATGAAGCAGGTCCTCAGTGTGGTAAGCGAGGATTTCCTGACAAAGTAAATATTCACCATCAGTGTTCTTGTCAGAAAGTCTTGACTCAATGTGCCAAAGCTGTAAGTGTGTCAAATAATCCTTTAATTAGTTACAAAATACAGCTATTACATGTCAAATATCTATTGATCCCAGGAAAAAATGGCTTGAGGTTTCTTAAGTATGCAACACCAAAATTCATTTGCCATGCAATTAACTCCAAATTACCTCCTTGGGAAATTAATATTAGAAAACATGTTTAGGCATGTAAAAGCATATAATTGACATTTAATAAAAATCTTAGTGATGGATAATACAGGGTTTTAAAAACACTTATTGTCAATATATACACAATTTAGCATTTTGCTTTCTTATTTCTGGTTTTAAGATGCATTTACCTAAGAATTTGTATGTTTAGATAACAAATGTAAAATTATTTGAGCTCTGGGAAGAAGGGAATTTTTCTTAGAGCAACACAACATTTGAGCCTCAACTCTAATTATGCCAAAGGGAGTTGAAAGGACTTATGATTCTGGTCACATTGTACCTACCTCCGGGGTAAGTGAGGCAGTAATTATATTAAGTGAGGGGTAATCATAGGAGGAAGAGCGGCAGTGGCTTAGGCAGGACCAGAGCAGTGGGGCAAACAGCAGAGGAAAAGGAATACCTACACACAGGACCTCATCTGGATAACTTCCCATTCTCTTGTTGGCTTCTGGCATTTTGGTGTAAGAGATGGACTTTATTGCAGGAGGTGGATGGGCCAGGGGCTCAACACAGATGCACTTGTTAAGGAGAGGTGGAGAACAGCATTGGTTTCTATAGAATGGCCAGCACCAGCACTGAGAGCTGGAAGTGGGGCAAGGACAAAAAGTTGACTAAATGTTCGAAGACATGTGAGTAGGGAACAGAAAATCACCAATGCAGCTACGTTTACCTACTAGGAAGCAGACCTACAGCAGCAGCAGGCCCAAAAAGCCGGTCCCTGGGTTGACAATGGGAAGCGGAGTCTGAGAATGACATTTGACCTCTGCATTTAGGATGAGATTCAGAAGTCAAGGAAGAGATACCTGCTTTCTTTATATGTTTTCCCTAGAACTTATAAAAGATATTGAGAAATATTTATTATATGACACTCTGGGCTCTTTACTTCTAGAGGCTATTCCTAATTTGATGTTGACACTGTTGTCTGAATAATATCTTTCACACTGTGCAAATTTAATAGCATGGTAGGTGTCAGATCGCCCAGCAGACTTCTTATCTAAGTTTCTGGGTGGAGGTGTGAGTGACCCTGCAGACGGTCGTCTTTCCTACTACCATGCTCGGTTGCTGATGAATTCATTAAATATATCTACACAAATATATGTCTACAAATATATGCGACACATTTCCCCAAATCCATATGGTTGCATTAAGGTAAAAGAGAGCGAGAAAATACATATATTTTATGCTGTCTACAGACACAAACAAGGCCACCAAATTTCTTGGGAGACTCTGTAAACACCGGTCTAGGAAATCCGAATATTCGGTATTTTAAATGCTCTGAAAGCCAAATACCCTAAGGAGATAAAGGACAGTATAATTGATATAAGAGGACCTAGAGTGATGAATAAAAAATGAACAAGAAACAAAGGAGAGAATGGGAAGATAGAGAATATTCTCGGCAGAGGTTTGCATGTATTATCATTGCTGGATCATTTCCCAGAGAAGATCTGATCCGTTTACTTATAAGGTTTAGGAGAGAGGACTGTGACAGTGATGGGGAAGAGAAAGAGTAATTAAACAAAGAACACAGACATCTATTAATTACTCAGTTTATCTGGGATGTGTTGGTGATACCCATGTAACAAGTGAATAATGCAGAAATTTTTAAAAGGGAATAAAACAAGAAAAGAAAGGATGGATTTAGGAAGAGAGGAAGAGTGAGGGAAGGAAGAAAGAAGTCATTTAAAATAGTGTTACGTGCTCACATTGCAGACTCCGCATGGAGTTGGTTCAATTTCTGTTGACTGTTAATCAACTGCTCATACCTGGAGACCAGCAATGCTGAAAATTAAAAGCTTCAGAACTGCTGTGAGGGAGGTGATTCATGGCAATATTTTGCTTCCCACTCCAGGCAAATCTCTATTTATCTCCTACAGAGTTAGATAGTTTGGGGTTGACTTCTAAGACAGGCTGTCTTTCCCAACAGATAGCTCATCTTTCCGAGAATCCAGGGCACAGCTTTTTAAAAAGACAGTGTTTATATTTGGGTGTGGGATTTATATAAGGAATGTGATGAGTCTAGGAGGGTTTTTTGTTTGTTTGTTTGTTTGAAATGGGAGCTTCTCTTCCATAGTTTTAGCTTAAGACCATATCAGCACAGTTCCTGACAAAAGTCCGACAATTCTAATGAAAAAGCTGTAAGAAGAACAAATGAGATTTCAGTTGGTTTTTGCAATTTTCATTAAATTATGACCTGAACCTTAAGACAACTATAGGAGAAGCTAGCAGATTTTGAAAGAAAGAAATGAAAAATTATATGTTACAGAGTGAGATGTGTCTGATCCTTAGTAAACGTATATTTTAAACATGTTTTTGGAGTAACTGTTGTGGTTCATTATTGGCATTTGTTAGGAAGTAGATGTTGGACAGTTTACTCCTGGCCCCACTTTTCTTAGCCATGTGATTTGTTCTACAAAAATATCGGTTACTCATTTGCAAAGTGGAGTAAGACTAGTACCTGTCTCATAAAACTGTTTTGAGGATTAATGTCAGTCTTTCTGCTTAGGGCTTGGCACTGAGTGAACATCCACTATTAGCTATCTGATTACCTGCACAATGTCTATATTTCTATCTATGTAAATGTGTATATAGCATATCGCTATATAATTTTAGAAAATGTTCACATTTGCAATATTATTTTTCAGAAGCTGCTATTTGAAAATTAAAGGGGCAAATCAACGGATGATTAGTATTTATCCCAAATGCCGAAGTGTGATAGAAAGCTCTACTTGTGAATTTTGTATTATTTCATTTAATTCTCAAAACTGTCTCATCCTTTGTATTGTGCCTCTGAAATCAAGATGGGTCCCCATCAACTTTACTGGAACCCCCCATGGAAATACAGCCAGTTTTTCACTCTTTCCATGTGTGCTCTCACAGCATGATCTGATCTGGAAATATGGCCTCTGTAATTCCTGCCACAGCTTCCAATCACTACACACAAGATATAGGCTTTATCACGTTGGATGAATCTACCTTTCTTGAATGAATTGTCTCAGATCATTCTGTTTAATGTTTGTTTGGATATCTCAGAAAATTCTGTTTGGACATGGCATGTAAAAAAAAAAAAGCTTTAATTAAAAAACAAAACACCCCCTTTATAGCCTTTTGAAGTATATGTGTTTTACTCAGCTAGATAGCCTAGGCAGGAGGTCAAGAGAGAATGGCTTTCCAAAAGGAAAGGTTGGTAAAGCCTCATATTGGAATTTGAACACATCTTTTCCCACTCATTCAGTCCATGCTCTTTCCATGTTGCCACTCTATCTCCCACACAGAACTGAGAGAGATTCTGTGTATACAGAGTAAATAAGCTTAATATAAGAAGTGGATGCTGTCAACATCCACACATTAGTGCTATCTTGGTTACTTCCATTAAGTGCCTAATGTGATAAAACATCTGTTCATTTGTTTTTATGGAGAAAATGGGTGATAACTTTAATAGACATAGAATGATAAATTAATAATGGAGTGAAAATTTTCTTGCATTTTACTATTTTCCTTTTGAAATGCAATGAATAGGAATTGAATTTTAAAAGATGGTGCAAAATCATTGTTATATAATTGTACACTTTAAGCTTTAAAGCATTTGGACTCAGTTTAAATACAAAAACATTCATGTGGTTGGGGATTAAGGGGCTCAGAAAGTAATATCCTTGGGCTATCTATGGGGGATGCATTTCAAGCTATTCTGATGACAGTAATTCTTCATTTGGACCAAGCACAGAAACAAGATTTAAATGTGGATCCAACATAGTGGATCTTTATAAGAGGATTTAGATGTTAAATTCAGAAGAACCATAATTTAGTTGTTCTTATAAAATCATGTTATTCATTGTCTTTTTTGGAGTTTGTCTTACTTCTATCTACAGCTACTAACAGATGCTATTATGCGTGCCCATAGGAAAACCTAAAAATGCTCTGAATTTTGTATATACTAAAGCTTAAGCTTTAGACATGTTACACTTTTAAAAAATACTTACAGCATGTGGTGGAATTAAGGTCTGTAGCTCAGGGGCACTGTAGAAGTTGCTAAGGAAACACTGTGGGATATAATATAACATCTCTAAGAGCTGCTTTTAAAATAAAGGTAGTATAGAAATGGATAGCAGAAAATGGCTAAGATCAAGATTTTGTTTAGGTCAACTCACAGGCTTACTTTTGGGTCCTAGAATTAATAATGAAAACTTTGCTGTAAGAAAAGATTATTCTGACTGCGAATGTTAAGAATCCAAAGAGAGGTTAAATATAAACTAAAAAATCTCAAACAAAACCCGATAAATAATTGAGATAATTAGATGGATAATAATGCTAGGCTTCAGGCTTTATTTTGGAACACCATTTAAATGTTTGCCTTAGTATCCAAATATAATGCCTTTGGATTGAGTTCTCTGAGTTTCATCTCTCTCTTTCTCTGAACGAAGACAATTTCATAGCTCTGCTGTGAATGTGGTACTGAGATGTGTAGGCCCTAAGGTCTAAGCATTTTTACTGTAGTATTTATTCCAGATTTTTTGGATAATTTAATAAAAATTGTTAAAAGCTTTTTAAAAACCACCACTTCCTAAAATGAACATGTAATCTAGCGAGTGCCAAAGTCACATAATAATTGTATATAGGATTACAGAATAGGTTTAGTTGCTAATAAACATTGGAATAAAGGGCTGAGATATTACTAGTGCTGTTTTTTTGCTTTCATTATGGCATCACACCACCTGGGCTATCCCTCACTTTTATAGCACCTAATGCAAAACCATAAGCAAACAATAGAACCAAACAATGGCACATAGTGACCAATCAACAATAAATACTGTTTCTTGGTGATGAAACTTTATTGACCTTAACCACTTAGAGGAACCTGTGATTCATAATTGGATGCAAAAGTGACACCAAGTACTGTAAACTCTCATTTGAACTTTGGTGCTTAACAGTGAAATAAGCACAGATACTCGAGTTTATATATATTTAATAGGCAATTTTTATTTTTATTTTTTTTTTTTATTTATTTTTTTTTTTTGCTGTTTTAATTTATTTTTTATTTTCAGCATAACAGTATTCATTATTTTTCACCACACCCAGTGCTCCATGCAATTTGTGCCCTTTATAATAACCACCACCTAGTACCCCAAACTCCCACCCCCCACCCCTTCAAAATCCTCAGATTGTTTTTCAGAGTCCATAGTCTCTCATGGTTCACCTCCCCTTCCAATTTCCCCCAACTCCCTTCTCCTCTCTAACTCCCCATGTCCTCCATGCTATTTGTTATGCTCCACAAATAAGTGAAACCATATGATAATTGACTCTCTCTGCTTGACTTATTTCACTCAGCATAATAATCTCTTCCAGTCCCGTCCATGCTGCTACAAAAGTTGGGTATTTGTCCTTTCTTTTTTTTTTTTATAAACATATATTTTTATCCCCAGGGGTACAGGTCTGTGAATCACCAGGTTTACACACTTCACAGCACTCACCAAAGCACATACCCTCCCCAATGTCCATAATCCCAACCCCTTCTCCCAAACCCCCTCCCCCCAGCAGCCCTCAGTTTGTTTTGTGAGATTAAGAGTCACTTATGGTTTGTCTCCCTCCCAATCCCATCTTGTTTCATTGATTCTTCTCCTACCCACTTAAGCCTCCATGTTGCATCACCACTTCCTCATATCAGGGAGATCATATGATAGTTGTCTTTCTCTGCTTGACTTATTTCGCTAAGCATGATACGCTCTAGTTCCATCCATGTTGTCGCAAATGGCAAGATTTCATTTCTTTTGATGGCTGCATAGTATTCCATTGTGTATATATACCACATCTTCTTGATCCATTCATCTGTGGATGGACATCTAGGTTCTTTCCATAGTTTGGCTATTGTGGACATTGCTGCTATAAACATTCGGGTGCATGTGCCCCTTTGGATCACTACATTTGTATCTTTAGGGTAAATACCCAATAGTGCAATTGCTGGGTCATAGGGCAGTTCTATTTTCAACATTCTGAGGAACCTCCATGCTGTTTTCCAGAGTGGCTGCACCAGCTTGCATTCCCACCAACAGTGTAGGAGGGTTCCCCTTTCTCCACATCCTCGCCAGCATCTGTCATTTCCTGACTTGTTGATTTTAGCCATTCTGACTGGTGTGAGGTGATATCTCATTGTGGTTTTGATTTGTATTTCCCTGATGCCGAGTGATATGGAGCACTTTTTCATGTGTCTGTTGGCCATCTGGATGTCTTCTTTGCAGAAATGTCTGTTCATGTCCTCTGCCCATTTCTTGATTGGATTATTTGTTCTTTGGGTGTTGAGTTTGCTAAGTTCTTTATAGATTCTGGACACTAGTCCTTTATCTGATATGTCGTTTGCAAATATCTTCTCCCATTCTGTCAGTTGTCTTTTGATTTTGTTAACTGTTTCCTTTGCTGTGCAAAAGCTTTTGATCTTGATGAAATCCCAATAGTTCATTTTTTCCCTTGCTTCCCTTGCCTTTTGCGTTGTTCCTAGGAAGATGTTGCTGCGGCAGAGGTCGAAGAGGTTGCTGCCTGTGTTCTCCTCAAGGATTTTGATGGATTCCTTTCGCACATTGAGGTCCTTCATCCATTTTGAGTCTATTTTTGTGTGTGGTGTAAGGAAATGGTCCAATTTCATTTTTCTGCATGTGGCTGTCCAATTTTCCCAGCACCATTTATTGAAGAGGCTGTCTTTTTTCCATTGGACATTCTTTCCTGCTTTGTCGAAGATGAGTTGACCATAGATTTGAGGGTCTATTTCTGGGCTCTCTATTCTGTTCCATTGATCTATGTGTCTGTTTTTGTGCCAGTACCATGCTGTCTTGATGATGACAGCTTTGTAATAGAGCTTGAAGTCCGGAATTGTGATGCCACCAACGTTGGCTTTTTTTTTCAATATCCCTTTGGCTATTCGAGGTCTTTTCTGGTTCCATATAAATTTTAGCATTATTTGTTCCATTTCTTTGAAAAAGATGGATGGTACTTTTATAGGAATTGCATTAAATGTGTAGATTGCTTTAGGTAGCATAGACATTTTCACAATATTTATTCTTCCAATCCAGGAGCATGGAACATTTTTCCATTTCTTTGTGTCTTCCTCAATTTCTTTCATGAGTACTTTATAGTTTTCTGAGTATAGATTCTGTGTCTCTTTGGTTAGGTTTATTCCTAGGTATCTTATGGTTTTGGATGCACTTGTAAATGGGATTGACTCCTTAATATCTCTTTCTTCTGTCTTGCTGTTGGTGTAGAGAAATGCAACTGATTTCTGTGCATTGATTTTATATCCTGACACTTTACTGAATTCCTGTATAAGTTCTAGCAGTTTTGGAGTGGAGTCTTTTGGGTTTTCCACATATAGTATCATATCATCTGCGAAGAGTGATAATTTGACTTCTTCTTTGCCAATTTGGATGCCTTTAATTTCCTTTTGTTGTCTGATTGCTGAGGCTAGGACCTCTAGTACTATGTTGAATAGCAGTGGTGATAATGGACATCCCTGCCGTGTTCCTGACCTTAGTGGAAAAGCTTTCAGTTTTTCTCCATTGAGAATGATATTTGCGGTGGGTTTTTCATAGATGGCTTTGATGATATTGAGGTATGTGCCCTCTATCCCTACACTTTGAAGAGTTTTGATCAGGAAGGGATGCTGTACTTTGTCAAATGCTTTTTCAGCATCTATTGAAAGTATCATATGGTTCTTGTTCTTTCTTTTATTGATGTGTTGTATCACATTGACTGATTTGCGGATGTTGAACCAACCTTGCAGCCCTGGAATAAATCCCACTTGGTCGTGGTGAATAATCTTTTTAATGTACTGTTGAATCCTATTGGCTAGTATTTTGTTGAGTATTTTCGCATCTGTGTTCATCAATGATATCGGTCTATAGCTCTCTTTTTTGGTGGGATCCTTGTCTGGTTTTGGGATCAAGGTGATGCTGGCCTCATAAAATGAGTTTGGAAGTTTTCCTTCCATTTCTATTTTTTGGAACAGTTTCAGGAGAATAGGAATTAGTTCTTCTTTAAATGTTTGGTAGAATTCCCCCGGGAAGCCATCTGGCCCTGGGCTTTTGTTTGTTTGGAGATTTTTAATGACTGTTTCAATCTCCTTACTGGTTATGGGTCTGTTCAGGCTTTCTATTTCTTCCTGGTTCAGTTGTGGTAGTTTATATGTTTCTAGGAATGCATCCATTTCTTCCAGATTGTCAAATTTATTGCCGTAGAGTTGCTCATAGTATGTTCTTATAATAGTTTGTATTTCTTTGGTGTTAGTTGTGATCTCTCCTCTTTCATTCATGATTTTATTTATTTGGGTCCTTTCTCTTTTCTTTTTGATAAGTCGGGCCAGGGGTTTATCAATTTTATTAATTCTTTCAAAGAACCAGCTCCTACTTTCGTTGATTTTTTCTATTGTTTTTTTGGTTTCTATTTCATTGATTTCTGCTCTGATCTTTATGATTTCTCTTCTCCTGCTGGGCTTAGGGTTTCTTTCTTGTTCTTTCTCCAGCTCCTTTAGGTGTAGGGTTAGGTTGTGTACCTGAGACCTTTCTTGTTTCTTGAGAAAGGCTTGTACCGCTATATATTTTCCTCTCAGGACTGCCTTTATTGTGTCCCACAGATTTTGAACCGTTGTATTTTCATTATCATTTGTTTCCATGATTTTTTTCAATTCTTCTTTAATTTCCCGGTTGACCCATTCATTCTTTAGAAGGATACTGTTTAGTCTCCATGTATTTGGGTTCTTTCCAAACTTCCTTTTGTGGTTGAGTTCTAGCTTTAGAGCATTGTGGTCTGAAAATATGCAGGGAATGATCCCAATCTTTTGATACCGGTTGAGTCCTGATTTAGGACCGAGGATGTGATCTATTCTAGAGAATGTTCCATGTGCACTAGAGAAGAATGTGTATTCTGTTGCTTTGGGATGAAATGTTCTGAATATATCTGTGATGTCCATCTGGTCCAGTGTGTCGTTTAAGGCCTTTATTTCCTTGCTGATCTTTTGCTTGGATGACCTGTCCATTTCAGTGAGGGGAGTGTTAAAGTCCCCTACTATTATTGTATTGTTGTTGATGTGTTTCTTTGATTTTGTTATTAATTGGTTTATATAGTTGGCTGCTACCACGTTGGGGGCATAGATATTTAAAATTGTTAAATCTTCTTGTTGGACAGACCCTTTGAGTATGATATAGTGTCCTTCCTCATCTCTTATTATAGTCTTTGGCTTAAAATCTAATTGATCTGATATAAGGATTGCCACTCCTGCTTTCTTCTGATGTCCATTAGCATGGTAAATTCTTTTCCACCCCCTCACTTTAAATCTGGAGGTGTCTTCGGGCTTAAAATGAGTTTCTTGGAGGCAACATATAGATGGGTTTTGTTTTTTTATCCATTCTGATACCCTGTGTCTTTTGACAGGGGCATTTAGCCCATTCACATTTAGGGTAACTATTGAGAGATATGAATTTAGTGCCATTGTATTGCCTGTAAGGTGACTGTTATTGTATATGGTCTCTGTTCCTTTCTGATCTACCACTTGTAGGCTCTCTCTTTGCTTAGAGGACCCCTTTCAATATTTCCTGTAGAGCTGGTTTGGTATTTGCAAATTCTTTCAGTTGTTGTTTGTCCTGGAAGCTTTTAATCTCTCCTTCTATTTTCAATGATAGCCTAGCTGGATATAGTATTCTGGGCTGCATGTTTTTCTCGTTTAGTGCTCTGAAAATATCATGCCAGCTCTTTCTGGCCTGCCAGGTCTCTGTGGATAAGTCAGCTGCCAATCTAATATTTTTACCATTGTATGTTACAGACTTCTTTTCCCGGGCTGCTTTCAGGATTTTCTCTTTGTCACTGAGACTTGTAAATTTTACTATTAGGTGACGGGGTGTGGGCCTATTCTTATTGATTTTGAGGGGCGTTCTCTGAACCTCCTGAATTTTGATGCTCGTTCCCTTTGCCATATTGGGGAAATTCTCCCCAATAATTCTCTCCAGTATACCTTCTGCTCCCCTCTCTCTTTCTTCTTCTTCTGGAATCCCAATTATTCTAATGTTGTTTCGTCTTATGGTGTCACTTAATTCTCGAATTCTCCCCTCGTGGTCCAGTAGCTGTTTGTCCCTCTTTTGCTCAGCTTCTTTATTCTCTGTCATTTGGTCTTCTATATCACTAATTCTTTCTTCTGCCTCATTTATCCTAGCAGTTAGAGCCTCCATTTTTGATTGCACCTCATTAATAGCTTTTTTGATTTCAACTTGGTTAGATTTTAGTTCTTTTATTTCTCCAGAAAGGGCTTTTATATCTCTCGAGAGGGTTTCTCTAATATCTTCCATGCCTTTTTCGAGCCCGGCTAGAACCTTGAGAATTGTCATTCTGAACTCTAGATCTGACATATTACCGATGTCTGTATTGATTAGGTCCCTAGCCTTTGGTACTGCCTCTTGTTCTTTTTTTTGCGTTGAATTTTTACGTCTTGTCATTTTGGCCAGATAAGAGTAAATGAAGGGGCAAGTAAAATACTAAAAGGGTGGCAACAACCCCAGGAAAATATGCTTTAACTAAATTAGAAGAGATCCAAAATCGTGAGTGGGGAGAAAGGGGATAAAAAGAGGTTCAAAAAGGAAGAAAGAAAAAAAAAGAAAAGAAAAAAAATTTTTTTTAAAAAAGAAAACACCTGAGAAAAATGTAAAAAAGAAAAAATATATATATTAGATAAACTAGTAAAAAATCGTTAAAAAAGAAAAAGGTAACAGTTAAAAAAAAAAAAAATTTTACCCGAAGGCGAGAAGAAAAAGAAAAAAAGAAAAAAAAAATGAAAAAGAAAAAATTAAATTAACTGCAAGACTAAAAAAAAATCACAGGAAAAAAGCCATGAGTTCCGTGCTTTGCTTTCTCCTCCTCTGGAATTCTGCTGCTCTCCTTGGTATTGAAACCGCACTCCTTGGTAGGTGAACTTGGTCTCGGCTGGATTTCTTGTTGATCTTCTGGGGGAGGGGCCTGTTGTAGTGATTCTCAAGTGTCTTTGCCCCAGGCGGAATTACACCGCCCTTACCCGGGGCCGGGGTGAGTAATCCGCTCGGGTTTGCTTTTAGGAGCTTTTGTTCCCTGAGCACTTTCCGTAGAGTTCCGGAGGATGGGAACACAAATGGCGGCCTCCTGGTCTCCGGCCCGGAGGAGCCGAGAGCCCAGGGCCCCACTCCTCAGTGCGCCCTCAGAGAACAGCGCCCAGTTATTCCCGTCTGCCTGACCTCCGGCCGCGCTCCGAGCTCACCGAGCCTGCGACCGGTTCAAGGTAACACCGAGCTGTGAGCTTACTGTCGGCTCTGTCTCTGTAGCCGGCTTTCCCGTTCCAATACCCGCAAGCTCTGCGACACTCAGACACCCCCGATCCTTCTGTGACCCTGCGGGACCTGAGGCCACGCTGACCCCGCGTGGGCTTCGCCCCGGTTTAGCCTCTGGACTGATGTCCCTCAGCGGAACAGACTTTTAAAAGTCCTGATTTTGTGCGCGGTTGCTCCGCCGCTTGCCGGGAGCCGGCCCCTCCCCCCGGGGTCTATCTTCCCGTTGCTTTGGATTCACTTCTCCGCCGGTCCTACCTTTCAGAAAGTGGTTGTTTTTCTGTTTCCAGAATTGCTGTTCTTCTTCTCTTCCGTCTGCCGATGGATTTTCAGGTGTTTGCAATCTTTAGATAAGCTATCTAGCTGATCTCCGGCTAGCTGAAGCAGTCTCAGCTTGCTACTTCTCCGCCATCTTGACTCCTCCCCCGGCAATTTTTATTTTTAAAAAGATTTATTTATTTATTTTAGTGAGAGAGAGAGAGAGAGAGAGAGAGCAAGCAGGGGGAGGAACACAGGAAGAGGGAGAGAGAGACTCCCAAGAAGGCTCCCAGCTGTGTGCAGAGCCCCATGGGGAACTCCATCCCATCTCCCTGAGATCATGACCTGAGTAGAAAGCAAGAGTTGGTCCCTTCACCTACTGAGCCACCCAGGTGCTCCTGGAAATTTTGATTTTTATCTGGTCTTGCTCTCATTTTGAGAAAAGCTGTGGTGAATAACAGAAATATTGTGAGCAAGTGATGAGAGAAAAATGTTGTCCTAGATTCAAACGCTATCATAGCAACATGACTTGGAGAACACGTATTTCTCTTATTCTTAGACTTCAGTGTGAAACAGAAGCCATTAAGGGGCCCCTTCCTTAACATTTTGTTTTTAAAAGAACATTCATTATTTACATATAGATTACTTTTATTACTTTTATTAAAATGGTACTATCATTTATATTCCTTCCTTATGAAGGTAGCTTATTATATATGCATATCAATTTTATATCTGGATATACAGCATTTCTTTAGACATCTGTTTTTGTTTTGCTGGTTTCAGAACTCATCACTTAAAAAATCATCCTGAATATCTTATCTTTGAGAACTTAATTTTTAGTCTGATAATGATATATCTTCAACTATTTAAAAATAGTATATTTTTACAGCTCTGTTCTTATTGTTTCACACTTGACAAATGGCTTAATATGAAACACACAGATCCTATACTGCACCCTCTTTGTAAAATGAAACTTTATATTTTGAGATTGTTATAGATTTGCAAGCGGTTGTGAGAAATAAGATAGAAAGAGCCCTTGTACCCTTTACCCAGTGTCCCCCAATGGTAATAGCTTATAAAGCTGTAGTACAGCATCACAACAAGATGTTGACATTGTTACATTCAGGGTACAGAAATTTACATTGCTGCAAGTTTCCTCATGTAGCCCTCTAAAAGCAATACCTACCTCCCTTCTGCCCCCATGTTCCCATTAAACCCTCGGAACCATTCATGCGTTCTTCATGTCTATCAGTTTGTCATTCTAAGAGGGTGATACAAATAATATAGTATGTGACCTTTGAAGGTTGGCTTTTTTCCCCTCTGCAACACTCTTCTGGAGATTTTTCAAGGATACTGTGTGTAGTGGTAGTTTGTTCTTTTATCTTGTTGATTAGTTTTCTGTGGTATGAATACACTACATTTTAACCATTCATCTGTTGAAAGACGTTTAAATTGTTACTACTTTTCAGCTATAATGAATACAGTTCTGTGAACATGCCTGTATAGGTTTTTGTGTGAACATATGGTTGACTGTCTGATATGAACTGTCTGTACCCAGGTACAATTGCTGGGTATTATGGTAATTGCACATTTAGTTTTATAAGAAACTGCCAAACAATTTTACAGAGAGGATATACCATTTTACCTCACCACCAGCAATGTGTGAATGATCTAGCTTCTCTGCATTCTTTTTTTTTTTTTTTCATTCTTACCAGATTTTGGTATTATCACTCTTCTTCATTATAGCTTTTGGATGGCAAGTAGTGCTATTTCACGGTTTAATTTGCATTTCCTAAAGGCTAATCATGTTGAACATTATTTTTTTTCCTGTGCTTATTTGCCATCTGGCATATTCTCTTTGTTAAAATATCTGCTAGCATATTTTGCTCACTTTCTAATTGGATTGTTTTATTACTGTTGAGTTTTGAGAGTGCTTTATGTATTCTAGATACTAGTCCTTGCCAGATATGTGTTTTGCAAATATTATCTCTGGGTTTGTAATTTGTGTTTTTATCTAATTAATACAGACTTTACCAGAACAAGTGTTCTTTTTGCTAATACCTATTTTTATCAAATCTTCCTTTTATTGATTTTGCTTTTGTTAACAAGTCTAAAAGTTATTTGTCTAGCTGTAGATCTCAAAAATGTTCTCATTAAATTTTTTTCTCATTTAAAAAAAATTTGTAGTTTTACATTTTATACTAAATCCATCATCCACTTTGAGTTTAGGTTGAAGTTCATCAATTGCCTGTAGATAACCAATTGCTCCAGCACCATTTATTGAAATGGCTATTCTTTTTCCCTTGAACAGGCTTTGCATCTTTGTGAAAAATCAGTTAGGCATATCTCTTGGGTCTATTTCTTGGTACTATAGTTTGATCCACTGATCTAAGTACTTGTCCTTTAATAATAACACATGTTTTGATTACTGTAGCTATATAGAAAAGCTTACTATCATGTAGAGTGACTTCTCCCACTTTGTTCTTTGTAAAAGCTCTTTAGGTAGCCTAGGGCCTTATTGGAGGAGGTCACTGAGCGGATGTGGCCACCAGTTGATCCACAAGATGGACCGGCAATGGAATGCTCCGATTCCTGTCTTTGGAATGGACATTCCAAATTAGGAATACCAATTCCACATTAGCAGTTGTTTCAAACAGACAGCCTTGATAGAGTAATGTGTTGTGGTAATATGAACTAAATGCATTACTGAATCCAGTTAAGACCCCTATATAAACTTTTAAGATTCTAGCAGATGGATACAGATATCTACTGGTCTTGTGGCCACCAAAGTCTTGTGTAAGGGGGCCAGTTTATAAACCAACAGTGCTTTTTCATATAAATTTTAGAATAAGCCTGCCAACATTTCCAAAAATCCTTGTTGATATTTTGGCAAGAATTGCCTTAAATCTACAGACTTATTTGACATCTTTAGTATATTGAGCCTTTTAATCTTTGAGCGTGGATTTGTTCTTACATTTATTTAGGTATTCTTTGATTTTTTTTTTTTAATCAGCAGTTTGTAATTATCAGCTCTTGTTTTGTTGAGTTTATTCCTAAGTATTTCATTTTTTGAGGTACTTGTAAATGACATTGTGTTTTAAATTTTGATCTCCACATATTCACTGAAGTCTGATTCTCTATATTGTCTTTCACAGAGTGGGAGTTTTTAATTTTAATGAAGTCCACTTCTTTCATGATTGTGTCTTTGGTGTTGTATCTAAAGTATTGTTACCTTAGCCAAGGTCATCTAGGATATTTCCTCTGTTATATACTAGGAATTTTATAGTTTTTCATTTTACATTTAGGTCTGTGATCCATTTTAGATTAATTTTTATGAAGAGTACAAGGTCTGTTTCCAGATTCATTTTGTTTGTTTGTTGTTTTTTTGCTTGTGGATGTCCAGTTGTTCCAAAACTATTTGTTGAAGAGACTATCTCTTCTTCTTTGTAATGCCTTTGCTCCTTTGTCAAAGATCATTTAACTTATATTTATAGGAGGTCTATTTCTGAGATCTCTGTTTTGTTTTGTTGATCTATCTGTCTATTCTTTCACCAATACAACACTGTCTTGATGATTATGGGTTTATAGTAAGTCTTGATGTCAGTCAGTGTCAGTTCTCCAACTTTGTTCTTCTTCAATAACATATTAACTATTTTGAATTCTTTGCCTCACCCATAAATTTTAAAATTCAATTTGTCAACATCCAAAAAATTGCATATTGGGGTTTGGACTGAGATTGCATTTGAACCCATAGATCATGTTGGAAAGAACTGACCTGTTAACAATATTCTATCTTCCTGGGGTGCCTGGGTGGCTTAGTTGGTTATGAGTCTGCCTTCAGCTTGGGGCATGATCCCAGGGTCCTGGGATCGAAACCCATATCCAGCTTCCTGCTTGTGGGGAGCTTGCTTCTCCCTGTCCCTCTGCCTACCAGTCTGCCTACTTGTGCTCTCTCTGTCAAATAAATAAATAAAATCTTAAAAAAAAATTCTATCTTCTTATCCATGAAAATGGAGTCTCTTTCTCTTTTGTTTTTAAATTTTGTTTATAAGAGTTTTATAGCTTTCTTCATATAGATCATGTACTTATTTTGTTAGAGTGATACTTAAGTATTTAATTTCATGGGATATGAATGTAAATGTAAATGGTACTGTGTTTTCAATTTCAAATTCCACTTGTTCATTATTAGTACATAAGAAAGCATTTGACTTTGTATATTCTCCTTGTATTCTGAAATCTTGCTATAATCACTTATCAGTTCCAAGAATATTTTTGTAATTCTTTTGGATTTTCTACATTGATGATAATGTCAACTGTGAAAGAGTTTTAATTCTTCCTTCCCAATTTGTACATCTTTTTATTTCATTTTCTTGCCTTGCTGAATTAGCAGGAACTTCCAGTAGAATGCTGTGTTGATTTTGGTTGATATTTCAACTCATTATGAGTAATCATTTGAAGCCTTTTTGTATGTTGGTGATTTTTTTTTTTCTTGAATGCCAGAGATTGTAAGTTTTACCTTGTTAGATGCTTGGTATTTTTGTATTTCCATGAACATTTTTGAGCTTTGTTCTTGGAAACAACTGTGTTACTTGGAAACTTTTTTTATGCTCAAGTCTTGTTTTTAAGATTTGTTATGCACAACCAGAGCAGTAATTAGTAATTAGTATAGCACTAATTTTTCTCCCTTACTGAGGGAAGACTCTTCTGAATAGTATGACCAATTCTGTATAATTTAGGAAGATTTCTAATCTGGCTTTTGGTGTCAGAACATGCTTTCTTGCCTTGCGTAATTTCTGAATGCCACCCCCTTTATTTCTTTCAAGTGGTTCTTTTATGGGACATAGTTAATTTCCTTACATGCATCCACTAATTATTACTCTGTTGAATCCTGAGGTGAACCCTCTGCATATGTCCAGAATCTTGATCTGTGTGGTTTTCACTTCTCTAGTATTCTGCCCTGAAAACTCTAACCATTTTGGTCTCCTTGGATCTACCTGTATTCTGCCTCCTGTACCACAGCCTGAAAGCTCTGTTAAGGCATTAAGCAGAAACAATTGTAAGAGTAACCTTATTTGCTTTCTATATCTTAGAAATTACATTTTATTGTTGTCTGACGTCCAATATCCTGAAAACCACTGATTTTGTATTTTCATTGATTTTTCAGTGGTTTAGATAGGAGGGTATATCCAATCTTTATTCATCTTGCCAGAAGTGAAAATCTCTTCTCCTTATTTTTTATGATATTTTTATTTTTATTTTTTATGATATTTGATGCATAAAAAGTATATATGTAACTTATACAGAAGTTATTAACAATGTAAGTAACACCAGTAAATCAAGAAATATAATATTACAAATGACTTATAGCTATCTCTGTATACTTCTCCTATACCATCCAACTTCTGAACACTATCATTCCTACGGTACTCACAATTGCCTCATTTTTATGTCATTATTGCTTTGATATCTAAAAACAGCTTTATCTAATGTATATATGCCTAATCAATACAGTATTTATTGGATATTTTTTGAGCTATACAAAATGAATATTCCTTCTATCACTTAATACCATGTTTCTAAGTTTCAGCCACATTTTTTAGTTGTGAATAATTTATTTTTATAGCTTATTAATATTCTATTTTATGACTATACTGAGATTTATTTAGCCATTCTCCTGACAGTGTACTTTTGTGAGCTTTCAGTTTTATGTTATTTAGAACAGACTTTTATGAACATTTTTTGTCTAACACTACTCTATTTTTTTTGTAAGTCACTTGATTGTTGTATTTTCACGCCAGCTGTCTGACTGATGGTAGGACCCTACTGTTGTCATTAACACATTACAACAATGTGTAAAAATAAGTCTCTCACATAAGGTTTTGCTTTAAATATGCTGAATTTTTAGAATTATCAGATGCAATTCCCTTTTCTTTGGGAAATTATCTTTTTTAAAATGTCTTTGAATATTTCTTCTGTGTCATTTGTTTTAGTCAGTTATTTTTTTAAGATTTTATTTATTTGACAGAGAAAGAAAGAGGTCACAAATAAGCAGAGCAGCAGGCATAGAGAGAGGGGGAAGCAAGCCCCCCGCTGAGCAGACATCCTGATGTGGGCCTCGATCCCATGACCCTGAGATCATGACCTGAGCCAAAGGCAGAGGCTTAACCCACTGAGCCACCCAGGCGCCCTGTTTTACTCAGTTCTTAAGGAAATTTATCACATGTAATTAAGGATTTCCATTCTCTAGTCTCCTTATCTATCAGATTATCTTCCATTACTTTATCTACTTGTTTTTTCATTTCTAAAAAAGCGTAAGTTTACAATTCACAGAGTTATTTTTCCAAGAATTGAATGATTTAACTCATATTTATTGAGTTCTTTATATGGGTGTTCATATCCTCTGAAGTTTGCAACCTCTAAAGTAGTTTCTAATTTTTTGTTTATTTGTATTCTTTCTTATTTCATCTACCTATTTATCTTCCCATTATTTCAATATTCCATTTTATCTTGTTGCATTTTCATAGAAGCCTTAACTTACAAGCTATTAGTTTTCTGCCTTTCTCTTTTGGATCTTGGACTAAATGTGATTCAGATGACAATTCTTTTTCTGATTAAAGTTCTTTTTTCTTTCTCAGTTTCTGAACTTTTCCGTAATTTAAAAACAAATGTTTTTAGTTTCATGATTTTTTTCTTTATTAACTTTCATATAAGACAATATTTTTCCTTACTCAGTATATGTTAAATAAGAGACTGGTTTTATTGCCTATGATTCTACCTTCTCTCCATCATAGGGGTGAAAAATTATATTCTCAGAGAACAGGTGTCTGTAACTCGTAATTCTAACTTTTTAATAGTCAGTCAGCAGTTGGAGTTCTCCTCTACTCTGGTGTTATTTTCTCCTGTCTACATGACTTTGCTCTGTTTCCCACTCAGATCGTGTAGTACTATATTTTGTTACCGATAGCTTTCCTTTCCACACCATTAGCAAAAAAAATTTTTTTTTTTAAAGATTTTATTTTTTTATTTGACAGAGAGAGATCACAAGTAGGCAGAGAGGCAGGCAGAGAGAGAGAGGAGGAAGCAGGCTCCCTGTGGAGCAGAGAGCCTGATGCGGGACTCGATCCCAGGACCCTGAGATCATGACCTGAGCCGAAGGCAGTGGCTTAACCCACTGAGCCACCCAGGCGCCCCCATTAGCAAAAAATTTTAATTTTACAGTTGGAGCTCTTACAAATCAATATATGGGTTAGTCAGTTTTCAATGCTCCCTTGGTAATTATGTCAATGCTTTATAAATTAATCTAGACATAGAATTTACTTTCACTTACAATAGGATTTTATCAACTTGTTAACATCATTGTAAATTTAATCTCAAATAACATACACAAGTATATACAGTAATCTTTCTTAAAGAATAATGTTCAATATAAAATAATTCAAAATGGCATGCATATCCACTTAAAAGAGACTATTTAAATAGAATATACTAATCAGTGTTATAGGTATTTTTTTTTGTGTGTGGGTTTTGGGGGGTTCTGGAATGAAATAACCATCTTTCACTAAAGACCTTAATGCAAATTGTTCAGTTTCCTTAGAGATAAAGAGATAAATAGAGATTTCTGTTGACTGCTGTTTTTGGATGTTGGAGAGATAGCAGGAACGAACGGTTATTGTTTTCCCTTGGTATTAATCTGTTAACTTCCCTGTATCCCACACTTGCTCAGTGTTCTTTGGTAACAACAACCTTAGAAAATTTCCTAGATACAACCAGGAAGAATATCTGCTATATATTTTGTAGCCATGTACAGTATATGTTCTAAGTTTCAGATCTTTATCCCCACTTTAATTCTTGATACAACTTATCTATCTTTTCTAAAAATACTTCACAACTCCTAGTCCACTAATCTTTTTTTCCTCTGCTGTTTTCAGCACTTTTATGATTTATTCCTTTATGCAACTTTTCAGTTTCATTTCAATAAAATTTTGGTAGGGTTAGTAAATAATGCATGTGTTCAGTCTACTCCCTTAAACCAAAGTATAAATTTACTTCTATAAGAAGAAAAACGATTTTACATTTTGGAAAAAAAGCATGTAAGCCTGAAGCTAGTAAATGTTTAAGTCATTTCCACTTTAGGAAAAATACTGTTTCACTAAAAGGTTCTGATTCAATTTTTAAAAGGTGCTATATATTAAAGGATTTAATATTTCAAATCAACTCACTAAGGTAATGTAAACAAATGAAACTGTAAGATATAGGGGTAATGGTGGGCTCTGTGACATTCAAATTCATATGCAGTCTGGACAAAACATGATCCTACCAGGAGTCTGCCTGCAAGAATGTAATCCTTGAGGTTCACAGAGGTATAGCCGGATTCTAGCTCAGGGGATGTTAGAGTATTAGGGTGAGTCCAGGTCATGACTATGTTTAGGGCTGTTCTAGGTGTGAGAATGAGCACATAAACCACCTTCTGTGTGTCCCATAATCTGGTGCGTACATTGTTTCTTCTGCTATTTTTCGTCATAATCATTAAAAAAATGCCTTATCAGTGTGTTGCTCTGAAAAATTCTGTTAAAATATTACTTTTTCAGGGCACCTGGGTGGTTCAGTAGGTTAAAGCCTCTGCCTTCATGGTCCCAGGATCCTGGGATCGAGCCCTGCATCAGGCTCTCTGCTCAGTAGGGAGCCTGCTTCCCTTCCTCTCTCCCTGGTCTTCTCTATCTGGAAACATTTCAAGTCTCAGGATTTTCTTGAAAAAAAAAATTGTGTTTTCTAGGGGATGTGTTCCTTCCCCCACAGACAGGACATGGAGTATAGTGAGTCAAAGAGAAGCTAAGTTAGAATGGTTAAACAGTTAAAGAACACTTTTTTGAAGACTAGCAATAGACAAGAGAGATGGAGCCCAAGTCCACTGAAACAGAAAGCATGAAGAAATTTTAGGGACTGGTATAAGCTATTACACTGTAGTTTGTATGATTATATTTTCTGTGCTTGCTAATTGTCACTGTGGAGTAGCCACTTGTCACTTATCCATCAGGGACTGGGAGAGAAGGGTACTGTGTCTTTCTTGATGATTATATTTCAAAGGAATGGCTTTCAGGTCCTCAAGAAAGATATTCAAGGGCTGTGAAACTGGCAAGAAGCTGGGAAAATATTTACATCTCAAAGTGACAAAGAAGGAATGATTACAAACTTTCTAAAGTAAATGCTTTAAGTAAAGGGAGGCCAGTGGCCTGAATCAGGAAGAAACATGCCCATGGTTTAGCCAACCTGAGGGTCATGTTAAGCCCATCTTGGTAAATAGGAAGATGAGAGAATATTTAATTAGTTATACGATTCTTTCAGTCATATTCCAGATATTTTAAATGAACATAAATTACACTTCTTATAAAAATCATTAAAATTTTGTAAGTAAATTTACAAAATATGTGTCAATGGTAACAAGGTCATCATTATCATCATATAGTACATAATGAAGTATAATAGAGTACTTTGGAGAATAGTTAGAAAAAAAACACACAAAATCTTATTATTTCTTAATGTATCAGAGAATATTAGAGCTTCTGGAATGTTCAACAGCTAACAGAGAGATATATTGGTTGAATTCATATATAGATGTACTGGTTGAATTCATACATATAGATGGTTGATTTCCAACTAAAATATTAAAATCAGATCAGAACATCTTTTTTCCTTTCCAATTTTTTTTTTAAAGATTTTATTTATTTATTTGACAGAGAGAAATCACAAGTAGATGGAGAGGCAGGCAGCGAGAGAGAGAGAGGGAAGCAGGCTCCCTGCTGAGCAGAGAGCCTGATGCGGGACTCAATCCCAGGACCCTGAGATCATGACCTGAGCCAAAGGCAGCGGCTTAACCCACTGAGCCACCCAGGCGCCCCCTTCCTTTCCAATTTTTTAAAAAAAATTTATTTATTTGCAGAGAGAGAGAGCACAAGTAGGCAGAAAGGCGGGCAGAGAGAAAGGGGGAAGCAGGCTCCCTGTTGAGCAGAGAGCCCAATATGGGGCTCCATCCCAGGACCCTGAGATGGTGACCTGAGCCGAAGGCAGAGGCCTCAACCCACCGAGCCATCCAGGTGCCCCTCCTTTCCAATTTTTAATTAGAATTTTTAGTTAGAAACACTTTTGAAAACACTGTGATGCAGAATACCTGAGATGTATAAATAGTAAAAAGAACAAACTGAGGGTTTTAGAACGGAGGGGGGATGGGAGAAGGGTGAGGCTGGTGATGGGTATTGAGGAGGGCATGGACTGCATGGAGCACGGGATGTTATGCACAAAGCATAACATATGAAGCACGGAACACTACATCAAAAACTAATGAAGTACTGTATGGTGACTAATGTAACCTAATAAAAAAATTAAAAAAAATAAAGTGCATTAAGATATAATCCTGACATATGTTCCAATAAACTCAAAGTTAACTTCATACCTTTGGTTTGGTTTGTTTTAATCTTTGCTTTCGTTTGATCATAGTTGATGACTATAGTTAGATTTCAAAAGAACTGGATCAGATTTGTTGGACTGTTAACTTTGAGAATAGACTCTGAGGACTGTGAGTTAAATTTATATCATTTGACTATGAATCATACTGATGTTTAATATTTTACTTTTAAGTTCAAGATTCTCTCTAGACAACATGATTAAATGTATCTAATTATAAATTAACAAAGTGCTCTCACACTGTATGAGAAGATACTGTTTAAGTCAATTCAACCCAAACTGACTTCTACATATCTTCAATATTGTTAGTTTTCAATCTATCCAAGCTTCTTAGTGCAGTGAAATAAAAGTGAGTGGGGGGAGCTCTGGCAGATGGCAGGGGGGATGCATACCTTGCCTGAAATGTGCCTCTTCTGCCTACAATCTCTCTGATTCTTGTGATCTTGTTTGCATACTAATTCCTCTAATTACTTTTCATTACAGTTGTCGTAGTCATGTCAATATATTATCTTTAAAATTTGTTGATACAGTGTCCATATTGAAGAATCTTCTCAGAGGAGCATCTATTGGCCAGCTAGAGTCATGGTGAAGTGAGACCACCTGCTCAGTGGTGGTCTCAGGAATGGTTCTTTTACATGAAACACAAAACACATGTCTAAGCTTTACTCCTTTAATTGCTTTCTTGTTGGTCGTAGAGCCCGACAAGGCAGCCTAATCGCATGACTCTGTGATTATGACCTGAGCTGAAATCATGAGTCAGACGGTTAAGGGACTGAACCACCCAGGTCCCCCTAGGAAGGATTTTCGAATAGGTTAGAAAATAAAATAAAACTGTTCTATGAAAACATTTTGTTTGTATCAATATTCCCGAGTCTCTTCTCTTTTTTTCTATGCTTTTTAAAAAACCTGCATATATTCCTTACTGTTTCTTACTTTTTCCCTTGTAACTGTCTACTAATTGGCTTAAAATATAAAACTGAATTGTATGTTAAATCAATTATTGCATTTTTAATAAACATGCACGTTCTATATTATTTATTTTAATTATAATGTTTCTCTTTTCTTTCCTGAAACAAACTAAAGCTCAGATTATGTTGGGGTTTCTTTATGTGGTTCACAATTAGTATATATTTTTTTTTTTCTGTGCATCAGGAGATCCATCTTTTGTCCCTATAGAACTAAAGCTTTGTACTTTGCTCTTGGTTCATTATTGATGATTGGTAAACCTCTACTGTGTCTATTTCATGCCAAAGGATGGTTAGAGATGCCAAGAAATGACGAATGTAGTTAGGAAGTGAGCACTTCAAAGCATTGAGAGTTGTTAAATATAACAGTAACTTATGCATGGGCAGAATTACTGAAATGGGTTGTTATGGAGTCTGACACCATGGCAGTAAGAATGTGTATTATGGGGATAAAGAAAGAATGAGACTTTATATTCTCAATTCATTTTAGGGAAATATTTGTCATGTGACTTCATAAGCAATTTTCTGTGATAGCAGTAAAATTGACTTGGACAGCCATCTCTAAGTGAATTAACATAATTAATATGATTTTATTAACACAGCCAAAATGTTTTCCTCCCAGAAAATTTGACAGAACCAAAGCCTAGCAGTACTTGGCCACTGGCAAAGTACAACTATGCCTCCCGCCATGTCCCCTGCCACATCTCCATCAGTATTGGTCCAGTGAGTTTTCAGAGGCAGAACTCTTCAGGCAGGTGTCAGATGCCGGGAACACGAGAGATCTCAGTTAACTGAATGTGACAATTAATAACTTTTATTGAGTGCCCAATTTGTTCAGAGCCCTAGGCACTGTGGGTGATCAGAAAGAAACAGAAGGAAACAAATAATCTCTTTCTGCCTCTTAGGGGTTTCTAGTCATGGCAAAAAGAGGTCCTCTACTGTGTCCAGGCAAGAAGAGAGAGCGGAAGTTAGACAAGACAGCAGTCTAAGGTCTATAATGGCCACATGGAGGTTCAAGGGACAAGAATGGAATTGTTAGTTGAATAAATGTTGTGAGATTTGTGACACTTTTGTGGCATTTTGGGTTTTTTTTGTGTGTTTTGTGAATCCTCCCCCTATTAAATTTAATTCAGCAAACATTTTTAAGAACATGCTGCCATGTGTATATACCACATTGGGTCTCCTTGTTACCATAATGGTAATTAGAGTTTTATCTCTATCTTCAAAAATTAATATCCTTCTCTCCTTTTTTATCTCTGCATTTTTTTTCTGTCTCTGTCTCTCTTTCTCTATACACATACACTGACCCACACACATTTATGTATCTAGGTTATATTTACACATAAACGCATACACATATTTAATGCTGATGTTGGCAAGAACAATAACTATAATTACAAAAAGAAGATTATGATAGCGTAGAAAAAGGAGCAAGTGCTTTCTGAAAGGAGAAATAGATTTGTATGGGGAATCTCCATATTTATGTTATTGTTTAGAAAAATCTCATATGAATGTTAATTACAACGAAGCAGATGTAACCATAAATTCATAAGCAATAAGTGATCAGCAGAATAATGAATCAAAAACTGATCTATTGAAAACAGAACAGCACACAAGCAACTAAGTGATGGATGGGAAAGAATGGTGTGGGCTGTGGGCAGTAGGTAAATAAGAGACATGTAAGTAACAGAACAAGCATAGGAGCTACTTTTTGCCAGCCTGGCACAATGCAGTGCTATGCTTTGTGTATCATATTTATTTATTTTATTATTTTTTAAAAATATATTTATTCA
This sequence comes from Mustela nivalis, assembly GCF_964662115.1. Classification (NCBI taxonomy): domain Eukaryota; kingdom Metazoa; phylum Chordata; class Mammalia; order Carnivora; family Mustelidae; genus Mustela; species Mustela nivalis. The sequence continues at coordinate 59,673,129 of NC_139033.1, forward strand.
TTTGAGAGAACGAGAGAGTGGGAGGAGGAGCAGAGAGTGAAGGACAAGCAGACTCCTCACTGAGTGCAGAGCCTGATGAGGGGCTCGATCCCAGGACCCTGAGATCATGACCTGAGGCAAAATCAAGAGTCAGACGCTTTACCGACTGAGCCACCCAGGCCCCCCTACATATCATATTCAATGTGATTCTTCTAACAACTCTATGACCTAGGAACTGTGTTCCTGTTTTACATATGAATTAATAGATTCCAAAGATTTGCTTGCGTAAGGACACTTATAAAGACTAGACAGGTGAGTGAGAATCCGGGGGACAACGTACAACATCCAGTGCAGAGAAAGATTATTTACATGGATTTCTGGAAGAAAAGGAAGGACACAACTGTTTGGTACAGCTAACTGGAGCAGATGAAACCTATATACAGAATACTACATGTGTAATCAGAGACAGAACTAGACCAGGAAGTCTTTGGGGAATAGAATGAAAATAATCCTGAAGAAATGTGAATGTTATTTATTCTCCTCCTCTGTATTTTGTGGAGATAAAGTTCAGGTTCCCCATGTGTAGTTTACATATTGTTTCTTCAACTATGGTGAAATAGTATTTTTGTATGCTCAATGGTTTACCTAATAATATGGATGGTGACTATATTATTATGAAAAGAACTGGAAGGAACAGAAGGGTCAATGTTATGTTGGTAACAGAGTAAAGAAATAAATAATCTTTCTTCTTCCCTCAAACTAGGGGAATAGTATCAGAATTTGCACAAGAGGACAGGCAGGATGCTATACCCATATGCTATTAGATGTCATTTTATCTAGGCTTAGTGAAGACACTAGCTCATATGGTATTTCTTTGAGCTCTTTTATGATGCAAATGGGACAAAATTGTGTTTCTAGGAGCTATTTTCTATACATTACTAGCAAAATAAAATAAATTGCAAAAATGTCAAAATTCTCAGCCTGATTTACTTGACAAAAAGCTCCAGATTCGGCTCTTTTGATGCATATCAGTTGCAAAGTTTCAAGGATTTTGTGATTTATAAAAGTGGCTAAGCATTCAGAACTCTCAATTATTTATACATATCTGTTTGAAATAGTCAAACTCTTCAGTTTTTACTATTAGCCCAGCAATTTTAATGACAGCAGACAGGATACTTTCTGAGATGTACATAAACAAAAAAACAAAGGGTTTAGTATTTTTCTTACTTGGCCAAGACCAATTCTTCAAGATATATCACTGTAACATAAAACAAGTGTCAAAGCAAAGGATATCCTCATTTTCAAGAATTGGTGAGAGAAAAGAGTTTATAGTAATCTGAGCATATTTGGCAGAACTGTATATCTTTACTTAGATCATCTTCAAAGAGTACAATTTTCCTTGACACTCTAAGACTCTTCATGAATTTGGAATTGGAATACAAATTACTTTATCCCTGCCTAGGCTTCAGGGATTCACTATTAGTGAGGCTGTCTATGCACACTTTGTGAGATCTTCTAGCATAGAACTTTTCTGTTTCTTCACATATTGGGAAGAGAGAGTCAGGCAAATGGAAGGTAAGTAAAATCACTCCCACGTTTGTCAACGTGATCTCCCAGGGATAAACTGAGAAAATTTTTTCATATGTCTGTTCATTGCTCTATCCTCAGGACTTATAACATTGCTTAGCACACAGAAGCATTCCATACATATTTTTTGAATAAATAAAAAAGTGAATGAATCTGTGTTAATCGTACATAACTTTTCAGGATGGTGACAAGCCAAATGATTAGTGAAGAATTAACTTTGTTACGGACTTAGAGGATGAACCGATAGATAATAAATTTCTTAAAACACAACATTAAATAATAGTGAACCCTATCTGTTGATAAAAGGAATAAAATGTTTATTAATCATACTTGTTAATACGTTTATTTTAAACTTTCATCTTTTGGAAAATCTGTGAACATTAAGATATCTCAATTTTGTAGTCTTTCCTGAAGGCGAGACTGGATCTAGTGTTGGGAATACCAAAAGGGGGGATTTGACTTAAAAACCAGAGACCTTTAACACTTGGGAAACTTTATCACCTCAGAAGGATTCCATATTAGTGAATGTTCCAAATAATAATTCTTAGATTTCTTCCGGTTAGAAAATTTTCTGATGTTATGACTCTTCTCCCGATTTCTTTGGTCATTATTTCTTCTGAATTCCTACAGGTTATATTTATCCAACACTTAATCTAATCATATGTTTATTAACTGCCCATCTTTACTAGAAGTTCTTAAGGGCAGAAATTATGTCATATACTTTCATGGTATCCCCCATAGACCCTAGCACAATGTTTTCTACAAAGTATGTCCTAACTATCTACTCATTATCAAGTATTTGAATAAGATACAAGAGAATCTTATTATTTGCATCAATAGGGCTGTAGGTACTTTACTTACATTGCCCAATTTAATCCTGACTATCACCGAATGAGAATAGTAGAACTGAGGTCAGAATTTGTCCCATCTGTATATATCTCTGCATAATCCATGCCATTTAAATGATTATCTGTCAGCATTTCTAATCTGAAGTTCTGTTTTTATACGGTAATATAGTTCTCTTGGATTCTGTAGTTTGATCAAGTCATATATAGAAATTCTGATTCCTCTGGGCATTTCTTAGACATTGATGAAGTAATATCTTTTCTTACATATTAGATGTTTGGCTGGAGGAAAAATTACGATGGACCATACATAAAAACTATGAATTTCGACTCAAAATTGGTAATGAACGCCAAGAATTATCATGGCTAACAGTTTTCATCACTTTTAGTTCCTTGAATTAAATAAAACTATGATTAAGGTTGGAATAAGTGAAGGAAAGTATTGTTTAAAATATATTATTTATAATCTCATTTTTTTCCTGGTAATTTGCAAACAGCATAAGGCAATTTAAAACTTACTTAGTAAGTGCTTGTAGAGTATTTAATAAAAATACATGGTGTTTTCATTTTCTTTTCAGACTCTGTCCATTTTTAGTTACTGGTAAAATCTACCAATTTTTAATTCTAATGATTATTATAAGTACCAGTATATGCAGAGAAATAAGGCTAGTCGTTTTATATAGGAGAATTAGAAACCTACTTATCTGTTGCCTGTTTTAGTGCTGGTGTAGACTCTCGTTTATCATTTTATCATCTTTCAATGTGACCCTGAGGTTTTACTAACAGTGTTTAGAAACTCAAGTTGGTCTTCATTTTGCAAATGGTCATTTATGTTATTATGCTAATAAGTTGAATAAGTTTAACATTGGCCTAGGAGTGGATTTGAGTAAGCTTCTGGGAAACCTCCACAAATTCACAAAGTTAATGGCTTGACCTCCCAATTCTCCAATGTAAAATAAGCTATAATGATTTTTCAGGCTCTTAGCTCCCCTGCATTTCAAAAAAAAATGAGCTCTCATTTACTTCAAATGACTTGACTTTCCTTATAATCTAATTGTAAATGAATAATCCTTTATTTATCTTCTCAAATGATTCTTGTCCATATTTGGTTGGGAGCCTTCTTCACGATAAAAAAAGCTTCTAGCAGATGTTCTGAACAAAAACAGTGAATACTCTGGAATTTATGACACCAGGAGGATATTTCAAAGAGATAGCTCATATATTTGAGCAAATACCCAAAGAAGAAATATGATAAATACTTTTAGTATTTATTTACATCATTTAGCAGAAGGTTGGTAGAGAAGGAAGGAATGTGTGTAATATATAAAGATTTGGCATGTGCTCTTTTAAGAACGTAGAAAGGAACAGTTTATTTTTCATTCTTTTAACACTACTAAATTCTAAGGTTTCCTTTTTAAGCTGAAAATTTGCCTATCACATTATATATATAGCTCTGATCTTAATGAATGCTTATTTATTCACAATTAATACTGGAGTAAATGGATGCTGTGCTAAGAAAGTCTCACTATTTTTCTGAAGTTGGAATCAATGTAAATAGGGGAAAAATAGCAAGTTGATTGTCAAATATTGTAATATTGGTATTAAGTTGTATTTTTGCTATACAAATGAAAAAAATATTATTAATAGCATAAGCTAAAAACATAGGTTCAAAAACAAAGGTAATCAAATACTTGTATAATGTGGTAAGGACTGATCTTTTTCTGACCAACTATATTTTTTTCTATTTATGAAAGAGATAGTAGCAAAAACTCCTATTTACAGGTCTCTATTTGCAAAAGACACCATATTTGGGGAATGATCACGTTATGGGGTATATTTTGATAGGGTTTTACTCTGGATTTTTCTCCGTCTCTTGATGAAATTTACAAAGCAACAGACTATTGTATTAGAAGAAACAATGAACATCAGTGTTCCCTGATATTATAGGGGGAAAGGGAAGGCCAGAAAGTCCCTCCTTTAAAGGGTTCCTTAAAGTTGTTCACTTACTCTAGTGTTTTCTAATCAACATCTTGATCAGTTTTGAACTTTAGGAGGTAGGTATGGAAAGACTGGTTTTATAACACAAGCTTCCCTCTCAAAAGGATTTATTTAGAACTGACTGTAATTTTTTTAATCTTTAAGGTCCTGGATCTGGGCAGAAAGAGTTCACATACTTAATTTCTTTCCTATGTTTTAACAGCCAAATAAGGCAATGGTAGAGTTAAGCAAGGATCTTAGGAACTAAACATTGTGTCTTCTGTCCTTTAGGATTTGTCCCTCAGCCATTTCATGTTAAGAATATGATTAAAATCTGAAGGAGAACGAGGGGCAACTTTGAATGGAAAGCTAAATCCCGATGTGAAGCATCCTGTTTTCCCTGGATTGACCAGAAGGGAACTAGGGCAAGGGAAGACACTAGGGAAGACCCAGAGCCTGGTTAACAAAACAGGTGGTTCTTCTGTAAACTGAATGGCTGTGGCTTTGGTGTCTCAGGCCATTGTGTGTTGTCGACAGAATCACTATAAATCTTCAGCATAGACAACTGTGCTGTGAGGTACTTGTTCAGATAATCAGCTGTAAAAAGTAAGTAAATAAAATCCTCCAAGATGCAACTTATGTTTCTGATAGCTTGAAACTGGCCTACTCTTTGGGAAACTTAAGGCATATACCCTTAAAACAACATTGTTATCTCTCATTAACAGCATCTTTGAAAAGCATGTACACGTTAAAGTGATATTTACAACAAGAATAATTTGCTAGGAGACAGTTATTATAAGGGTAGAACTAAGAAAATACAGCATCATGAGAGTTGGTTCTGAGAACTTTATAATGAGGTTTTAAAGCAGACTATGAAAAATTGAAGGGAGATATAAATTATGGAATATTCACTAATATTTCTACCTAGTGGTTAATTTATATACTTTTTATAGCAACCTATTATTTTGCTCATATTTTTTCATTGAGTAGTGGCTTCCTGTAGCCAATAATTTTTAAAAAATTAAATTGAAATGATTGAAACATAGAGAAGCCCTTCTATTCTGGAAAAAGGGTCACTTGGTTGCCATTATAATGACATATAGGACACCTAAATGTCTATGCTTGGCATAATTTTGGTTTCTATAGTGTACACAGGCATATTGGACTTGTGGCTTTAGTCCTTTAAAATCAATGACTTTGGGGCTTGGGTAGGGTTTTATCATTAATTTATCTGGAAACTTCTGGCTCTAATTGGAACTTCTTTCTGTAGAAAGTTTTAATCAATGTAACAAATAGAATCACAGATAGGAAGGAACTTCAAGGGATCATTTATTCCCTTCCATGTCTTCAGGCAGTGAAAAAAACTAACTCTTTAATAACATCAAGGTCTACTTATTTAGCTAAAAGTAAGTGGAGATTGTATAATTCTGTAGTGAATTTTGGTTGACATTACAGACAATGTAGGTGTTTTTTGGAGGAGTAATTTCATTTTTGCCTGAATGATCCATCTTAAATTAACTCATAACTTTCTGTAGTATTCCATGTTGAGGTAATTTGGAAAGAATGGTTACATGATCTGAGGTTTTTTGAGAAATATAAAATAGCAACAATATGTGTCCCTTTCTCCTTTTTCCCTTTAGAATTGAGTCCTCCCCTGTTCACACTTGGACTCTCTGATCTTCCCAGCGTGAATGGCCGAGTTTATGATAACAGTGGTAACTGACATTGCACTTTTCTCTCTCTCTCTCATTAATAGTGACCCCTCCCTCCCCTGTAAATCTTTTCTCCTTACAAACACCCACCCATGTGTGCTGTCACCTATTTTCAGAAGTCTTACTAAGATGTTTTATTTTATTTTTATGTTTTTGAAAGTAGGGTCCACATTCAGTGTGGAGTCTAACATGGGTCTTGAAATTATGATCTGGAGATCCCGACCTCAGCTGAGATCCAGAGTCGTCCTTTAACTGACTGGGGGACGCACGCACACAGCCCGCCGTGTGTTTATAAAATGGATTGTTTATAAAATGGAATGATTATAAAATGGATGTTTTTAAAATGGATTCACCAAAAATATCTTCCGCAAAATTCTCTTTCCAAGTACTGGAGATGCTTTGCCAGACACAATTATCAAGAATAAATAAGATTCGCACAACACCACTATTGCATGCTTAGAGAAAAAGCCTTGCTCCTCTTAGGTGAGGTTCCTATAGGTGTAGGTGGGTGGGGGTTTGTATGTGCTACAGAGTTTTCTCAGTTTTTACATAGTTTCCTTGCTCTACAAAAGAAGTATTTAGGAGACAGATCCAAGGGACGAAATCATGCTTTCAGAATCTTCCTACTGTTAATAGCTGAAGAGGCATGTGTAGTTTAGGATCATGGTACCTGGATTCATTTCTCCTCAGGATGAATTTTTCTGAGTCTTCCTGAGGACAGACTTCTAGAGAAACCCTTTTCCTATTTTGCAGACTGAAGACCATATATCCAAGTACCCCTTAGATGCATGCTGGGACCTCCTGCACACTCTATCTGCACCGTTATTAACTACATGACTTCATGAGTTCTATGAATTTGAATTTGGTAGCAAATTAACCTTTCCTTTATAACTTCTTTAATTGCTCAAGGCTTCAGTTATTTTACTTACCTGAAATAAAGTGTAAAAAAGAGCATTTATGTGTGTTTCACATAGCTTTTTACTTGGAAGGTATATGTACTTAACAAGCTTGTGATTTTACTCACACCTCTAGATCTCTTTATTTCTCCCTTATGATGTGACTGTAAGATTGGAGACATGGTTTTCTAAATCATTCCAATTGAAACTAACTAGAGTTTACACTTTCTCTTCTGTGAAACCCACAAAATTTGCTCTTTTGGAGAATTCCCATGTGGGAGGAATAGCTAAAAGGTTATACCTGGAGAAGCTTAGCAGTTGGAGCCGAACTCTATTGAAACTGTGATGTTTCTTTCCATGTGCTATTCTCGGTTGAAGCATTTTGTTTATTGGTTTTAACATGCTGTTTGCACTACTTAAAAATTACTTCGACTTCATTGATGTCAAGGTAAAGAGAAAATAGGATTTACATAATCTGTGCAAGTGCCCAGTTAGGCTGACACATGGCAAAGCGAGCTATCCATTCACCAGGATATGACATTTCTGCAGACAGAAGGTGGTGCTGTTGATTAGGAACAAGACACGGCCCCACATTTTTCTATCAAACTCCTGATCAAGTTATCATTGCAGGAAAGTCTCTACTGAGGAGAAAAAAAAAAAAAAATAACAGTCAGCTGGAACTTATTTTATCATTTGACTTCATACTTTCTGGCTTAGATTCGACCCAAAGAATGCTCCAACCACATTTTTCTTACTATTTTATGTAAATCTTGGAAGGTGTGTGCAAAAAATAGGTTCTCAAATATAGGACATGTTGTTTCCCTTCATTCAGTGAAGTTTAACATTATGTGCAAGACTGTAAAGCATCCAAGGGTCTGGATGACTTCCTGGTTACAAGAAAAAGACAGGCATTTAAAACCAATGCAATATTGTTGCATTTGAACATGAATATTTCAGGAACATAGAATATTGAGGAAAAAGTTTTTTTTTGACTCTAGTTTGTTCACGACATACATACTTCTATGGTGTTGTACTCAAGCAAGTTCAGGTGCTGGGAAAGATGCCTTCCCCTGCACATGTCAAACAATATTGTGGTCATGTCCCCAAACCCCTGGATGTGGTTCTGGAGAAGGATGACAAGCACCAGATGCAGGCATGGGCTCCCATCCTCGTGAAAGACCCCAGGAAGAATGGAAAGACCCAGGGGAGAGCAGGATCACCTAGAATCACCTGCAACATCATGGAAACATGTCAATATTCCAAAGCAGTTTTGACGTTTTAAAAGTAAGGTGCGGGGCTAAAAGTCAAATCAAAGGAACTGTGGGCTGACTAAATATCTAGGCAGTAAGAGCCAAGGTACACAAGGGCTTATTTTATGTGACTGAGCAGAGAGAGGTCCAGATGGCTCTTATTAACATATTGGTTAACACCAATTTGGGAGAACTGTGGTTAGCTCGAAAGATCTGTTTATGTCTTGTGATATATGGTGACATCCTTTGGAAGAAGCTCAGACAAGTAGAGAATCTTAATTAGCAATAGTTGTAAGCTTGAATCTTTCCACTGAGCTGAAAATATCTTTGCTCTCTTATTTGAAAAATCCCCAACATTTCTTTTTAAGTTTTCTTTCTCTGGGGCTTGTAGGTGACTCTTTTTTATTTCATTCTGGTGGGAGGAACCAGCCTAGAGATCTATGGCGGGAGACAATGTTATATACAGGTTTGAAAACAGATTCTGAAACCAGATTGTCTGTATTTTCTTTTCCTTTGTATGATTTATTTATTTGATTCTCCGTATTTTAAATCCGGTTCCACCATTTTCCTGGCTTCTTTTCTGTGTCTCGAGTTCTCATGTGGGGATAATGAGAGGGCCTACCTCATGGGGTTTTGTGGAGTCAGGGAGTTTATACAAGTAAAGGATGATGACAGTTCTCCGGTACTTGGCTGTTATTATTCCTGGTCCCTCAGAGAAGGCTAGGGAAGGGTGGGAAGAGCGGAAGCTTTACCAGCGAGCATGCTTTCTTTCAGATGAGACCCATCTTCTATGCCACATCATGATCCCTTTTTGAAATACTCCCTGGGACTTCTGGCATTACTGGTGCTTTAGGCCTCGTGGTGTAAACACACAGACAGGAGGAACGATGATGTCAATGATGGCTATAATATAACACTTGACAGCCAGAAACAATGAGCTCGTAAACTGTATACTTAGTAAGTCTCTAAATGACTTTCTGGACAGAAATACTTTCAGAGAGGCACCTGGGTGGTTCAGTTTGTTAAGTTTGTTAAGTGTTAAGTGTTTGCCTTCTGCTCAGGTCATGATCCCAGATTCCTGAATCTGCTTCTCCCTCTCTTTCTGCCTCTCTCCTTGGCTTCTGCTCTCTCTCACTCTCTCTCAAATAAATAAATAAAATATTTTTTTAAAAAAAGAATCACTTTTAGAAAGAAAAAAAGATGTTAGGTATAGTACTGAGTTCATACTTAAGTGGACATATATATCTTAAACATGAAGATAAAAACAAAAACTCTGGATGCTAACGATCCTTTTCAGTGAGTTGGTGAATCTGATACTCTTCCATCAGAATTCCCACAGAGCAATTATCCTTTTTCCAAAGTGCCTTAAAATACCATCTCCAAAGAGTACCCTCTCAGACTGACATACTTTGCATCTGTATATTTATTTCTGATACCATTTTTTTTTTGTGCATTAGTGTTTGATGTAGGCTTTATATTTTTCTTCAAAACTTTAAGTTTCAGTTTCTTCAAATACTATCCAACTTTATTTTTTTTAAAGATTTATTTTATTTGAGAGAGAGAGAGGGAGAGTATGCGCAAGTGAGGGGAGGGGCAGAGGGAGAGAAGCTCAACCAGACTCCCCACTGAGCGCTGGGCAGGGGGCACAGGGTCTCCATCCTAGGACCCATGAGATCATGACCTGAACTGAAACCAAGAGTTGAACACTTAACTGACTGAGCCACTCAGGTGCCCCCGATATTCCAATTTTAGACACTTTATCCACCCTCCTCCTTTTTAAAAAAATTTTTTATTTTGAAGTACAGTTGACCCACAATGTTACATTAATTTCAGGTACAACATAGTGATTTGACAGCTCTACATACTGCGCTATGCTCACCACAAGTGTAGTATGACAACAGTGTCTCATACTACATCTGCCACCACACCAAGCTACTACAATACCATTGACTATAATCCCAAGGCTGCACCTTTCATCCCTGTGACTTATGCATTCCATCGCTGGAAAACCTTACCTCTCATTCCACGCCACCCATTTTATCCGTCCCCTCACCTCTCTCCCTCTGGCAGCAACCAGGTTCTTCTCTCTATTTATGGGGTAGACACTTGATTTTTATATGTGTGTGTGTGTATATATATATATATATATATGCTAGAGTACATCATTTAAGGGTAAAATCTCAAGGGTAAAAAAATGGAAACTGGAAATGGCACCTAGGATAAGAGTTTTTGAAAGTGGGATGCTGCCAGAGTTTTAGTTTCGTTCCTGAGCATTGGTCTACAATTGAAGGTCAGGACAGATAATTAAACAGAGACCTTCAATTCAAGTCTAGGTGAGCAATTTAATTATATTATTGTTTAATAGAGTTATTGCTACATGAGACTTGGTTTTATTTCCTCACAGACCATAAAGTCTCCCCAATTAAATATTTTTTTCATTACTCATGGATCAAATACTAGAGACCCTAGAAATACGACAAGCAAGTATAAAATAATTTCTAAACTTCCCTTTAGAAATGTAGGATGATACTTTATTTTTATCCTTCTTTTTAATACTGCTGCAAAATTCTAAAGGCATGACGAGCAGTACCGATCCACTGAATTTTGCCTATAGCAACTATAGGCAACTGTATTTTAAGCAACTATATTTTAAGTTTTTTATTAGTCAAAGTAAGAAAATTAATGTGGAAATATTAGATGTTATTATAACTTTGGACACCAGTCAAAATCGAGCTTTTGTTTTTTTCTTACTTTACATAGCTAATTAACGATCTAACTTGACAGCAGATTTTTTTCCTTATTGCATTTTTATGGAAGATTGTAATTCAAGGGACTTTGGGAAATAATGTAATTCTAAATTTTAGATCCATATTTTAATAAAAATGTTTAGTAACCTCATTTTTTCACAGAAGCTTTTAGATAGCTCTCTAAAAGTACCAACAGTGTCTTCAATATTTGCTACTTGTAACATACATAGGAAGTATTTCCAGGGTCTGCATTTTAATCTTGTGATTTTCTCTATTTGAAAAGAAAAAGAATATGCATGACCTGGCAGTCAATCTGAAGGCAGTATTTTCCCTTGATGAATATCTCATCTTTTTTCTTTAGCACTGCAAAGTACTTTTGTCCTTTATTTGCCACTAATGCTTATGATAAAAAATTAAATTACTGTTCATCCTTTCAATATGTTTTCCTCAGAGGATCTCTGCTGAAGAACAAACATTTAAAAGAGGATGCGGAAGGTTTAGTTTTATACACAGCCCTGCTATATTATTCATTGCAATGCATTTTTAATGTTAGAGAAGGAAAAATAAAATATATGTTAATTTCTAAGGTGAGACAGGCAGTGATCGAGGGAATGATAAATGCACAGAGGCTAGAGATGTGTGCGTGATAATAAAGTGAGAAATCTTCTTTCCTGAATCCTGGGCTTCCCCCCCCCCCCCCCCCCCCCGTATATGGAAGGGAAACTTGGAAGTCTTTTTGAATGAAAATCTCAAGACATCATCTCCAATAGTTAACGGGCCTCTGACTTTTCATATTTCCAGTTGAGAAAAAGGTCACCAGACTAAGACTATTAAAAACAATAATAATATAAGCAAAACAAAATGAAAAAAAAAGAAACTGTCAACATAACTGATAAGATTTTGCTACGTCTCTTATCAGCTCCCTAGCTCTCATCTCTCCGATTCATTTTACATTTCTCAACAAAACCTGCGCCTTTGTTGTTCAAAAATAAGCCACTTATTTTTCCTATGTAGGCAAAAAGATTTCAGTGAACATTCTTTTAACTTCTAAGACTTGATACTATTTTACAAGAACGGCAGAAGAATAATGTGCTTTATTTGGTCTATGAATTGTTGAGGGTAATGGTTTTCTTTGTCTTGTGCTCTTTTGGAAGTCAACAATTTCTCTTCAGTCCGAAAGGATTACAGCATCTGGAAAGGAACCAATTTACAAATTTCTCACAGTATGAGAGAAGATTCAACTGTCTGGAATCAGGTCTTCAAACCCCCACAGGCTTTTCAGATCTGGAGAAAGGGATGGGCAGGTTGCTGGATACAAACAGGAGATAGTGAAAGCACTTGGGTTCTAGGGTATTTTCCCAAATTCTCCAAATCGATATGCACTCTGTTGTCATCAGAAAACATATTTTGAATTTGGGGAGGATGAATGTGTGAAAAAATAAAACTGTCATGTGGAGAATTGTCTGTTTTTGGTTGTCTGCCAAATACAAAGTCCCAGTTGAGTCAGTAGTTTAAAAAAAAAAAAAGGGTGTTTTCCATTTTCTTTTGTGGAGTACTGATGAGCACAAAGTGGAGCAAAACATGTAAAAAGCAAGAGTTGCTTTTTCAAAATATTTAATTTTATAACCCTTAAGTCAAAACTAATACACTTTATTATATACAGTTAATCTCAGTATAGAACATCTTACATAATTCAGTTTTTTATTCATTCTGCTTTAGCACTTCTTTTCACCTCTTTCAGATGCATTAATGTAAAATTGGAAATACCTACTCTTAGGACAAATGTAATTTTATTTCACTGCTCTAACTATATATAAAGTAACAAATGCCTACTTTTGCAGTTATTACCTCATTGATTTTATTCTAGACATGTACTGGTCTGAATTTTATTTTACTCATTTTATAATGACTATCGCCATAGCAACTAGGCAGATTTTACCCAAATGATAAAACATTCATTATATGTAGCTACCTACAATGATTCATGATAGACAGGCTACACACCAATACTGAGTAAATGATAATAAAATTCAAATTATTACTCACAATCAGACTAACAAAGCCAATCATCCTCAGAATATGTTGTTTTGTCTTATTCATTTCTACTTTTTTTTTTCTGCTCTACTGCCAAGGCACGTAGACATTTCATTAGTTCAAATTACAGAAACATGGGATTCTTGGAGCAAAATTTCTGCTTAAAAAAATTGCTCCTGTTATCTAAGTCTGTTCGAATTAAATCTGATATGGAGGTGTGCTTTCTGTAGCAGAGAAGTAGTTAATGTGCCTTAGGCCACCCAAAATTTTTAGGATGGTCCCAACATGTGTCTCAGAAGGCACATGTTGTTGTAAGGATGTTTATATAAGGATGAGATATTTGTTCTGGAACGCAAGAGGGAGTCTTGTCCCAGGCCCTTGTGAACACGCATTAGTGTTTGATGTAGGCTTTTCTGGTTGTGTAGCCTTAAGTCATTGATCTGGAAATGCTGAAGCTCATTTTTTTAAATGAGGTTTCTCCCCATGGGGATGGGGTTTCTCCCCATGACCCCCACCTGCTTGTCAAATTCCTCATATGGGGGGAAGGGACGGAAAAAATGAAACAAGATGGGACTGGGAAGGGAGACAAACCGTAAGAGACTCTTAATCTCAGGAAACAAACTGAGGGTTGCTGGAGGGGTAGAGGAGGGAGTGATAGAATGGCTGGTTATGGACACTCGGGACGGCATGTGCTATGGTGAGTGCAACGAAGTGTGTAAGACTGATGATTCACAGACCTGTACCCCTGAAAAATAATACATTGTATGTTAATAAAAATAAGTAAATAAATAAATTCCAATAAAAATAAAATAAAATGGGGTTTCAGCCATGCAAGTGAATAAAGAAACAGAAAAGCAGAATTAAACATTTAGATATAAAGAGCAAACTGATGGTTACCAGAAGGAAGGGGATTAGGGAATGGGCAAAATGGGCAAAGAGGAGTGGGAGATGCAGTCTTCCAGCTTTGGAAGGAATAAGTCACAGGAGTAAAATGTACAGCATAGGGAATATAGTTAATAGTACTGTAATAGCATTATATAGTGACAGATGTTATCTACACCTATGGTGAGCACAACATAATGTATAGAGACAGTGAATCACTATGTTGAATCGCTATGTTGTATGCCTGAAACTAGTGTAATATTGTGTGTCAGCTATACTCAAATAAAAACAAAATAAACTAAAATGGGATTTTTGCAATGATTAATTGAAGCAAGTGTCTATATCTCCAAGCATGGAGGCTGATACATGAAAATTGCTCAGAAATGTTAACTATGATAATGATCGTGTTAATAGTGGCATAATGACACATTTCCTGTAAGTGTATATTTCTTCTTTTCCATCTCAAACCATATTTGTCCGTTATACCCAGTGGAATTACAGTTAAAGTTCTGAACTTTTTACTTCCGTATAGATTTATCAGGTCAACTTTACAAAACAGGTCCATCTTTTCTTTGAAGCATGGAATGTGGCCATGTGAGGTCTGCTTCAGTGTCAGCCTCTAACAACATTTCAATCTTCTGTTTACTCATCTTGAAAAAATACTTATATGTGCAAAGATGAAACTTTTGCCAATAAAATTTACATATTATTCACAATGACAAAATATTACTTTGAAACTTTTGACAGTATTTTCTTTTTTTTTTAAGATTTTTTTCCCATTTATTTATTTGACAGACAGAGATGGAAGTAGGCAGAAAGGCAGGCAGAGAGAGAAGGGAAAGCAGGCTCCCTGCTGAGCAGAGAGCCCAATGCGGGACTTGATCCCAGGACCCTGAGATCATCACCTAAGCCAAAGGCAGAGCTTAACCCATTGAGCAGCCCAGGTGCCCCAGTATTTATTTATTTTCTTTCTTTCTTTCTTTCTTTCTTTCTTTCTTTCTTTCTTTCTTTCTTTCTTTCTTTCTTTCTTTCTTTCTTTCTTGTTTTTTAAAATATTTATTTATTTATTTGACAGACAGAGATCACAAGCAGGCAGAGAGGCAGGTAGAGAGAGAGGGGGAAGCAGGCTCCCCGCCGAACAGAGAGCCCCATGCAGGGCTTGATCCCAGGACTCCAGGACTTGAGCTGAAGGCAGAAGCTTTAACCCATTGAGCCACCCAGGCGCCCCTATTTTATTTTTTTTTTAATGTGTGTTCTTTGTTTATGAAACAGTCAGAGAAAAGTACTCTGTGCTCACAAAAAGCAGAACAGCCTTATTAAAGTGCCAGGGTATGGGTACTTTTGTTTACAATCCCTTTGCACAAACTAACCAGCAACACATGGTGTCTGTGAGCGAGCAGACACATATAATCATACATGTGTGTAAATGTCAATGAAAAGAGAGTCCCGGCAGGTGGGGTTCCAAAATCAACCTCAGACTGTGATTTCTTTAATATTTCCCTTCCCACAGTTTGAGAGCAGGCAAGTAAAACAGTCTTTTCTTGAAATGATTTTTTTTTTCTCTCTAGCTCTACTGGACCCTGGCCAGACATTAGCATCATTTTACCTTGGCATAATGGAGACCCATCAGTCTCAGACTTGAGTACTATAGCTCAGATCAGAGAAAAGAGAATTCTGGGTTTCCTTTGTGCTGACTGATTATGAGCCTTTTATGGTTATTGTATCCAACATAAGACATAAATCAGAATACAATCACTTAGAAAGTTACTTCTGGAGATTACAGTCAGAGAGATGCAAAGACTAGACCCTGGGGTGAAATCTGGGTTTGTGTTAATTCTTCTCAAAGGGTCTTATTCTTTGATGCAGTCAATGAAGCACATTCATAAAGCTCTAGGAAGATACCAAAAGAGGTAAGTGATGGAAGTCTGGAGATGGATTCAAAATTCACTTCCTAATCCCCCAAATTAATTAAATAGCATCCACTCTTTGTTGTGTACAGTATGGTGATTATAGCTAATAATATGGTATTGTATACTAAAAGTCACTAAGAACTTACATGTCCTCACCACAAAATAGGAATGGTAATTATGTGACACAATGCATGTGTTAGCTCCTATGGTGGTAATCCTTTTCCAATATATAAGTGTATCAAATTAACATGATGTACACCTTAAACTTACACAACCATATATGTTAATTATAACTCAATGAAGCTGAAAAAAAAACCCAGCATTCCTTCTTTGTTGTATAACTATTATATATTGAATATAGTACTAGACACTCTAAAGACATCCTGTATTTGACTGACACAACATTTGAGATTAGATATTTTGAAGTTTACAGAGGATAAATAACTTGTTCACAGCTACAGATGATACTGAACCCAGGTCTCATGGACCCCAAGGGTCCTTTACTCAAACACTGCAGTGCCTGGATTACAACCCTGGAGTAACCATAGGGTAGGAAATGTATTTCTTTTTCTTATCACTAAATACATTTTAGGAAGATAGGTATCTTTTTTGGAAATACTTCTGTATGCAGTCTTAGGACACATGGGGGCAGGGAGGCATAAATGTTGTCAGATATCAAAACATAAGTAGGGGAAAGCACCTATATATATGATAAAGTAAGCAATTAGGAATTTATAGATTTTTTTTTTTCTCTGCAAGGGAAGAGAAGACAGGAATAGGAGTGATGAGAAAGAGGAGAGGAAAGGGAGGAGCTCATAAAATGAAGAGGTGCTGGAATGACAGAGATCAGTAAACTTTGGGGAGGTGGATAAGCTAAAGACCAGTAAAAACTGATGCTGATTCATGTTCCCATTATAGTAGTCTGGCTGTGATAGAAAGTACTCTCTCATCTCTATTGGTGAAATTTACTGGGCTTATGAGACCTTAGGGAGTGGTTCTTAGGACCATCTCATTGATTCTTCTGAGATTCACATCTAGAGAGACATGGTGAAGCCGAGATACCACGTAGGGAACCTTTGCCTAGCAGGCAACGTGGACAGTGACAATGCATATCTGAGACATTTGCAGATCTTTTTGTGTATTAATAATAATCTACTATTAAAAATATTCAAGTTAAGTGCACCTAGCTTACAAAGGTGGTGTGCTGATATCTGTGTGACATTTTAAAATATTGAGTTGACTGTTGACTTTGAGGGCAGGATAAGAGTGAAGCTTCCTTCACTTACTTTTGCTTCTTAGAGGCTGGCAGAGAACAGAGACTTCTTACCACACCTCTCTGGAATGCAAGAAGTCTTAGAGGTGTATTGCAGACTGAAGCCCCTGACTCTGCTACAGCAATCATCATTATCAAATCCTCCATACTCCCTTGTTACCTGAAACATGTTCCAAACTTTGTGTCATCACCATTGTTTAGTTTTTCCACTCTTGCTTTTTTGCTTCTGTTTCTAAGAGACTCGTCGTTGCTGAGGAAATCCAGAAAACTATGTTGACCAAGGTTCCTAATTTCAGGCTCTGGGATCTCAGGTCCAAGAGCTTATATCTGCTAAGACCACTTATTTATCAGATATAATTACACATTTCACAATATAGCACAACCACTCTTGTGTTAGGCATGGTTATACCCATTAAGCAGATAATAGAAACTGGGACTTCAATAGGTTATAGAACTAAGAATCAAAATATGGATAGAACCATCATTGAACGTCCAACAGCAGCCAACAACAAAAGTGTGCTGTCTGTAGTCCAATGGTGGTCACTTGAAGTCGGCTTATTTAGACAAAATTGCTCTCTCACTTTCCCAAATTGGATCTGTCATCTGACTCTCTTGAATTCTTAGGGGTATCATTATTCTCTTAGTTGTCTAGACTGGGTATTTTAGGGCTATCTCTGAATCACCCAGCTTATCCAGCATAGCCAATCCATCCCCAAGACTTTCAATTTTTTCCTTGGACTCCTCTTCACATTGGTTTTGTCTTTTCCATTTCTATTGCTGCATACATCCTCCAGGCTCTTTTCCCATCTGGATTATATCACTTCCTTTGTTCCCTAATGGGTTTTCTTATTGCTAATATTTCTTTATTCTGGCCTGTTCCACGTATAGTTAAGATCAATCTTCTTTAAAGTAGCCTATAATTTTCACCCTCCCACCTCAGTGCTCTTCTATAATTCAACACTGCCTACTGAATAATGTCTCAAATTTTCCCTCTGGAATCTACATACTATGAATGTGATTCCTCTCTACTTCTTTAATGTTATCTTTGCTCATTATCTTTATCCTAGCCAACTGGAGAGGAATTTTAATTCCTTAGTTTTCTCTTATTTAGCTAAATTATATAGAATAGATAAAAACATTTTTTAGTGGAACTAATAATACTATCCCTTTTCACAAAATAGTTTCCCTAAAACAATTTGACTTCCTTCAAATTAACTTGTATCTTTGACATAGAGTTTTTGACTCTACAGTCTTGGAAATGGATTTTGTGGATAACATTTTAAACAAAGACATTGTTTTTGTGTCTAACCCCAAGTATTGCTTCTATCTTCCACCTCTGACAGCGAAGAAGATAATTTTTATCACTTAAGTGTACATGGAAATTCACCATATATTTTGGAGAGAGAGTGGGGGTGGGGAGGGGCAGAAGGAGAGGGAGAGAGAGAAACTTTTTATTTTTTATTTATTTATTCATTTAAAAATATTTTATTTATTTATTTGACAAAGAGAGAGAGAGACAGTGAGAGAGAGAACACAAGCAGGAAGAGTGAGAGAGGGAGAAGCAGACCTCCTGCTGAGCAGGGAGCTTAAGTCAAGGGCTCTATCCCATGACCTGAGCTGAAGGCAGACACTTAATGACTGAGTCACCCATGTGCCCTGGGAGAGAGAAAATCTTAAGTAGGCTCCACACTCAGTGCACAGCCTGATGTGGGGGCTCCATTTCATGACCCTGAGATCATGATATGAGCTGAAATCAAGACTAGGTTGCTTAACCTACCGAGCCACCCAGGTGCCCCAAGAAATTCACCGTATTTTTAAAATAAAGTTTGGTAAAAAAGTATAATTTCTGCTAACATGATGGCACTGTTCTGTTTTTTGTGCTTTATAGTATTTAAAGACAATCTGTGGTGTGATTTCTACTTCAAAAGTGAAAAAATACATTTCAAAAGCAACTTGCTTTGGGATTTGAGAAAATGCTAACAGTTGGTGATTAACTCTATAGTTCTGTCAAAACAATAAAATATTATTAATAAGTATTATTATTATGTCCTTATGAAATAGCTCAATAACATCTGTAAAATATAAAAATATAAATAATATATTATATAAATAGTATTTTCCCTCTTCAAATTGCTCATTGATCTACACGTGACCCCATGACAGTTACAGATTATATGGGGATTCGATGACAAAGATAGAAGTAGAAGCTATAATCATCAATTTATAGTCCAGGATTGTTTTACCAGTTGGCATTTCCTTTTATGGTCCACTCAGTTAAATTTTTTGAGTTTTTTGAGTAAAATTGAATTCTAATTCTATTTTATATCTCATTTTTTATTTCCAAGAAAATCATTAAAGTGATTTCATGTCTCAATTTCAATAAATATGAAGACAGAAAATTTTGAGAAAAATCCAGAAAAACAAAAATTAAAATTTTGAGTATTTTCCCTCTGTGAGAAAATGAGGCCATTTGTCGTATCTTTCCACCAACACTGTTACTCAGTTTATGGATGTGTTCATATCTTCAAATCCTACAGGAGAATAGTGACCAACAGTGTGATAAGTTTAAGGGGCTTAAAAGGGTTGCTGTATGAAAATATTTCCTTCATTAGCCTATCTAAAATTTTCACCACCAGAATTCTTTCTGGCATAAAGAACTATTTACATTAAATATATGTACATTTAATATAGCTATTAAAATATATGTTATCTAGGAAAGATAATACATGTCCTAGTCCCCATTTTCATTTCGGCAAGGGAGGTTGTCAGGTCTGCCTACTGGATACCTGGATAACAGAAGATTCCTGACCCAAAGAAACTCAGACCAGATTCTTTTTGATGGTGATAGAAGAAGGTCAGTAATGTTCTACACACACACACACACACACACACACACACACACACACACACGTACGTATTTCCACTATGCTCCTATAGTTCATGCTGTTGTCCCTCAACATTTTCCTTCTTCCACATTATCCAGTTGCTTGGATAACTTGGAATTAAACCCTGGCATAAGAGAAGTAAAATATTATCTTATTGATATGCCGCTTTTTAAACATTAAGGTTGTAACTTTGACATAATGAATTAACTCTCTCACAAAATAGACTTGCATAATTTCAAAATCTGAGCAGCTCTCTGTTAAAATATCCAATAATCATTCAAAATTTCACCTTGAACCTGCTCTGTGACATCTATGCAAGAGGGATTTGCAGATGGGTTATAATCTGTCTTTGCCCTCCTGTGGAATGTTACTTGACTAATGAGTAGTTTACTAATGAATTTTAATTTCATTCTGACTTCCTCAATTAGGATATCAATTCAGTGCACACAACTCTTTATCACTAAACTAGCACATTCCACGTGATTTCTTTATCATCATTCTAAGAAACAGTGGACTGATGGACAGCAAAATAGTGGCAAAGGCTGAAATTGGTCACAAGGGCTTTTTCCCATACTATTTGATATGGTTCTTATATAATATGACTCCAAAAAAGATTTTATTTTATTTTTTTAAAGACTTTATTTATTTACTTGAGAGAGAGAGAGAGCATGAGAAGAGAGAGGGTCAGAGGGAGAAGCAGACTCCCCGCTGAGCAGGGAGCCTGATGCGGGACTCGATCCCGGGACTCCAGAATCATGACCTGAGCTGAAAGCAGTTGCTCAACCAACTGAGCCACCCAGGGGCCCCTCCAAAAAAATATTTTAAAGTAGAAATGTAGATGCTTGGGTGGCTCAGTTGGTTAACCATCTGCCTTCAGTTTGGGGCATGATCCCAGAGTCCTGGGATTGAGTCCCACCCACATCAGACTCCCTGCTCAGTGGGGAGCCTGTTTCTCCCTCCCCCCTTGCTCCTCCCACCTGCTTAAGCTCTTTCTCTGTCAAATAAATATATAAAATCTTTGGGAAAAAAAACCAGGTTTTAAAAAAATTAAGTGTGGAGATGTAGCTATCACTTTAGTTCAGATCCTTATTTTTCTCCTTCATAATCCATGAAAGGATATCGTTTTATCATTTAAATATTTTAAATTATGCTCATACATGTGTGCAAAAATCAAATTAAAAAAATAATTTGGTACCACTGCTTCCCACTTTTTTCAATCCACTGAGACAACTTTTAACTATATGTATATATTTTTTCATATATTTTTAATATTTAAAAAATGATTATGTTACTATTTCTTTTCTTAATACGTCTATTTCTTGACTTTTCAACTTCAATTTTGTGTTTTAACATAGGACCGTGCTAGGATTCGGTTCTCACGTTTTCAGTGTTCCTTTTTAACAGTATCTGATTCTCATTTTGTGAGTTTAATGATGGATGTCCTTGAAGATGCTCTTTAGGCTCTCTCCCTCCCTCTTTCTTTTCTTTCCTTCCGTCCCTCTTTTGTTTCCTTCATTGAGTTTTTCTGGTTCCCTGCATTGTCTTAGTATCTTCGAGGGTCCATTTTCTTTTCTTAGTATCTTCGAGGGTCCATTGTAAGAATTCTTCAAATGTCCAATAGTTCTCATTTGGTCATTACTAATAAGAGAAAATGAATGAGGGCCTTTCAATAAACTGAGCTGGTAGAGCCGAGGACAGACAGAAGATGGAATGCAAAATCAAGGGAATATAATCCATGGTATTGTAACAGTGTTGTATGGTGACAGATGGTAACTAGGCTTGTGGTGAGCACAACATATCATGTACTAAGTTGTCAAATCCCTATGTTATATACCTGAAATGAATGTAACATTGTATGTCAACTATATTTCAATTGAGAAAAACATAGAGTGAAGGAATGGGAAACTGAGTTGGGTTTCTGTTTACATGGATAGAACTTTGGGGTCATAATTAGTGTTTAGCACACGAGGAATTGGCTATTTCACCAGAGACTCCTCAAGTGCCTGACTCTAGAGAGTATTCTTCCACTATACTACAGAAAAATTGTACAGAATTTCCACAGATTTTCCTGTGTTTAAAAGGTTAACAATTGGCCAGAGTTTTCGATTAGTACATAATTAGTAACTTTTTTTTTTTTTTTTAAATCCTACTTTTTACTTTCTTCCTGGGGTAAATCTGACATAGGTGAGTTTGGGATCATTTTTTTTTTCTTTTTCTTTTTCTTTAAGCATATTCTTTTTTTTTTTCATTATTGTTAGTCTCACTATAGAGTCACCAAATATTCTCCATATGTTTACTGAGCAGGGATCATGTGCCAGATGTTGTTCTAGGTGTCAGGAATGTACTATACAAGTAAGCAAGTAAGCTCCTCATGGAGCTTATATCCTAATAGGGGAGATATTTCTTCTACTTCTCATGAGACTGAACATTTAAAAATCTGATTACTGGCCCATGGGATTTCCTTTTTGGAATTACCTTTTCATAAGCCTTGCACATTTTCCTATTGGGGTGTTTTCTTTTGTTATTATTTTGTAGGAGGTTTTGCATTTCAGAGAAAATAACATTTGTGTCCTATGTTTTATAAATTAAATCAGCAAAGAGATACCATAATTGTCTCATCAGATTTAGAAAAATTATGAAAATAATAATATCTAGTACTAGTAATGATGCAAGGAAATGGGCACCATCTTACATTGCTTATGAAGTGTGAATTGATGCAACATTTAAAAAGTAACTTGGAGATTTCTATTCAAATTTAAAAGTCAAATAGCATTGATTAGTAATCACATTTTCAAACACCAGCAGATGAAGATATTGCATACTGAATACATTATTTTCCTTAGTAGGAATAGGAGACAATATAAAAACGATGATGACTAATGTTTCTGCTAAAGTTATTTGTGTTGCTGTTATATAAACTCAGTTCTTAATCCACTGAGCCACCCAGGCGCCCCATAAACTCAGTTCTTTATCTATTTCTATAATTATCAATAAAGTACATTGTGTCCAAGGATATACTAGACTTTGAAGTCACCTAAAAAATTCTCTTAGATTTCACCTCCGGGACCATTCAAACAGGACAAAGAGAACGTATGTATAAGCAATACTTAAACAGACCTCAATGTGAAAGGATTTTATATATTGAAATATATCATGGTATGAAATATTGTACAATTTAAATTATGAATTTGATCTAAATATATTGATTTTATTTCTTAATGCACTATTAAATGAAAAGCAAGTTGCAGAATGTATACTATATAATGTTATTATAAAACCAAAAAATAAAACATATAAATATGTTTATTTGACCATAAAGAGAGATTCATATCAGATTGTTACCTAACAGGTGTGGAAAAGGAAGAAGACAGGGGCATACTAGCCTGTTCTTTATGACTATTTAGACTTTTAAATTTTTCTTTAAACAAGCATGCATTATTTTTAAAATAACTAAAGGAGATTTTTATAAAAGAAACCCCAAACAACCAAGTATACTATGATCTGTGCCTAAGAATTTTCAGATCAGAGTCTTTGGGATGAAAGTATTAGGATTTAAACTTTTAATGTGCTCCTAATATGGTTCTAAAGCACACTTTAACGTTGGACTTAGTCACTTAGAGGAAATAGATAATTAGGAAAATAATAAAAAATTATTTAGTATACCCAGATTAAGATTTATCCATATATATACAAATAACATGAATTAAGTTTAATAATTAAATTAAAGAACTCACCATAATATTATGTAGTCCTGAAGGACAAAGTTTTTTGGACATTGATCACAAGGCAATTTGCAATATGGTTATCAATGAATTTTGCTATTTCAAAATAGTCAACAATTCCCTTTTCTGAAGATGTTCAGAAGAATGTGTGCAGTACACTAGGAGAACCATTTCAAATGAGGACTTACAAAAAGTTTTTATCAATGTAACATCATTGGAATGGGTGCATAGTCACCCAGAACAATTCATTTGATGGTAAAGACTGGTTTTTATGTAAAAATTCTGATATGAATACAATCCACTGGGTTCTAATGTATTCAAGGCTACCACTTACAGGACAAAGCATGGTAATAAAAAGTAGGAATCCTGGGGGTGCCTGGGTGGTTCAGTCATTAAGCGTCTGCCTTCAGCTCAGGTCATGATCCCAGGGTCCTGAGATTGAGCCCCACATCAGGATCTCTGCTCCGCAGGGAGCCTGCTTCTCCCTCTCCTTCTTCCCCTGCTTGTGTTCCCTCTCTCACTGACTCTCTCTATCAAATAAATAAATAAAATCTTAAAAAAAAAAAAAAAGACGGATCCTGGATGTGGGTCATGGGGGAGGCAGAAGTCTGATATAGAACTAACTGCCTGGCACAGTGGGTAGCAAATAGAAATAGGTAGAGCTCCCCCCACCCCCAGAGCATGAGGTACTCTAATATTTTCCTGCCAGAGTTGAAGATCAAAGACAATCCAATCTCATGGTAGCAGTAATTTCCAGAAAGTGACAGTATCCAGACTCTGGGATGTGGCACGACTAGTATCAGTGAGCTCTGAAGTTTGAATTGAGTAAGAGCGAGACTTTCTTATTCCAAGTCTGTTTTGCATGTCTTGTTTCTGGCTGCTGTTTTTTTCTGTGCTTTAAAAACTTATGAATGCACACACACATTTGCTTATCATGTATGAATATGTAATTGTGTGATGAACAATTGCTGTTTCTGTGCCTTCATATCCCTCGTTCTTCTGAGAACGTAAACTGACTTGATTCTAGAGATCTGCTCTTTTCTTCAACCCCCCCACTGATGTTCCTCACTGGAGCTGACTTAACTCCTGACTGGAGGAGTGATCATGGATTACTGAGATCAAGCAAATCGGAGTTTATGAGTTATCACTCACAGTGATTGGTTTAGGAATGCACACGTGTCCCAAACAACTCAATTGGGCATGCCAAGAGATATCCCAGTATTTTGTCTGTGTGTTTGAGGCTGGAAAGAAAACCCTACAAAAATAACAGAATTTGAACCTAAGAGTATGATCTAAAATTGTGGGCAGTGATGCTGTTACCAAATGTTGCATAGACTATTGCTAACAAAGAGCCAGCAGTTGGAAAATGAGCAGGTCCTAGAAATAGAGATCAAGCCCCTACTTAGATCAAAGCCTATGGATTTTTCAATTATGTAACCAACAATTTCTCCTTATTGTTTAATTCAGTTTAAATTTTGTTTTCTGTCATTTACAACTGAAAGAGCCCTGGGTAATTATGGCAGATTAAAGATGGCTGCAAATTCTTTGACACTGTCTTTATTTAGAGATTAAGTCTGTGATCCCTACTCCTCCCCCTTGAATCATGGAGGGCTCCTTGACTGCTATGCCTCATAGAAAATGGCAGAGACATACTGTGCCAGCTTCTAGTTCCAGGCCTTAAAAAACTGGCAGAAATAGAATCTCTGGGAGCTCTGAGACACTGTGGAAGAAGTCCAGCAGCCTGGAGTAAGTGCTTTGGGGAACAGTCCCAGATGAGAACAGCCTTCCAGCCAAGACATGGGGCATGTGACAAAAGCTGTCTTGGATTCTCCAGACTGGTTCATCCATTTGAAACCCATTGAATTAGAGAAAATAGGTAGCAGAATACCAGAGTGACTTCTGTAAGCGATACCACATGGAGCCAAAAGAGTCACCTAGCTGAGTCCTGACTAAACACTTGACTCACAAACTTGTTGGATATACTAAAATAGCTAGGTTTAGGGGTCTTCATGCAGCAATATGTAACCTAAAAATATATATATATTTTTTACTTATTAAAATTTAGACAGCTACTTAATTATTCACCTGTTGCTAATTAGTTTCTTTTTCTTCTTTCTTTTACTGTTATATATAGCCAGGAGGTGTTAAAGAGTGAGAAGAGGTTTTCTTTCTTAGGATGATGGTAAAAAACAAGATGAGGTCCTTCTCATGTGAAAGGTGAAAATAAGACTTCCAATTTCTTAGGTGTGAGCTGCGTCAGACAGAGTGTTTGGTCAATATTGTAATTTTAACCCAATTATGTAACTTGTTTTGTCCTTGTTCTTTAGTTAATAAGGTATACCCTATTATATAGCTAAATATAAGTTTTAATGAATATACACACATATATACATATATGTATCTTATATAGTATAGTATATATGTAAAAGCATGTCATAAATTATAATTATCTGTACACAGTTTTAGTTACCATTACACTTCCACTCCTAAATTCATTATAGAACATGTGCTTCAAGAACATATTTGTGATTAAAAATCGATTCATATTATGACCACCACCACCTATACACATATTCTGTACACATATTTGTACAGCTGTACACATATTCTGGTGTAAAAAGCTATTTACATTGGAAGGAAGATTTAAAATTATAGCTGAGAAGAAACAAATTCAAGGGAAAAATAAGACCTTCAGAGAAGAATTGGTGAAAATGTGGGAATTCAAATGAATAAGACATTTGTGGTCAAAAGTAGCATGTAAGTATCACACTGAGGAGGAAGTGTGCTATGACAGATTTTGGCTCCGAATATATGATTCAGATTCTAGCCCTGGCACTCACTAGCCATTGTATTTAGAACTCATATTTGTACCCTTTATAAGCTGTACAGATAATATTGTTTTCTTTTCTTTCCTTTTTTTTTTTTTTTTGAAGATTTATTTGTTTGAAAGAGTGAGAGAGAGAGAGAGTATGCATGAGTGGGAGGGGCAGAGGGAGAGGGAATCTAAAGCACACTCCCTGTTGAAAGCAGAGCCCAACTCAAGGCTTCATCTCAGGACCCTGAGATCATGACCTGAGCTGAAATCTGGAGTTGGATGCTTACACCCAGGCACCCCAAAATTGTCTTCTTTTGTGCATAATTTATTAACTAATCTTGAGGGTAACCCTTAAGTGTATGAGTGGTATCTGCAGAAAGTCTATGATCTGAAAAAAAGGAGTATCTGCAATTATGTCTTGTATGTATGTGTTCAGAAGGTATCTGTTAAAAAATGTGTCATTCCTTTACATGCTTGACGTCTATTGTTTCTTGTTCCTCCAGTATTGTAAATGAATGGAGAAAGATACAGCTGTAGGCCATTATTCACAAAGCTCCAAATTTACTTAAAAAGTAATGTGAAATTATGTGCATTGAAAATTGCTTTGATGCAATTAAAATTTAATAAAGTTAGAGCTGCTCATTTAATTATTTTCTGACATTCTATAAATATTAAACAATGGTTTATTTCTTTATTTTCAGAAGAAGATAATTGCAAACCTTACTGTTGTCTGGAAAGAGTCACTGTCGGGGCTCCTCATTCCTTTTGTTGTTATGAAGCAACATTTTCATAACATCCTTTTTAACGGGTGTTGAGTGATGCTTGATTTCTTTGCCTTTCCTGCTTTGTGACTCAGAAGCCTAATTTTAAATGATGTAATTTTTCATTTTAAAACTTTCTTAGGTCTCTGTAATGATTTAAGCCTATCAATATTTCCTGCTTGGTTTCTAGCCTACAGCTGAGTTGTGAAAAACATTATGATTTTTTCCTCCAGAAGTTCTATTTGATGCTTTAGTTCTATAATTGAAAAAACCAAAAAAACATTTGCAATCCTATTTCCATTAACCAGCCCCTGACATGAGGCTTTATATCCAGACATCTTTCCTAGCACGGTCACACTACAACTGATGCCCTGTTTACCAGTTCTTTCTACCTGAGCTTACTAGATTAGAGTTTGTAGACCACCTCAATCAAAGCTGCCCTTAGGAGCTTGTTAAAAATGAAGGTTCCAACATCTCATACAAAGGATTCTAATTTAGTCAAGTGGAATAGAACCCAAGGATCTACATTTTTAATAAGTGTACCCAGGAGGTTTTTATGGATACCTACAATAATCAACACAATAAATACTAGACCCACTGGTAGTCAAGTTTCCCTATACATATAATGTTTACTCACAGACAAAATGAAATGGGAAATAGTGATAATAATTTGACTAGTTTTTTGGGGAAAAATCCTTAGTGTGCAGGAATATCTACTTGGAGGATTATATGACTCATTTAATTATAGAATTGACAATCTTACAACCTCATTTACTTCTCTCAATGGCTATAGCAATGGATAAGAGCTTACGTAAAAATCAGCTAAACAGTTGTTCCCATTTTTGTGGTTTTAAAATATGTTCACAAATTTGATATTCTTCCCTCCAAAAAAGGCAGCCAAAGTCCTCGCTTTTCTTTTCTTCTTTTTTTTTTTTTTCCTCCCTTTTCTGAATGTGGGCTGTATTTAGTGACTCTCTTCAAAGGAATAGAATACCATGAAACTGACAGTGTTATTTCTGAGGCTAGGTCACAAAAGACGCTGCACATTCTTTGTTCAGCTTTCTTTATCACTTTTTCTGGGGGAAGCAAGCTCCCATGTCGTGAGGCTTCCTCAGAAGCCCTGGGAAAACCCAGGTATGGAGATTCTGAGATCTCTTGCTGGTCAGTCATGAGAGTAAGCCACCTTTAAAGTAGATCCTAAAACCCTAAACAAGCTGTTGGATGACAGTCGCTCTTGTTGACATCTGGGCTGACAATGAGCTATCCCCAAATATCTGACTTACAAAAACCAGAAGAACTATTAAATTTCATTGTTGTTTAAGCCACCAAGTTTTGAATATTCACCAATAAATAACCAGTAAACACAATTAGATAGCTACATTACTTGCTAATATCCTTATCACCCCATTTTATAAAGAACTTATTAAAACATTTACATATCCAGTAATCTAACAACTCATGCTAAAGATTGAAGATAGCTCATAGGCCTGTGTTCATCTACTTTTGCATTCACAATACCTTTTTGTTATTCCCCCAGCTAAATGGCTAAGCTTCTTTCTAAATACTATTTATTTATATTTTTATATATTTTTTTAAGACAGAGGGGGCAGTTAGAGAGAGAATCCTGAGTAGGCACCATGCCCAGTGCAGAGCCCAATGTGGGAATCTATCTCACAACCCATGTGGAGGCCAAGAAAAACAAGGCTATACCCACCTCGAGTCTAGCCATGACGTAAGTGCAGCCATCTTGATGTTCCAGATTATCACAAAATATTTCTTGGGTTCTGACCTACTCAGGTTAGCACTTTAAACAGTCCTTCTCTCCTTTAATGATTGATTTAAACCCCTGGACTGGAAAAGGTTTTTTTTTCAAATAGCAAAAAAACCTTATCTGAGCTTTATTTTCTTTTTGTTACACTAATCACGTTTTGCTATTTTCTCCCATGTCTCCTCACCTGACTTCAACTCCTTCAATGTCATAACTTCCACAGATGATCCTTTCCACTTGGGAAGATCACTGGAGCAGCCTCCCCTGGACTCAGCTGCCTTTGTCTTTCCTAACTCCCCTACACATTCCCCAACTGACCCAAGTCGGTAGGGACAACTCTACGCCCCTATTCAGCAGGAAGAAGTTACAGAAGATGAGACCTCTCACCCTCTACAAACTTTAAGATTTAAGGGTCAAAATTGTTCAGGGGGCAATGATGTGGGAAACAGAGCCTGAAGAAAATCATTAAAATTCCTTACCTACTGACAAGCCCTCGAAACAGAGTGGCTCTCCCCTGGGGACTCAACTGCCCTCACGTGGAGGTTTTGCTAAGGACAATCCTAGCCTGACGGGCCCCCTATTCCAACAGTTTTAACCAGGATCCTGTAATTCTACTTTAATAATTCCTTTAGGAAACTTTATCTCTAAACCTCCAAGATAGTGTCAGCAATCATTCCCAAGCATATGATCCACTGGTAGACATCTAAAGGGTCTCAGGAGAAGACTTTTACTACTGGTAATAAAAAACCTTTCTCCCAACAATAGCTAGCCCCTCAGGGCCCTGGAGACCTTGCTTCCAAAATTCCTTAGAGACTTACATCATCCCTTATCCCCTTTGTCCTCACCCACCACTGAGTCCACCCCTCCTCAGCCTTTAAAAACTCTGACTGTAATCTGGTTCAGAGTCCAAGTCCCTGTTCCGCTATGTCGGGTATACTTGGGCCCAAGCTTAAGCTTGTCGAATAAACCCTCCTGTGATTGCATCGGTGTTAGCTCCTTGGTGGTCTCTTGGACACGAAAATTTGGGCACTACACCCGGAGATCCTGACCTGAGCCAAAATAAAAAGTTGGATGCTTAACAGGTTGACCGAGCCAGATCCCTCTAACCACTATATTTTTTGAAAAAGAGCATTTTAGCAATAATATTACTCAACAAGTAAGTGGGAAAATGTTTTGATTTTTTTTTTTTTCCCTCTGGGTCATCTATTGTTTCAACAAATTTTATTGAGACCTATTATGTGCCAATCACTTTTCTAGGAGCTTAGTATATATCAGTCAGCAGAAGAGACCCCCCCAAAAAAAAAAAAAATCCCTGCTCCCATGGAACTTACATCTCAGTATAGGTAGTAATTGTTCATTATGTAAAGATGCATTGAGGACATGCTACTACACATAGAAAATATGTATATGGCCTAGACCCTGCCTTCGCTTAAGCTATCATGTACCTTCCACATGAATGCATTATTGTGAATTCAACAGTCTTCAAAAGTGAACTTTTAAACAACTTTTGTGTCAATTAAAATGTATATTACAGTGACAAAATAAATTAAGACAGTAATTTTGCCAGTCTCCCATCTTTGGATTATTCATACACATGCAATAAGAATGTTTGAGTTCTTCAGTTCATTCTCTCTGTCAGCCTGTCACATTTTCATGTCAACTCTGTTCATTAGGGACATTCTACCCAGGGGGCTTTTTATCTTTTGTTTCATTTAGTAAAGAGTGAGAATGTCACAAGGCATGTGAGCCGTTTTTGCATAACAGCTTCCTGATATACCAGTACGCATACAATAAGAAGGGAGAGAGGATAGCTATTTTTTTTAAGCTGAAGATGATACTGTCTATCATTTTTATAGCATTTATATTAAACCTGTATATTTGTGGATTTATCAGTGATCTGTAAAATATACTGTAAACATAAAATGATAAATGCAGATTTACAAATATAACGTACAATGGCAGTGTAATTAGTAACAGTTGTTAGTGATAACAGATGTTCATAGATTTAAAATTTTCATTCTTTTTAAAAAAGTTTATAGACCAGTAGTTACTTAGGTTCAGATTCATCAGTTTACAGATGAGAAACCACTCAAGAAATTTTAGTCAAAATTAGCTGTTGCCAGAAAAGTGACAAAATTCCTAGCCTGTGACTCAGCCTATGGTCTTTGTCAACACACTGAGGTTTTACCTCATTATTATGTATAGAAAGAAGCAGAGAAATAGTCATTTCACAAGTGCTTAATTTTTCATCTTACAGAAAGTAACTTCAAACTTTAATGTCTTACATTCTCAATTATTTGTTAGGCCAATGTGAATTGTTTGTTATTTTTATTTTTATTTTTATTTTAAAATGGAGTTAACTGGAGAAAATGGCATTACAGGAAGTTTTTAAGATAGAGAAAAATCTATAAAATCACTGAACCAAAAAAATTGCATTTACTTCTAGTTTTTAAGGTAATTGTACTATAGCAAACATGCAATTATGTGTATTACTTAATACTTACTTAATATTAATTAAGTATTAACTTAACAGTTAATACTTAATATTACTTAATATACCATAGGTTGCTTAATTTTTGTATTACAAACACTATTGCAAGTAATATTTTGTGTATTGGGCTTTGTATATTTATAATTATCTTTCTTTCATTATAATTAATTTTTGAGGAACATTAATAAGCTAAGAGATATGGACATATATGCTCTTGATACAAATTTCTATGCCATTTGCCCAAAAGGCATGGTGCTAATTCTCCATGCTGTTAGCAATGGAACACCCCTGAAGGTAAATAAATCTTTTTTCTGTTTTTTCCCCTCACTATTTCTCCATCACTAAGTCCACAGACTAGTACAAAGTAAACACCTAAAAGTTATTGCTAAATGGATAAATAAATATAAACGTACCAACTTCTATTCCACCCAAATGTTTACACTACTGCTTTGGACATTACTCTTGTAAAATATTTGGGTTTAATTAGCCATTTATATAAATTTTAGTGTTTTTATTTATAATCAGTACAGATCCTAACTTTCCAGTCACTAAGTGAGTATCTGCTCATGTGTATTTCCAGAACTTTTTAACTATTTGCACACTGTGAAAACAATCCAGTCATACTCTAGAGTCTCTGGGGTAAGATGAAAACTCAATACCCATAAATTGGGAAAGAACTGGGCTTGTCAAGTAATAGGAAGTGTACTGAATTCCCTGTTTCTTGTTGTCATCTTTAAGGTTTTGAAAATCATGATAAATTCAGGGTGCCAATTGTTAGAATGACCATATAATTTGTGAACTGAAGCACTTTTGATGAAAAGGGGTTGTTTTTCATAAATAGGCTGGAACAGCAAGCATAAACTGAGAATCTTCTATAAAAGTCAGAATGCAGTCTCTCTGATAATGGACATAATAAAAACTTTATTCTAAAGTTAGTTTTGTCTCTAAACTTCCACCCACATCATTAAGCAAGGGTATTCTTCTAAAAGAAAGGTGCTGGGGAAAGAAAGTCCATTCAAGCTGTGTTGTTAGAGTTCTTGTAGATGGATAAAGATCCATATCACAAGGGCATTAGAGGAGAGGAAATTCAAAAACAGGGACAACAAGGTAAACTAGAAATGGCCTTGAGATTTCCCCAGACCTGTAACCCAGTATGGGTGCTGTTAGCAAAACTGGGCAATTGGAACTGCTCAGAAAGTATTAGAACTACCATGGAATTGTTCAGGCAAGAGTCAGGAGGGAGATAAAAGAAGTCTTTTGTGGAAGGTGGAACCACATGGAGATAGAGCCACTGCCAATGGCACATCTCTGAGGCAGAGGTGGGAGTGGGACTTACCCGTGGCTTCTCCCATCCCCCTGCTCTCTGGAACTAACTAAGAGATTAGTTCCCAAAGGAGCCTGGGGATTATATTTTGCAGAGTCAGCCCTACCCCTCCACCCCACACCTCCATACCCCCCTCTGTGATATCAGACAGAAAAGTGCAAGGGAGGAGGGTGGATCTGAAATGGACTAGGAAAATGGTCACCACACCTAACATAATTAGCATAAAAAGGGAATGAAAAGCAACATAGGAGCCCAGCTGGCTCATTAGTGGGTTGCACTGTTCAGATCTGAGGTACTGCAGGACACAATGTGATTTTTCATGTGAGCTACAGTCATTTATTAGTCATTACAGGATTCCTTGGGAACTTAGAACCAGGCAATAGGCACTGATCTGAAGGGCTCTGGAAGATACAATGTAATTAGTCAAGGGCATAGGGCAGTGCAATTCTGATTTTTTTGTTGTTCATTAGAACTTGTAAGACTTGTGGGTAAAATAAATAAATAAATAAATAACCTAAGATGTGTTTTACTCTTGGCTTAAAATTTTGCTTTTGCAACATGGGGGCTTAAGTGGGTAGGAGAAGAATCAATGAAACAAGATGGGATTGGGAGGGAGACAAACCATAAGTGACTCTTAATCTCACAAAACAAACTGAGGGTTGCTGGGAGGAGGGGGGTTGGGAGAAGGGGGTGGGATTATGGACATTGGGGAGGGTATGTGCTTTGGTGAGTGCTGTGAAGTGTGTAAACCTGGTGATTCACAGACCTGTACCCCTGGGGATAAAAATATATGTTTATAAAAAATAAAAAATTAAAAAAAAATTTTGTTTTTGTCTCTTACATTGAGAGATAAGTAGGAGAAAAGTCAATAAAGAAGTAGAGTTCATTGGAATTAAAAATCTTGATGCATATTACTAATTAGTAATTAGAGTGATGTTCTCTTTCTTTATACTTCAGAAGTACATGGAGTGTGTATCTATCACTTGAGAGGACATGCTGCTTTTGTCTTACCCTCAGTGTCTATAGTTTAGATTTTGATTTAATACCTTTTGACTCCTCATAATTTGCATGGGCATCAACTTAGTCCGTATACTATTCAGACTATGAGATTTTCTGAAGCAACAAGAATCAAGAATTTTTCCACATCAATTGGAGAAAATCTCCTTTTCTGAGAAGGAAAATAACTGCTGGCTAAAGTCTAATTAGAATTCTAAATTATGGGCTTCAAAATTCTTAATCACTAGGATTCTCTCTGCTTAGTTGATCTCATTTTCTGTAACATTTAAAGTCAAACACTGTGCTCCACAAAAGCGAATATATTCATTTTCACCCACGCAAAGCTCTGCAGACTCAACCTCAAATCCTGGTCTCCTAATTTCACAGTCTAATGCTGACTCATTGCTTTCCACAAGTTGACTTTTAGAAATTTTTGTTTTTTTATTTTATAATTCATCTTCACCATGATGACTTATCTAACTGTAGATAGAATAATCATGAGATTTTATTATCCAAATTGATACACTTTTAAGAGTAGGATGTTATTTGTAATTACACCACGAATAGGCAACATCCACAACTGTCCCTGGCAAACCCAGATATACGGTTCACCCTAACTGTAGCCCTAATCATTCTGTAAGCCTCTGAGCATCATAAACACATTTAAATAAATACATATATTCTTTTATACATATATTCTTTATACATATATTTATACATATATTCTTTTACTCTTTTCCTCCCCCATATTTTTCCACCGGTTATTTATTTTAATTTTGATCTTGCTCAAGATCCAAGGAAAATATTATTTCTGTATGTAAATGTATGAATTTTCCTGAACTTTTACCTGAGAACTACTTGTTAGTTTGTTCTTTTGGTGACTATTGAGTACTATTGTGTATATTAGCTTTCGTTTATGGTTCTCATTGCCTTGTCTATTCTCAACTGATAGGTTTGGAGAAATGGAAGACTTGTGGTAGCTTCTGGGTAAAGATGGGACACCGTTTTGTCATTTTAGGGACTTGGAGACTACAGGTGAGGACTGACCAAAAAAAGTAAGCTCAACCCTATTGGCCAGAAAAGCCCATCAGATACTGTAAGCAAGTT
Organism: Mustela nivalis; assembly: GCF_964662115.1. Taxonomy (NCBI): domain Eukaryota; kingdom Metazoa; phylum Chordata; class Mammalia; order Carnivora; family Mustelidae; genus Mustela; species Mustela nivalis. Next base: position 59,708,090 of record NC_139033.1, read on the forward strand.
GTTACGATGAGAAAATTCAGCTCAGGGGAAGGAGAAGAAGCAGGAGGCTGTTCTATGTGGCTGTGCCTCAGGAACAAGATTCCAGGAAACCTGGTATGAACACTAGCATCGCTGGTGTGAGGCTGTTGTGCACCTTGCTATTTTTACTACAGGACGTGTGCAAGTAACTTTTAAACCACAACTCCTAATCCTAAAATTCACCCTGCAGCTTGCTAGTGCATGCATGCTTCTAACCTACTCTAGCAATGATTATTCTGGCTAGTATGGAAGGTCCCTAAACCTGTAACCAGAAAGTCTGCCTGAGATTTTCTGAATTTAGAACTGATTTGACAATATTTACCTGTATGTTCTTGAAATGTCTCGTAAGTATTTAGGGAATATTTGGGGCTTTTCATGGATAAATAAATTGCTCCTGTTACAAGGAAAACCTTTTGATAATTCACCAATAAAAACAGACATGAATTTTTTAATTGTTTTCAAAATTGTTTAAGAAGTTTTTACTGTGGAGCTGCCATCTTGCATCCCTGCAAGTGTACACCTAATCTCTCTCAGCTGGTTCCCTTGAGACCCACCTAGCCCTGACGCTAGTCCCCGTCATACGCATTTCTGCTCCAGCAAGTTGAGAGGAAGTCTCATAAACTAGGAGAAACTCGCCAAACTGCAAGCACACACGAGCATTGGTGGGAAAGGAACTGTTTGCCAAAAGAAGGTGGTTCATAGAATGGCTACAGAAGATGACAAAAAAACCTCAGTTCTTTTTTTTTTTTTTTAAGATTTTACTTATTTGAGAGAGAGAGAGAGAAGAGAGCACAAACTGGGAGTGGAGTTAGAGGGAGAGAGAGAAGCAGGTTCCCAGCTGTCCAGGGAACCACACGTGGGGCTTGATCTGAGCACCCTGAGATCATGACCTGAGCTGAAGGCAGAGGCTTAACCCACTGAGCCACCCAGCCCAAAACATCCGTTCTTCTTGAAGAAGTTAGGGGCAAACAATATCTCTGGTACTGAAGAAGGGGATATGTTCACAAACCAAGAAACTGTGATCTATTTTCACAACCGTAAAGGTCAGGCATCCCTGGCAGTGAACACTTTCATCATTCCAGGCCACGCTGACACAGAGCAGTGGAAGGAAATGCCACCCAGTATCTTAAGCCAACTTGATACAGACAGTTTGACTAATTTAAGAAGAATGGCTGAAGCTCTGCCACACAGTCTGTGGATGAGGCCCCACTTGCTATTGCAGAGGATGATGATGATGAAGTTTCAGATTTCGTGGAGAATCTGGATGAAGCTTCCAAGAATGAAGTAAACCGAATTGAATCAGCTTCTGAAAAAAACAAAACTTGAAGAAGTTACTGGGAGCTGCTTTTTCATTTATGACTGCTTTTAAAAATTTCATTCACGGATCCGATAAAACCTAGATTTCTAATATTTTTAAGCCCAAGCCCCTTGGACATTGCAGCTCTTTCCAGTTTTTGCTTATACACAATTCATTCTTTGCAGCTAGTTAAGCTGATGAAGCCTGGGAGTAAAGTTTGAAGTAAGGTTAATAAAATTCTTTGCCTAGTTAAAAAAAAAAAAAAAAGTTTTAACTTTGTCTTATAGTGGATATAAAAAGAAGAAGGAAAAGGTTGGATTTGTTGCTTTCGTTGTTTGTTAATGTGTCAATAAAAGAGTGAGTTTTTAACTCCCCTGCTCTCTTCTTTTATCAAATATCCTGTTTATGTCTGGTGGAAGAGATGACCTAAAACCTGAAAAGCACTCACCACCAACAAAATGGTCCAGGAATCGGGAGTAAAAGGAGAGTTCGGAGAGATAATTTAGATTTTCCAATTCATTTTATACCTTCTGTGTTTAAATTAATTTTAATTTAATTTGAAATGGAAACTTTTAATGTAATTAGTTAAAATTAATTAACTTTAATTTAAAATTTAAATTTCTATCAATGGCTCTTATTGAACTAGAAATTTATAGCCCAATATTAGATCATTTACAAATGTCACATTCCTCAATATTTACATACATATGTACACACATATACACACATACTTATATAATATGCATATATAGATACTTATGGCCCCTTCTTGTACTTACCACATAAACTTGTATATTCCTAAGGGTCTGTAACTGCATTGTATTTTCATCTTTCCTTACTGTCCCCCAAATGTCTTCAACAATCATAGTCATACGACAGGTGTTCAAAAAGTAATTGCTTAGTAAAGAAATACTTTACTTATAAAAAATGTTTTCGAAAAGACCATGACTTCCATAAGGAAGAAAATATAGTACAGAGTTATTGTTTTTTTTTTTCTTTTCTAAATCAACTTGAACAATAACAAATGAAAAGGATATCAGAATCATCTTCCAATATCAGAACTGTGCTGTAACAATTAAATATCAACAACCAATGAAAGATTAGAGAATTCGTTCTAGAATCAGAGAGATGATTTAAGGGTTAAAAATAAGATCAACATCAAAAAGCAATATCTGGCTCATTCTTGTCCCTATGTGATGAAAAGTTATCCTTTACAAACTTGTTGTCAAAGCAGTATACAGATGGGATGGAGGGGACTGTTCCCTGTTTCCCTGCAAGCCTCAGAGATAAGTCTGTTTTCAGACTGGTTCTCTGCTGGTGAAAAATACGGAGTAGAGCTGGTAACCAACGCAGTGGATACAAAGATATAACTGATCCTTGACCCGTTTTGTAGGATGTCTGGCCTGAGAAAGATTATTATTTTGAAATTGTAGCATATTATTCTTCATCAAGGCCAAGAAAGAATAAGGAAAAATGTCCTGTCACTATGCTAGGTTTCATGTATACATAAAAGTCTTTTGGAGATAAAACAGTGAGTGAATTTCTTTGGAAGCCTTCTTAAAAACTTAAAAAATTTCTTCTGGTAGAAGTAAGTGCAGTCTTGCCTAAAGACTGAAGAATAGCTGATCTTTAATTCACTTCAACCACCCTTCTTCATGAATCCCCCAGATACTTGTATAGATTATGCATAATGTGGTGTGGTCCTTTTAATTTTGTACTTATGTATAAAATCCATTCATTAAAAATAAAGGACAAGTAAGACCTGTTATTTTGTTTTTGCTTTAAAAAAAAAACAGCATTCACTAATATGTAGTATTTAAGAAATGAAGCAGATGAACATGGGGAAAAAAGAAGAAGCAAACCATAAAACAGACTCTTAACTATAGAGAACTGAGGGCTGCTGGTGGAGAGGTGGGTGGGGGGATGTGCTAAGTGGGTGATGGGCATTAAGGCAGGCACTTGTTGGGATAAGCACTGAGTGTTACATGTAAGTGATGAATCACTAAATTCTACTATTGAAACTAATATTACACTATATGTTAACTAACTAGAATTTAAATTAAAAAAAAGAAACAAAAATAACAGCAGACTGGTAAGAGGAAAAGAAACTTGACCCAATACAAAATTAAGTTAAAATCTATTCTGCAAAGGTGCACGAATGACATACAAAAAAAAAAAAACCCTGAAATAGTTTCACTTTTTTTTTCAATCATTAATGAATATATCTGTACCTTTAATATGTCTCGAGGCTGATAAACACAGCTGTCCATGATGAGAAAGCAGATTACATCATGTTACTCTTTTAATGAGAAATCAGAATTAAGTCGAATCTGGAGAAGAAATTTGGATTTGCCTTGAGAATTTCAAGCTGATCTCCCCTGGGGGGAATGATGGAGCATTAAGAGATTTTAATTTGAAATGAGGTTATGGGGTTGTAAATTGCTGACAGATATTTAGTAAATGATTTAGTGTTTGTGTTTATATTCTAGCTTAGGAAAGATTTTGACTCTTTCAGCAAACTGAAGAAATGTCTTCAAAACACATTTAGCTAATCAAAATGAAGTGTCCAAAAAATGGGGAAGAATGAGCAACTAAATCAATGTATTTGAATTATACATTAAAATTCAACAATAAACTTTCATTCTCTGAACAAGCCTCAGTCTCTATTAAGTATTTTAATGCCACACAATGAATGTATTAGTATCAATTAAAGATCAATTAATTAGTATCATTTAAGGATCAATTAAAGATGTAGTACCACAATTAATTTATTAGTATCAATTAAAGATTTAGTGGTAATATCCTTGAGCAAGGGTTATAACTTACAATATCAGGTGTATTAAAAATACCTCTATACCTGTCCATGTTTCTCAAAGAGATCATAATTATACAAAATCCAAGAAGATTTCTTTTTTGGTGATTTATCACATACTATTTCTGAAAACATTCAGAAAGCAAAGCCTACGTGGGTAAGATATTGTGTTTATTCTGCACCCACCAGGAGTGAGCAGCATAACTCATGTCCAACTAGCTCTGTAAAAAGGTAGCCCCGTGGGGAAGATGGATAAGACCAAGATTGATACCACCACTTACTTCCTTTTTCCTTTTGAAAGTTTTATTTTCAATGTGACACCTACTATCATACACAGTCCCTTTCTCTTCGTTTGACAAACTCACACAGCTTGCAAAAAGTGATTCAGCCTTCATTAGAGGAATGCCACCCAAAGGGTGTCTTTCAAAAGCTTTGTGTTTTTCAGCTGGAGACAAGACTGAATGCATCATAGTTTCTATGGCCCTACAATTTCTAGTCCAAGATAGACACCACTGTCATTACAGATATTGCAGGAAAATGTGCTATTTCTTACTGAGCTGCCTTGTGGACCAGTGTCACTGGGGAAATATCACAGCCTGGGGTATGGGAGGCTGTCGTCTTTTATATGCAGGCACATCATAACCAGCTTTATGCTCAGGAGGCTAGGAAGGAATACACTGCTTCCCACCTAGCCAAGGTTCTCCTTTTTATTTCATCTGTTGGAAAAAGTGGCTTACCATTTCCCTTTTTATGTCCATTTCTAATTTGGAATAATCCTTTTTCTCTCAAATTTTGAAACCTGACGCCCTGATGGGGTTTGTGTCTTTCCCCTTTGCTTCTTCACATACATTTTCTTCTGCCCTAAAACCTGTGCAATTAACTCCTGTCACCTTAAAAGCCTTTCTTACAGCACATTGCCCCAGCTGTTGAAGCATATGTAATTACATCCTACCCTACCTGTCCTGGGGCATGCTAGTTTCATACAATTTTCATATCACCCTTTTTCATTATTCAAGCAGAGTGAAATTTTAAGGACAGTGTGATTAGGCTGAAATTGGAACTATTCAGGGTTTGGCATTGTGTGAAAAAGCAGGCTCTTTTCTTTCCTACACTGAACTAAAAAGCTATTGTTAAAAAAAAAAAAAATGGTTCAATCAGCTTGGCACACACACTGGTCATACATTCAGACCATCACAGTTAAGACTTTCCATGGAGTCATATTAACATTCATTAGTATTTTCATGACTGCATAGGAGTTTAATCTGAGGGAAACGGCTTTAATGATTAAGGATTTTATGGATTTATATTGATTCGGTCCCAATTTTGACAATGAGAACCACGAAAGACACATTGAAGTAATGTGAACAATACAAGCAAAGTACTTATGCAAAGTAGGCCAGTGAGATACTTAAAGAATATTGAACATTACTTAAAATGTTCATTGTACAAAAAAAGAGAAAAAGGAATAGAAAGATCAAATAGTTGTTCTCTCTTTACATTACATCTAAACAAAAGCCTCTAAAGCAGACATAAACATAGTAAATGAAGTCAATCCATTAAAAATTAACACCAATTTTCCTAACTTCCTGGCTTCCCAGCCCCATAGTTTTCTTATTTATTTATCTATCTATCTATCTATCTATTTATTTATTTATTTTCATTTATTTATTTTCAGCATAACAGTATCATTATTTTTCACCACACCCAGTGCTCCATGCAATCCGTGCCCTCTATAATACCCACCACCTGGTATCCTGACCTCCCACCCCCCTGCCACGTCAAACCCCTCAGATTGTTTTTCAGAGTCCATAGTCTCTCATGATTCACCTCCCCTTCCAATTTACCCCAACCCCTTCTCTCTAACTCCCCATGTCTTCCATACTTTTTTGTTATGCTCCACAAATAAGTGAAACCATTGACTCTCTCTGCTTGACTGATTTCACTCAGCATAATCTCTTCCAGTCCCATCCATGTTGCTACAAAAGTTGGGTATTCGTCCTTTCTGATGGAGGCATCATACTCCATAGTGTATATGGACCACATCTTCCTTATCCATTCATCCGTTGAAGGGCATCTTGGTTCTTTCCACAGTTTGGCGACCGTGGCCATTGCTGCTATAAACATTGGGGTACGGATGGCCCTTTTTTTCATTACATCTGTATCTTTCCCCATAGTTTTCTAAGATAGACTGTGGCTTGATGTAATCAATTGACTTTATTCTTATTTGAAGGAAGAAAGTTTAATCGATATAACTTTACAGAGTACTTCAGTTACATAGGATTATGGATATAAAATTTCTGGAAGCTGAAATTTAATTTTAAGTATAAAACTTTGCATCGTTGAGTTACTTTCTAGGACTCTGGGAAAATGATTCTGGGTTTTGTTGATATAGTGTACTGATCATAGGTCTCAATGTTTTCTTCTTTTTATTAAAAATTTTTTAAAATTTAAATTCAAGTTAGTAAGTATATAGTGTAGTGTCTGGTTTAAGAAGTAGAATTTAGTGGTTCATCACTTACGTATAACAGCCAGTGCTCATCCCAAGTGCGTTCCTTAATGCCCATTACTCATTTACTGCATTCCCCCATCCTCTTACCTTCCCGCAACCCTCAGTTTGCTCTATGTAATTAGGAGTCTCTTATGGTTTGCCTTTGTCTGTTTTTAATCTTACTTAATTTTTTCTTCCTCTCCCCTATGTTCATCTATTTTGCTTCTCAAATTCGACTTGAGTGAAATCATATATTTGTCTTTCTCTGACCATCTTATTTCACTTAGCAAATGCCAAGATTTCATTCCCTTTGATGGCTGAGTAATAGTCCACTGTATATTTATACCATATCTTCTTTTTTTTTTTTTTTTTTTTTTTTTTTTTTTATTCATATTTTTTTTTATTTTTTAATTTATTTTTTATTTTCAGCATAACAGTATTCATTATTTTTCACCACACCCAGTGCTCCATGCAATTCGTGCCCTTTATAATACCCACCACCTAGTACCCCAACCTCCCACCCCCCACCCCTTCAAAACCCTCAGATTGTTTTTCAGAGTCCATAGTCTCTCATGGTTCACCTCCCCTTCCAATTTCCCCCAACTCCCTTCTCCTCTCTAACTCCCCATGTCCTCCATGCTATTTGTTATGCTCCACAAATAAGTGAAACCATATGATAATTGACTCTCTCTGCTTGACTTATTTCACTCAGCATAATAATCTCTTCCAGTCCCGTCCATGTTGCTACAAAAGTTGGGTATTTGTCCTTTCTTTTTTTTTTTTTTTTTTTTTTTATAAACATATATTTTTATCCCCAGGGGTACAGGTCTGTGAATCACCAGGTTTACACACTTCACAGCACTCACCAAAGCACATACCCTCCCCAATGTCCATAATCCCACCCCCTTCTCCCAAACCCCCTCCCCCCAGCAACCCTCAGTTTGTTTTGTGAGATTAAGAGTCACTTATGGTTTGTCTCCCTCCCAATCCCATCTTGTTTCATTTATTCTTCTCCTACCCACTTAAGCCTCCATGTTGCATCACCACTTCCTCATATCAGGGAGATCATATGATAGTTGTCTTTCTCTGCTTGACTTATTTCGCTAAGCATGATACGCTCTAGTTCCATCCATGTTGTCGCAAATGGCAAGATTTCATTTCTTTTGATGGCTGCATAGTATTCCATTGTGTATATATACCACATCTTCTTGATCCATTCATCTGTTGATGGACATCTAGGTTCTTTCCATAGTTTGGCTATTGTGGACATTGCTGCTATAAACATTCGGGTGCATGTGCCCCTTTGGATCACTACATTTGTATCTTTAGGGTAAATACCCAATAGTGCAATTGCTGGGTCATAGGGCAGTTCTATTTTCAACATTCTGAGGAACCTCCATGCTGTTTTCCAGAGTGGCTGCACCAGCTTGCATTCCCACCAACAGTGTAGGAGGGTTCCCCTTTCTCCACATCCTCGCCAGCATCTCTCATTTCCTGACTTATTGATTTTAGCCATTCTGACTGGTGTGAGGTGATATCTCATTGTGGTTTTGATTTGTATTTCCCTGATGCCGAGTGATATGGAGCACTTTTTCATGTGTCTGTTGGCCATCTGGATGTCTTCTTTGCAGAAATGTCTGTTCATGTCCTCTGCCCATTTCTTGATTGGATTATTTGTTCTTTGGGTGTTGAGTTTGCTAAGTTCTTTATAGATTCTGGACACTAGTCCTTTATCTGATATGTCGTTTGCAAATATCTTCTCCCATTCTGTCAGTTGTCTTTTGATTTTGTTAACTGTTTCCTTTGCTGTGCAAAAGCTTTTGATCTTGATGAAATCCCAATAGTTCATTTTTTCCCTTGCTTCCCTTGCCTTTTGCGTTGTTCCTAGGAAGATGTTGCTGCGGCAGAGTTCGAAGAGGTTGCTGCCTGTGTTCTCCTCAAGGATTTTGATGGATTCCTTTCGCACATTGAGGTCCTTCATCCATTTTGAGTCTATTTTTGTGTGTGGTGTAAGGAAATGGTCCAATTTCATTTTTCTGCATGTGGCTGTCCAATTTTCCCAGCACCATTTATTGAAGAGGCTGTCTTTTTTCCATTGGACATTCTTTCCTGCTTTGTCGAAGATGAGTTGACCATAGATTTGAGGGTCTATTTCTGGGCTCTCTATTCTGTTCCATTGATCTATGTGTCTGTTTTTGTGCCAGTACCATGCTGTCTTGATGATGACAGCTTTGTAATAGAGCTTGAAGTCCGGAATTGTGATGCCACCAACGTTGGCTTTCTTTTTCAATATCCCTTTGGCTATTCGAGGTCTTTTCTGGTTCCATATAAATTTTAGCATTATTTGTTCCATTTCTTTGAAAAAGATGGATGGTACTTTGATAGGAATTGCATTAAATGTGTAGATTGCTTTAGGTAGCATAGACATTTTCACAATATTTATTCTTCCAATCCAGGAGCATGGAACATTTTTCCATTTCTTTGTGTCTTCCTCAATTTCTTTCATGAGTACTTTATAGTTTTCTGAGTATAGATTCTGTGTCTCTTTGGTTAGGTTTATTCCTAGGTATCTTATGGTTTTGGATGCAATTGTAAATGGGATTGACTCCTTAATATCTCTTTCTTCTGTCTTGCTGTTGGTGTAGAGAAATGCAACTGATTTCTGTGCATTGATTTTATATCCTGACACTTTACTGAATTCCTGTATAAGTTCTAGCAGTTTGAGAGTGGAGTCTTTTGGGTTTTCCACATATAGTATCATATCATCTGCGAAGAGTGATAATTTGACTTCTTCTTTGCCAATTTGGATGCCTTTAATTTCCTTTTGTTGTCTGATTGCTGAGGCTAGGACCTCTAGTACTATGTTGAATAGCAGTGGTGATAATGGACATCCCTGCCGTGTTCCTGACCTTAGTGGAAAAGCTTTCAGTTTTTCTCCATTGAGAATGATATTTGCGGTGGGTTTTTCATAGATGGCTTTGATGATATTGAGGTATGTGCCCTCTATCCCTACACTTTGAAGAGTTTTGATCAGGAAGGGATGCTGTACTTTGTCAAATGCTTTTTCAGCATCTATTGAAAGTATCATATGGTTCTTGTTCTTTCTTTTATTGATGTGTTGTATCACATTGACTGATTTGCGGATGTTGAACCAACCTTGCAGCCCTGGAATAAATCCCACTTGGTCGTGGTGAATAATCTTTTTAATGTACTGTTGAATCCTATTGGCTAGTATTTTGTTGAGTATTTTTGCATCTGTGTTCATCAAGGATATCGGTCTATAGCTCTCTTTTTTGGTGGGATCCTTGTCTGGTTTTGGGATCAAGGTGATGCTGGCCTCATAAAATGAGTTTGGAAGTTTTCCTTCCATTTCTATTTTTTGGAACAGTTTTAGGAGAATAGGAATTAGTTCTTCTTTAAATGTTTGGTAGAATTCCCCCGGGAAGCCATCTGGCCCCGGGCTTTTGTTTGTTTGGAGATTTTTAATGACTGTTTCAATCTCCTTACTGGTTATGGGTCTGTTCAGGCTTTCTATTTCTTCCTGGTTCAGTTGTGGTAGTTTATATGTTTCTAGGAATGCATCCATTTCTTCCAGATTGTCAAATTTATTGCCGTAGAGTTGCTCATAGTATGTTCTTATAATAGTTTGTATTTCTTTGGTGTTAGTTGTGATCTCTCCTCTTTCATTCATGATTTTATTTATTTGGGTCCTTTCTCTTTTCTTTTTGATAAGTCGGGCCAGGGGTTTATCAATTTTATTAATTCTTTCAAAGAACCAGCTCCTACTTTTGTTGATTTGTTCTATTGTTTTTTTGGTTTCTATTTCATTGATTTCTGCTTTGATCTTTATGATTTCTCTTCTCCTGCTGGGCTTAGGGTTTCTTTCTTGTTCTTTCTCCAGCTCCTTTAGGTGTAGGGTTAGGTTGTGTACCTGAGACCTTTCTTGTTTCTTGAGAAAGGCTTGTACCGCTATATATTTTCCTCTCAGGACTGCCTTTATTGTGTCCCACAGATTTTGAACCGTTGTATTTTCATTATCATTTGTTTCCATGATTTTTTTCAATTCTTCTTTAATTTCCCGGTTGACCCATTCATTCTTTAGAAGGATACTGTTTAGTCTCCATGTATTTGGGTTCTTTCCAAACTTCCTTTTGTGGTTGAGTTCTAGCTTTAGAGCATTGTGGTCTGAAAATATGCAGGGAATGATCCCAATCTTTTGATACCGGTTGAGTCCTGATTTAGGACCAAGGATGTGATCTATTCTGGAGAATGTTCCATGTGCACTAGAGAAGAATGTGTATTCTGTTGCTTTGGGATGAAATGTTCTGAATATATCTGTGATGTCCATCTGGTCCAGTGTGTTGTTTAAGGCCTTTATTTCCTTGCTCATCTTTTGCTTGGATGACCTGTCCATTTCAGTGAGGGGAGTGTTAAAGTCCCCTACTATTATAGTATTGTTGTTGATGTGTTTCTTTGATTTTGTTATTAATTGGTTTATATAGGTGGCTGCTCCCACGTTGGGGGCATAGATATTTAAAATTGTTAAATCTTCTTGTTGGACAGACCCTTTGAGTATGATATAGTGTCCTTCCCCATCTCTTATTATAGTCTTTGGCTTAAAATCTAATTGATCTGATATAAGGATTGCCACTCCTGCTTTCTTCTGATGTCCATTAGCATGGTAAATTCTTTTCCACCCCCTCACTTTAAATCTGGAGGTGTCTTCGGGCTTAAAATGAGTTTCCTGGAGGCAACATATAGATGGGTTTTGTTTTTTTATCCATTCTGATACCCTGTGTCTTTTGACAGGGGCATTTAGCCCATTCACATTCAGGGTAACTATTGAGAGATATGAATTTAGTGCCATTGTATTGCCTGTAAGGTGACTGTTATTGTATATGGTCTCTGTTCCTTTCTGATCTACCACTTGTAGGCTCTCTCTTTGCTTAGAGGACCCCTTTCAAGATTTCCTGTAGAGCTGGTTTGGTATTTGCAAATTCTTTCAGTTGTTGTTTGTCCTGGAAGCTTTTAATCTCTCCTTCTATTTTCAATGATAGCCTAGCTGGATATAGTATTCTGGGCTGCATGTTTTTCTCGTTTAGTGCTCTAAAAATATCATGCCAGCTCTTTCTGGCCTGCCAGGTCTCTGTGGATAAGTCAGCTGCCAATCTAATATTTTTACCATTGTATGTTACAGACTTCTTTTCCCGGGCTGCTTTCAGGATTTTCTCTTTGTCACTGAGACTTGTAAATTTTACTATTAGGTGACGGGGTGTGGGCCTATTCTTATTGATTTTGAGGGGCGTTCTCTGAACCTCCTGAATTTTGATGCTCGTTCCCTTTGCCATATTGGGGAAATTCTCCCCAATAATTCTCTCCAGTATACCTTCTGCTCCCCTCTCTCTTTCTTCTTCTTCTGGAATCCCAATTATTCTAATGTTGTTTTGTCTTATGGTGTCACTTAATTCTCGAATTCTCCCCTCGTGGTCCAGTAGCTGTTTGTCCCTTTTTTGCTCAGCTTCTTTATTCTCTGTCATTTGGTCTTCTATATCACTAATTCTTTCTTCTGCCTCATTTATCCTAGCAGTGAGAGCCTCCATTTTTGATTGCACCTCATTAATAGCTTTTTTGATTTCAACTTGGTTAGATTTTAGTTCTTTTATTTCTCCAGAAAGGGCTTTTATATCTCTCGAGAGGGTTTCTCTAATATCTTCCATGCCTTTTTCGAGCCCGGCTAGAACCTTGAGAATTGTCATTCTGAACTCTAGATCTGACATATTACCGATGTCTGTATTGATTAGGTCCCTAGCCTTTGGTACTGCCTCTTGTTCTTTTTTTTGCGTTGAATTTTTACGTCTTGTCATTTTGGCCAGATAAGAGTAAATGAAGGGGCAAGTAAAATACTAAAAGGGTGGCAACAACCCCAGGAAAATATGCTTTAACTAAATTAGAAGAGATCCAAAATCGTGAGTGGGGAGAAAGGGGATAAAAAGACGTTCAAAAAGGAAGAAAGAAAAAAAAAGAAAAGAAAAAAAAATTTTTTTAAAAAAAGAAAACACCTGAGAAAAATGTAAAAAAGAAAAAATATATATATTAGATAAACTAGTAAAAAATCGTTAAAAAAGAAAAAGGTAACAGTTAAAAAAAAAAAAATTTTACCCGAAGGCGAGAAGAAAAAGAAAAAAAGAAAAAAAAATGAAAAAGAAAAAATTAAATTAACTGCAAGACTAAAAAAAAAAAAAAAAATCACAGGAAAAAAGCCATGAGTTCCGTGCTTGGCTTTCTCCTCCTCTGGAATTCTGCTGCTCTCCTTGGTATTGAAACCGCACTCCTTGGTAGGTGAACTTGGTCTCGGCTGGATTTCTTGTTGATCTTCTGGGGGAGGGGCCTGTTGTAGTGATTCTCAAGTGTCTTTGCCCCAGGCGGAATTACACCTCCCTTACCCGGGGCCGGGGTGAGTAATCCGCTCGGGTTTGCTTTCAGGAGCTTTTGTTCCCTGAGCGCTTTCCGTAGAGTTCCGGAGGACGGGAACACAAATGGCGGCCTCCTGGTCTCCGGCCCGGAGGAGCCGAGAGCCCAGGGCCCCACTCCTCAGTGCGCCCTCAGAGAACAGCGCCCAGTTACTCCCGTCTGCCTGACCTCCGGCCGCGCTCCGAGCTCACCGAGCCTGCGATCGGTTCAAGGTAACACCGAGCTGTGAGCTTACTGTCGGCTCTGTTTCTGTAGCCGGCTTTCCCGTTCCAATACCCGCAAGCTCTGTGACACTCAGACACCCCCGATCCTTCTGTGACCCTGCGGGACCTGAGGCCACGCTGACCCCGCGTGGGCTTCGCCCCGGTTTAGCCTCTGGACTGATGTCCCTCAGCGGAACAGACTTTTAAAAGTCCTGATTTTGTGCGCGGTTGCTCCGCCGCTTGCCGGGAGCCGGCCCCTCCCCCCGGGGTCTATCTTCCCGTTGCTTTGGATTCACTTCTCCGCCGGTCCTACCTTTCAGAAAGTGGTTGTTTTTCTGTTTCCAGAATTGCTGTTCTTCTTCTCTTCGGTCTGCCGATGGATTTTCAGGTGTTTGCAATCTTTAGATAAGCTATCTAGCTGATCTCCGGCTAGCTGAAGCAGTCTCAGCTTGCTACTTCTCCGCCATCTTGACTCCTCCCCCCTATACCATATCTTCTTTATCCATTCATCAGTTGATGGACATCTGGGCTCCTTCCATAATTTGCATGTTGTTGATAATGCTGCTATAAACATTGGGGTTCAGGTGCCCCTTTGAATCAGCATTTTTAATCCTTTGGATAAATACCTAGTAGTGAAATTGCTGGGTCACAGGGTAATTCTATTTTCACCTTTTTGAGATACCTCCATACTGTTCTCCATAGTGGCTGCAAAAGTTTGCATCCCCACCAACAGTACAAGAAGGTCCCCCTTACTCAGCATCCTCGCCAACATCTGTTGTTTCTTGTGTTGTTAATTTCAGCTATTTTGAGAGGTGTGAGGTGATATTTCATTGTGGTTTTAATTTGTATTTTCCTGACGATGAGTGATGCTAAGTATTTTTTCATGTGTCTATTAGCCATCTGGATATCTTCTTTGGGAAACTGTCTATTCATGTCTTCTGCACATTTCTTAACTGGGTTATTGTTTTTTGGGTGTTGAGTTTAATAAGTTCTTTATAAATTCTGAATATCAGCCCTTTTTCCAATATGTTGTTTGCAAATATATTCTCCTATTCCACTGGTTGTCTTTTAGTTTTCTTGACTGTTTCCTTTGCTGTGTAAAAGCTTTTTATCTTGGTGAGGTCCTAATAGTTCGTTTTGCTTGTTTCCCTTGTCTCTGGAGATGTGTATAGTAAGAAGTTGTTATGGTTAAAATTGGAGGGGTGTTGCCTGTTTTTTCCTCTAGTATTTTGATGTTTTCCTGTCTTACATACAGATCTTTAATCCATTTTGAATTTGTTTTTGTGTATGGTGTAAGAAAGTGGTCCAGTTTCATTCTTCCGCATGTGGCTGTCCAGTTTTCCCAACACAGTTTGTTGAAGAGACTATCCTTTTTCCACAGGATAATCTCTGCCGCTCTGTAGAAGATTAGTTGCCCATAGAGTTAAAGGTTCATTTCTGGGTTCTCCCTTCCGTTCCATTGATCTATGTGTCTGTTTTTGTGCCAGTACCATACTGTCTTGATGATGACAGCGTTATAATATGACTTAAAGTCTGGAATTGTGATGCCTCCAGCTTTGGTTTTCTTTTTTGACATTCCTTTTGTTATCAGTATCTTTCCTGGTTCCATACAAATTTTAGGATTGTTTGTTCTAGTTCTGTGAAAAATGCTGGGGTTAACTTGATCGGGATTGTATTGAATGTATAGTTTACTTTGGGTAGTATAAGCATTTTAACTATATTTGTTCTTCCAACCTTATTTCAGTTTTGGTAGTTTATATGTCTTAAGGAACTTATTCATTTCTTCCAGGTTGCCTAATTTGTTGACTTATAACTGCTCATAATACTTTGTTATAATTGTTTTTATTTATGTGGTACTTGTTGGGAGCTCTCCTCTTTCATATGTGATTTTATTTACTTGGGTCCTTTCTCTTTTCTTATTGATAAATCATTCCAGGTGTTTATCAATTTAGTCAATTCTTTCAAGTGATAAGCCTCTACTTTTGTTCATATGTTTTATTGATTTTTTAAAGAGATTTATTTATTTATTTGAGAGCGAAAGAGAGAGAATATCAGTGAGGGGAGGGGCAGAAGGAGAGGGAAAGAACCCTTAAGCAGATTCCCCACTGAGCATGGAGCCTGACATGGGGCTTGATCCCAGGACCCTGGTGCCCCATAACAGATGTATTCAGAGCATTTCATCCTAAAGCAGCAGAATACACATTCTTTTCAAGTGCATGTGGAACATTCTCCAGAATAGATCACATACTGGCCACAAATCAGGCTTCATCCAATACAAAAAGGTTAAGATCATACCATGTATGGAATGTTTTTTCATTTCTTTGTGCCTTCTTTAATTTCTTTCATAAGTGTTCTGTAGTTTTCAGGGTACAAATCTTTTCCCTCTTTGGTTACGTTTATTCTTAGGTAACTTATGGTTTTTGGTGCAATTGTAAATGGAATTGACCCCTTGATTTCTTCTTCTGCTGCTTCATTATCGGTGTATAGCAGTGCAACCGATTATGATGCATTGCTTATATACCTTTTGATTTTGCTTAATTAATGTATCGGGTCTAGCAATTTTTTCGTAGAGTCTTTGGGTTTTCTATATAAAGTGTCATGTCATCTGTGAAGAGTGGAAGTTTGACTTCTTCCTTGCCAATTTGGATGCCTTTTATTTCTTTTTGTTATTTGGTTGCTAAAGCTAGGACTTCTAGTACTATGTTAAATAGTAGAAAGGGGAGAGTAGACATCCTTGTCTTGTTCCTGACTGCAGAGGAAAAGCTATCAGTTTTTCCCTATTGAGGATGATATTAGCTCTGGGTCTTCTGTATATGGCTTTTATGACATTGAGTTATGTTCCATATATACCTACTTTGTTGAAGTTTTTTTTTTTTTTATCATGAATTGATGCTGTATTTTGTCATGATTTTTCTGCACCACATTGATATGGTTCCTCTCCTTTCTTTTATTAATGTGGTGTATCACATGATTGATTTGTGGATATTGAACCACCCCTGCAGCCCAAGTATAAATCTCACTTGATTGTGGTGAATAACTCTTTTAATGTACTGTTAGATTTGATTTGCTAGTATCTTATTGAGAATTATTGCATTTATGTTCATCAGGGACATTGGCTTGTAATTCCCCTTTTTAGTAGGTCTTAGTCTACTTTTGGAATGAAGGTAATGCTGGCTTCATAAAAACATGACAGTCCAAAACCTGAGCCCAAATCAAGAGTCAGGTGCTCAAATGACTGAGCTTCCCAGGTGCCCCCTGTTCAACTCTATTTTTTAAAAAAAATTATTTCTGTATCATCTACTTCTGCTCTGATCTTAATTATTTCCCTTTTCTGCTGATTTTAGGCTTTATGTGCTGTTTTGTTTTTCTAGTTCCTTTAGGTATAAGGTTAATTTGTATACTGGGGAGTTTTCTTTTGCTTCTTGAGGAAGGCCTGTATGGCTGTGTACTTCCCTTTTATGACCACCTTTTATTCATCCAAGAGGTTTTGGACTGTCGTGTTTTAAATTTCATTTGCTCCCATGTATTTTTTACTAAAGAACATTCATTCTTTAGAAGGATGTTCTTCAGCCACCATGTATTTATGGTCTTTACAAATTTTTTCTTCAGGTTGACTTCTAATTTCAGAGCATTGTGGTCTGAAAATATACATGGTATGATCTTAATCTTTTTGTATTGGATGAAGCCTGATTTGTGACCAGTATGTGATCTATTCTGGAGAATGTTCCATGTGCACTTGAAAAGAATGTGTATTCTGCTGCTTTAGGATGAAATGCTCTGAATACATCTGTTATGGGGAACCTGGGTGGCTTAGTGGGTTAAGCCGCTGCCTTCGGCTCAGGTCATGATCTCAGGGTCCTGGTATCGAGTCCCACATTGGGCTCTCTGCTCAGCAGGGAGCCTGCTTCCCTCTCTCTCTCTGCCTGCCTCTCTGCCTACTTGTGATCTCTCTCTGTCAAATAAATAAATAAAATCCTAAAAAAAATAAATAAGTGAATACATCTGTTATGTATGTATAATAAGTCCATCTGGTCCAGTGTGTCATTCAAAGCCATTGTTTCCTTGTTGATCTGCTTAGATGATTGATCTGTCCATCGATGTGAGTAGGGTTCTAAAATCCTCTAATAATATTGTATTTTTAGTGATGTGTTTCTTTAATTTTGTTATTACTTGATTTATGTGTTTGGCTGTTCCCAAGTTAGGGGCCCTAATATTTATAATCCTTACATCTTCTTGTTGGATAGACCCCTCTAATATGATAGAGTGCCCCTTTTCATCTCTTATTATAGTCTTTAGTTAAAAATCTAGTTTGTCTGATGGAAGTATGGCTACTCTAGCTTTCTTTTGTTGTCCATTAGCAGGATAGATGGTTCTCCGTCCCCTCACTTTCAATCTGGAGGTGTCTCTGGTTCTGAAATGAGTTTCTTACCCACAGCATTTTTAAAAAATCCATTCTTATACCCTATGTCTTTTGATTGGAGCATTTATTCCATTTGCATTCAGAGTAATTATTGATAGATGTGAATTTGATGCCATTGTATTACCTGTAAAATTGTTGTTCCTATAGATTATGTATGTTCCTTTGTAGTCTTTGTTGCTTTTAGTCTCTCTTTCCACTCAAAACTTCCCTTTTAATATTTCTTGCAGAACTGGTTTAACTCCTTTATTTTTGTTTGTCTTGGAAACTCTTTATCTCTTCTCCTATACTAAGTGACGACTTTGCTGGATATATGGTTCTTGGCTGAATATTTTTCCCATCTAGCACTTTGGATATATCATGTCACTTTCTTCTAGCCTGCCACATTACTGTGGACAGGTCTGTTGCTAACCTTATGTGACTACCCTTGTAGAGTAAGGATCTTTTGTCTCTAGCTGCTTTCAGAATTTTCTCTTTATTTTTGTATTTTGCAAGTTTCACTATGATATGTCTTAGTCTTGATCTATTTTTGTTGGTTTTGAGGGGGAATTCTCTGTGCCTCTTGGACTTGAATGCTTGTTTCCTTCCCCAGATTAGGGAAGTTCTCAGGTATAATGTGTTCAAATAAACTTTCTGCTCCTGTTTACCACTCTTCTGGGACTCCCATAACACAAATATTATTGAGCTTTGTGGAATCACTGAGTTCCTTAAATCTATATTTGTGATCTAATAGTTTTCTTTTCCTCTCCTTTTCATATTTTCCATACTGTTATCTTCTGTATCACCTACGTGATCCTCTGCTTATTCCATCCTCATTGTTTTTCCATCCGTCCAGTCAGTTTTGCATCTCAGTGACAGCATTGTTTATTTTGGCCTTACTAGATTTTAGGTCCTTTATCTCTATAGCCAGGGTTTCTCTGGTGTCTCTCATGCTTCTTTCAAACCCATCTAGTATTCTTATGACTGTTGTTCTAAATTCTTCCCTAGATATATTGCTTATATCTGTTTTGAGCAAATTCCAGGCTGTGATTTCTTCTTGATCTTTCTTTTAGGGAGAATTCTTCAGTCTTATCATTATGTCTAGGTTTCTGTCTTTGGTGTGTTATGAAAGCTTGTTATGTTTTCTGCTCCTGAGAGTAATACTATATTAAGAAGGGGTCATACACTGTCCAGGGCCTGGAATTCAGGAAGTGTCTCTGGTGTATGCTGTGTGCACTTGGCTGTTGTGTTTTGGCTACTTTTCTCACAGGTCAGTCTTCTGCAGAGTTCCTCCTTGCTTATAGTGGGGAGTGTTTGGATCTTTAACTGTATGTGTTTTGATTTGTTAAGATAAGATTGTTTTTTTTTTTTTTAAAGCCTGATCTAAGAAAAGAGAAAAGGAAAAGGAGCAAAATGGAAACAAACAGGTGAACAAAAAACTATAAGACTGATTCCAAAGAAAAGGAAGGAAAGAAAAAAAGAAAAGAAAAAAAGAAACATATACAGAAAGGAAATACAAACCAAGAAATGAACAAAAGCTAATATGCCTGATTGCAAAGAAAAAAAAAAATAAAGAAATAAAATAAAATAAAATAATAAGAAGAAGAAAAAGGAGAGCCTAGTTCTATTTCCATCAGAACTGAAGCTGATGTTTGAAGCATTCTATGATCAGTAGACATGTGGAGGGCCTAGGGGCACCAAGCCCTGTGCAGCTGAAAATATGTATAACTTCTGAGTCCCCCAAAACTTAGCTACTGATAGCCTATGTTGATTGATAGCCTTACCAATAACATAAACAGTCGACTTTATGTTATATGTATTATATACTTTATTCTTACAATGAAGCAAGCAAGAGAAGAGAAAACATTATCAATAAATTCATAAGGAAGAGAAAATACATTTATAGTACTGTACTGTATTTATTTTTAAAAATGTCATATAAGTGGACCAGTGCAATTCAAACCCATCTTATAGAAGGCTTAACTATAAAACTAGTTTTCGAATTTTTCTGTGTTATTTTACTGTCATGTTATTCTTTCTTTCTTAATTAGCAAAAATAGCAAAAATCTGACTACTTACAATCCTAGTTACTGATGAAAATTCAAGGTACTTTTAAATGCATGTCATTACAAGGGTGGGTTCCTTCCAAATATGAGTTACAGTCATAAATAATAAAACAAGATCTCCTATTTACCAAGAATAAAATTTTATTATCATGTAAAATTTTGCTTTCTTTTTTGGTTTAACAAATATGAATCTGCCTAAAAGGATAGATTCAAGTGGCAAAAATTAAGAGGTCCAAAAATACCAAATAATGGAAAAGCTACGTGTGAACAGGATCTTTTCCTCAATACTTGGTGTGTAAATTGGTACAAGCAATTTGGAGAAGTGTTTGGCGTTATGTAGTAAGATGGAAGGTGCACATATCCTGTGAGAAATTATGTTACTTGGAAAAACTCTGACATAAGTTTACCAAGGGATATGCTAGGAAAGTTTATAGTAAAATTTCTGTAACAGAATACCAATGGGAAATGACCCCAAAATCTTTTGGCTGAAAAATATATAAATAAACAAGTTGAAGTCTGTTTATAGAATGATATGTAACATAGGTGAAAACAAATTGACAGGAACATGAATAAATACAATTAAACCTCAAAACTTAATATTGACCAAAGAAAGCAAGTCTTAGGAAAATGCATAGCATTATTTTATTTATATAAAGGGAAAAATACTAGACAAAAAAGACTGAATATTTCTTGGATCACATACATATTTGGTCAAAGCGTACAGAAATGCAAGAGAACAATCAGCCTCCAATTCAAGGGTAATAGTTTTGTCTGAGGGAAATATGAAGCAAGAAGGGAACACAAACACATTCAAAGGTAATGATAATGTTTAATTGTTTAAGGTGGGTGATAGGCTTATGAAAGTTCTTATTCCTTAAACTACAGATTATATGTATACATTCTCTTGTGTGTTTGATATATTTTATTTTATTTATTTATTTTTTTAAATTTTATTTGTTTATTTGAAAGAGAGTGAGTGAGCAAAAGAGCATGAGAAGGGGGACGGGAAGAGGGAGAAGGGAGCTCCCTCAGGGCTGGATCCCAGGACCCTGGGTCATGACTGAGCCAGTGAGGCACTCCTGTTAGATATATTTTAAAATGAGAAATAAAATACATTGACAAATCATACTTTTAAAGTTCAACTCAAATATCTCATATCACCTCATCAATTCTGCTTGCATAATCTTTAGGCTGCCTACTATTCTGTAAATCTTTAATAATCTAGCAACTTTTCCTTTAGTTGATATTTGCCCTAACCTGTTTCTTGTTTTTATTTGACAGATCATGTTAGACTATAGAAAGTGGTCATGCTGGGATTAGAAGCAAGGCAGTCAGAATTTCTTACCCTCTATATATAATGCCTTCAAAATGTTTTTCTGATTTT
The DNA here is from genome assembly GCF_964662115.1 of Mustela nivalis. Lineage (NCBI taxonomy): Eukaryota > Metazoa > Chordata > Mammalia > Carnivora > Mustelidae > Mustela > Mustela nivalis. The sequence continues at coordinate 59,729,225 of NC_139033.1, forward strand.
TTGAAGTGGCTCTCAATACTCATTTTATACAGAAAAAAATACATTGACTGTGCCATGTGTGCAGTAAAGATGATTGAAAACAATGTTGCATGGTATGCAAAATTGATTGATGTGTAATGGTATATACCTTTGACTTTTTTTCTGAAGTTTAATAATATTCTGAGTTTCTATAAAAATAAACTTGCTCAAACAAATCAATTGGTTGTTATTTTCACGTCTACTTATTTACATGAATTGTTTCCTCAGTTTAGAGATGTGGGACACATGTATTTTGATTCCTTGCTGTCATAAACTACTCAACATATTTTAACTGACAATTCTAAAAGAATTCAATTTTTTAAATACCTGTGGAACATAACATTCTAAATATTTACTGAATGAAGTGTAATTTGTGAAACTGTTACATTGCAGATCTCAAGAAATAACTCTGTTGATGAAACCCACTGTAGTGTCCAGTCTACTAGAGAATGCAGGTAGACGAATTGGGGGGGTAGGGGAGGTGAGAGAGAAAGATAGAGAAACCCCTTCAGACAAGGGGGTGCAGAGAGTGAGGCAGGTTGATTCAGATCCCATGAGAGGGCAAACAAACCTGATTGAAGACCTTCCTCCATACTGGTCCTTGGAATCCCTACAATGTATTTTGCAGTTCAACTCATTTGCTTTTAGGACTTCAGCAGACAAAATATGTACTAAATAATTTTTTGAAAAATTATTTGAAGTAACTAATATCACTCAAAATACTGTTAGGAGCATATCACTGTCATGGCTGTCCCCTCTGAGGAGAGACAGAATAATTGGAGGAAATTCAACTTTGAAAGAACACTTTACTAAAAAAGATCTCCTCTCTCTCTCTCTCTCTCTCTCTCTCTTTTTGATGTACAAGAAGAGAAATTTGCAGATTCTTTTAGCAGTTAATTGGAACGTTGGAATACATTTTTCACTTGCTTATCTACTTTGGAAACTGCAGTCTTTTTTTTTTTTTTAAATAACATTTTTTTTTTTTTAAACTGATGACTTGATACATTCCAGCACCATTCTGAGCATGTGGTGTGCATTTGGTTATTGTGTCCACAAGCAACCCTTTGATGTAGCTATTAGTAGCCTCATTATATAAAGAAAGCAGGGGACTTTTCCAGAAGCCTCCGGGAGCGCGCGCCTCCTGGCCACGCTGCGCCGGCGTTGGGCACTCGGCGCGCCGCCAGGTCTCTTCCTCTTCCTGAGCTGGTTAGCCATGGCGGCCGTGAAGACTCTGAACCCCAAGGCCGAGGTAGTTCGAGCCCAGGCGGCGCTGGCGGTGAACATCAGCGCGGCCCGGGGCCTGCAGGACGTGCTGAGGACCAACTTGGGGCCTAAAGGCACCATGAAGATGCTGGTTTCGGGAGCTGGAGACATCAAGCTCACTAAAGACGGCAATGTACTGCTTCATGAAATGCAAATTCAGCACCCGACAGCCTCCTTAATAGCCAAAGTAGCAACAGCCCAAGATGACATAACTGGTGATGGTACCACTTCCAATGTCCTAATCATTGGCGAGCTACCGAAGCAGGCGGATCTCTACATTTCTGAAGGTCTTCATCCCAGAATAATAACAGAAGGATTTGAAGCTGCAAAGGAAAAGGCACTTCAGTTTTTGGAACAAGTCAAAGTAAGCAAAGAAATGGACAGGGAAACACTTATAGATGTGGCCAAAACATCTCTGCGTACTAAAGTGCATGCTGAACTTGCTGATGTCTTAACAGAGGCTGTGGTGGACTCCATTTTGGCCATTAAAAAACAGGATGAACCTATCGACCTCTTCATGGTTGAGATCATGGAGATGAAACATAAATCTGAAACTGATACAAGCTTAATCAGAGGTCTTGTTTTGGACCATGGGGCACGGCATCCTGATATGAAAAAAAGAGTAGAAGATGCATACATCCTCACATGCAATGTGTCATTAGAATATGAAAAAACAGAAGTGAATTCTGGCTTTTTTTACAAGAGTGCGGAAGAGAGAGAGAAGCTTGTAAAGGCTGAAAGAAAATTCATTGAAGATAGAGTTAAAAAAATAATAGAATTGAAAAAGAAAGTTTGTGGTGATTCAGATAAAGGATTCGTTGTTATTAATCAAAAGGGAATTGACCCATTTTCCTTAGATGCTCTTGCAAAAGAAGGTATAGTAGCTCTGCGTAGAGCTAAAAGGAGAAATATGGAAAGGCTGACTCTTGCTTGTGGTGGAGTGGCTCTAAATTCCTTTGATGACCTAAGTCCTGATTGTTTGGGACATGCAGGACTTGTCTATGAATACACATTGGGAGAAGAGAAGTTCACTTTTATTGAGAAATGTAACAATCCTCGCTCTGTCACATTATTGATCAAAGGACCAAATAAGCACACACTCACACAAATCAAAGATGCAATAAGAGATGGCTTGAGGGCTGTTAAAAATGCTCTTGATGATGGTTGTGTAGTTCCAGGAGCAGGTGCAGTGGAAGTGGCAATGGCAGAAGCCTTGATTAAGTAAAAGCCCAGTGTAAAAGGCAGGGCCCAGCTGGGAGTTCAAGCATTTGCTGATGCATTGCTCATTATTCCCAAGGTACTTGCTCAGAATTCTGGTTTTGACCTTCAGGAAACACTAGTTAAAGTTCAAGCAGAACATTCAGAATCAGGTCAACTTGTCGGTGTGGACCTGAACACAGGTGAGCCAATGGTAGCAGCCAAAGTAGGCATATGTGATAACTATTGTGTAAAGAAGCAGCTGCTTCACTCCTGCACTGTGATTGCCACCAACATTCTCCTGGTTGATGAGATCATGCGAGCTGGAATGTCTTCTCTAAAAGGTTGAATTTGAAGCTTCCTTCATGTCATCTGAATCATGAAGACTATAGAGTGATCCTAAGAATATAGCGACAATTTTGTCCAAGCTTCAAACAATTTTCAAAAGCATCTTCTTTTCCCATATGAAAAAAGAGAACACTGACACACCTAAATTCTGAAGTTCTGAAATTACAGTATTTTTTTAAATTGCACTGCAGTGTACACCCATCAAGCAGGTCGTTTTTACCCAATGAGAAGGATGTTTGCTTTAGCTAGAGTGATAACAAAAGTCCCATGTTAGTTAAGTATATGTTATCTACCTTGTTATTAAATGTAGCTTGAAAAACAAATTGTAATGGTTTAGTAATTTCTTCTAATGGACGTATTCTCATTTATCCATTGTTACACTTGGAAGTTTTCGCTAATACAAATACTAAAGTAACTTAAAATTTTGAAAGCGTCCCTTTTTAGTAAATTCCTGTGAGTGAAACTATTGGATCTTGAGACTTCTAGTGATTTCCAAGCAGCTGTGCTTAAATATGCTCCCCAGAAGAGCCGTGGTGAACAGAAAGACTGGGGAGCTGAGTGAGCCCAGAGTGTGACGTGGGGGAAAAAGGCCGTCTCACCACTGCTGCCTCCACTCCTTTCAGGCCACGGCTGAGGGGTGGATTCTCCGCGGGTCATGTCTTCACACCCCCGAGCTTGTGCCCTTCCTCCCACGGTTTCGGTACCGTCGGTGTATCTCTGCAGCCCCCGCCCCCAAAGTTGTGTGTTGTGAAGCTTTGTGTTTTGGGGGGCTTGGCAGCTGCCTAAGTACATGCATAATAAATGTTAAGTTGAAACCTTTAAAAAAAAAAAAAAAAAAAAGAAAGCAGGGTCATTGAGTAACTCGCAGGTCCTTACACAGCCCGAGTTTGGATTCGAGCACAGGTCTGCTGGTCTCCAACATTGGTGTTCTTCTTCCATTGTACTATTCTCATCAGCCTCTCAGAATTTTTTAATGTTCTGATTTTCTATGCTGAAGTTAATCTTTTTGCTAAATCAAATTTTTGGGAAGTGTAAGTAATTAATTGAAAACAGAATTCCCATAACTATGCTGTTTTCTTTCTCCATGCTATCTAATTTGTAATTGCTGATATTCTCTCCCATGTCCTCCCATCAACACTTCCTATGCTGATCTGCTTGGTTATCAGTTAGTCTTTGATTCCTTGGTAATCTGATTTTCAACATCACCATTTTATACTGAATAAATGCTATGCAATGTAAGAAGAACTAAGATGCGTCACTTACCTCAGCATAAAAATGATGATCCTGCCTTACTTCCTAATAATATTAAGAAAATTCCTTGTCATTGAAAACCATGCTCATGTAAAGTCATCAATTAACTTCCAGGGAGGAATCCATTTCTCATTTTATCGAGTTTACTGAACGCTTTTTCTGGAATTGACTTCACTGACTTTTTTTTTTTTTTAAGTAAAAAAAAAAAAAAGATGTATCTATTTATTTATCAGAGGAAGAGACTGAGGGAGAGAGAGCATGAACTGGGGGAGAAGCAGGCAGAGGAAGAAACAGGCTCACAGCTGAGCAAGGATCCCTCTGCAGAACTGGATCTCAGGACCCTTAGATCATGACCTGAACTGACCACAGCCGCTTAACCCACTGAGCCATCCAGGCATCCCTATGTTTTGACTTTTATATTTTGTTCTTTGATATCCTTGTTCTTTCCTTCTGGAATGTCCCTTCTTCATCAATTCCAATCCAATTTATTTTTCATTAGATTCTAAGTTTTTCCTGATTTCCCCCCAGGAGAAATTATCTTTGTGCTTCTACTATTACCATTTTTTCTGGGATCATTTATTGTGTTTGCATCTGTGGTGGTTTCTCCCATTGGAAAGGAAGCCTCAAATTATCAGGAGTTATTTCAGAACCATATTTGTTCTTCAACCAAGTCTAGCACAATGAATAGCACATGTGGGTTTTCAAGAAATATTTGCTAAATTTAATCAGGTTTTATTATAGTATTTTGCCAACAATTAGAAACTTGACCAATATAAAATATTTGCTGGGAAAATAAAGAGACTGGACATTATTAATTTGAGTAGCTATTATCCATGTAAGTGTGTTTTTGTCTCTTTAGCTCATGGCCATGAAAATGATACAGGAGGCAATCAAATAGTAATCTAGTTCTATTTCTCATCATTAAAAAACCTATACATGTCTTCAATGAATCAACGTGTTCAAAATTATACTCTTAGAGTGAAATCCATCACATGTAATGTTTTACACTGTCTTGAAAAAAAAAATGCTCTTTGGAGCCATTTAAAATCAAGATAAAATTATGTAAAATGTAAATGATAAAATTTCAAGGATTTTCTTTCTGCCGCATGTATAGCATTTTCTGGGAAGATGTTATTGATTTGCAAAATAAAAACAATAACATTAAATGCAGTATGCTTTAAATTCGTGGTTTAGAGGATTTGGAGATCTGGGGATGAGGTTTCTCTATAGGAGCCTTGAAGTGAGTGTTGATGTTTCAATTAGTGCCAATTCACAGCCTACGAGAGCTGTGGAGAGCTACCATCTGGTGGCCTACTACACACAGAGAAGAGATGAATGTCTCGTGGATATAACTAACTTCCTGACAGATAATTTCTCTGTGAATAAATCCTCAGAGCAATTCAAGTGTATATTTATTTCAGCTTTTTATTGGAATAGATGAGACAGGTGAACAAATATCCATTAAGGAGTTACTGCCTTTTATGGAACTTATGGTGACAAGAAGGCAATATAAAGTTCTCAATCATTCACAGAAGAATTGTGCAGCATGGTTTTAAGACATTGAATAGCACACTTGGACAGAATAAATGTCTGTTGTTCTCTTAGATTAATATTCCAAATATTGAATTTGAAGCCCAAACTCATGTGGATTTATTTGAAAGTTCAGCTATAAAGCTTCTCAAAGTTATAACCCAGCCAACCAGCAAGGCTTTGAGTTAAGAATTTTGTGGTTCACGCTACTTGAGGATGAATATGGAAATATGATATTAGACAGCTTGTTGTCAGTTTCTAAAAATCATTGCACCCACAGAAATTTTATTTGGCCCACCAAATTTGCACTCTTCCATCTCATCTTTCCTAGCATTATATCTGCCTTGCTGTTTCACATCATGAAGCTAAAGTAAGAACATGCAAAAAAAGTGGAGTCCATCTCCTCAAAAATATCGATTTCTTCCAAAATTGAGTTATGTGGGAAAGGAAATGAGAGAATGATTATATTTAATTAAGTTTTCTCAGACTAAATCCTGAATTTTATTAGGCTCACTGAATACTTAGGCTATCAGCATTTGGATTGGCATTTACTTTCCATTTCTCATTCATGCTACCGTTCAATATAGGCTAGTGACAAAATGATGGTTTACTGAGTGTTTATTACATGGCACATCTTCTGCAAAATCATGATATGCATTTATCATTTAATGTTAAAAATCTACCTTTGAGATAATTACTGTCCTCATTTGCGGATAAGGAAACTAGCCCAAAGTCACCAGCTGGGAAGCAGTTGAGGCAAGTTTCAGACTCCATTCCATCCCTTATGTCTGTGCTCATTGACAGAATGATATGTGTCTTAAATGTTTATATGTACAAACTATTATTCTATACTGCCTATTTCCAAAGCTCTTGCATCATATCCAAAACAGTTAACTTATTAGAGTAAATAAAGTGATCATAATTCAATCAGTAATGTTTAAGATCTTTGGATGTTTATATGAAACCATAGAGAAAAAAAGTAGGATTTATTTTAGGAAAAATATACTCTTTCTTTAAAAAAGCACCTTATTGAGGTATGATTAATATACAAAAGACATACATAATTAATGCATCAACTTGATGAGTTTGGAGATAAGTATACACCTGTGAAACCATCATCACAATCTATACCGTGAACATATCTATCATCTCCAAAAGTTTCTTCTCACCCTATTTGTTATTATTATTACTATTATAACATAAAATGTAACATAAGATCTACCTTCTTAGTAAACATTTTAAGTACATAAACAATGTTATTAACCATTGTTGGTGGGCTGTACAGTAGATCTCTAAGACTTACTCATATTTTATTATTGAAACTTTGTGCCCTTTTACTAATAGTGCTCTATCTCCTCCTCCTCCCATCCCTTGGCAACCACTATTCTACTCTCTGCTTCTATGAATTTGGCTATTTTACATTTCTCACAAAAGTAAAGCCTTATAAATTCTTCATAAATAAAAAGTAAATTCTTTATAAATAAAAAGCCTTGCATGTGATGAAATTTTCACAGATGTGTACTTATCTCCAAACTCATCAGATTGTCTAAATTAAATATGGATAGCTTTTAGAATGTAAACCATACTTCAATAAAATGACTAAAGAAAAGACAAATAAAGAACAATTTTTAAAAAGCTTAACAACAAAAGAAATAATAAGTAAAATTAAAAGATATCCCGCAGAATAGGAGAAAAATATTTGTAAGTTTTGTATCTAATACAGGATTAATATCCAAAATATGTAAGAAACTCTTAAAACTCAGTAACAAGGAAACAAATACTCCAATGAAAAATGAGCAAAGGAACCAAATCAACATTTCTTCAAAGAAGACAGTACAAATGACCAACACATATATGAAAAGGTCTCCACCATCACTAATGATCAAGGAAATTTAGAACAAAGCCATAATGAGATATCATCTCACAGCTGTTAGTATGGCTATCATCAAATAGACAAAAGTAACAAGTGTTAAGAATGTGGAGCAAAGGGAACCCTTGCACACATTTATGAGAATGTAGATTGATGAAACCATTATGCACACAGTATATATGGAGATTCCTCAAGAAATTAAAACGATAAAAGATGATAAATTTCATTAATCCCACATCTGTGTATATATAGAGAGGAATTGCTATCAGGATCTTTAAGGGCTCTCTGCACTCCCATATCCATTAAATCATTATTCACAAAAGCCAAGACATGAAAGCAGCCTAAACATCCATAGGCAAATGAATGGATAAAGAAAAAGTGGTATATAGACACAATGGAATATTATTGTCTGAAAAAAGAAGGAAATCCTGCTATGCGTGATAATGTGGTTAAATCTGGAAAATAAAAATATTGTTACATTGAATAATCTGCCTTATTTGTTATATTTGTTTATGCCTGTATATCGCATTAGCCTAATATTAAATTTCTATAGAGCTATTTAAGTGCTTAAGTTATGATATAACACAAGCATTGATTGTTTTATTTATTCATTGGTTGTTGCTTTGAAATCTTTAATGATGCAAGAAGTCCTGGAGGCTACATTACAAAAAGTGTTCTCTTTCAGCTGGGCTGTATTTATTTATAGCCTTATTCTTACTATGTCAGCAGTTATCTCTAAAGATTATTATGCACCAGATTTATTTCAAATCCTCTTCATCTGAAGTAGTACTGTTCTCTGAAAGAATCTATAACTTGGGGCATCTGGGTGGCTCAGTGGATTAAGCCTCTGCCTTCGGCTCAGGTCATGATCTCAGGGTCCTGGGATCGAGCACCGCATCGGGCTCTCTGCTCAGCAGGGAGCCTGCTTCCCCCCACCTCTCTCTACCTGCCTCTCTGACTATTTGTGATCTCTCTCTCTCTCTGTCAAATAAATAAATAAAATCTTTAAAAAAAGTAAAAAAAAAAAAGAATCTATAACTTAAGCTCCTTAGGAACATATTTACTTCTACTAAATATTATCAAAGATTTTTCTAGTACAACAACATGCTAATATAAACATTTGATATCTTTATTTTCATGTATGAAAAACTTGTTGATTTAATACAAATATGGAAAATCTAAGAGTTTAATATAAGTTCTTAACAATGTTTATAAAAACTGTTAGTAGTATTAGTTTGGACAGCACACACACTGAAACTAGAATGATATAGAGAAGAGTAGCATGAGAACGACATGCAAATTTGCCAGTGTTCCCATACTAAAACAAACTAAAACGGTAAATACAAAGGCTACAAAATTTCCTTAAAAACGACAAGGGGAGTTAGAGAGGAGAAGGGAGTTGGGGGAAATTTGAAGGGGAGATGAACCATGAGAGACTATGGACTCTGAAAAACAATCTGAGAGTTTTGAAGGGGCGGCGGGGTGGGAGGTTGGGGGTACCAGGTGGTGGGTATTAGAGAGGGCACGGATTGCATGGAGCACTGGGTGTGGTGCAAAAACAAAGAATACTGTTATGCTGAAAATAAATTAAAAAAAAAAAAAGGACAAAGAAACCACCCCCCCCAAAAAACCCGACTTGATTGTTATAATGAGAAACAAATTGGATATGTATATGTGCTTAGCTAATATATATGATGGTCAAATACATACCTTTTAAGCTTAGCTGAGTTTATCTATAGCCTTATCTCAGTGATGTCTGTAGCCATCATGCAATCAGCCACTTCTGGTGAAACTTTGTTCCAAATCAATGTCTTATTTCTCTATATTGCTACATAGGACCAAGGTGATGCTAGAAAAAATATTAAGTGATATAGATCTAATGGAGACATTACTTCAAAATTCATCATGACCTAAGACACTACCACTCAATAATTTGCTAAATAAAAATCAGAGAACTTTCATGAACATAGTAATACTGAATCATTTATTTCCAGGCAATTTATATTTGATATTGCCCTTAAGCTATTTTCCATGTCTTATGACTCCTATACTTAATGCAGCATTTCAGCTTCGCCCTATTTCTTTCTGAGCTTGTGTGGAACCATTAGAAGCAGATTAGTAACTATTTATTTTGATGATAGGTGTTTTTCTGTGTGTAATAGAAAAAAGATTCAGAGTCCATGATGCTAGGAAATCATTCTGTAGCGGTGCTTTTTGTCTCAACCCTGAGGGAAGAAAAGCTATCGATGTTGATGGGAAAGGACTATTTGCACAGCACATCCATAAACTCAGTAGCTATTTTTCTTTTGTAACACTTTAAAGATTATTATTAGCAGTTAAATAATACTACTGATTATTTTTATGCCATATGTATTTCTTATGTTCAATTACTTAATGGATAGAGATTAATTTTGCTCAGTATTTTATTTTAACAGAGCTCTTGGTTAACAATGCACTATTGTGCAAGGGTCTACCCTTGCTTGCCTTTTTGTTATGATACAATGTAAACCCATGAACCAACACACACATCAAAAATTCAACCCTGGGGGTGCCTGGGTGGCTTAGTCATTAAGCGTCTGCTTTTGGCTCAGGTCACGATCCCAGAGTTCTGGGATTGAGGCCTGCATCTAGCTCCCTGTTCAGCAGGAAGCCTGCTTTTCCCTTTCCCACTCCCCCTGCTTGTATTCCCTCTCTCACTGTCTCTCTTTCTCTCTCTGTCAAATAAATACATAAAAAAAAAAAAATCAACCCTTCTTGTAACATGTATCTGTGAGTGTGCTCTTCCCCATCCCATTCTGTTACCTCCCCTCATTTTAGGATACCCACCATTTCAAACACAGTCTGTTATAGTTGCTATACTATACTATGTTATGCTTCACCATACTATACTACACTACATTATACTATATACTAAGTATACTAAGTATCATTTTATCACACATATATGCTGTCCTATATAAAATATTGTGCTTGGTTGACTAATGTGGAATCATATAACAGAGTATCATAATAGTATAACATGACATACCATATTTTAAATAATAATTTATGTTGACAACTAGTTACCTTCTCTTAATACTTTAAAGATAACATTTCATGTCTTCTGGTTGCTGCTGTTGTTGAGAATTCCATGGTCCTTTCAACAGGCATTCCATTACAGGTAACATTTCCTTTTTTATTTCATGATATTGTCTTTATCTTTTTTTGGATTTGTGACAGTGTGTTTTGGCCTACATTTTTTTCTATGAATTTTGTTTGGGATGCATTGAGTTTGTGGGTCTATATTTTTACTTCTGAAAAATCTATTCCTATCATGACTTTAAGTATTATCTTTTTAGCTTTCTGCTTAACCCTTGCTCCTGGAATTTCAACTAGGTATAAGTGAGATATTTTTATTCTTTCTTCTAGGTTTTTTAATCTCTCTTTTTTTCCATCTCCAGTCTTTCCTTATGGCTTTCAAAGTGTCTTTTTTTTTTTTACATATATTTTTCAGGTTCACAAATTTTCTTTCAAATGCACTTAATCTCTCATTTAACCTTCCACTGAATTTGTTTTTATTTCAATGATTATGTCTTTCATTTCTAGAAATTTAATTTTCAGAGTCCAGAGTGCTGACCATATAAATTTAATTTTCAAATCTGCCCATCATTCTTTATGTCTCCTTGTTCTATACTTTTTTTTTTTTTAAGATTTTATTTATTTATTTGACCGAGAGAGATAGAGATCACAAGTAGGCAGAGAGGCAGGCAGAGAAAGAGAAGGGGAAGCAGGCTCCATGCTGAGCAGATAGCCTGATGTGGGGCTCCATCCCAAAACCCTGAGATCATGACCTAAGCGGAAGGCAGAGGCTTAACCCACTGAGCCACCCAGGCACCCTACACCTACTTTTTAACTGCATTTTTTTCCATTGAATTTTCTACATAGCTCTTCTGTCCTCTATATCTGGCAGTTCCCAGACATGCAATCCTTGTTTTCAATCTTTGTATTTCTTTTATCATCAGAGGGTTGTTTCTGTTATCATCATCTTTGTTTCCGTTATCATTAGAGGGTTGACTTCTAGTTTTTTGGTAATCTTCACCTAAGATCTTAATCCCGAAGGTATTTGAATAAATTTGCCTCCAGATATAGTTTGTTTCTAATTCTGAGAGTGACTAACACAGACCTACAACAATTTCATTAGCCTACTAACTTGGAGGAGGTATCTCAAGGTGCACTTACTCACTATTCTTTCTATATTCATATGAGTAGGAACATCAAGGCTCTGGCCAGCCCATTAACTTGTTTGTTCCAATTCCTGGCTTCTCTGTATTAGAATCTTAGATTCTCAGCCTTACCTCCTACTCCAGCTTTCCACTGCTTCATCTCCAAGCTACTGAAGCTCTGATTCTTGTCCTCTAAACCTGCCTAGGTTTGTTTTTGTTTGTTTGTTTGTTTTGGGAAAATTGAGCCTGGAGATTCCACCTACCATTGGTGAAGAGAGCAGTGATACAAAGAGTGAAGTCTCACTGGGGAGACATCACCACTCTGGTGAAATGTTGGTGAGTTTTTCAGTCTTCTCTTTAAACACATGTACTATAGAGCTATGGATATAGAGATGATATATGATAGATGATGGAGAGAGAGAGACAGAGAGACAGAGATAGCTATAGATTTTTTCACTGGCATTTTGCTTCATGTTTTCTTAAAGATGTGCCAATAACACTCTTCTACATAGGGGAGCTATTTTACCTACTTCAGAAGAGTGTCATAGAGTGTAAAGGCTTTCATACTGTTTTCCTAACATTCAAAATCAATTTTCATTTCATAATGTTATACTTCTGTTTCCTAAAATTCTTCCTGTAATTGTAGATAATGATCATAGCCTCCTGAGTTTATATATTATACCAATTTCTTTCATTTTGATAATGTTCTCTTATGTTATATTAGCTTAGGCTTTATTAAGGATTTTGCCAAATTTTCAAAACATGTTTAACTACTTATAAAACTCTTAAAAAGAGACATTCAGTGAGAAAACCAAGTCTGTGTAAAAAGGCAATTGAAAACGCTAGACAGTATACAGTAAAAATATAATTACTTTAAAAATAGAATCTGTAAACTAGGTCACTGAAAAACTGTCAGAATATTTTGGTTTTTGTTTGGCCTCTAATTTTTTAACAATACTATTTTCAAAGAAAAGGAAGTGAAACTACTGCCTATGAGTTAAAGGATTTAAAGAAACATGCCATTATAGGAAAAGCTAATGATCTTCATATGCCTAGATTAAAAAATATATGAGATGATAAATTATATATATGCTTATTCAATTGCAGCACCTAGATGAAAGTACAAATGTGATATGTAAAACTATAAGCAGTGCTTAATTAAATAATGATTCAGTGCCTGGAGAAAAAAAAGACCTATGCAGTAACTATGTTTTTTTGTTCTTGGTAAAAATGCAAATGAAATCATTAATAGTTTATAAATGAACCTAGCTAAGAGACAGCTAATGCATATCCTTTTCTCAATTAAATAAAAGCAATAAGTGTTCCATGACATTCATTGAGGTAAACTCCAAAATCACCTTATATTTATGAAATATAAGATTTAAATATTTATCTTAGTATTTTTCTCCCATGAAATTCTTCCCTATGCTGCTATGAATCTTGGCATTAAAGTTAGTTGGAACATCATTTTCTCTCATTATTCTATTCAATTTCCCTTCTCCTCTCTTTTTCTTTTCATGCATACATATGCATACATACACATGCACATGCAGATATTTGTATCAGAAGAGAGAGGATAAAAGACACAATAAAATCACATCAACCTATATGATTTGGGTCAGTTCCAGAATGAGTAACTATATTCTTGCCACTGAGAATTATTTATCATGTCAAAGTAAGGGTTTGGCATGGTACTTTTCACTTTAATATTTATAGAATTTGATTGCAGAAGACTCTTCTACTCAAGGACTTTATAGTGTAGTAGAGAAATGGAATGAACAAAAGCAAATGTGTTATGTGATCAACTCTCAGTGATTAGTATATTTTAAAATTGTGTATCTTCTTCATGATGCAGTTTTGTTTATATCCAGATCATCTTTCTATACTCACAATTCTACTCAGTATCTTCTGCCTCCCTACCCAAGGAATGCAAATAATTTTAATTCTAGCCAGAAAAAAAAATGTAATTAGGAAAGCAAATCCCCTGAAAAAACTGCATTCCTAAAACAAATATAAACTGCCCTTAACATTTTTAGATTATCAATGTGTGCTTCCCTTCATTACAACTAATAGTTGAAATTCTTATAAATAAGTTATTTGAATAGGGTTATATACAGCAAACAAAGAGTATAGGTTATAGAAATGAATAAATAATTATTCAAATATTCAAATATACTTTGAAATTCACTTTGGTTAGTACAGTGTGATGTGAAGGTAGTAAGTAGCATGTCAAATTGGAGGAGAGTTTTCAGGAGGAAATAATTTTATTTCTTTATTTAAACTTTTTTACTTTTATTTTAAGTATAAAATATTGTCATGCCATAAGAAGATGATACATTGTTATGAAATCATGACTGAACAAAGAATTTTGTGTGGGAGAAGATCTCATGTTCATAGTGGGGGGCAAGATGAGCCAAAGCAAAGTATGACAATAAGAAGAATTTATATTTGTATAGTACTTTTCAGCTGGTGAAGAATTGTAACATCCATTAGTTCATTTGATATGTAAACTTTTTTAATTAAGAGGATAGATGTTATCCCTCCAATTTTCAGTATGAGAAAATTCAGAATACATTTGGGCATCATAACCAAGATACCCAATTTGAAATTTACAGAATTAGATTGAATGGAGCAAAATCATATAGTAGTGAATTTTATTATTTTTATGGGGTGACTAAAACAGCTAGCTTATTACTTAATACTTCTCCATCCCTACCTCCTTACTAACAAAGTTTTGATTTTGTTGGATATGCAAGTGAACAGTTACAAAACTCTGTTTCTTAGCATTATTTTTTGATAAATATATGATATAGTTCTGGCATGTGCCTAACTTCATAAAAGGAAGCCAACTCAGCCGGACTGACCCTTTGACCTTTTGTTCTTCCTGGAATATGTTGGAATATAGTTGTGATACTGAAGCTTTAACCGCCATCTGTCACCATAAAATGAGATGCACATGCTAAGGACAGCTGAGCAGAGAGATAAAAAGAAACTGGGTCTTTTTTTTTTTTTTTTTAAAGATTTTGTTTTATTTATTTGACAGAGAGAGATCACAAGTAGGCAGAGAGGCAGGCAGAGAGAGAGGAGGAAGCAGGCTCTCTGCCGAGCAGAGAGCCCGATGCGGGGCTCGATCCCAGGACTCTGGGATCATGACCTGAGCCGAAGGCAGAGGCTTTAATCCACTGAGCCACCCAGGCGCCCCAGAAACTGGGTCTTTGATAGTATCATGGAGCTGTTAAGCTTGACTGAAGTTCCTCATTACAGAATTTTCATTGTTTGAAGAAAAATACATACTGGTCTTGTTTATTAAGCCTCTATTACTTACTTGGATTTCCTATTCTATACGATTGAACTCGATATATTATCCTTCTCCAGTGCATATTATTCCATTCTAGATGACCAAACAGAGGCACCTCGAGGTTAAATGATGTCAAAGATCATGTAGTGAGTAGATTTCAAAGTGGAAGGAGGAACTCCAGTTTTTTGTGTCCCTACCCCTAGAGCTTTTTTCACTGTAACACGGTGGGAGGGCTTAAGGAGTGGTCAGATCTTTGAGGGCAGTAAGTTACCTTCATTTTATTTTCTTTAATGTATCTTTGTATCTTCTGAATGTAAGTATATGTGTCAGACACTGTTTTTGGTACTGGATTCCCAGAGAAGAAAAGTCTCTGGTCTGCATGAAGTTTACATTTTAGTGGGTGAATGAATATGCAAATGAATGTATGAGTAGCCACTTCTTTTCTTCCTTTTTTTCTGAACGACAGATCGACCAGAGATGATAAGGATTGACTTCATTTTTCACATTTAGAAAAGCACATGAGTATGATTATCACTTCCCTACTCCATTTTACCAATGAGTTATTTGAGACCCAGTGACATTGAAATGTTATGTTTAAGGACATGCAGTTCTGGAAGAAATCTTAACGTTATATGACAAGTTGATTACCAAGGTCATGGAGCAAAGTCAATCCAACAGGATTCATGTAACAAATTACAGGATGCATCTACTAGGCTAGCTGTAGTTGGAAGCTGAAGGGAAGCTGGGTTTCTACTCCTATACTGGGCATGTGGGAGTGGAAGACATTTTGTATATTCTATTCAGGCCAATAGGAAACCAAAGCCAACAAGGAAATGATGGTTTCAGAATGTCTGTAAATTGAAGGGTCTATACTAAATTGTGCAGAAACAAAATGCTTTCTTTTACATCAGAGTATGAGATAACCACCTGTGTCCAAAGGACCAAGCAGAGTCTAAAACAGCAGGAGGATCCACAAAAAAGCAGCAGCTTTTGCAAGAGAGAACACCAAACATTTCTTTGAGATAGGGACTCAGTACACATAGGATCAGCCCTGGGCAAAGTTTCTCCTTTAGAAGTCTCTGCAAAGTAACTGCTTTTTGCAGGATAGCTTTGGTTGATGCTGAGTACAAAGAAACTAATCAGAACTGGGATTCAAAAAAGTAGTTAGTCCATAATGCAATATGTTAACAATTTGGATCAAATCTGGTTCTTCTTTGTTATGGGCCGAATAAGATTCACATCAAATACTTCTCAGCTGTTTGAAGAAAATCAATACAATTTACAGTTATAGCAAAACTTAGTGTGGATTGAGACCAAGTACCTTACCGTATATTTTGTATGGAATAGTAGCGGTTGTTCTCATTTTTATTTATTTATTTCTTTAACTAGTGGAACCAAGTCAGGCTTAATGTATTTTATTGATTTTCTGTCATACCTTTTTGAATATATGTGACTGGTTGGTAGAATGGCATAAAAATATTTCAACAACTTCCAACTGTTTTCTTCTCAAATGTACTCTACCAGTCTAGATTTGTAAGGTTTTGTTTTACACATTCTCTAAATTATGAAGAAAATGTAAAGTGCAGCTCCATGTGGAAGGCTCCAAAGGGAAACTTTTCCATGTGAGGAGAAATTTCCAGAAGATTTACCGCTTGTGTGATATGTTTGCACAGAGAGAGGATATTAAACTAAAGTTTAAGCAAGTTCCTCATTTTGACTCATAACCTTTATTTATGTCTGTGTGTATCTTTTACATGATTACGAACAGAGTGAAAGAGAACAGTTTGAAGTATAAGAAGTTAATCCTAATATATCATTGTTCTTTATGGAAAAAACGAGATTTCCAGAATTATGAGAATTTGAACGTTTTTCTGTGCATAGACTAGCTTCCTTTTTTTTTGTATGAATTTCCAATGGGCATAATTAAAATTTTATTACATTCATATTATATAAATATTATATTATATAAATATGGGAAATGATTATTTTTATATGAAGTCTGATATTAGGTATAAAATTTAAGCTTATATATAGGGCATACAATGTCAGATTATATTTTGAAAGCCAAGCAATTCTACATAAAATGTGAAATTCACTTTCAAGAAAGATGTTTATAGCACAGGTTTGTATTTTTGCATCTCTTAGAAATTAATGATCTCATGGTAAATGTCAGCCTTTCATATTTATATATTTAATTTATTAATACATACATAATACATATTTAATTTATTTAATACATTCTCTGTCACAGATGTCAACTCCTTGAGAAATAAATATATGAGGTATACAAGCTATAACATATATACATAATAACACATATATGATGTATATATGAATATATATACATGTTAATTTTAGTAACAATCTTTTTTTAAATTTCATTTATTTATTTGACAGACAGAGATCACAAGTAGGCAGAGAAGCAGGCAGAGAGAGAGAGAGGAGGAAGCAGGCTCCCTGCAGAGCAGAAAGCCAGATGTGGGGCTTGATCCCAGGACCCTGAGATCATGACCCGAGCCAAAGGCAGAGGCTTTAACCCACTAAGATAGTTACCCCTTTAGTAACTATCTTAATCTAGATAGTATTTCCTTATGTTGGCAAACCCAGGGAAAGTAGATGGGTGTGGTCTACCCTTGAGAGAGACATTGTCTTTAGATAATTAAAACTAATAAAACCAACTCAAAACTGATATTTTTGTCACCATAGTAGACAATTCTAAATAATGTCAATAATAAAATTCTCCTCCCTGAAAATATCTTTGGTCTAAGTAATAAAAGTGCTAGAGTTACTGATGAATTTTAAGTAATTAAAATTGTAAGTATGTTTCAAATTAGTAAAATTTATTATTCAGGCTCTAAGTACCCATTACTTCATTTCCTGTGTACTGTCTGCTTTCTATCTAACCAGTTATGGAACATCAACACATTTTTAGTCTACAAAAGAATAAACAAAATTTTCATGCAAAACATTTTTGTGTGGCCTTTTCTATCAAAGAATAGGTTTCTTCCAAACTCAATTCCATTTCCTGTAACATGCAAAGGTTAGTTCTTTACTCTTTTTGATTCTAGCTTGCCATAAAAAAGACTCATCAACGTGCTTTGCTCAAAACCAGATAAATTATCTACTTTAGATTCCACCATTTAGCACACAGAAGAAATAGAGGCAGTTTTGGCATTTGCAGAATAGAGATGAATTCCCAACTCATACGAACTGCACTTCTGCCCTGCCATTTTGGTTATAAATAAAATTTCCACTCCACTATATAGCAGTTTAAAGAGATTTCATGTTCATAAAAGCAGATTTCAGGACTCTGTGCTTTTGAGAGTAAAGTCGGCCTTGAGAAAAATCATTTAGCTCCCTAATATTTAATCTCATTACCTGTAAAAAGAGGAGCTTATTTCAGAATTCCTTCTAAGTATAGATACCGATGTTGAAGTATCTTGCACAAATCACGTTTTATTTTCAGTTTTACAGCCTACCAAAACAGCCTAGGCAACAGTGATAACAACAAAAATAACATGAATTAAACATTTCCACCCTTTAGGTTAAATGCTGAATATGCATTTTTTCCCATTGATCTTGGCCTTGCCAAGTTTTCTGAAGAAACAAAACCACCCTCCTCCAACTTGTTCAAGCCCTCAACCTTTTGATTCTTCTCTGTCGGTCACCTCTCCATACAATCCTTTGATGCCTCCTATCCAAGCTCTCATCGGGACTGGAGCAGTAACCTTGTAGTGCTTTTCTGCTCTCAAGCCCCCTACCCCCTACAATCCATTTTGTGTAGAGCAGTGAGACTGAACTTTTAAAAATGTCAATTAGATCATGTTATTGACCTGTTTTAACCTTCCAGTGGCTTCAGAATTGCACTCAAATTCATTTTCCTTAGCTGCATTGACCGGAGTCACCCAACCAGAGCCTGCTCGTCCGACCATCTCTGTCACTTCCTGTACCTCCAATGGAGCCAGCGACCAGTCCTGGTTCTACTTTTCATGAATTCCATGTTTGTTCTCACCTTAGGGGCTTGGCATTTGCTATTTCTTCTTGCTGAGAAAGCTCTGGCTTCAGGGCTTCGCACTGCTAGCTCTTTCTTGTTAAGTGACACCTCCTCAAAGCCTCCTGCCTATGAACACTTGGAGTCGTTTCACTAGGATTCATTTGTTGCTCTTACTATATTATATCTTTTTAGTTTCAAAACCACCTCTCAGGTGAGAGCCCTCCTCCTCAGGTAGATACCCTGGAGCAGTTTGTCATTTGTGTACAGTCCCATGTTGTGTGATTGTCTTTAAGTGCGAGTTTGAAACAAACAACTGCATATATAATCCATTCTAGTAGAGGATTTCTCTCAGGGTCTGCTCTACTGTGTAAAGAGAAAATCTGTCATATGCATATTTTATATAGGAGATTTTGTTAGGCAAAAATCTGGAAAATCAGGGTGACTCTCCTCCAGGAGTTCACATGATATATATTTGAATATACATACTTACACACACATAAAAATACCAAATCATGAGTGTCTAGCTTGATCAATTTTTATTGCATCTACATCCCTGTGGACCAACAGCCATATTAAGAAATAGCATTGTGGTGCCCGAGGAGCTGCCCTCTTTTCCACGTCCAGGTCCTATTACCTCTCTCCCTACTACCAGGGTTAGTTTTTCCTGGCTTTCAACTTTTTATAAACAGAATTTTACTGTGTATAATCATTTGTTTATGGCTTTTTTCCTCCTTAGTGGTATGTTTTTTTAATATTAGTATATGTTGTGTATGGCTGCAGACTTGGGGAGATTGCTCTACAGTATTCCACTAATTGAATAGAACACATGTATTTCATTTGGATCATTTCAGGGTTTGAGGGGTATTAAGAATAGGCTGCTCTGGACATTCCTGTACATGTCTTTCGGCAACCATGTTAGGAGTAGAATTGTTTCACCACAAACTGTGCATTTGTTTGCCTCAATTCAATACTGACAGTTTTCAAAGTGACTGTCCCAATTTTACTCCCAACAGACGTGTAGTCTTCTTGCAATATTATTTTTTTTCATTTTTTAATGGAAATATGCAGGCACAGAATACACAGTCATTTAATTAAAGCCATCTTCTTTTAATTATGTTTGTTCTATTATATCAACTAAACAAGAACTTCAAAAAAAGTAGAATGTTTCCTGTCTATAGTCATTTCCAAGGGAATATTGGTTTCAAAATGAGATAGAACTCCAAATATGATAAATCAGCAGAATCTTGAGAGAGGCAGGCAACGCGGCATAGGGAAAGACCATATGGCCTAGAGCTAAAATGCTTACATTCCAAACTTGGCTTCTTCCTCTACTGGCTCTAGATTGTTCAAATCATTCAGTCTCTCCATTTTCTTAGTTACTCATCTATAGAATGGGGATTAATGAAGAAAAATTTTATATAACCAAGTTTCTGTGAGACTGCAATAAAGCCCCATGTAGGATTCTCTTTCTTTACTAAGAAGTAGAAAAATCCCTACTTCAGTCAAGGAAAATGTATAAAAAGAAAAAAAAAATGACTTCTCTATTTGATAACACGTGCATATGCCTCTATAGTATTCTTTACTCACCGTGCCCCACCTCCCCACTGTCTCCTTTCAAAAACCTCCTGAATTGCACTTGGATATCCATGTGATTCTTTAGAAATGGATTCTACTCATGCTCTTTTTTTTTTTTTTCAGATTTTATTTATTTATTTGACAGACAGAGATCATAAGTAGGCAGAGAGGCAAGCAGAGAGAGAGAGAGGAGGAAGCAGGCTCCCCGCTATGCAGAGAGCCGAATGTGAGGTTGGATCCCAGGACCCTGAGATCATGACCTGAGCTGATGGCAGAGGCTTTAACCCACTGAGCCACCCAGGTGCCCCTACCCATGCTCTTTTGAATAGAGTTGCAATTCGTAGGCTTTGCCAACCCATGCTGTCATTTTCCCAGCCATAGGAATTATTTTAACAGTGAGAGCTTCAATTACCTCACAAGATCTCTTCCAAGACTTTGGGAAGCCTTTTCTTCATTTTCACTTTTTAGAACAGCTTTATTGAAATATAATTCCCAGATCATATAATTTGTGCATTTAGGAAGTACAATTCAATTTTTTTTAATGTATTCACAGAATTGTGTGACCATCACCACTACCAAATTTCACAGGACTCTTTCAGCACCCCCACAGGATCCCATTAGTAGTCATTCCCATTTTTCCCAGTCCCAGTCCCTCACAGACCAAGGCAATCACCAGGTTCATTCATTTTTAATCTTTTTTATAAATGAAAAGGTATAATATGTGGTCTTTCACTTAGCATAATGTTTTCAAAGCTTATCTTCCTTGTAGTTTCATTTTGGGCCTGAACAGTTGATGGATACTTTATCAATTACTGCCAAGGTATCTGAGAATGCCTCTTGACATTGGTAGGGTTGAAGATCTCCTAGAAGTCTCCTCTCTTACTGGATTATGTTAAACTGTTATAAGTCACCCCCTTGTCTGCAGATAAAGTTTTCCCCTATGTCTAAAAATGTATTTCCTGAGCTGCTAGGGGTCTAAAACTATGCTAGGCTTACTTCTCCACTCTTCCCATACTCCTTGGATATATTTATGTAAATCTGAATTTTTGTAGCTTTTTCTTCATGTTGTCCGCTTAACTTTCATCACTGAGATTGGTTACAAAGATCAAAGACATTCAGCACTTTCCCCTACTCTAGCATCTGGCTTTTGAGAAAGATATTGATGTAGAGCAACATTGTTACTTGCAAACCACACTCATCTTCATTAGAAGAGCTTCTTTCAATGATCAAAGCCAGCCTTTTATTTCTTTCTGTTTCAAAGTCTGTTACTCCTGGTGGTAGGTCTCAAGGCAGACCAAAACTAAAGACAACTACAGGTGTTATTAAGGCTGAAATATTCTTTCTAAGATCTCTTATCCACTTAGTTTTTTTCCGATTTTAATGATTCATTAATGAGATCTTCTCTCCTTCCTTCTCTTCTCCAACATCTATGTCAAGGAGAATCCTGCATTACAAATTCATGAATACATACATAGAAATGGCTGACAAAGGATGGGAGGGTTGCTTCCTTTTTATGTGCACAGCCTAGAAGTGTTATGATGAGTTACAAGTTTATCACAGTGTTTGGTGATTATTGTAGACTCTGAATTATAAAATATTAACTTTACAGTCTCCAAACTCTTCTGCTTCAACATTTCAAAGACTACATTAGCCTATGCTTGTTTCATCTTTTGCAATTTCCAAAAGCTAGAAACAAACCTGGCAGTGCCAGAATGCTCGTTGCTTAAGCTTGCGCAATAATTTGAGTGCCTTTCTGACAGCAGCATCCGATACTCTTGCCTATACATTATACATTTTTTGTTGCTGCTGTTCTTAGTCAAACTGGATTGTCATTTAGCTCACGGTGATTTTATTTGCTTTCTATACTCATACTTACTACTTATGTAATGATCCCAAAAGTTTAAGTTTTGTAATATGAGCTCTCCCTCTACTCCACCCCTCAAAAAAACCTGTAACAATAGGGGAGGAGAAGGTGAAAATAAACTACTAGACAGAATGAAAAGAAAAAAATAAATAACCAGCCCCAATTATCTTTTTAATTAGATCAGTGTAGAAAATCACTTTAGGCAATGCCATATAAATCAATGTACCTTCTCTTCCATGATTTATACAGTTTTGGTATGGATTTGGACAAGACTCGTTTGACAAAACACATATAAAGTATTTACTGTGGTCACGGTATGAATGGACAATAACAAACTGAGGAAAACAAAGGGCTTGTTTCTAAGAATGTTACATTTAAAAGTTTGGACAGTTGCCTGTTGTTCTAATTCACTTTGCCAAGACTAAGAAAAGCTGAATTTAATAACAAAATTCATTGAAAAGTTTCAGCCCCTCAAAACTAGAGTTAAGTTAAAAATCTCACTGTAATTAAAAGTTTCTTTAGATGTTGTTTTGTTGTTAATTTAATGACAGTAATAATTCCATTTCAGGGCATTTGGATCTTATATAAGAGATAATATTTGACTAAAAGGACAGGCAACATCTTTATTAAAAGTAAATACTATCCAAAACAAAACAGAAAGCTAAGGATTTCTCAAAGTTTGGGGAAACCTATTTAGAGTTAACACGTCATTCAACTGGGATCATTACTTGAAAGTCTCCAACCAATAACACAGTGGAACATGTAAGGGCCTATTTAGCCAGAGCGACTCCATCTTGGTTAAAAGCCATTTTGTTGTTTGTGCAGTAAAACTTAAACTGACCCTACCTCCCTCCCCCCAGAGAAACTTACTTAGAAGCAAGTCTGGGAAACTAGTAAAATATGGTCAGCTAGTTCCTAATAACAGAGCCCAGAATACAAGGCCAGGTCAGCCAGTTCTTGATAACAGAGCCCAGAATACAAGGATGAGTCAGGCCAGGCGGAGACAACCAATCAGTAAGAAACACACATACTTTTTCGCTAACCACCAAAGAATGTAAACCCTGCCATTTGGGCGCTAACCTTGAGCACCAATTCTGACCAAAGTAATAGGTTAGGTCAAACAGCTACTATAGGGTAAATTGTAATTCAATTGACCACCTGTATGTGACCTAATATGACTACAATATCATTGGCCACCTATGTGTGGCCAGACTTTTGCTCTATAAAAGGCAGTCAGTAAGATGGGGAGGGGACCTGACAGGTTAGTCAGTCAATTCTTGAGCCTGTAAGATAGGGGTGATTTCTCTCTTCAGAGATGGCCCTGACTGGTCAGTCTGACTTCTAATGCTTAGCATAAAATAGAGCTTTGCACAACTTTAACCTTGTTTCAGTCTTGTTCCCCTGATCAATCAGTCTGACTTCTAATACTTATCATAAAATAAAGCTTTAAATAACTTTCACTCTGTCTCAGTCTCGTTTCGTTAAATAATGGACCTAGCAGAACACACACTTGTAAATCAATGGTTTTAAACAAATTGTATCTGGGGAGTTTGGGAAGAACATGGTATTGGAGAGGAAATAAGATGATAAGGGAAAGCAAAGATTCAGGAGAATCCTGGTTTCTGAAAAAGCCTTGAGGAAAGATTGTTAAAGCCACCTCTGATTTACCTTCAATACCTCTGCCCCTTTGTGCATCTGAGCAGTTTTCTGGTCCAATTCATAGCCCACTACCTAAGACACCTCATGAGATGTTCTAAACAAGATTGGGATTGAAGGTGACCTGTCACTTTTCTGGGAAAAGATTATTAAACGGAAACTCTGGATATGATGCTTTTTCTTCTGGCTGGAAAATGGAAAGAAAATGAGAGTGATGGAAAGTTAAAGAATAAAATATTTTTTAATGGCAAAAGATATGTAACATTGATATATAACCACAGCTGTATCATAATCCCAGATGAAGATAAGTTTTTTTTCAGTCACTGCTCAGTTTCCCCACAGGGACTGAAATTACCAATTTCAGGGGAGGATTCTGACAGATGGAAAACCTTGCTCTTTCCCATTCTCTCATCATTGTCTTGCCTTTTTTGTGTCCCTGAAGATGCAGCCATGTGTCTGACAGGTCCTCAAGAGAAACGATATGTAAAAAACTACCTTTGTTATTCCTGACTGTTTACTATTTACTATTTCATGACTAGTAACCTGAAGGTTATTTTTTCAAGTATCCTAAGGTTTCTAGCAAGGCTAAACTATCTAGGTGCACTTGAGACCCATTCCAGCTATTGAGCACTGGTTGGGCACCATGCCAAGTAGCAATAACATGTTATTTAATCCAACCCTCAAAACAACCTCAAGTTGGTTTCTATTTTATCCCCATTGCATGGATTAGAAAATTGAGGTTTAGGGGTGCCTGGGTGGCTCAGTGGGTTAAAGCCTCTGCCTTCGGCTCAAGTCATGATCTCAGAGTCCTGGGATCGAATCCCGCATCGGGCTCTCCGCTCAGCAGGGAGCCTGCTTCCCTCTCTCTCTCTCTCTGCCTGCCTCTCTGCCTACTTGTGATCTCTCTCTGTCAAATAAATAAATAAAATCTTAAAAAAAAAAAGAAAAAGAAAACTGAGGTTTAAAGGGATGGGTAATTTAACTGCTTGAGGTCGTATAGTTAGGGAGCTATGGTATCATAATCCAAATTCAGGTTCATTTCCTGCTATTATTATCTGCTGACCACCCTGTCAGACCATGTCTGGGCAAGAAACGTTTCCAATTCATATTTCTTTCTTTCTTTTTCTACTTCTTTCAATACTTTCTTTGATGTGAGTTTCTTTGTTCTACTTGCTTTCTGTAGAAATAACCATGGTGCCTACTCAGGTGAAGGTAAACTTACTGTCAAAATATTTTATCTTCAGTATATAGAATAGTGTTGTTTCTTTAAAGAAAAAAAAGCATTGTTAGATAATATTGCATAAATACATAAAATTGGTAAATAAATAATACAATAATTAATTTTCTAAACTTATTATTATCCTAGAACAATAGGACAGTGGCATAGGGTGGATGTGTACAAACAGTTTTGCTTTTTCCTACTCAACTCTATTTGGGAAAAGCTGAAATCCAAACATTTAAAAGTTACTTGGAGTCAAGATGCAAATAATCCATAGCAGAACCACGTCTCAATTCTTTTGATTCAGATTTTAATGATTTTTTGCAACTAATTTAATTTAACTACACATTTAAAAATATTTTCTTCTTTTGAGCTCATCCTACAAAAGGGTAAAATATGAAAATATCTTCATAATGAGGTAAATAGTTGTAACCTAAAAGTTCTATTTAGCCTCATCATTTAAATCATTTGTATTACATCACCCAGCAAACTTGTTTCATAAAGTGAAGGGATGTGAAAATACTTTCATGTAAATGTAGACACTTTAATGGAAAATTTGTGAATGATGCTTAAAAAATACACACTATTTGAATAATTAACATGTTAGAATTTAACAATAAATCTTTACTCCTTTTCTAAATTCTTAACATGAATTAGAATGATCGTCTTTCTGCTATTTTAGGAAAAAAATGCTTTAATTGTTGTTTTGGGTAGTGCTTTAGTCCTAAAATAACAATTTACATTTCTAGCTCTAACATTTAAAAAATGATGCGTAAAATGGCAGATATTAAGAAAAAAATCAGTTCTGATAGTCTTTCTTTAATTAAATCCATTAAATAAATCTATTTATCAGAGTGTTTAATCAACTGATTTCTCAAGACTTGAAAACTGCATCTTTGGGAGATATCCAGTTAGAACAAAAGAGAAAATCCTGCATGCCCTTTTGGTTGGACCTATATCAATACTTTAAAAGCTTTTGCTGCTTTGAAACACAGGATTGGTTTCCTGACAATGATTTATGTACTAATATACCCAGAATATTGCCTCTTTTTCATAATCATAAAACTGTTCAAGTTTGGATATTAGAGGTAAACATGACAATATAAAACATGCTGACCCTAAAAGAAGTGTTTTTTATCACATTCAGCCACACCAGAGATAATAGCAAGTGTAGAAGTAAGAAAAGGAAGGAAAGAGAAAATCTGTCAGCCCATTAACTGCTTTTTTGGGGATGAGACCATGAAAACATTTTATATGTGTTTTTCTGGACTAAGAGGATTAAATGCATGGACACTTTAAGGATATTAATAATTGGATGCCTCACATAAGCCAAGTAATGTGGTATCCTTCTTAACACTATTTTGTCAGTTTTCGTCTGAGAGGTTGAGACCAAGGCAGGGTAAGAGGACCCATGGAGATAGAGTCAGGAGTTTCTTATAACTAAGAAATTAGTACTGTCTGAGAAATTGCATGTTTTTTTCCCCCCAGAAAGACCTTGACTATAATGGAACCCACCTTTCTTGAAAGACCATTTAGTGGCCATCTGTTGTTATTGAAGAATGGACCATGGGGTTCTCATTAACCTCCACCCTGACCCTACATGATTTATCAATATCTTTCTTCCAGCTACAGCCAATATTCTGCTCAAGGTGAGATTTGGTAAGCACACTGTTATCCATCCTACTACACTCCAGGGGCTGTGTCCACTTCCTTCTGGCCCTGGTATAATTTGACTGATGAGGTGACACTCTTATTATCACTGAATTTTCTCACTTTTACCTCCACTTGACTCCAGCATTAAGTGTGGAAAGGTCCATCTGATGATCCAAATTCAAAAACATTTGAGAGTCAAAGCCTTAGGGAATGATACTGTGAAGGACAACTTGTCATTAATAAATAGTCTTTTTCAAGGCATAGGGAATCACTACTTCATATTTTCTTTAAAGTATGCAGTTCTAAAACAGTTTCTGGCTCAATTACCCTAGTATCAGTGATTTAAATATTGTTAACATTAGATTAAAAACTTTATTTGATCATTTATAGTGATTTCATTAAAATCCCCAATCATATAAAACAGAAAGAAAAATAGATTTAATAATATTTTTTATTTCACAATTGGAAAATCCATGAAGACTTTCTTTCATAGGGACTTCTGATTTAGTGTAACCTAAAGAGAATGTACTTTCCTTCAAAAACTCTTACAAAAAAAAAAAAACAGAATAAACCAAACTTATTTCTATTTTATATTACTTTTCTTGTTTTTTTTTTTCCCCAAAATTCTATTTAAACTTGTTAGTTAACATTTAGTGAAATACTGGTTTCAGGAGTAGAATTCAGTGATTTGTCACTTACATACAAGAACCAGTGCTCATCATAACAAATGCCCTTCTTAATACCCATCAATATTTAGCCCACCCCCCGCCCACCTCCCTCCATTAACCCTCTGTTTGTTCTCTATCTTTAGGAGTCTCTTATGATTTGTTTCCCTTTCTCTCTCTCTCTTTATTTTTTCCCCTTTCCATATGTTCATCCGTTTTGTTTTTTAAATTCCACATGAATGAAATCATGTATTTTTCTTTCTCTGACTATTTTTCTTAGCATAATACACTTTAGCTCTATCCATCTCATTAGGAATGGCAAAATTTCATTCTTTTTGATGGAGAATAGTATCCCCCCCCCCCCCCACCCAATTGCATCTTCTCTCCATTCATCAGTTGATGGACATTCAGGCTCTTTCCATAGTTTGGCTATTGTTGATAGTGCTGCTATAAACATTGGGGTACATGTGCCCCTTTGAATTTATATTTTTATATCCTTTCAGTAAATACTTCATAGTGCAAATGCTAGGTCACTGGGTAGTTATATTTTTAACTTTTTGAGGCACCTCCATACTGTTCTCCAAAGTGGCTGCACCAGTTTACATCCCCCTAAGAGTACAAGAGGGTTCTCCTTTCTCCACATGCTGGCCAACATCTGTTGTTTTCTGTGTTGTTAATTTTAGTTATTCTGAGAGATATGAGGTGGTATTTCATTGTGGTTTTGATTTGCATTTTCCTGATGATGTGTGATATTGGGCATCTTTTTATGTGTCTCTTAGCCATTTGGATGTATTCTTTGGAAGAGTGTCTATTCATGTCTTCTGCCTATGTCTTAACTGGATTATTTGTTTTTGGGGTGTTGAATTTGATAAGTTCTTTATAGATTTGGGGTATTAATCCCTTATCAGATATGTCATTTGCAAATATCTTTTCCCATTCTGTAGACTGCTTTTTAGTTTTGTTGACTGTTTCCATTGCTGTGCAAAAGCTTTTTATTTTGATGAAGTCCCAATAGTTCACTTTTGCTTTTGTTTCCCTTGCTTCTGGTGATGTGTCTAGTAAGAAGTTGCTGTGGCTAAGGTTAGAGAGGTTGCTGTCTGCATTCTCCTCTAGGATTTTGATGGTTTCCTGTCTCTCATTTAAGTCTTTAATCTATTTTGAATTTATTTTTGTGTCTGGTGTAAGGAAGTGGTTCAATTTCATTCTTCTGCATGTTGCCATCTAGTTTTCCCAACACAATTTGTTGAAGAGACTCAAGTTTTTCTATGGATCTCTTTTCTACTTTTTCAAAGAGTAATTAACCATATAGTTGTGGATCCTTATCTGGGCTCTCTATTCTGTCCCATTGATCTATGTGTCTGTTTTTGTGCCATACCGTGCCATACTGTCTTGATGACTACAGCTTTATAAATATAGCTGGAAGTTTGCAATTGTCATGCCTCCAGCTTTGTTTTTCTTTTTCAGGGTTGCTTTGACTATTCAGGGTCTTTCGTGGTTCCATACAAATTTTAAGATTGTTTATTCTAGCTCTGTGAAAAACACCAGTGGGGGCACCTGAGTGGCTCGGTCAGTCAAGCATCCAAATCCTGATTTTGACTCAGGTTATGATCTCAGGGTAGGAAATCAAGCCCTGCCTTGGGCTCCATGCTGGGCTTGGAGCCTGCTTCAGATTCTCTCTCCCTCTGCCCCTCCCCTCCACCACTGCTCAGGATGGCTTTCTCTTAAAAAAAAAAAATGCTGGTGGCATTTTGATAGGGATTGCATTCAATGTGTAGATTTCTTTGGGTAGTGTAGACATTTTAACAATGTTTAAACATGTAAACAAACAAACAAACAATGAACATGGAATTTTTTCCCCCATTTCTCTGTGTCCTCTTCAATTTCTTTCCTAATTTTCTGTGTGCAGATTATTTGCCTCTTTGGCTAGTTTCATTCCTAGGTATGGAATTCCTATGGTATGGGTTTTGGTCAATTATAAATGGGAGTGAGCCCTTGATTTTGCTTTTTGGCAGCTTCATTATTGGTATAGAGGAATACAGATTTCTGTACATTGATTTTATACCCTGCAACTTCACTGAATTCGTGTATTACTGTTAGCAATTTTTTGGTGGAGTCTTTATTGGGTTTTCTACATAGAGTATTATGTTGTCTGCAAATAGTGAAGGTTTGACTTCTTCCTTGTCAATTCAGGTGCCTTTTATTTCTTTTTGTTATCTGATTGCTGAAGCTAACATTTCCAGTACTATATTAAATAGTAATGGTGAGAGTGGAATGCCTGTCTTGTTCCTGACTGTAGAGGAAAAACTCTCAGTTTTTCCCCACTGAGAATGATGTTAGCTGTGGAATTTTTATATATGACATTTTTGATGTTGAGTTATGTTCCATGTATAACTGTTTTTTAAAAAATATTTATTTCCCACCTTATTAATAATTACTTAATTAATATATAATGTATTACTTGTTTTAGGGGTACAGGTCTGTGATTCATCAGACTTACACAATTCACTGCACTCACCATAGCACATACCCTCTCCAGTGTCCATAACCCAGCCACTCTATCCCTCCCCCTTCCACCCCCTGACCCAGAAACCCTCAGTTTTTTTCTCGAGGTTGAGTCTCTTTGGTTTGTCACCCTCCCTGGTCCCATCTTGTTTCATTTTTCCCTCAGCTTCCCCACGTGACCTCCCACCTTGCTTCTCAAATTCCTCATATCAGAGAGATTATATGAGAATTGTCTTTCTCTTACTGACTTTGTTTTTATCAAGAATGGATGCTGTATTTTGTCAAATGCTTATTCTGCATCCATTGAAAGAATGATATGGTTCTTATCCTTTCTTTTACTAATGTGGTATATCACATTGATTTGTGAGTACTGGAGCATTCCAGCAGCTCAGGAATAAACAGTATCCTTTCATTACCCCCATCCAGAAACAAAGGAACTTGATCCCAGATTTCTCTATGTGGTTACCTTCCAGAGTCAGTAACTTGATCCATTCTGTCTTAAACATCTCTCTCTCTCTCTCTTTTTATTTTTAAAGATTTTATTTATTTGTCAGAGAGAGCGAGCGAGAGCGAGCACAGACAGACAGAGTGGAAGGCAGAGTCAGACGGAGAAGCAGGCTCCCTGCAGAGCAAGGAGCCTGATATGGGACTCGATCCCAGGACGCTGGGATCATGACCTGAGCCGAAGGCAGCTGCTTAACCAACTGAGCCACCCAGGCGTCCCAAACATCTCTCTTTTTGGTCCCCTCCTTTTCATCCTCACTGTCCCTGTCCTAATTCTCTTTCCTCATTCTTCTCCGTTGGACAATTGTATTACTCTCCTTCATTATCCTTCTTTCTCTATGCTTATCTTCCTCTAGTCCATTCTCTATATCGCCTCCAGGATGTTCTCTCCAACACAGATATCTTACTGGTCAACAACAAATGTAAGTACAATTATTAAAAACTTAATTAGAGAATAATCTAATCTTCTGCTTAATACAACAGATTTTTCTTAGTGTGAACCATGCATAAATGTTGTATCTTACCTGATTCACCATTCCGTTTTCCCTTTCTGAATTGCTTAGCGTTCCTAGACCATGTCAGACTTAGGCTTTCATGCCTGATACTCCTTTCATCTATCACATCTGCTGCTGATTGTCACCCAAGTGCCTCTTCATCCTGTCAGTCTTAGCTCAAGGCTCCTCTGCTTTATAAATACATCTTGGATTCTCTCAGATAATTATCAGCAATCTGCCTTAAGTTTTTCTTGTATCTGGCATATAGCTTTAATATAGCAACAATACATTGCATTGTAATTTTTGGTTGGTGTCCCTAGCCATTTTATCTCCATTCTATACAGTCTTAGAAAGTAGAGTCCAGTTCCATTTCCCATGTTTATGTTATCATATTTTCTAGAATAACCAGATTTGTCAAATGATCTCTTTTATGGTTGCAAGAATAGAAAAAGACATAATAGGCTCTCCAAAATGTGATTATTATTTAAAAAACCCTCATTCATAACCACATTATTATCTCTAGCCATTAAAATGATTTGGTCTTTATAGGGGACAAACTGCAATAAGATACTGACATCACCACAATTTTTGCCAATGATGATAAGCAGTTATAAGGAAATCATTTTCCATTGGTTACCAGATGTGTATCAACCAGAAAATCTTATCTATTAAAATCTAGGAATCCTAAATTCAGATATTTATATTTGTTCTGTGATACCCAAATTGTGATAGAAACGTGCATTTTAGTTTCCCAATGTGTTAAGTGAGTGATAAGATACTTTCCCCGCAAGGAATAGGACAAGATAGATATCAATTTCAGAAATATAGACTTTGATTATAGCAGGTGGATAGTGAATTCACTGATTAGATAATACAGAATTAGGTGGTTGCTAAGGATGCAGAAGTGAGCATTACCTTATGCATCCCTATATTATTGTTGTCAATAAATATGAAAATTGAATTTCTTTTATTTGAAATAGCAAATTTCACAAATGTTGTAATATAAAGTGACGTGACAATGTCAACTTACTCTGACTTGAAAATTCCTCACTGACAAGTTTCTTCTTTTTTTAATTATGTTCAAGTCATCCTTCTGATAGGCTAAATCTATGCATGTATAGGGAAAATATCATTAAAATAATTTATTCTTGGGTCTTTCCTAATCCAGAGAATATTTTTAAAAATTTCTTACATGTCATTCAAAGCAAAAAATAAAGCTAAAGTTAGCTTTAAAAAGCCTGAAGACATCATATATATTTAATATATCCATATGCATAAATCATACCTTTAAGTATATAGAAATAAAATGTAATTAGAGCCAAGATTAAAATAGGAGGATGGGTGCTTGATAAGTAATATAAGACTAAATTGGATACTAACCTTTTACAAAAACTCTTAGAGTTCAAGCACAAATGCTGGTTTAGGTGTCGTCAGGAGTGAAAACAATTCTCCTAAACCAGCTGTATCTGGTTTATATGCTTAGAAATCCCTGTTCCTTGTCCAGGTATGGCTGTCTTCAGCCATGCCCACTCTCATGCTTCTCCCCAGTGTTTTGAGTTGACAAATTAAAACAAAATAGGTATTTCCTCTCCAATAGTCATTTGGAGCCATGTGAAGTATGTTGGAGGGAGAATGCCTAGAAGAGAGGTGTGTTTCCTAGGAAGTGGGATGAAATCTGTGGACAGCTTACTGTATTCTTAGAGTAGAGAGAAGACTGTTTCCATCCCTTGCTTCTTCTCCTAGCTTGGAGGAAGAAGAGGGAGAAGGAGGAGAAGACAAAGGAAAGGTGTCAGTTAGCCCCCCACCCTTTTCTGCCTTCTGTAGGCCCAAGATGAGGGAGGGGGTAATTTTGAAGTCCAGTGATGTTTGGAGTTTGATTATTACTCTGCCTGAACATAACAGTTACTGAAAGGGATCTCTTGCATCCATTGGAGCAATTCATGTGACAGGAGGCTTTTATAAAGCAGACAATGACTGGAAAAGTTATAGGCTTTGCCTGAGGCTTCATCCAGAAAAAAGAAAATTAAACATCACTGACAGGGTTTGCAGGAAGAGTGGAAAAAATAATAAATTTGCTTCCTTTTTGCATCCTTGAGTCCGACTTCTGTGCTGTTCCACGTGACAACTACAGCTCATGGCAGCTTTGGATATAGCTACAACAACGAAGAAGGGAATTTTGTTTGTACTCTAGTTTACACAAATTCACTGCATGTGGAGCCAACCAATATATATGAAAATAATTTTAATCATTGGTTTTAGATACGGATGAACAATTTGCTATTGTGCATAGGATATACTAATATGATCCTTCTATGCTTCTAAACCTTTAGTGAGGTAAATTTTAAGATAGATACATTTTTGAAATCTGTGTTTCAGTTTATATTTACAATGCATTGTAATGTGCAACATTCTGTCTCTAAAATGTTTATGTTTGTGGAATATAGGAGATTTGGGGGTAATTTCCATTAAAATTTTATTATATTCATCTATAATTTACAGGGCTGTTATGAGGCTCAAATAAGATGATAATGAACATTATAAGCCTTTGACAGCTTTAAAAATGTTAGATATTATAAATACTATTATTACATTAGTGCTAACAATTACTTTATAGTTACGACACAAAATACTCATCTTTAATTTTAGTGTCTTTTTAGCATTAGGAATATTAAGATGTTAAGTTATAAAATCATCAACTTATTAGACTGTGTTATTTCTGTTTTGAATTTAAAAGCCATTTGATAATGGCTTTTATATTTAAATAAGTGTAGAAGTAGAAATCTAACTATAACACAAAAGGCCAATATTTCACCATACTGCCTGACATTTTTTATTTAAAAATTTATAATAATTTAAAATGGGCTATTGAAAAAATGGTCATACATGTTTCAGTATATGACAAAATAATGGCACACATAGAAAGATACAGAAGGGACATTATATAAATAATAGTTTAAAAAAGTCAATCTCCCCAGGGGTACAGGTCTGTGAATCACCAGGTTTATATTTATAAAAAATAAAAAATTATATAAAAAAATAAAAAATTAAGAAAATATATATATATATAAAACAAAACAAAACAAAAAGTCAATCTCTATGGTCACCTCTTCCCTTGTCCACATTTAGCCAGTTTTGTATGATAGAGCATGTACTCATAAATAACTTATTTTATACAGTAGAATTATTCTTAACCCACCATTCTGTGATTTGCCCTTCATTTGATATTTACTGGTCATTTATTACAACCAGCTTTTTATGTCATTTCATGTCAATTTATTGCATTTTTCTTAATCGCAGATAATACTCTATTGTACAGCTTTATAGTAAATTATTTGATCTGCCTCCTACTTCTAGATATTAACATTATTGAATTTTTGGAGATTTTTATCTTTAAGAAAGCTGTTACGTATTTCCTAAAAACGGGTTTGTTGTTGTATTGATCTGCAATATGAATTTTTCTATCTATACTTCCAACCTCCTTTTCCAAAATAGACATATTCCATCCACAAAAGATGAAAATATCTATTCTATCATAGATTCACTAACATAAGAAATTATAAAATAGGGGCGCCTGGGTGGCTCAGTGGGTTAAGCCGCTGCCTTCGGCTCAGGTCATGATCTCGGGGTCCTGGGATCGAGTCCCGCATCGGGCTCTCTGCTCGGCAGGGAGCCTGCTTCCCTCTCTCTCTCTCTCTGCCTGCCTCTCCGACTACTTGTGATTTCTCTCTGTCAAATAAATAAATAAAATCTTTAAAAAAAAAAGAAATTATAAAATATATTTTCTTGTATCATTTTGACAGTTTGGAAATGGGGCATTGTTGCTGTTATATAGTATCTGGTTTTTCATGTGTGTGAATGATCTGAATACTTCTAAGTTTATTTTCATCTTGTCTTCACTTTGTGTGAAATTCTTATTCATATACTTTGCTTTTTCTTTAAATGAGTTTTTTAAGTATTATCGATTAGTTAGAGCAGTTTAATATTAGATTAGTCCTGTGACTCTATCTAGCTTTCCTTTCGTATAGGCAAGAGTTCTCAACATGGTAAAGCTACACAATAATTCCTATATTAGAATAATTTTGTACTGAAATAGCTTTGTATTCAAAATACCTCCCTTTTATTACATGAAATGATTATAAAAAATTAATCTGGAGAAATGAGCATGTGGAGTCCGGGAGAACAAAGAGAATGCTACTAGCTAACTAAAACAGAATGCTAAAAAATATAATCAACAGATCAAGAAATTAGGATACAAAATCCAGGAGTAGACTATGTTTAACTCATCATTTATGATAAATGTGGCATTTGAAGTCAATAGGGATATTATGGACAATTTAATAACAGATTAAAAACTACATCCAAAATATGTTACTACTTGCATCAGAATTAATTCTGTATCAACTTACATGTATAAATAAATAATAGAAATGTTAGAAGAAAACATAAATACAATTTCCCATTTTTTGAGTGTTGTTAATCATTCTAAAGACAAGATAAAATAAAAAATCCCTAATGGAAAAATATATGACAATAAAAGACATGCAATTAACAAAACACACCAGATAATGAAAGACAGACAACATACTCCAGAAGTATTTATAACATGAAATAATATTTAAGAAACTTATAGAAATGGATTTGCTAAAGTAGCAAATGAAGTCATTACTTTAATAGAGTCATTTTTCTTCAGTCATTTTTTATATGTTTTGATGCAGTCATTTTTTTTCCTTTTGAACCTGACATTTTGATTAGTCTGGGAAGAAACCAGGTTCCATAAGCAAAACATCACCAGGAAATAGAGAACAATGAATCGTATGTACTTTGTCTTTTGGAAATTGACCTGAAGGGTTCTGTAAGCATGAGCTGCAGAGAAATAGCCCTTTCTGCATCATCTCACGGAATTTCTGCCCAAACTCCAAGCAGATGAAGGAGGCTCCTCTTTCTGATCCTTTCAATAGCTTGCTGTCAACCAGTCCCATCCCCCATGTTAGAAGAGAAACTATAGAGCTGAAATGGTAGGCCACCAGGGCAGACTACCACCTTACAACTAAAAAGTACAATGGGGCCCCATTGATAAAAAGAGTTGTATTGATGCAATTGGATATGATAATAATTAAAAAAAAATAATAATAGGGACGCCTGGGTGGCTCAGTTGGTTAAGCCACTGCCTTCGGCTCAGGTCATGATCCCAGGGTCCTGGGATCCAGTCCCACATCGAGCTCCTTGCTCAGTGGGGAGCCTGCTTCTCTCTCTGCCTCTGCCTGCCTCTCTGCCTGCTTGTGTTCTCCCACTCTCTCTCTCTCTCTAACAAATAAATAAATAAAATCTTAAAAAAAAAAAACAATAATAAAGAAAGAGACGTGTCCACGAATGTTTTATGAAAAAACACACCAGCTGTACGAGAGACAGAAGTTAGAAACATAGGCAGGCCCACAGCTTGCACCCAAAGACCTCTAGCTGCTGCTGCCACCCTTTTTTCTGATGCCGTCTTTTGGATGTTATGGATGTTTGATAGGGTTATTTTTTTTTTAATTTTTTTTTTTTTTACTGTGTTATGTTAGCCACGATAAAATACATCATTAGTTTTTGACACAGAGTTCCAAGATTCATTGTTTATGTACAACACCCAGTGCTCCATGCAATATGTGCTGTCCTTAATACCCACCACCGGGGTCACCCATCTCCCATCCCCTCCACTCCAAAGCCCTCAGTTCTTTAGAGTCTACAATCTCTCATGGTTCGTTTCCCCCTCTGGTTTCCCCCAATTCACTATTCCTTTCTTTCTTCTAATATCCTCTAAGTTATTCCTTATGTTCCACAAGTAGGAGAAACCATTTAATTGACTTTCTCTGCTTGACTATTTCACTCAGCATAATCTCCTCCAGTCCCGTCCATACAAAAGTTGGGTATTCATCCATATATTCCATTATATATATGAACCGCATCTTCTTTATCTACCCATTTGTCAAAGGGCATCTTAGCTCTTTCCACACTTTGGTGATTGTAGACATTGCTGCTATGAATGTTGGGGTACATATGGACCTTCTTTTCACTACATCTATATCTTTGGGGTGAATATCCAGTAGTACAATTGCAGGGTCACAGGGTAGCTCTATTTTTAATTTTCTGAGGAATCTCCACACTGTTTTCAAAGTGGCTACACCAACTTGCATTACCACCAACAGTGTAAGAGGGTTCCTCCTTCTCCACATCCTCTCCAACATTTGTTATTTCCTGCCTTGTTAACCTTTGCAATTCTAACTGGTGCAAGATGTTATCTCAATGTGTTTTTTTTAATTTTTATTTTTTAATAAACATATAATATATTTTTATATGTTTATATTATAAACATATAATATATTTTTATCATATAATATATTTTTACAGGTCTGTGAATCGCCAGGTTTACACACTTCACAGCACTCACCATAGCACATGCCCTCCCCAATGTCCATAACCCCACCCCCCTTCTCATAAATAATTAACTTAATTTTTTTTTCTGAAACAGAAATGTCTTTGTTGGCTTGTTCTTCTCACATTAAACCTAACACACCTTTATTGTAAGCTATTAAACAAAAATTATGATGAAGGAAGGTATAATTATCCATAATCCAAGAATAATCATTTTTTAAAAGATTTTATTTATTTATTTGACAGAGAGAGAGAGAGAGAGAGAGAGAGATCACAAGTAGGCAGAGAGGCAGGCAGAGGGTGGGGGGGGGGAAAGCAGGCTCCCTGCTGACAGGAGAACCCTCTATGGGGCTGGATCCCAGGACCCCGAGTTCATGCATGACCTGGACGGAAGGCAGAGGCTTAGCCCACTGAGCCACCCAGGTGCCCCTCACTTTCAATATATATGCTGAATATCTTTTTAAGTTCTGTTGTTCTCTCTCTCTTTCTTTCCCTGCCCCATCCCTTCATCCCTTCATCTTTACTTCTTCTTTACTTTCTTAAAAAAAAAAAATCCTAGAATAAGTGTTTTTTGGACTTTCTTTTTTTCACTTAATATAGTTTGGGCACATCCAAAAGCCAACTGTGTAATTATTTTTGATTTCTACAAAGTATTTTGTTATGGTAGGGATCTTGACTATATATATAAATACTATTGATGACCATTTACGCTAATGCTATTTTGCGTTGCTCTAAATCACTCACATGTACAAATCCTTCTACACTTACCTTACAATATGTCTTGTTATTTAGGTTAAGTTTTCAGAAGTGACATTTATAGATCAAAGAATCCATACATTATATATATACACTATATTTTGTGATGCCTATTGTCAAATTGCCCTCTAAAATGTTGTACCTGGCTCTGGTGCTGTCATTTTTACTGCCACTTTTTAATATGTCTTTTATTTTTTATTGTCAATTTTTTATTTGTCAATCTAACTTTTGGAAAAAAAAACTCATTTAATTTGCACTTATTGGATTGTTAGTGAGGCTGAATATTTCTCATACATTAATGACTATATTTTTAAAATGATTTCATAATTATTTCCTACACATTTTCATTGTCTATTCTCTCCCTTTTCTCTCCTTTCAATTTTATCTATTCCTATTTGACTTAAAAAATCTATTGTAATAGTCTTTTGTCCTATGTATACAATAGTTTCCTCTACCTGAAGTGTATTTTTCAGTTGTTTATTTATGCTGTTATGTAATCTAAAATATTTTCTTTAATGATATCTGTATTGGTCTCATGTTTTAGAAAATTCATTTTTCATCATGATTTTAAAAAATACTAATCCAAACATTCTTTTACTGTCTTGAAAAACCATCGTACATGTCGTTTCAGTCAGATGTCCGGACTGAATTCCTTCTCATGGGAACATTTCTCCTTACTGGTATCTTAGTCCTTCCAAATGTGCCTTACCTTTTCTTCTTAAAATGGATCAAGTAGATCATATAACAAATATGATGGCAAAATAACTAGTGGATTTCCAATGCATTTAGAGATCCTGAATAAGATATCGGGAGGCATTAGTTATATAGCTTTCCTCCTCCCTCCCTCTCTCATTTCCTTCCTTCCGTCTTTCCTCCTGCCCTGGCTTCCTGCCCGCACTTCCTTCCTTCTTCCTTCCTTCATATATGCTCACTGCCAACTTAATGCCATAGGCACAATTCAAGATTTCAGAGTTATAGCAAGGACACAAGGACTGGTAAATTGAGTAAGAGACTAGGCTAGAAGTTCCCAAAAGAGAGTGTAAGGCAATAATTGAAAGCTCACGGAAAGAAAGGCATATGTAGTATGAACACAGTTTCAGGCTATGACTCAGCTAGGCTAAATGGTAGCCTTTTTTTTTTTTTTCCAATAGAAATGCTCCCATTCAGTTTAATGGGAGAAAACATAATCATTCTTAGTCAATTCATATAAACTTAGTCAATTTGAGATTTAAAAAAATGAATTCAGGATTCTTTCTCAATCCTGCATCTTCTCAGGGACATTTAGCCTTCATGTACCCAAAATATCATCATATCTGGGAAGCTCCCAGACACTGCTGTTGACATCCTTCTTACTCGCTTGTGCTGAGAGACCTTCCGTTTGATTCATTCTCCCCTCTCACCAGGGCATGTCTTTGTAACCACAGCAAATCTTTTTCAGACCACCAGCTCAGGATGCCCCATCCTTGACGCTCTCAGCCAAGGAGCCTGGAAGGGGTTGGGGGATTGCTTTTTCCTTGCGTCCAGCAGAGCATGTGATCACTCTTGTGACACTGCCTCATGTTGCTTCCTTACACGCAAGAAACATGTCCCCTCCTGAAGCATCCGTGAGATCAGTCTACCGTTCAGGTATATATACTCTGGAGCTCACATAGGTAGGACAGGATACAATGCCCTTTCAAGGACTCTCACTCTCCGACCCTTTTCACTTCTTCCCAACTTGCAGAAATCTTTACCAGTTTCAGGTGCTTGTAGATAGCACTTACTGATCAATTATTTACTCACTCAGTGCCTATATTGATACCAAGAACTTGGCTCTTAATGCTGTAAAGATCTAGCCCCTTGTGACTTAAAAAGCTAAAGAATCTGCCAAAGGGTTGATTTTTAAGTTTTATACAAAAGCTAAACATTGATTTTTTTCTATCTTCATTTCTGCAGTTAAGAGAGTTACCTAAGAGAAGCCAGTGTGCCCCAGCCTGATCTTTCTCTGGTTCTTTTATCTCTTTCCCTCTTTTCCTCTTTTTACCAAACACACACACATGCACACACACGCACACACACCTAAACATTCTATGTGAACAAAACTAAATCATATGTGGAATCCTTACTCAAAGATCTTAGGCTTGATCACAGAAGTTACTTAGGCAACACTTAAATGTTATTAACATCTTTCACTATAAAAAGGTGCTAAGAGTCAACCTCTAAGCTTTAATAGGCTTTATACTCATTTTCAAGATTGGCAAATCTTGGGGAGATATTTAGCGTGAATGCCTTATAGGTTTTGTTTACTATTTCTCACATTTTTAAGATTTTAATTTTGTAAAACATGTCCTGCAGATTTTGCTTGCTTAGCCACTAAGTGGGAAAGAAAGGTGAACCAATAAGTGAGACGTAGTCTTCCAGTCTCTAGACATGAAAAAAACAGAGGAAAGAAGGACCAAGTCTTTTCAGGAAGAACATTTTCTTTATCTCCTTATATATATATTTTTTGTTCCTTTCCATCGTCCTGCAGTCATATTTTCTGGAATTAAGCACCAGCAAATTAAATATGCTCCCCCACCCTGCCCTCTGAAGGTGATCTTAGTAATGTCCTTGTTTCCCCTGTGTATACAAAAATACTAACACTGATAGATGAAGAGTGTATAAAAAAGTGTATAATGAATTGAATTGTTGTCAACTTGTCCAGTTTCTACAGGAATGTACCTTTCTTTGTTGCATTTAATGACTGATTTTCTAGGTTAATTTATTATAAGTGATAAAATGCCAAAGAGATCACATTTGGATTTAAGTGTTAGAATTAAGTTGAGGGTGCCTGAGTGGCTCCGTCAGTTAAGAGTCTGCTTTTGGCTCAGGTCATGATCTTGGGTTTCTGAGATCAAGTCCCATGTAGGAATCTCTACCCAGTGGGGAGTCTGCTTCTCCCTCTCTCTCTTCCTCCGTGCTCTCTCTCTCAAATAAAGAAATAAGGTCTTTAAAAAAATAAAGAATTATATTGAGTCCACTGCCTTCCTTTCTTCTTTTATTCCAAATCTTGTTGTGCTGTTTCAGTGCTAACTGCTCCACTTACTTCAGTGTCCTAGAGTTCAAACTAACTAACTAACTAAGTATTCTAATATCAGTACTTTCTTAAAAGTCTTGGCCAATCAGTAAAAGTCTCATTGTAGGAGAAACGCACAAGAAGTTAGGCCTTGGGTTGTTCTTTCCTGTAACTCATGGGAGTGTAATGGCGGTGGAGTAGTCAGTCTGTACAATTTGTTATATCAAAGCTATTAAGGTAATCCACACCTATCATGAAAAAGTCAAGAAGTTTTACTTGTTTGAGGTATATTTTAGGGTCTTGGAAAGAGTAATTGACTAGTGTGTTCATCCGAAACAGAATATCTACAACTTTCTTAAATATTCTCCTTTTAAATCATTGAAATGTTGCCAGAGAATACAGGAACAGCTGTTGAGTAGGGTATTAAATTTAGAGTAACTTCATATAGGAATGTTGATTTAGACAAGACTTTGGCATAATTATCACTGAAATATTCTATAAATAGAATGGTATAGAATAACTTCAAAGGT
Source organism: Mustela nivalis (assembly GCF_964662115.1). NCBI lineage: Eukaryota > Metazoa > Chordata > Mammalia > Carnivora > Mustelidae > Mustela > Mustela nivalis. Next base: position 59,771,059 of record NC_139033.1, read on the forward strand.
ATAATTTCTGAAAATGCAGTTGCCCCTGGGAAAAGGTGCAAAGCAGAACTACTGTATATGTTACTGCTTCTTCTGAGATACAGTAGTAATTCTACAAACCTATGAGACATGCCTTCTTACCTGTTTAGTTTGTCTTATCTTAGCACCCTATTTTTAACTTCTTTAACCCTACAAATTTCGAGGCAAAGCCTTATAACATATATTTACAGTATACGCATGCAAAAATGCTTTTCAAAGAGTATGCTTTTGAGATTTTTGATGGAAAAGAAGCTGCAGGTGACTTTCTATTAACTTATTCATTAAGTATTCATTTTGCATGTTTACTGAACTCCTAATTCATTCTATGGATTCTGGGTAAGATGAAAGGGTGACATTTTGACATAGGTAGAACATCTTAGTAACAGAGTAGTAAGTGAAAAATTACTAGGTGAGGGGAAAGTTAACATTTTAAAAAATATTTTATTTATTTGACAGACAGAGATCACAAGCAGGCAGAGAAGCAGGTAGAGAGAGAAGAAGGGAAGCAGGCTCCCTGCTGAGCAGAGAGCCTGATGCGGGGCTTGATTCCAGGATCCTGGGACTGTGACCTGAGCTGAAGGCAGAGGCTTTAACCCACTGAGCCACCCAGGCACCCCTGGAAAGTTAGCTTTTGTTATTTTCTCAGCTTTTTAAAAACTTCTCTTTTTTTTATGTGAGATATGGAGAGGGAGAACATTTTGGCAGAGCTGTGGAAATCAATATTATTTTATCTCTGGAAAATAATGAGCCCAGTCTTTACAGAACCTGTGTGTTTTCTCTTGAAACCTCTTACTGCCATTTCTATACATTCTAGAAAGTTGTTCAGCCTGAGAAGTAGGGTATTCAGGAAAATGGTTAACTTATATGTATCATCTTTCCAATCAATTCTGTAAAACTCTGTACTACACTTCGCCTATTGCAGGCACATATTTTGAATTCAAAGTAAAGATAATGATATTTGAACCAGAAATATTTCCATAACTGGCAGTGAAAATCTAAATATATCAAGTGAGAAGGCTTACCAGGAGAAGATCCCTCAAAGAGGTGAATATTGAGTTTGTCATTAACAAAGAGAAGAAAAAAAAAAGAAGAAGCTGCAGAATTTCCTGTGAACCAGCACAGCAATAGCAATTTCTAGCTCCTTGTGTGCTCATATGGACTGCACACTTAACTCTAGAAGAGCTACTATCCTTATTTTAGTCACATTTATTTTAAGAGCTTATGTTCCTCTCCTGGTCTCTATGAAAGAAGTCTATAGGGAAGGAAGGATGCTCTTCTCATTTTCACAAAATAAATGAACAAATGATTGCTTGTGTGTGATTAGTTTGCTAAAGAGAGAACAAAGGCCGACCTTGATGAGCATTTATGGTGATGGCTTCTTTGAAGCAAAGCTAGCCTGGGTGGGTGTTTCAGATGCACTTTCTAGGAAACAAACTGTGAGATGGAGTTTGTTGAGTAGGGTGGGTATATAAGGACAGCCCTTGGGTTGAACATTTGTGAAAGGAAGGTACCATACCAGGCATGGGAACGAGAAGACACTGAGAAGGCAGCTCCAGTCAGAGCCTTAGCCAGTCCGATGGAGAACTTTCTGGAGTTAGAATGACTTTTCAGGCCACATGGATGAGGACTCCATGCTTGCACTGATGAGTCATTGGTGTAGGACACCCTGGGAAGGGGCAGGATCTCTGATGTTTCTGGCAATTGAATGCTGGCTACTGTCAGCACTTTGCAACTGGAGCAACTTCATTGAGGTACTCCTTCACCAGTAGGGATCTGGGTGGTGTGTTACAGTGTCTATTGCAGTGGGATGGAACTAGGTTATAAAGACCATGGCAAGACAGAAAGAAAGATTGAGAAAAGATGAAATTTTGAATGGTGAACCTATGTCTTTTTTAAAAAAAAAGATTTATTTATTTGAGAAAAAGAGAGAGCATGTGAGTCAGGGGAGGAGTTGAGGAAGAGGGAGCAGGAGAGAGAGAATCTCAAGGAGACTCCCCACTGAGTGCAGAGCCCAATGTCAGGCCTAGATCACACAATGATGAGATCATGACCTGAGTCAAATTAAGAGTCAGATGTTTAACTGACTAGGCCACCCAAGCACCCCAATGTCTTTTTTTTTTTTTTTAAATAATACCATAAAGTTCATTCCCTTACTAGTATGGAGGTTGCATAGGACTGGGTAGAGAGGTCAAAGCCAAGGGAGTTAGTTTAGAAAACTGTTGGAATGATCCTATCATGAGACAATGAGACCCTGGCAAACTAAAAGCCATGGGGATGACCTGAATAGAGCCTGTGTCTGAATGAATTGAGGGGTTGGAGAGGTATGCTCCAATAATTTTTGATCTTCTATGTGCCAGATGCTCTGTCTATATTTTGCACTTAATATGAGATAGACCTTATTATAAGTTTGTGCTACAACACAGCAAATAGGCACTTTGAGAGGTTAGATGAATTGTGTGAATTTTCTTTTCTGGCAAGGGAGGAAGACTAGATTTATCTGGCTGTAGAAACCATACATTTTTATACCTAATCACATGTCTCTTTTGTCAATTGATAAGCTAGAGCATACATTTCATCTTTGAAGTGCAGTTTGGCTAGAGAATGAGGTGGAAATATGATGATAAAAAAAAGTAAATGGTGAAATATTCTGATTTTCAATGGTGAGGAACCAGGATTTCTAAAATGATACAAAAGTTTATCAGGTAATAGCATAACACCCTCATTATGCACTGGAGCAATGTGTTGAAGAAAATATACTTAAGTCTTCATGAAAACTCTATATGGATGGATATTATTATAATTTTCATTTTTCAGATGAGGAAACTGGGTCTTAGAGAATTCAAATAAACTTCTGGAGGTCAAGTAGCTAGTCAAAATGGAACTTGATCTTTTTACATTAAGATTACCTGACTTTAAAGCTACTAAACATCACACCTTGTTAAAATTTGCCTCTTTATCAATGGGGAGTATTTTATTAAATAAATTTTAATCAATTACTTAAATCAATTACTAATCTATATCCTCACCTTTTGAATATTCATCAATAACTTTGATGATCTTGCTTTTTATTAATTTTATTAATTTGGCTAGTTAGCATTTTATAAAATGAGCACATTTTAAAATTAACATATAATGTATTATTTGCCCTAGGGGTAGGGGTCTGTGAATCATCAGTCTTACACAATTCACAGCACTCACCATAGCACATACTCTCCCTAATGTCCATAACCCAGCCACTTTATACCTCCCCCACCATGCCCCAGCAACCCTCAGTTTGTTTCTTGAGATTAAGAATCTCTTATGGTTTGTCCCCCTCCCGATCCCATCTTGTTTCATTTTTTCCCTTCCTACCCTCCATGATCCCCCTCCCTGCCTCTTAAATTCCTCATATCAGTGAGATCATATGATAATTATCTTTAATTGACTTATTTCGCTTAGCATAATACCCTCTAGTTCTATCCACATCTTTGCAAATGGCAAGATTTCATTTTTTATGACTGCATAGTATTCCATTGTATACATACACCACATCTTCTTTATCCATTCATCCATTGATGGACATCAAGGTTCTTTCCATAGTTTGGCTATTGTAGACATTGTCATTATAAGCATTTGGATATACGTGTGAAATGGGCTCCTTTAAAGTCACCACCAATTCTTTATATAGGGTATAAATATACGCTTAAATTGCTCCTATTCAGTCAGATTAAGACTTGCTCTACTCATTTGCTAGGGCCACCATAAAAATGTACCTACCCCAGACTAGGTGGCTCAAAACAACAGAAATTTATTTTCTCTCAATTCTAGAGGCTTGAAGTCTGAAGTTAAGATGTTGGTAGAATCATGCTGGCTCTGAAATGTGCAGGGAAATCATCCCTTGCCTCTTTCCAGCTACTGGTGGTTTTCTGGCAATCCTAAATGTTCCTTGGTTCATCCACATGTTACTTTAATCCTCTGTCTTTGTGTGATCTTCTCCCTGTGTCTTCATCTTCACAGGACCATATTATGCAGACAACAGTGATGGTGTACTGAAGGCCCTCTCTCCTTCAACATGACTTCATCTTAACTAGTCACATCTGCAATAAATTTATTTTCAAATAAGCTTGCATTCTTAGGTACTGGGGAGTAGGACTTTAATATATTTTTTTGCAGGGGTGACACACAATTCAACTCATAATCCTTACATACATAAACTCAACCTGCATGATAAAAATAATGTTATGTTTCTTACCCTGTCTTCACAAAGAGAGTAGATGAAGCTTTGTTAGGCATATTCCATTATATCATTCTTTTTAAATATTTCATCTATATGAACAAATTAGATTCAGAGATAGAAAATTATTCCTAAAGGACCAGAATCTAATGCTCTCTCTTTTTTGTATGGAATTCCAACTGATATTATTGAGTGTACTCCTGCGGGGAGAAAACAACTTTACTGATATTACTTATGATTTTGTTATTCCGAGTGGGTTGCATTTTCTTTTTGCTCATTTAGATACTTTCTCTTGGAACACAGAGTCAAAACTTGTGGAGTGGGCTTGGGGAATTTGTTCTTCGGAAAGTGCTTTATTCTAATTTTATTTTTTATTACTCACATTGTAAATGAGACAGGCTGAAGAGGCATTGCCAGACTAATTTTTTTTCAGCCTTTGTAATTTGGATTACTTTCCTTCCACATACATCTATAAGAATTTCTTAGATGTAGATATCAAAGAATTTTAATATTTAATTTTCCCCTAGGAATTTGATAAACAAGATATTATGTTTATTAAATTGGTCTTAGGGCTGCCTGGGTGGCTCAGTGGGTTAAAGCCTCTGCCTTCTGCTCAGGTCATGATCCCAGGGTCCTGGGATCGAGCCCTGCATCAGGCTCTCTGCTCAGCAGGGAGCCTGCTTCCCTTCCTTTCTCTCTGCCTGCCTCCCTGCCTACTCATGATCTCTCTCTGTCAAATAAATAAAATAAAATAAAATAAATAAAATAAAAATTAGTCTTAGGGCAGGCATCCCTAAAGTCATAGCCTATGATACATGATTTGTATTTAGATATCATTAAACTATGTGTAAATTGTGATTATTTCATACATGTGTAACATGGACATTGAACCTCTTGATTGTCAAATGTAATTATCTGTTTCTAGGTTTCAGCCTTATTTACCTTTCTACACATTTGATAATTTCTTTCTCCCTCAAATTCTTCTTTATTTCTGGTATCCACCACACACCACTAGTACTTTACTTTATACATGAACAGTCCTTTTTAGCGTCCTCTTCTGCCTTCTTATCTGCTGTCTACCTCCATGCATTTGCATTCATTCCAAAACATAACCTTTTTATCCATATGATAGTGTGTGCACTGCAAAAATTTACATATCTATAGGCCAGTGTTGCCCAAATTTACTTTTCTAGCCTTGATATCACCAAGTCTTTGACCTCAGTTGCCCTATGAATATTTTCTGGGTGTTTGTGTTTCTGAGTACAAAATGTGCCAAATTCATTATATTTTCTACTAAAGAGCTTTTGTGGTAAAGTAGATATCATTACTTCCTCAGTTACTCATTTTCCATTCAGTTTTGCAATTCTTACCCCAAAACACAAAGTATATTTTCCCCCTTAGATTCTAGGCTAGATAATGAGGTGACTTGGTCTGGCTGATGGGATGCTAAAAGCAAGAGCCTTTTCAGCATGGAGGGACTAAAATATGCATGGACATGTTCTCTTGCACCTTTATTATACCATACCCTGTCTAGCTTGCTGGTCCAAGGAGGTTGTGCAAAGAATGTAGTAGAGCCAATCCACAGACCTATATTTGAAGTAAAACTACCCAGATGAACCCCCAAATCTCATTAGGTCCACTGCTGTGAGTGAACCCAAATGATAAAAATAGAGGCAACCTGGTAAGATGTGTGAGAAGTAGATTGTTGTCTTGGTGTGTCATTGAATTTTGTGGTTGTTATACAGCAAAAGTTTTCTGATGCAAAAATTGGTACTTGGAGTGCTAATAAAACAAACAAAAAAAAATCAACCCTAAAATACATGGCATGATTTTAAGCATGGATGGCAATTTAGGAAGAAGCCGACATAAGAGGTTGAGAAAATGGTAGTCAGTATGATATAGTCATGAAATAGTTGTTAAAAGCTGTCCTTTGTTATCCTCTGGAAGACTGATATCAGATGTAATTAATTTCTAGATTTGGGCAAGATGGACTCCAGGCAGAGTGCAGAAGGAGAGCTCTAACTTCATTTAGATGGATTTAATAAGGCAATAAAAGTGAGAAATGAGGTCAGAAAAGAACTACCCAGTTAGCAAATTGAATGAGGAGGTAATAGAGAGCTTCCATAATATACTGTTTATAAAACTTAAAAATTCTTCAGCCTTTGTAACCTTGCAAAACAATAAAATATTCTCAAATTAAGATAGATACAGCTTTGGGGTAAAGACAAAATCAAGGGCCTTTAAGGTGTAATTTAGGGGTGTAGGCCAAATCAAGAAGTAGCCCTCCTGTGTTTTCCTGATATTTGGAAGAATTAAAGGCACCTGGTATGTCTTGTAGGGAATAAAAGGGCCTCTACAAAGCATAGTCCCATAGATTCTTAATGGGTCAATGCTACTCAAAGCATGCAAAGGTCTGTGGCCTTTATAACTATGGTTCATGGAAATAGAATATACAATAAACCACACATATTTTTCACTTTTGTAAATGTTGTTGACTATAATCAAGTATATAAAAAATCAACTCATATTTGGGGATAGTTAGCTAAAGTATCATCAGCCTGGCTAAAAGGGATTAAATTTGTTTAATATCTAAAATAACTTGTATGTCCCCAATTTTGCAGGCAGAAATTAGGCTAAGAAAGAAGAAGGCATATCTTCCAACAATCTCTTTAGAACTGGACAAAGGTGATGACAAAAGTGGCTGAAAGCCCCCTTAAGAGGCAGAACTGGGACCTACTCAAGGGACTTTTTTTTTTTTTTTTTTTTTTTTTTTTACTTCCAGAGAAGGGTGGAGCATGGAAACATTTACATAGCAGGAATTCTGAGTTGCCAAGGAGTAGTGACTCCTATGTACTTTTCTTTTTTTCTTTCTTCAAATGGGAATGTTTTTTAAAGTTTGCTGGTTTCTATTTCAAAATTTGTGTGATGTATGCATGAGGTCAAAAATTTACTTGTATGTTTGTTTATCTCTCCCCTTCTCTCTCTATTCGCAGGTCTCTAAATCAAGAGAATGTGTGTCTCAACTGAATATACTTCATCAGATCCCAGATTTTGAGACTGATATTGACTAGATAAGACATTTGAGGATTTTTGGATGGAGTGGGAATGAGTATATTTTGCATGTGGGATAAGTGTGTTTTTATGGCCAAAGGGACATCTCTGCGGTTTACTTTAAAGACGTTTACTAGGCATCTTCAGGTTCTGAAGGTAACATATTCTGTCTTAGAGGATATCACTCCAACTATTTTACTCAGTAACATGAAAGAAGTTTAGTAATTTTTAAAGAAAACCTATAAATAAGTAAGAAAATAGTAGGCAAAAAATCTCTGAAAAAGCATGCATAGTTTTATTCCTAAGATTCAATGAAGCAACATTTTATTTTTCATAATGTGGTAGGCCTAATTTAAAATGGCTCCCAGTGATCATGGTCTACTGGTATTTATGCCCTTCTGTATGCTCTAGGCTTAGTTATCTATTTCTTACATATAGCAAAAATTATAGGTTGTTGCTTCCTAGGTCAAATTAAAGAAGATGGTGACTTCTGTCTTGTTTTTATTTATTCTCCCTTGCCTTTTTGCAGTCTAATTAAGTTGACAGTTACTTAAGGTGGGTTTTTTTTAAAAATTTTATTTATTTGAGAGAGAGAGAGAAAGGATGAGAGAGAGAAAGAGAGAAAGGGAGAGAGAGAACAAGCAGGAGAGGGGCAGAGGGACAAGTAGACCTTACACTGAATGTGGAGCCTGACACAGGGCTCAATCCCAGGACCCTGAGATCAAGACCTTAGTGAAAATCAAGAGTCAGATGTTTAACTTACTGAGGCACCCAGGTGTCCTTATGGTTGCTTAAGTTTGAATCCATTCTTTACTCCTCTCTTCCCCACGTTTTAGGTATATGGTATCGTACTTTACACTGTTTTATTTTGTGAGTCCTTTGACTGATTTTTACAGATATAATTATTTTTGCTGCTTTTGTGTTTCCTACTTTTCTTGTATCTACTTATTTTCTTTCTTTTTCACTCAGTCCCCTTTAGCATTTCTTGTAGAGCTGGTTGAGCGATCATGAATTTTTTAAAGTTTTGTTTGTCTGGGAAGCTTTATCTCTCCCTCTATTCTGAATGATAGTCTTGCTGGAGAAAGTATTCTCGGTTTTGGGTGTTTTTGTTTTTGTTTTTTTGGTTTGTTTCTTTTCTTTCAGCATTCTATCATGCCACTTTCTTCTGGCTTGCAAGATTTCTATTGAAAAATCAGCAGATAGCCTTATGGGGTTTCCCATGTATGTAACTATTTTCCCATTCTGCCTTTAAAATTCTCTATCTCTACTTTTGGCCATTTTATTTACTATGTGTCTCGATGTGGATTTCCTTGGGTTGATTTTGTTGGGGGCTCTCTGTGCTTCCTGGATCTGGATTTTGGGTTATTTCCCCAGATTCAAGGAGTTTTCAGCTATTATTTCTTCAGATAATTTTTCTGCCTCCTTTTATTTCCCTTCTCCTGGAGTCCCTATAATACAAATGTTATGTTTGATAGTGTTGTTGAGTTTCCTTAATCTATTCTCATTATTTAGTAATATTTTTTCTTTCTTCTATTTAGCATGATTGCTTTATTCTGTCCTCCAGGACATGGATCCATTCTTCTGCTTCCTGTACTGTACTATTTATTCCATCTAGTGGATATTTAATTTCAGGCATCAAGTTCTTCATCTCTGATTGGTTCTTTTTCATGTTTTCTTATCTCTTTGTTGAGGGTCTTACTGAGGTCATCCACCCTCTTCTCAAGTCCAGTGAGTATCTTTATGAAAATTACTTTAAGTTTTCTATCAGGCATAGTACTTCGTTTCATTTATTCATCTTGCTCTAATTTTCTCTTGTTCTTTCATTTGGGACATATTCCTCTCTCTCCTCATTTTGATTAACTTTATGTGTATCTGTTTCTATGTGTTAGGAAAGTCAGTTATGTGCCCTGCACTGGAAAGTAATGGTTTTATGAAGAAGAGGTCCTACAGTGACCTTTAGTGCAATTGTCCTCTGTTCACCAGCACCTTGAAATTCAGGGGTATCCCCTTTGTGTATTTTTTTGCACCCTACTCTTGTGGCTAAGCAGAGTTTGCCTTAGTCCAATCATCTGTAATGCCTCTTTTTGCCTGTTTTGGGCAGGGTTTGGAAACTATGTTGTTAATAGTCCCATCAGAGTCTGCCTTGGGCTTGAGCTGAATCAGATCAGGCATTTGTCAGAGCTTTAGTTACACTGAACTGCCTGGCAGTCTTGGTGTTTTCACCTGGGAGGCTTTTGTTGGTGGATAGGGCCTGCAGTCAGACAAGATATCTGCCTCTACACCACTTTGAAGCTGCAGTTGAACTGGTTTGTGGGATTATCTTCCCCTTTCCCTCTCAGAAATCACTTCAAAGTGGTGCTGGCCCCGTCAGGGTTGCTTGCATAATGCCATGCCAAGGCCAAGTGGGATGGCATGAATCCACATAAAAGCATGGGGGCTAGGCACATGGTAGTATCAAGGTTTACAAAGATCTGCTATGAGAGGAGTCCTGGTACTGATTTGGATAGCAGCTGAGACTGGTTGGAAGAAGTGAGTCCATAGAAGAGCATGGAGGCTTGGCATGCTGTTAACAAGCCAGGTGGAAAGTGTTGGTGCTGCACTGGTTCCCATAGGTGTCCATGTAGCTAGACTGGGTGTGGAGGGGCAGTAAATGGTGCCTACCAGCTCTTCTGTTGTTGGAGAAGTCTCTCAAAGATCCCTGTTCCCTGCAGCACACACTCATAGATTAGTAAACAAGTCTCTTCCTAGGTATCTGAGTCATCTTTTGAACTACTGCTTTTACACTCTATCTCAGAGGGGCTCTTTGCTGTCCTATCTCTTTAAGAATGGGGACTCAGGTTTCCCTCAGCCTCTGGCTCTCCTAGAGCCAAGTCACTGATTTTTAAAGTTCCACATGTAAGCCCCATTAGTTATAAGAACTCAAGAAATTAAGACCCTCTGGTTTTGAAAGCCAAATACTATGGAATTCACCTTCCCAATGAGGGTCCCCTGTGTCTGGGGTGCCTGGTATAGAGTCTGCTCATCTCCATTCTCCCATGCTTGTGGGGATCGCCCTCTTGTGGACAGTCTTTCAGGTTAGCTTGGTTCCCAACTGTGTCTTTGCCCTTTGTACCATTTTTGATGGGCCCTCTTCTCTATATTTAGAGTTTGTTCTGCCAGTCTTTGGGTAATTTTCTGAGTCATTTACACTAATGTGGGTGTTATCTAATAGTATCCATGGGAAAAGGTGAGTGTAGGATCCTCTCTACACTGCCATCATTACCCAGAAGTCTTTTATCTTCTTAATTAGGGATGTTTGTACCATTTTGGAAAATTTTTAATAAAATTTTGTTCCATCCATACCATCAGCAACTATATAATCAGTTGTATTTATCACAATTTTGACTATATCTAAAATATATTCAGGTTTTAAAAATTATTAAAACAGACATCATTTATATGTAGTTCTGCTTACAGACAGAAACAAGGTCAACAATAAATTGCTTTTCCTTAACTAGAAATTATTGACTGGTTGTACTTGAGGATTTAATTTTTGAATACTTAATTGAGTTTGATAGGACCAAAATGATATACATTCAAGAATGTTTAACATGAAGTGATGATCAAAATTTGAAGTATTTCTTTCCTGGTCTTTAAATATGAAACAAAAAAATGTGCTCCTTAATTTCTCCTGTGTGCTGGGTGACAGATGGGAGAGGAACTTCCTTCATGCCCCTCTCACAGTCTCAATGCTCAAGGGTAGCATTGTAGTTCCCATATCTCCAACTTCATAACTTTCAGATATGCTATGTCTTTGACTACCTCAGAGATGTGCAACAAAGTAACTGAAGGGAACTCAATTCCATATCTCAGTCTCATGACTGCTTGGGAGGTCTTATACTGACATCTGAAGCCATCCATGCATCTTGAAAGGTGAACTTCTGTGTTACCTCTTAGTAGCAAGAATTCCTTCCTTCTCTAGCCTTATGAAAAATTTGCCACTATAGATTTATTACTCCCTGTTTTCCAGACTGGCCCTGGACACAAGTCATATTCATAAAATTCTGTTTCAACCTAAATGGGAATTTCTGGCATGTAATCAAGACTATAATAGCAAATATTAAAAACTGAACAAAGTAGAAACTTTACAAGAGAAATACATACAAGGTTTACATGGAGGACTATTTCTATGCTAATCAAGCTCAATAACTGTTTGTTAAATGATTTTTTTCCCTTTCCTATTTCCTTTCTGAAGCTTGGAAAGTTTGGCCTGTACAATTTATTATCCAAAACTTTAAATTTTTACAGATATTAACTTGAAGGTTTTGAAATTGAGACCAGGTGGTTCAATTCAGGGCCTTACATTTGGGATATTGGATTCCTCTAGGGTAGCAGTCTGTCAAGAAAACCTTAATGCAGCACAAAGATAAATCCAGATTCTTGTGCCAAGACTTGAGGGGAATGAGGCTCTCTGCATGAACTAATCTAAAGTTCTGACTGTGTTGATGAGCAGAAAATGGTGAAATTGTAAATGCATAGTTATTATGGAGATGGAGACATTGCCTTTTAGAGATTTCTTCTGGTTTCATTCCTCTCTGGGGATAGGAGATCAGGAATATTTTAAATGGCTTAAGATATCAAAGCAGTATAGAAATACTGCTCTAGCAAGGAAGATTTTCCTATCAGAGAAGTTTTCTAAATTAACAAGATTTGTTTATCCTTTAGTTCGCCAACATTATTGAACAGAATTTTTCTCCAGTATCTGCTTTTGCACGCATGCTGTCAAAGCTCTCTCAATCTTTCACATCCTGTTCGTGTTTGGAGACATTTTATTTTTTTCTTTAATCTCTCTGGATTTTTCACTCATATTGCCTCTTTTTCCAAATTTTTTTGATTAAAGCCTATATTCTAAATACTTATTTTCTGAAAGCTAGAGTGGGCAATGACTGTGTTGTTGATTTAGGACTTTGCACTGTAGCTCATAGTTGCTGTGGCTCTGAGTTCCTAAGCAGAGTTGATATGCACATCCTCATCCACATACCCATGTTCTTAGCCTGAGGCTCAAATCCAAAAGTATCTGTTTATCATAATGAGTTTGATTACCAAAAGCCAGAATTTGACCCTGCCCACTTAGTCGGTTCCACCATGAAATAGCAATCCTATAATTGGGAAAAAGCATTCAATTACTACATGCTCTTAGAATATCTATGAATAGAAAAAAATAAGTAAGTTTTTTTTTTTTAATTTTTAATTTTTTATAAACCTATATTTTTATCCCCAGGGGTACAGGTCTGTGAATCACCAGGTTTACACACTTCACAGCACTCACCAAAGCACATACCCTCCCCAATGTCCATAATCCCACCCCCTTCTCCCAAACCCCCTCCCCCCAGCAGTTTTGTGAGATTAAGAGTCACTTATGGTTTGTCTCCCTCCCAATCCCATCTTGTTTCATTTATTCTTCTCCTACCCACTTAAGCCTCCATGTTGCATCACCACTTCCTCATATCAGGGAGATCATATGATAGTTGTCTTTCTCTGCTTGACTTATTTCGCTAAGCATGATTCGCTCTAGTTCCATCCATGTTGTCGCAAATGGCAAGATTTCATTTCTTTTGATGGCTGCATAGTATTCCATTGTGTATATATACCACATCTTCTTGATCCATTCATCTGTTGATGGACATCTAGGTTCTTTCCATAGTTTGGCTATTGTGGACATTGCTGCTATAAACATTCGGGTGCATGTGCCCCTTTGGACCACTACATTTGTATCTTTAGGGTAAATACCCAATAGTACAATTGCTGGGTCATAGGGCAGTTCTATTTTCAACATTCTGAGGAACCTCCATGCTGTTTTCCAGAGTGGCTGCACCAGCTTGCATTCCCACCAACAATGTAGGAGGGTTCCCCTTTCTCCGCATCCTCGCCAGCATCTGTCATTTCCTGACTTGTTGATTTTAGCCATTCTGACTGGTGTGAGGTGATATCTCATTGTGGTTTTGATTTGTATTTCCCTGATGCCGAGTGATATGGAGCACTTTTTCATGTGTCTGTTGGCCATCTGGATGTCTTCTTTGCAGAAATGTCTGTTCATGTCCTCTGCCCATTTCTTGATTGGATTATTTGTTCTTTGGGTGTTGAGTTCGCTAAGTTCTTTATAGATTCTGGACACTAGTCCTTTATCTGATATGTCGTTTGCAAATATCTTCTCCCATTCTGTCAGTTGTCTTTTGATTTTGTTAACTGTTTCCTTTGCTGTGCAAAAGCTTTTCATCTTGATGAAATCCCAATAGTTCATTTTTTCCCTTGCTTCCCTTGCCTTTTGCGTTGTTCCTAGGAAGATGTTGCTGCGGCAGAGGTCGAAGAGGTTGCTGCCTGTGTTCTCCTCAAGGATTTTGATGGATTCCTTTCGCACATTGAGGTCCTTCATCCATTTTGAATCTATTTTTGTGTGTGGTGTAAGGAAATGGTCCAATTTCATTTTTCTGCATGTGGCTGTCCAATTTTCCCAGCACCATTTATTGAAGAGGCTGTCTTTTTTCCATTGGACATTCTTTCCTGCTTTGTCAAAGATGAGTTGACCATAGATTTGAGGGTCTATTTCTGGGCTCTCTATTCTGTTCCATTGATCTATGTGTCTGTTTTTGTGCCAGTACCATGCTGTCTTGATGATGACAGCTTTGTAATAGAGCTTGAAGTCCGGAATTGTGATGCCACCAACGTTGGCTTTCTTTTTCAATATCCCTTTGGCTATTCGAGGTCTTTTCTGGTTCCATATAAATTTTAGCATTATTTGTTCCCTTTCTTTGAAAAAGATGGATGGTACTTTGATAGGAATTGCATTAAATGTGTAGATTGCTTTAGGTAGCATAGACATTTTCACAATATTTATTCTTCCAATCCAGGAGCATGGAACATTCCTCCATTTCTTTGTGTCTTCCTCAATTTCTTTCATGAGTACTTTATAGTTTTCTGAGTATAGATTCTGTGTCTCTTTGGTTAGGTTTATTCCTAGGTATCTTTTGATCATACATCATCATTTAGAAGTTTCACTTTGATAACCCATAAGAAGTATTTATCTTCTAAATTCATTTCATAGCTAAAAAATAAAAAAAATCAAATTTTCCATTCCTATGTATTACATTAAGTTTCTTAGCATTTTATATAAAATTCTAACCCAGCCTTTAAAACAGCTGCCACTTTTTTACAGAAACCCTGTGCTCTGAGCGTATTTACTTATGCTTTCACATTTTGTCAACATTGCTATGCCCTCTGATATTTATAATGCTTTCACCTGCTGCTTCATTTTTAAAGAACGTTTTATTTTATTTTTAAAAACGTATCATGGTACAACTAACATACAATGTTATATTACTTTTAGTTTATATTAACTACAGTGTACATCAATATGTGCAACATATTGATTCATTAATTCTATACTTTACTCAGTGCTCACCACTATAAAGATAGTCGCCATCATCATGTTATTACAATATTATTGACTATATTCCCTATGCTGTACTTTTCATCTCTATGACTTCTTTATTTTATAAGTAGAAGTTAGTACTTAAACCCCTTTACCTATTTACTTTCCTGATCCCATCTAGTGCTTATTCTTCACCCATATGTGGTCTTACTTTCTCCAGGAAGGCTTCCTAAATGACTGAGGCTCTCCTGATCACACCTATTTAGATTTAACATACAATATGTTATGTTGTGAATCTCAAAAGATTGAGCATAATCTTTACTTTTGTTAAGCAAAAATACATTAATTTCCACCTATGCATAACTATTGTCTTAGTGACTGCGGATTTTTTTTTTTTTTTTCAAGGAGAGGTGCATCAGTCAATCTCTCAATTCATTGCATTGGAAATTTCTGACAGAAATAGTACTTTGTTCAACATTATCATAATTCTGAGTGAAATCAATAGTGTAGCTCATTATCTAGTCTCTCAGTTTGTGTCCCCCTCTTATTTACCATGTGTGTTAGAATTATTAATTAAATTATTTATTTTTATTTATATTATAATTAAAGTTAATTGTTTATTATTAAATTGATAATTTATTATTAATTAAAAATCCAAATTACTGTAGTGAGAAACTGAAGAAATGAATCCAAACCAAAACCTTAAGGTACACTGAAGAGAGTGAACAGAAATAATAACCTAAACCTAAAGTTTAAGTTTTCCTAAAATTGGTTTCTTGGAAAAGAAATTTTTATGGCAGAAATAATGGCAATTAAGAAAATAACTCATCAGTTGCATTTATTTCTATGATAGATAGCTCTTCAAATACAATTACTTTTTTCTCATTTGAGGGGATGGTAGTAGTGTGGCACCACAATATATTCATCAGTCCTCTGAAATACTCTCAAATGGATTTTTTTCCACTAATCAATGCTACCAAATCAGAATTTAGTTGTGCAAAGTTGTGTCCCACTTGTCTTTCTATCTTTTAAATTTGTGCAGTTGTTTGAGCTTCTATTTTTCAATGATAATTGAAAATAAAGATGAGCTTATAAAAAATAGTTTTTAAAATTTTTGTATTCATTCTGAAGAGAAGAAATCTAAAATCAAAATTAGACAGCAGACAAAGGACTAAAAGATCCTTATTTTGAGTCCTTTAGAAGAAAGAAATTGGGCTTTTTTGAGAAGCCAGCAGATGAATAAGTAATATTTGCTCTTTAAATAAGAATTGATTAAAAGATGGTTTGGACAGAAGCTCTAAAACAAAGGTGGTTGCAACATTGACAAGAAGGAGCAGATACGTAGCTAACTGGTGTTTCCTGAATTAACACAACTGAGATTCTAATACTGAATACTCACATTCTTAAGCAATTAGGCTATGTGAAATTATATACTAGAAAAGAAATATTAGCCAATGCTACATATCAGTTAACTGTTATCTTTTATAAGTATCCACATTAAAAGCAGTCTATGCCACAGTATTGGAATCTTTTGTTTTGACCTTATTGATAAAAAAATGCATTATTTACATTAAAATATTTGTTAAAAAATTTACTAACATGATAACCATTCAAATGAGAAGAGTAGAATAAATATAATTATAAAATCTATAAATAATTCAAAATTCAAAATTCAATAGTATTTCATAACAAAGTAGACATTCAATTATTTATTTCATGTCTTCCTTACTAGTTGTGGGCAGGGTTCTATGTCTTTCTCATTCATCATTATTCGCAGAACTAGATCAGTGTCTGGCTTATAATGGCCACTCAAGAGTATCTGTTGATTAAAAGAGAAGCAGACTTCATAAACACAGAGAACAATTTGGTGGTTGTTAGAGGGGAGGAGATGGGAGGGATGGGCAAAATAGAGGAAAGGGATTAACATTTTAGGATAGGAACAGATTTCTTAAACACAAATCAGTGAAAAAAATAGAAAGATTGGCAATCCAACTTAAATAATGGGCAAGGGGCTAGAATGTACTTTACGAATGAGGGCAGGTGGAAGGCCAACTGACAGATGGTTAGATGTTCCTCCTCCTTTTCAGGGAAACATACTGGAAGCATGATGGAATGGCCCTGAGCACCACCAGAGTGGCAAAAACTGCAAGCTGGCCACAATGTGAAGCAGCATTTAAGCCTTGGTGAGAGTGCGAACCTAAGACTGTTACCAAACACTGTCCACATTTGCTGTGCAGCTAAACACTGACATACACAGTGATTCCACAAGATGTGCACCCCCAAAACGCATTCAAATGTACACCAGAAGACATGTACAAGAATGTCTACAATAACATTATTCATAATTAAAAGTGGACACACCCCAAATCCAAAAACAGTAGAACTGACAGAGAAATTGTGGTATATTCATGACACAAAATATTATATATTGTATAATTCCATTTATATAAAGCTTAAAAATCAAGAAATACTCATCAGGATAGTGATGACTTTGGGGAGGAAAGGTAGTGTACTTTAAAGGTACTTGGTCTGGATGATGGTTACCAAGGTGTGTTTATTTTGTGATAATTCAGTGAACTGTAAAACTTGTGACTTGTATACATTTATATGTGTGTGTTATATTTCAATAAAAAGGTAAGAAAAGTTTAAAAATATTTACCAATTAATGAATAGATGAATTAACAAATGAATAACAACTATAAAAATAACCAGACCTACTATATTGTGCTCAATAAAAGACCTGTATGCAGTCCTGTATACATCAGCTTTCTATGAATTATAGAGAATTTTTAAGGTAGAATCAAAATAACTCTCTTATAACTTTACACTTAATTAGGTTTTGTATACAGTAACCTAAATATTAGAAAACAAGGTGAACCTAAATTTAAAAATCGTAGGTTCTATACAATGATTTCAAGATTATTTCATTTCTCCTTTTTTTCCCTCCAGATATATTAATTAGGACTATGAGGAGCATAAAAGTCTGATTTAAAATTTATTGGCCATATTTTACTAAATTATAAATTTTTTGGTCTTATTGAAATATGTCAATATTTTTTTTTAAATTAACCTTAAGCTAGCTTACTATATCCTTTTAGCCTCAAGCTAGGGAACTCTCAAATTAGGGACAAATGCCCATAAAATCATAGTTTTGAAGTAGTAATTATAGTGCTCTAATGGAAAATAAAAAAGGGTATAATTAGTAAAATAAATACCCTCCCACAGTAATTGGGAGATGAGAGTGCTATTTTTCTTGATGTTTACTTTTTAATGGGACAATTCCTAGGTCCCTGAGAAAGATATTTCTGGGTCCTTAAGATGGTAAAAGACTAATTTAGCTTTTAAGGATGTACAAATTTTTCAGAGACAGAATGAGAACATATTACAAGTCAGAGACAGAGTAAGAACATATTAAAATAAATGGTATGAGAAGGGAGGTGGGGGGAATCTCTTCCCTTATTTTTAACAGAGAGAATTAGGCCTATTATTTTTAATTTGCATTTGCCCTTATATAAGTATAGTTTAAATTAATAGCAGCTGAATGTGGAAGAAGGGTTAATATCAGGAATTTCTGATTTTGATTCTAAATTTCCATTCTCAGAGTTGATTAGACTCCTCTTTTCTTTGATCATATTTTATTTATTCTTCAATGAGTTCAGGTGTTATTTCAACAGTCAAGTTTCCAAAAAGCCCCTTGGGCTGGGTTACCTTTCCTCCATGCCGAAATCTGTACACATTTATTATACCAGATGGTGCATAATAATTCTTGATAATTACAGTTTGGTCACTGGAGCTGAATAAAGACAGGATAAATTGTCACCTGTATTATATAATGGAAAGAATGCAGAAGATGAAACTGGAGGTTGTAGTTATGTTCCAGCCTTGCCATGTACCAACTTGCTATGTAATTATAATATCTACTTCCGTGGGTTACTGGGAAGATTAAATGAAATTATGTGATTAGCACAGTGTAAACCATAAAGCAAAAGTGGGTCTGAATGGAGCTCAAGGAATGTTGTTGGGTTAAATACATTTTCAAAATCCTTCCAAGACCCAGGATTTCACACTTTGCTGATTTAGGATTTAGGATAATATTGCAAGATTTACTTCTTTAATTTCCACAGTTCTTTTCATTCATGTCATTTAAGTATTTACACTTCAGTTTTATTTGTTGAGTTTCTTAAATTTTTTTATGATCTGGATGCTAACCTTTGTGCATGGAATCAGATTAATTAGTGTCCATTGATGTTTCTGAAATTTATTTAGAATTGGAAATAGGCCTAAATGGACATCTGGTATGAAAAACAAGTTGAAAGAATGTTATTTCCTTGGTGACAAAATATATTTGATTTAGAATTACTAGATGATATTATTCTTTAGAGGTTTACCTTTTATTTGTTGTATATTTAATTTCAATCCAAAAACTTTGATTTTGCCTGGCAGAGAAGCAAAGTGTTAAGTTGCATTTGGAGATGCAATGTTAATTGATTCTTAAAACACTTCTTTTCCATAAAGCTTGAAAATATGGTGTAAAACACTAGTTCCCTTTCTAAATACATATTGGAAGATGCTAATATTACTTTTCTGACACAATAAAGGGTGACTTTCTACCTTTTACAGAGTATATTTTTTTGAGCATTAGGGCACATGTTTAGATACGCCAAGCAAATTAGAACACCTGCCTTGCTGATGCCAGGTAAATGATGCCTGAGAGATCAGTAAAGCATATTTTCAAAATATATTTATATAATAGAGCCATGTTTTGAAAACTATAAATTCCTTATGCTCCATTTTTTCCCTAAATATCTGGCACACATGTAAAATCTGATAGAGCAGTCCCTTATGCATATTTAACATGAAGAATGATCTGGTCAATTGTCAGTATGATTAAATATAAAAAAATGATTTGTTAACATTAACTTCCTATACAGTACCTCATGAAAAACAAACCAAAAAATATCTTAAGAGAATTTAGCAATTTTTAAAAATTTTTTTAGAGAGTTCTTTATTTTATCAGCACAATATTATTAGTCGGCCCATATATGAGTTTTAATATTGGCATTTTTGTCTCAAAATTATATATAATTCAAAATTATAAGTGTATCCTCAAACTTGAAATGAAAACAATCAAATTAAATTGTAGTTGAGTAGAGAATGAAAGGAAATGATTAATAAGAGAAACCAGTTAAATAGTGAAATCTATGAGGTTTAGAGAATGTAAATTAAAACAGGAAGTAATGTAATGAGAGAAACTTTGAAAATAAGGTGATCATTGCTTTACATGTAAGTGTAGCTAGTAAAAATTCCATAATTTTAGTTTTGATGTTTTCAGGTACCCCTCTGAAGACCAAGTGAAAATCAGATGGGCCTGGGTATGTCTAGCAAAATGGAGACCAGAATCTCGGGTTGTTGCTAGTGTTCTAGTTACATCAGAAATGAGGAGTCTCTGAGGGAAATTCATTCAACAAGAGGGAAGAATAAGCCATAAACATGAAACATGATTTTCTGAAAAGAATACATATTACAAGTATATCCTTTTAGATATTTTTGAATTATGGGCCCAAGACCAATACTGTGGGAGCAGAAAAAACACAACCATTAGGGCCTACTAATAAACTATAGTGAAAAAGTAGAAACCAAGTGTTACTCCCCCCCCACCCCTGCCTCACTTTACCACATGCTGCTGTCAAAGGACTATAAGTGGCTAAAACCACAGAAGTCACCCGAGGGACACTGTCATCATGTAGCATACTGGGAGACTCTGTAGTGCTCAGAAGGAGCCCCCACACCACACCCCTCTCCCAAGCAGCATGGTGCTAGAAATAATAAATGCACTGTTAAGCATCTACAAGGAATCACGGAATCAAAGAAATACTCAGAGGGAAATTGCCATGAGAGCTGTTAGCCTTCATCAGAAATATTAAGGCAATGGTCAGGAAAAATAAGGTTATTCCTTTTCTTATTTTTTAATTTTTATTTTTTTAGAAGATTTTTATTTATTTATTTGATAGACAGAGATCACAAGTAGGCAGAGAGGCAGGTGGGGGGTTGTGGCGGGGGAGGGAAGTAGGCTCCCCACTGAGCAGAAAGCCCTATGTGGGACTTGATCCTAGGACCCTGAGATCATGACCGGAGCCCAAGGCAGAGGTTATAACCCACTGAGCCACCCAGGTGCCCGATGTTGTTCCTTTTAATAAGATTCCATCTCTATGCACAGGCAAGGCCTAGGGAAACTGGAAGAACTCTAGAGTAAGTGATTAAATATCCCTGTCCTTTAAGTGTAAACAGTTTGGAGAAGTTCTGATGATAGGCTCTTTGGTGGTTTGCAGGATTTTCCAGGAGCCTCAGTATTTGAGGCAGTTTAATGGAGGAAGGCTTAAAGGCTTCCTTTGTAAGCTCCCAAAAGGATCTGTTGAGCAAAACACATTGCGCATCATGGACTTTCCAAGGCCCAGAGTATGTTTTCTTCCTCACAATAAGCCTCACTGTCTGTGATTTCCTTTGAGTAAGTTGTGAATGAAGAAGATTGTTGGTCAAACTCTACTAAAACCTCAGGCTCATAAAATGACTTTTGAAAGTATCAATGGACTTTGGTGGATAGGTTTAGAAGGCAAATCCAGTAGCAGCGCTACTTCATAAAAGAAGTAGCTGAGAGTAGAAACCTGTAAGTTTACTTGGGGGTGGTGAACTTAGTTTCACTTTGATCCTAGGGTCCTATTAAGTAAGAAAAACAACAAAAAACTTGGTAAGTTGCGGTATGTGCTTTATGACCTGCTAAGTAGTTGATATACATTGTCTCCTTCATTCCTCACAATTACCTTAGGAAATAGACATTATTACTAGCCCCTTTTATAACACGAAGAAACAGAAGTTCCTGGAAGATAGATGAGTTGCCTAAATTCTCACCATCTTTTAGGTTCAATCCCTGTGCTAAAAATGTTACCTGCATTACTTAATTAAAGCTCAGAACCACTATTGTTTTTTTGTTTTGTTTTGTTTTTTGAGAGAGGGAGAGAGAACTAGTGGGTTGTGGAGAGAGAATTCCAAGCAGACTCCACCCTGCAAGGAGCCTCAGGCAGGATTAGATCTCTAAATGGAATTGAACAATTTTTAAAATGATAACCTCTGAAAATGTTATATAATACAGCATTGCATTATGACAAGTATTTAAAAACAAGAAGTCTTGGTTATAAATAGTTGGTTATTTTCTCACTAATTTTTTCTCAAGCTCATTTCTCTTAAGTATGTGTTTGGTATCCTTCCAGAACTAATTACGCATTGTTAAAGAAAAAAAATCACACCAGACAAGACAAGTATACAGAAGTTGATGTTATTCCAATATTATTGCCAGCAATAGGGGAGAGGGCATAAACCAAGTCTGGATAATCATTTCTGCTCTAACAAAGGATGGAGCAGTCTTAAGTATGGGGGTAAATTAGCAGGAAAGTCTTGGACTACATTATGGGGAAATTGATCAATGGTATAGGTAGAGTGCACGGAGTTTTCCTGAGTTTATAAATGTTTTTATGATGAGATCATCTGTATTTGCTAATTGACTCCCATCCAAGTTAGGCTTCTGACTTCCCACAGAGACTGGGAGATAGGGGTGTTACTTTAACATGTACATTTTATTTTTATTTGTTGATTTACTTTTTAAAAGATTTTATTTATTTATTTGACAGAGAGAGTGAGCATGAGCCAGGGGGAGAGGCAGAAGCAGACTCCTTGCTGAGCAGGGAGCCCAATGTGTGGCTTGATCCAGGAACCCTGTGATCATGACCTGAGCTGAAAGCAGATGCTTATCCTAATGAGCCAATCAGGCATCTCAGTGTTAACACTTTAAAGAGATGGTTTCCAGGTCCTTGTAAAAGACATTTCCTGGGTTGTAGAACTTGCAAGAGATGGAGAGAAGATTTACATACTTTTTGAAGAAGCAGAAAGAGAATTTACAACTATAAGTTTTCTAAAGTAAATGCTCTAAGAAAGGGGAGATTAGGAGGTTATAGTCAGAAAGAAATCTGTCTAAAGTTTAGTCAAGCTGAGAGGACCTTGAATACTGTCTCAATTACCATCATTTTGATTTTTTTTTTTTTTTTAAATATATCCGTGACCTTCTTAGGAGTGCTTTTTGCCGTATTGGTCACCACAAATCGTGTGTCTGCCCCACTTGTTAAGGGACGCTCTTAATGACCTTATTGTCCAAGTTGAGAGAGCATTCCAGCTCCCAGCTTTCCCACAAATCCAGGCAAACAGAATTTGAGACTCAAGATTTATCTTTGTTGCTTTTAAACCATCTCTTTATTTCATGCTACATTTAATCCAGCTATGGTTGGCTGTCCTGGAGGCAGCCTCTTTTTTTTTTTTCCTCTGTGCCAACACTGAACTAACATTTTTGTCACGTTTTAGAAGGCTGATTTTGCAAAGTATTGGTGAATAATGTAGATCTTACTAAAGAATTATGAGGGAGGAAAAGGATAAGAATTTAGTTTGCACACAAAAATGTAATCCTAATTTTCTTCAAAGGCCCCCTTTCCTCCATCCCTTTTGAACTTTCTGTGAATATCTGCCCTCTCTGGAACATAGAAAAAGCTTTCTTCCAGCTTCCTTGGAGATTATCCTGGGGCCAGGAGGTGGAGACACAGTCTCTCTGTATGTCTCTCAAAATACCCACCCCACCTCCCAATACAGTGTGTTCTTCTATCAGGAGATTTTACTGCGAAGATAAAAAAAAAGTGGTTCCATACCAGTAGTTATATTAAGATTATTCTTCCTTAAATGGAATAATACTTGAACAGTGGAAGAATTGTTTTCAGATATATAAAACCTTGAAAGAAAAGTCCCGAGGAAAGAACATGCCTACATAAAGTTTTTTCCAAGACTCTGAAACTTCCAGCCAGAGTTAAATCACTGATGTGTGATTTTACTGTGAATTTTGGCTCTTCCTTACTCATGCATAATTAAGTTCCATTTCTTAGCTCCTCATGATTCTGCCAGAGCTCTCAAGCAAATCAACTCAACTTTTCATGAGTCCTTCCTGTTATGTGGCTAAAGTTCAGTTTTGTTTTAGTCCAATGAAGAATTAAATCATAGATTCCATAAACTAAGCCAGATCATAGAAAATTTTAAACAGGTTATTACGGACTAGTGACTTTACAAAATCTTTGCACATTTATTCCTTTTTTAAATTCTTTTTTTGTAAAGAAGGCATAAAGTAAGTTTTACTGTTCAGGGGTAAGTAATTTCAGGTGTTATTTTCAGATCATAGCATAGTGGTTCAGCAGCTACAGGGTAATAGGGCCAGATTCCAAGAAACTTCTTAGTAATAAGGGGTTCACAGACAGAAAACCATGACTTTCAATGGAAGAATGAAACCCATCATCACCATGTTAGGAGCTTCTTAGTGTCAATAGGCTCAAATTTAGAGAATGAAGTTAAGATACTCTTTTGTGCCTAAAAAGCTCAGGTTTTTTGTTTTGAAATAGAAAGTTGATAAGACTATTATTTAATGGTTGGTGAAAAATCTCCTACTGAAAAGGGCGACTTTCAATTTGTCAGTTTTATTTTAAGGACAATCAAACATTGTATCATTAATGGGCTTAAATTCCTAGACAAACCCAGAAATGCTTTTTAATCTGTGATAGAGTTGGTAAAGTATATAGATACAATGAAGTGTGATTGAACCAAACCTATTATTATTTTTTTTTCTTTAAAGTATCACCATCCAGTAAAGGCATTAAAGGCATGAAATACATGAATAATGTACATATCATTGTCTTGATAGACTAGTTCCACATAAAAATTGTAAGAAAGTTTCAGAAGGATAATTGAGATTAACAGGTAACCTAATCCCTTAAATCTCCCCTTGAATATCAGAAAATAGGAGGAAAGATATAGAAATAGGAAAATAATGATTGCAAAGGAGAAATGGCACTGTAGAAAATGAAACAGTACTATGGATATTTTGTTCATTTCTTATAAGAAAATGTAAAGTAACATTCATCTTAGTGATAATAACTGGAGAAGTAGAAATTTGGGATTGCAAGAGAACAGAGTAGAGGGCCCCAGGTCACCACCCATCTTCTATCCTCCTCTCCATTCAGTTGGCCATCTTTTCAGAGGAACAAGCATGAAAGTTGGAACCGCGACAAAGAACTTCTGCCAAGGAAGGGAGATGGATAAGACATGGTTAGTGAGAGCAGTTTTAACATAGAGATTAAGATGGAGAAAGTTTCCTCCAGCAGTCCCAGACTGAAAGGAAGGTAGACAGAGGGAGACTTGAATAACATAGAAAAGTACAATTTCAAGGGCAGCACATCCTACCTCAAATACCTTCTTTGCAGCTTTGGTAATGTGGAAAATGTAAAGGAAAGACACACAGAGGAAAAACCTCTGTGGAAGCAGTCCAGGGGAAATGATAATAGCAGAGGCCAGAGGTGATGGCTAGAAGACTAGGAGGACGGAACATGGCATCCAAGATGGTGTGGAGTGTTTGCGAATGAATCCCATTTGCATGTTAAGAGCGGCCTGTGTAAAGTTCATTCTAGTGATTTGGACTTTATAAGCCATTTTTTTGGTAAATAGTTCTCGTATATTGACAGGGCCTGTAGAGAATGTTACAAACGTTCCCCAGGACATTGGTTAGGATTCCCACCATTTCTGAACTGTGTTCTATAGCACAATGTAAAATGTAATGTAGAGCAAGAAGATGGGAATCTAAAGATAGCATAAAATTAATAAAAGGTTGCACAGACGAGGGACAGTCTCACTATCCTTCACCATGTTTTGAAATAAGTTTTAGGTCTTTTTTTTTCTTATGTTCTTTTTAAGGAGGATTAACTGTAGTGTGTTCAAGTACCTGTAATATACCAGTTGCTTAGATGGAAAGGTATCTAAATTTCCATACCTTGAATATCATTATATAAATCAAAACACATTTTTGATGGGTTTAACCTTTTATTTTTATAAACTTTTAAAATATTGTATATTGACAGTTATTTTGATAATATGAAATAGTTCTTCAATTTAGCCTCAGGTAGGAGAACTATTAGAAGCTATAAGAGATTTCAAAATCAAAGTAGGATTCATGCTCTCTAAAGCAAAAGAAAATAATGTGATAAAAAATCAATAAAGAACTTTTAAAATATTAATATATTCCCTACATAATCTTTTATATGAATTTAATGAAAATTTTAAAAATCATGGAAGGGAATAATTACTTTTAAGATTGCTAATAAAATTTCACTTTGTAGGTATAAACGATTATGCAGATTTTGGCTACAAAAAGACACATGTCCACTTTCGAAATATTGGAGGGGTTTGGTTTTTGCCTTAGCTTTCAGCCCTTTCAATAACACAGCTGAGGTGGATATACATATCTTAATGACTCATTCACTGATGAATGCAATTCTGTCCAATAAAACAAGGGGTTTTTAGAATTTTTCATAGCAACCAGATTCCACAAGTGCTGCCTAATTTAGCATAGAATTCAAAGTCAGAGAATGTGGCTGTCTTTGCAATACGAAATAACATTCAGAAGAATACATTGTAATTAAAGTAAACTTCAGAACTTGAATATAGCAATTATATGAGGAAACTCAACTTTTCTCTCATAAAAATGAGATTTAAGTGACCCATGACTGCCAACCTCTTTTATGTTTTTAATAAATAAAATGTTCAACTTCACATTTTTATAAGTAAGTTTATTTATTTAACCAAGTTTTTTATAAGGATGCTTAAATTAAATTTATCTCTAAATTCCACATGTATCATGCTTGGGTTTCACCTCTGCTCAAGTTAAATAAGTCTGTCAGATCACAGAGACAGACACTGATTCAACAAATTTGGTGGTGGCAAATAGATGTGGGTGGCACTTTTGTGATAGTGTGCGTCTACCAAAATTGTCTTCAAATAAAATAGGACATTATGTTTTTATTTTTACTTTAACAACAGGTAGAATCTATGCATCTTACATTATTTTGCTAAGATTTTTGATGATAAAAATATTCAATTAAAATCTTTAATTGTCACTAGGGGCATGGATAATGAGTAGTTGTCTCCTATGAAAACCAAAGATTTATATTTTAAAATTTTTATAATTTTACTGGCTTTTATAGTTTTAAAATATTGCTCCTCCTTTGACAATAAATTTCATTAGTAATTATAAGTTGGCAGTAGATGCTATTAAGTCTTCTGGGTTTTTTTTTTTTAATGTTTTCACCCAATAATAATAGAAAACCCGCTTGTAATAATTCAAGCAGTATATATTAACACCTAAGAGAGCAAAGAAGAAATCTCATGACGTAATAAATTAGATTGGTGTAATCATCATGTTTATAATAATAGAGAAAATTTTTGTCATTGTTGGCTGGTTATATGAATAAAAACAGGGATTATAATCAGCATAATATTTTGGAAGTACATCATACCTATATTCTCATATAGTTGAAATTAGGGATTCTAAATTATGTATCACCTCAACTGTGTTATTTTAAAACTCACTATTGTATTTAAATGCCATGACTTAGAGTTATTTTAAGACACATGTACATGAGAAATGCAACATCTCCTATATGCACTGAAAAGTCTCTGACATAAAATTTGATTATACTTAATTTTTTTCATTTGCTCCATAAATATTAAATAATCTGAATTACTTGTCCTAATCTGTCACTCTGTGGATGGAATAACATTGTTTTAGACTTTTGTTACCTAGATGTATAAAGAAGGAAAGATGACTTGTAACAATTTACACTAATACATGCTTAACCTTAAAGGATTGCAGTACATTAAAAAGAAAAAGCTTGACAAATCTTGCCCACAGTTAGAAATCAGATTATAGTGACATGTCAAAGCTTTTAAATAATCTCTCAACATGGTATGTCATGGTTAGTAGTGTGTGTGATATTTTGGCTGTTGCCTAATATTGCATTATATAAATATGCCATAATGAACAGATAAGATGATTTTTCTACAACTTCTTAGAGTAAATTTAAGTTGTTGCAGTTTAAGTTTTCTTTTTTTTTTTATTTTTTTTTTTTTTATTTTTTTTTTTAAAGATTTTATTTATTTATTTGACAGAGAGAAATCACAAGCAGGCAGAGAGGCAGGCAGAGAGAGAGAGGGAAGCAGGCTCCCTGCTGAGCAGAGAGCCCGATGCGGGACTCGATCCCAGGACCCTGAGACCATGACCTGAGCCGAAGGCAGCGGCTGAACCCACTGAGCCACCCAGGCGCCCCTTTTTTTTTTTTTTTTTTAAAGATTTTATTTATTTATTTGACAGAGAGAAATCACAAGCAGGCAGAGAGGCAGGCAGAGAGAGAGAGGGAATAAGTTTTCTTTTATAAATAATGTTGCAATGTGCACTTATAAGACATCTTTTCATGCACATGTGAGAGTACAGTGTTGGTTGATCATGTGCTGTATATACATTTTTAATGAAGCTAGCTAGTGAAAAAGTACTCTCCAAAATTTTACTCATTTATACTTCATAGCAAATGCTTGAGAGTTCAAATTACCCCATATCATCACCAGCTCTTGGTATTATATGACTTTTTTGCTGTTACTGTTAACAGATGATTGTGAAATATTATCTTACCTTTGTTTTACTTTTGCTGATTACTAAAGAAAATGTCATTTTTTCATTTATTTATTGGCTGTTTGGATAGCTTCTGCAAATTTATTGTTAATAGGCTTCTCTCATTTTGTGATAGACCTATATATTTCTTAGTATTCATGGAACTCCACCACACAGTTTGGTAATTAAATTTTTGTAGGAGTTTTGAAAATACTTTTCCCAAACCCATTTTATCTCCTTTGTTGTCTTATTAGTTGTAATCCTTTGCTTTATTATTTTTGTGTTTGCATTAGGGTTTATAGTATACATCTTAAGTTATCACAGGAGAGTGTGACATTATAAATGACCTTATAAGATTTAGTGTACAATTTGAAGACTCAATAGTATACTTGCATTTTTCCCATCACAGTCATTACGCTATCATACATTTTGAATCAATACATAATAAACCCCACAAAGATTAATATTAATTTTGTATAAACATGTAATTAATTTTAAAAAATTATTTATTTATTTTATAGAGAAGCATCAAAATAAGAGCAAGAGCACGAGTAGGAGGGAGGGCAGAGGGAGAGAAAAAAGCGGACTTCCCACTGAACAGGGAGCCTGATTCAGGACTCAGTCCCAGGACCCTGGGATCATGACCTGAGCTGAAGGCAGACTCTTAACTGACTGAGCCACTCAGGTGTTTCTAAACAGGTAACTAGTTTAAAAAATTAAAGTAATAGACAAGAATCATATATTTCTCATGTTGTTACCATTTCCAATATACGTCACTCCTTTCTGTATATTGTTTTTCACATGGAATCATTTTTATTTTGCCTGAAGTGATTCTTTTCATGTTTCTTACAGTGTCAGCTTTCTGGTTATCAATTTTTTTTGAGACATATATTTCCAAAAAACACATGAAGGGGCTTTGTTTTACTATAATTTTTTAAAGATCATTTTCATTGGGTATAGAATTCTAAGTTAACAGTTTTTTCTTTTTATATTTAATAATGTTTTCTGCTATCTTGCTTGCTGTTTAGTTTCGAGTAATAAATGTGATATTTTTATGTTTGTTCTTCTGTATATGATGTGTCTTTTTTGTGTATGATTTTAAGATTTTTTCTTTACTACTGATTTTGAGAAATTTTATTATAATGTGTCATAGTATAATTTTCCTCATTTTTTGTGATTGATATTCTTTGAACTCTTGTTTTTACAGTTTTCATCACATTTGGAAAATTTTCAATCATTATTTCTTCAAATACTTTTTCTATATTCCCATCTCTCTGCTTTCCTTCAGGGATTCTCATTATATGTTTATTAGGCCACATAAATTTTTCCCACAGTTTACTAAAGCTCTGTTTCTTTTTAAAATTTTATTTTATTTCTATATTGCATTTCAGATAGTTTCTATTACTATTTTCAAATTTACCATTTTTTTTTCTAGGTAGTCTAATGTCTACTATTTCACTAATCTCATATAGTATATTTTTCAACTCAGACATTATGGTTGTAATTTCCAAATTGGATCTTTTTATATTCTTCCAAGTCCATTGAATTTTTTGAGCCTATAGGATATAGTTATAATGACTAATTTTATGTGCTAATCTTCTAATCTTAATAGCTGTGACAGTTATGAGTTGGTTTTGGTTGATTGATTTACTCCTTATTATAGGACATATTTTCCTGTCCTTATACAGGCCTGGAAATTTTTTATTGAATTTCAGACATTGCTAATTTTAACTCGTTGGTCCTGGATATTCTTGTATTTCTGTAAAGGTTTTTCAGCTTTGTTGTAGCATGCATGTAGGTATTTAGAACAGTTTTATCCCTTAAGGTGTTAATTTTAAGATTTGTTGCATGGGATCAGGCCAAGAGTCAGTGTGTAACTATTTTCTACTTCGGAAGCAAGAGCTTTCTGAGTAGTCTAGCTGATGTCCAAAGAGTCATGAGGTTTTTCCACTCTAGCTAATGGGATCAGGCACTATTCTCTATCACATGTAAGCATCAATACTATTCCCTTTAATCCCTTCTGACTGTCCTCCTTGTAATTTCCTTGTTAAGGAAATATTTTGAATATGTTCAATGAACAGTGCTGTGCTCACTGGTACTTAATCCTGCCAGCTCTAGTAATTCTGGTTACCCTGAACTCTCGGCTCAACTCAGGTATACTCCTGTGTTCCCTCTGCCTGCACCAGGGCCTGGAAATACTCTCAAGTCAGTAAGGTGGGATAATCACAGTGTTTGTTTTCTGTCTCTCAGGAATCACT